>NC_135338.1:11822052-12499263 GCF_023851605.1 Tamandua tetradactyla
AAAGACACAAACGGACATTTGCACACCAATGTTTATAGCAGCGTTATTTACAATTGCAAAGAGATGGAAACAGCCAAAATCTCCATCAACAGAAGAGTGGCTAAACAAACTGTGGTATATACATACGATGGAATATTATGCAGCTTTAAGACAAGATAAACTTATGAACCATGTAATAACATGGATGGACCTAGAGAATATTATGCTGAGTGAATCCAGCCAAAAACTAAAGGACAAATACTGTATGGTCCCACTGATGTGAACGGACATTCGAGAATAAACTTGAAATATGTCATTGGTAACAGAGTTCAGCAGGAGTTAGAAACAGGGTAAGACAATGGGTAATTGAAGCTGAAGGGATACAGATTGTGCAACAGGACTAGATACAAAAACTCAAAAATGGACAGCACAATAATACCTAATTGTAAAGTAATCATGTTAAAATACTGAATGAAGCTGCATCTGAGCTATAGGGTTTTTTTTGTTTTTGTTTGCTTGTTGGTTTGTTTGTTGTTGTTTTTTACTATTATTACTACTTTTATTTCTCTTCTTTATATTAACATTTTATATCTTTTTCTGTTGTGTTGCTAGTTCCTCTAAACCGATACAAATGTACTAAGAAACAATGATCATGCATCTATGTGATGATGTTAAGAATTACTGAGTGCATATGTAGAATGGTATGATTTCTAAATGTTGTGTTAATTTCTTTTTTTTTTTTCTTTCCGTTAATAAAAAAATAAAAATAAAAAAAAATTAAAATGGAAAAAAAAAAAAGTAAAATTAAATTCTCATTATCCCACCTCCCCTTGGATAATCACTGTTAACATTATTTTGCTTTCAGTCTTTTTTCCATGTATGTAAAAATATAATTGCATATGATATGTATTCAATTTCATTTCATGATTAGCTTAATTTGAGCATTCTCCATTAAAAAAAATCTTTATAAACATTTGTAGATGGGTTCAATATACTTTTCTGTGTGCATGTATCATGGTTTCCCTTTTTTATATAAATAATCGCATTTGAGTTTTAAAACTTTATTATACATTATACTTCATTATTATTCTACAATAAACATTTAAGTTTTAAGAAGTAATTTTAAAAGACGCCCTTTCATTTTACTGTTGTAAAGACTGTGACGTAGGGCCTTCCATGCTCTAATGTTAATGTTTATGTTAATATTAATGCTTAGGGAATTCTTTGTATATTTAAATATTTATTGCATATTCTAGGTATTGGGGCTACAAAGTGATAGAAGGTATCTGTCCTTTTATTCTCTGGGAGAGCACTGCATAAAAGGGGTCAGAAAAAAATCCTGATAATTATAATATTATAAATGCTGTTTACAAAACATTGACGTGAGTGAATTTGTTGGTTGTTGATCTTTACTCAACGTAATCATTCTCTTTTGCTCTTCTAGTTGTATTTTTTAATCTGCTTAGGTAACAATGTTTATTATTTCATATATTATTCTTTTGATGCAAAAGCTTTGCAAGACAAGAGATGTCATCACTTTGGGGATCTTAATCTCTTGTCAGTGTTTCATGGTTCATGGTGGTCATTAAGATAGTGGGCTTTGGAGTTGGACAGACCTAGTTATGAGTCTTGGCTCTGCTACCATCACTGCTGTGACCTTGGACAAGTTAATCTAATTTCTCTACATCTCAGTTTCCTTCTTTGTGAAGTGCAGAAAAGAATACTTTCCTCATAAGGCTATATAGTGAAGAGAAAGCCATATAGTAAGTACCAAATAAATCTGAGTTACGCACATGCATGTGTGGAACTCACATATCCCATACCCTCTCACTGACCGACAGTATTTCAATCTACCCAGTTTTTACCCTTTATGTCCCCCTATTATTTCTTTTTTTTCCCCATTCATCTGTCTGTACCCTGGGTAAAGAGAGCATCAGGCATAAGGTTTTCACAGTCACACAGTCACACTGTAAAAGCTATATCATTATACAATTGCCTTCAAGAATCAAGGCTACTGGCTCCTATTCTGGAGCAGCTAGAAAGAAAAATCTGGGAGGGTGGTATGGTAGCCCATGACAAACTCTGGGATCTGTCCCGTAGCTACTTGTTGAAGACTGCTTTGAAAACTATTGCTTTCTTATTTCTTTGCTTTGTATATATGTTACATTAAAAATTTTTAAAAGTTAAAAAAAAAATCAAGGCTACTGGAACACAGTTCAACAGTTTCAGGTACTTCCCTCTGGTCACTCCAATACACTATAAACTAAAATGGGGATATCTATATAAGGTGTAAGAATAACCTCCAGGATAACCTGCCAAATCTGTTTGAAATCTCTCAGCCACTAAGGGTTTATTTTTTCTCATTTCTCTCTTCCCCCTTTTGGTCAAGAAGGCTTTCTCATTTCGATAGTGTTGAGCCCCAGCTCATTCCAGGACTCCCTGGAAGTTGAATATTTCCTCCTTTCTCTCTAGTCCCCCAAGGGAACTTTGTAAATACATTTTTATTCTCTGTGCAAATTACCCTGGGATATATCAGGACATCACACTAACCTGTACAACCAACAAGATTTCACATCCTATTGAAGACTCCGTGTGCTTATGGTTTTCAAGTAAACTGTGGTAGTTAGATTCAGTTGTCAACTTGGCCAGGTGAACGTACCTAGTTTTGTTGCTGCAGACAAGAGCCAATGGTACATGAAACTGCAGTCGATTAGGAGACGTGCTTGCTGCAACGAATGATGTTTGACTTAATTGGCTGGATGCTTAAATGAGAGAGCACAAAGTAGCACAGTCTAAGCAGCTCGGCATTCCTCCTCTCAGCACTCACAGCTCAGCCCAGGCCTTTGGAGATGCAGAAAGAAATCACCCCAGGGAAAGTTGTTGGAACCCAGGAGCCTGGAGAGAAGGCCAGCAGAGACCATCCTGTGCCTTCCCACGTAAGAAAGAACCTCAGTGGAAAGTTAGCTGCCTTTCCTCTGAAGAACTAACCAAATGAATCCCCTTTTATTAAAAGGCAATCCAACTCTGGTGTGTTGCATTCTGGCAGCTAGCAAACTAGAATACTGACCATACACATTCAACTAGATAATGTGCTATCCAAAATAACAATTTTGCACCAAATAAACATTTTTCCATTTGATCATGTGCAGAGGTTGAGGTTTGAAAATATGGGCCAAATCATCCTTTACCCAGTATTCTGATTTACCTTAGTCCTATCCAGATCAGTTTCATTCATACCTCTAGATGAAGTCTGATCACTTTTGCAGCTTTTCAAACAGTTGCTGAATGGGGTAATGCTGACTTTCATTGCTTTAGAGCTCTAACTCTGAGTCTCAGGAGTCACAGAAGTACCCAGAATTTCAGGGAATGCCCAGGTTATACACAAACAGCTCAGCATCTCAGAATTTAGAAATATCAGTTACTATTCCTGACTGCCGTAAGAGCTTACAATTTACGACCCTTTACAATAGGCCTCAACCCGATAACCCATATGCTCAACTTCAATTCTCTGAGTTTGTATATTCTAGTTAGTCCTTATGAATTAGGCATGATAATATATGTCTTTTTGTTTCTGCCATTTCATTCAACATACTGTCCTCAAGGTTCATTCACCTAATTGCATGCCTCATAACACACTCCTTCTTGCAGCCGCACAGTAGTCCATTGTATGCAAACACAGTTTCCCCTTCTATTCCCCAGTCATTGTACCCTTAGGCCATTGTGAAAGGGGAACACTGCCACCATAGACGCCAGTGTGCAAATGTCCATTCATGTCCCCAATTTTCGGTTCCTCCAGGTATAGACTGAGCAATGGGGTTTCAGGATCATCCTACAACCCCACCGCTAGACTCCAGTGGAACCACCGCTCTTCACTCCAAGGGGTTGCACCTCTCAGCTTCCTACAACATATCTTTCTCCACATTTTCTCTGGCACTTTTTTCTGTCATTTTTTAGCCAATTTTATTCACACATCATACAATCCAACCTAAGTAAACAGACATGCCTTTGCACCAAACCTATATGAGGACCTTTCCTTTTCTTCCACATAGAATCCATACACCTCCCCCATGTACCCGGCTTGTTGACATTTAGTTTTGGCATAATGCCTTTGTTACCTTCAGTGGAAGCATATTACAACATCACTGTAGACTATAGACCCCAGCTTACATTGACTGTAACTTTTCCTGTATGCCCGTCATTTTCAACACCTTGCAATGTTGACATTCATTTGTTCTCTGCCACGCAATAACGTTTTTATATTTGTACATTTAATGCCCATTCAAGTCCATTATAAGCCTTCCTAAATTATACCATCTTGTTCTTTATCCTCTATCTTTCCTTCTGGTTTCATACATGCCTCCAGTCTTCCTCCCTCAACCATACTCACACTCAGCTTCATTCAGTGTACTTATATTACTGTGCTACCATCAGACAGTATTGTGCTATCCATTTCTGAATTTTTACAATTTGTCCTACTGCGCAATCTGTACTCCTTCAGCACCAAATGCCCAATCTCGACCCTATTTCTATCTTCTGATAACCTGTGTTCTTAACTCTAACTCTCAAAGTTCGCTCATTCACATTAGTTCATATCAGTGAGACCATACAGTATTCATCCTTTTGTTTCTGGCTAATCTCACTCAGCATAATGTCCTCAAGGTCCATCCATGTTGTTACATGTTTTGTAACTTTATTCTGTCTTACAGCTGCATAATATTCCATTGTATGTATATACCACAGCCTGTTTAGCCACTCATCTGTTGATGGATATTTGGGCTGTTTCCAGTGTTTATTTGGTATAAACACTAGTGTGTGCAAATGTCTGTTTGTGATCTTACATTCAGTTTCTCTGGATGTGTGTCTAGTAATGGGATTGCTGGATCATATGGCGGTTCTGTACTTTACTTTCTGAGGAACCCCTGCTAGGCCTGGAGAACAGGACCCCTTTCCTCCATGATGTGACCTACCTCTGGCAAATATTTCGAACAGCTCTCCCACCTTAGCCTGCGTCTTTTCACAGTCCAGCAGCTGCCCTCTTATAATAACCCCCATGACTCAACCTCCACCCTCCAGCAGAGATAGTTACAACCCTGCATGCTTCAGGCAGCACTTAATTTTGTCTTTACCAGTGAAGCACTGCCAACTCCTAACTTAACTTCCTAATTCTGAAAGCAAGCCAATAGAAAGTTACCTAACCATTCCCCCCAAACCCCCAACCTTAAGCCATAAAAACCTATCCCCTGCCACTTCAGGGCAGACAAGGTTTCTTCTTTCTTTCTCTCTCTCTCTCTCTCTCTCTCTCTCTCTCTCTCTCTCTCTCTCTCTCTCTCTCTCTCTCTCTCTCTCTCTCTCTCTCTCTCTCTCTCTTTTTTATGCATGGGCAGGCACCAGGAATCAAACCCAATGCCTCAAATTTAAGCCATCAAAACCCATCCCCTCCCACCTTGGGGTGGTTGTTTCTCTCTTGAAATGGTGCCGAGTCACTCAGTTTCTCCCTGAAATAAAGTTTTTGCCAGAACTCTGTGTCCTGCCTTATTGCTGGTGAGTTTGACTTTCACCACCAAACTCCCTTCCAGAGCAGTTGTACCATTTTACACTCCCACCAACAGTGGATAAATGTGCCTCTTTCTCTACATCCTCTCCAGCACTGGTTTTCTGTTTGTTTTTGTTTTTTTTTGCATGGGCAGGCACCATGTTTGTTTGTTTGTTTATAATGGCCATTCTAGTGGGTATGAGATGATATCTCATTGTGGGTTTGATTTGTATTTCCCTAGTAGCCAGGGAAGTTGACCATCTTTTCATGTGCCTTTTTAGCCATTTGTATTTCCTTTTCTGAGAGGTTTGTGTTCATGTCTTTTGCCCATTTTTTAATTGGGTTGTTTGTCTTTTTGTTGTTTAGTTGAAGAATCTTTTAATACATTCTGGATACTAAACCTTTATCTGATATGTGGTTTCCAAACATTGTCTCCCGTTGTGTAGGCTGCCTTTTTACTTCCTTGACAAAGTTCTTTGATGCACAAAAGTGTTTAATTTTGAAGAGATCCCATTTATCTATTACTTTTTTCAATGCTTATGCTTTGGGTGTAAGGTCTAGGAAACTGCCTCCTATTACAAGATTTATATTTCCCTACATTTTCTTCTAACAGTTTTGTAGTCTTAATTCTAATGTTTAGGTATTTGATCCATTTTGAGTTAATTTTTGTGTAATGTCTGAGATATGGAGACCCTTTTATTCTTTTGCATATGAATATCCAATTCTCCAAACACCACGTATTGAAGCAGCTGCTCTGTCTCTGGTGGGTTAGCTTGACTGCCTTATTAAAGATCCATTGTCCATAGATAAGAGGGTCTTTTCTGAACACTCAATTAGATTCCATTGGCTAGAATATCTATCTTTATGCCAGTACCATGCTGTTTTGACCACTGTAGCTTCATAATATGCTTTAAAGACAGGTATTGTGAGACCTCCCTCTTCATTTCTCATTCTAAAGATACTTTTAGCTATTCAGAGCACCCTGCCATTCTAAATAAATTTGGTTATTGGTTTTTCTATTTCTGCAAAGTAAGTTTTTGGTATTTTAATTGGTGTTGCATTGAATCTATAAATCATTCATGTAGAATTTACATCTTAACTATATTTAGTCTTTCAATCCATGAACACAGTATGCCCTTCCATTTGTTTAGGTCCTAGCAATTTCTTGTAGTTTTCTATGTATAGTCTTTGTATCCTTAGTTAAATTTATACCTAAATATTTTATTCTTTTGGTTGCTATTGTAAATGGAATTTTTTTCTTGACTTCCTCCTCAGATTGCTCATCACTAGTATAGAGAAACAGTACTGATTTTGGGGTGCTGCCCACTTACCCTGCCACTTTGCTGTACTCATTTATTAGCTCTAGTAGCTTTGCTGTAGATTTTTCGGGATTTTTGACATATAATACCATGTCATGGGCAAACAGTGAGAGTTTTCTTCTTCCTTTCCAATTTGGATGCTTTTTATTTCTTTTTCTTGTCTAATTTCTCTGGCTAGAACTTCCAGTACAATGTTGAATAACAATGGTGACTGCTGGCATCCTTGTCTTGTTCCTGATCTTAGAGGGAAAGCTTTCAGTCTTCCCTGTTGAGGATGATGCTAGCTGTGGGTTTTTCATATATTCCTTTTATCAAGTTGAGGAAGTTCCCTTCTATTCCTATCCTTTGAAGTATTTTCAAGGATGTTGAATTTTGTCAAATGCTTTTTCTGCATGAGTTGAGATGACCATGTGATTTTTCTGCTTTGACTTACTGATAAGGTGTATTACGTTAAATTATTTTCTTGTGTTGAAACAGCCTTGCATACCTGGAATAAATCCCACTTAGCTGTGGTGTATAATTCTTTCAATGTGCTGTTGGATTCAGTTTGCAAGTATTTTGTTGAGCATTTTTATATCTATATTCATTAAAGAGATTGGTCCATAATTTTCTATTCTTGTAGTTGAAATGTGGCTTTGGTTTTTTCTTGTAGTTGAAGTCTGGCTTTGGTATTAGGGTAATGTTGGCTTCATAAAATGAGTTAGGTAGCTTTCCCTCTTCTTCAATTTTTTTTGAGGAGATTGAGGAGGATTGGTACTATTTCTTCAATGCTTGGCAGAATTCATATGTGAAGCCATCTGGTCTTGAACTTTTTTTGGGGGGGAGCTTCTTGTGACTGATTCAATTTCTTTACTTATGGGTTAGCTTGTTGAGGTCAACTATTTCTTCTCAAGCTAATGTTGGTTGTTCATGACTTTCTAGGAAGTTGTGCATTTCATCTATGATGTCTAGTTTATTAGCATATAGTTGCTCATAGTATCCTCTCATTACTTCCTTTGTTTCTGTGGGGTCAGTAGTTATGTCCTGTCTTTCATTTATAATTTTATTTATTTGCACACCGCCCCCCCCCCCTTTTTTTTGTCAGCCTAGCTAAGGGTCCATCAATTTTATTGGTTTTTCTCAAAAGAAACACCTTCTGGTTCATTGATTTTTCTCGATTGCTTTCATATTATTGATTTCATTTATTTCTGCTCTGATCTTTGTGATTTCTTTCCTTTTGTCTGCTTAGGGGTTAGTTTGCTGTTCTTTCTCTTGTTCTTCCAAGTAAACAGTTAATTCTTTGATTTTTGTTGTTTCTTCTTTTTAATATAGGCATTTAAGGAAATAAATGTCCCTCTCAGCACTGCATTTCTGCATCCTATAACTATTGATATGTTGTGTTTTCATTTTCATTTGCCTCAAGGTGTTTACTGCTTTCTCTTGTAATTGCTTGCTTGACCCACTGGTGGTTTAAGAATGCGTTGTTTATCCTCAATATATTTCTGAATTTTCTAGCTCTCTGCCTTGTTATTGATCGCCAACTTCAGTACATTATGATCTGATGAAGTGTTTTGTATATTTCAGTCTTTTAAAATTTATTGAGACTTGCCTTGTGTGTTAGTTAGATTCAGTTGTCAACTTGGCCAGGTGAGCATACCTATTTCTGTTGCTGCAGACACAAACCAATGGTACGTGAATCTCATCTATTGCTAATTACATCTGCAGTCGGCTAGGAGGCGTGTCTGCTGCAATGAGTGACGTTTGACTTAATTGGCTGGTGCTTAAATGAGAGAACCCAATGTAGCACAGCCTAGCAGCTCAGCATTCCTCATCTCAGCACTAGCAGCTCAGCCCAGGCCTTTGGAGATGCAGAAAGAAGTCACCCAGGGGAAAGTTGTTCAAACCCAGGGGCCTGGAGAGAAGACCAGCAGAGACCATCTTGTGCCTTCCACATAAGAAAGAACCTCAGTGGAAAGTTAGCTGCCTTTCCTCTGAAGAACCAACAAAATAAATCCCCTTTTATTAAAAGCCAATCCATCTCTGGTGTGTTGCATTCCGGCAGCTAGCAAACTAGAACACCTTGTGACCCAGCCTACAGAATAACCTATGAGCACTTGAGAAAATGTATATCCTGCTGTTTGGGGCGTAATATGTAAATGTCTGTTAGGTCTAGTTCATATTATTCAAAATCTCTGTTTCCTTATTGATCCTCTTTCTAGATGTTCTATCCATTCATGAGAGTGGGGAATTGAAATCTCCAACTATTATGATAGAAGTGTCTACTTCTCCCTTCAGTGTTTCCTCATGTATTTTTGAGCACTCTGGCTGGGTGCATAAATATTAATGATTTTTATGTCTTCTTGTTGAATTGTTCCTCATATTAATACATAGTGTCCTTCTTTGTCTCTTTTAATTGTTTCATATTTGAAGTCTAATTTGAAGTCTAATTAGTATACCACCCCTGCTTTTTCTGGTTGTTGTTTGAATGAAATATCTTTTCCCAATATCTTTCACTTTCGATCTATTTTTTATCCTTGGGTCTAAAGTGAGTCTCCTGTAGACAGCATATAGATGACTGCTTTTTAATCCATTCTGCCAGTCTATATCTTTTGATTGGGTAGTTTAATCCATTAACATTTAATATTATTACCACAAAGGCAGTACTTTCTTCTACCATTTTGTCTTTTGGGTTTTATATGTCATATCTAATTTTTTTTCTCTTTTTACTTTTACTGATAGTCTTCATTTCTACATTCTTCTCCAGGCCTCTCTCTCCTGCATTTTTCCTATCTGCCTGTAGTGCTCCCTTTAGTATTTCGCATAGAACCATTCTCTTAGTCACAAATTCTCTCAGTGATTGTTTGTCTGAAAATATTTTATATTTAATATTGTCTGCCCATGACTTTTCAGCAGCTTAAAGTGATGTGGTGCCTTCAATTTCAGCAACCTCTCTCTTTCAGGGATGTGGCTGAGACAGAGGTGAGGCAGTAGGTGGGCATTGATTGCTTCTGTTTTTAGTCCCTGGGGCCTAAGTTCCTTGAGAGAGGGATTCCACTTGAGCTGGGCCCCACCCCATTTTCTTGGGGAAGATGTGCCCTTTAGGGAATTTACCCCTTTCACATGACTAGGTACTGTGTCTCTCAGACCATCTTAATTCCACCCTTGCCTGGAGCAGTGCTGGAGCCTGAGAATGCTTGCAGTTCTATCTAATAAGCTATTAAAGATAAAATAAAAAGAAGCAAAGAAATCTTTTGGAACTGGACCCACCCTCCTCCAGTTTGCCAATCAAGAGTTTGAGTTCACACATGGCTCTGTGTATCTCCAGGCTCTATGTGCCCCCCTTTCCTTGGGGTCCAGCCATTTCCCAATATTTTGTGCTGTCCAACTCCAAAAGTGTCTGTTGATTTTTGTCCCCCCTGCCATCATCCCCACCCCATCTCTTCCAGGGCAAAAACTCCTAGTTCCTTTAGTGCTTATTCCAAGTTTGTCTGTGCTGGGGGCCTGCTTTCAGTAGTCAGATTTTGTTAATTAATTCCACAATTGGAGCTTGGTTGAGATAAAGTCTTGCTGCTAGTAAAGTCTGTTTCCTTTCCTCACAGGGAACCAGCCTGCCACGCCCATTGGTGAGGGGTGCTAGCTTCCATGGCTTGGGGGACTTATAGTTCTATGTGGGATTTCAGTTGTTCCACCTGATCCAGGCTGGTGTGTCTGGTGTGTCTGGTCACTGATATTCCCCAGCAGTTGTTCTGTACTGTTCCTGGCTATTCTGCTCTGGCAGACTAACTAAATTCCACACTTCACTATGCCACCATCTTGCCCTGCCTATCATGTATTTAACCTTTATGGTGAACTTTAGAATAATTTTGTTTCAGATGTCATTGGGATTTTGATTACAATCATGGTAATATAATTTGGGAGAAAATGATATCTTCATAAATGTCAGTCAAGCAAAATGTTTTGTTTACATCTTTTATTTTTTTTTCAGTGAGATAACGTTTCTTCATACTGGAAGCACACATTTTTTTTCATATAAGTGTCTGGGTTTTCATTTTAATCAGGCTTGTTAGATTTCCAGGAATAAAGGTTTACTTGGGCAACCTCTGTGGGATTAATTGTGAAATTACTCATAATAACAGGGAGACTGAACTCAAGGATGGCTTTATAGCTCGGGCCTCACTGAGACTGGAATAAGGCCTGGGAACTGGAAGACTCTAGCTTTGGGCGTGGACTGAGTTTGCATACATCTGTTATTCCTCTGCCATTAGGGTAATAAGCATCTCCCTGTCTAGTTTCACTGTTCCGTGGTCAACCACCTCACCTCTGTTAATCTTTTCTTGATCTCATTGCTCTGGCTTACTCAAAACCAACTTGACTTCCCTTTCCTCCTGGTAAAATTTTAGCCCTCAGATGTATTCAAATTCAGTTCCCCTTAAAACTCTTTAGACTTGAGGATGGTACTGGTTCTGGCTATGACTCATCCATAATATCCTGCATTATCACTTATTAGTTTCCTTCAACCGTACCCATATATTGCAAACAGGCAAAGAGTCTAGGGTATTTTGATGTGATGCATGGCTGGGCTGGCATCCTACCCTAGGCCTGCCCAGGCTAGGATGCAGCTGTCTTCAGTAGGTGAACCTCCTTGTAACTTGGAGGTGAGAGGTGGGACCTCATTAGCGTTCTTCTAGCTCTCTGTCCATCTGTAATTCAGTGGGACCAGAGGAAAACAGGTTCTTCTTTTAAAATGCTAAATTCTCTAGAAAAATAGTCATTATAACAAAAGCATATAATTTTTTAAGTGTGCAATATAAAAATGAACCACAGAAGAGTATAAAATTTAAGATTTAACAAATGATACAGCGGCTTTCCAGGCACTCATGATCTAGCTTGATGACTGCATGTAAAAGCAGGTAGAATGGTTCTCAGTGCTAGCTTAACAGCACCACAGTGTACCAGGACTTAGGTTTGGAAAAGTTTTCTCTTTTTCACACTGTCTGATCCAGTTGGGGTCCCAGGGTCCCAAGTTTAGGTCTGTGATACTTTGGGATCTAATAAGGTTGGCTACGATGATATGACAGTAGATGCAAGTAACAGCCAAAAAAGAACATATTGAACCTTTGAGTAGTAGTGATTTTGAACAGCTTCCCCTTCTTGTTTAGGAAGTGGGGCAGGCACCTGTGGGGGAAGTTACTTCTTTACTTTTGTTTACAAATGGTTTTGATCTCATAACCAGTTATGGTTTCAACTCACTCCAGCTTCAGCGTATGGCTGGGTTCTGTTTATTGCTTTCTCTTTGACTATTTCTCTACTTCTGGCTTTACCCACAGTTACTAGTCCCACTCCCTCGCTTTGTAAGCAGTTTTATTGAGAAATATTCACATACCATACGATCCATCCAAAGTGTACAATCAACGGCCTTGAGTATATTCACAGAGTTGTGCATGCATCATCACAATACATTTTAGAACATTTTCATTATTCTAAAAAGAAAGACCCCATTCCCCTCAGCAGTCACCACTCATTCCCTCTATCTTTCTCCATGCTTACATAGTCACTCATCTTTTACTGTCTCTACAGATTTGTTTATATTGACATTTTATATAAATGGAATCAGACCATTTGTAGTACTTTGTGTCTGGTTTCTTTCACTCAATAAAAATTTCTTTTTAAATCATTGTTTTTAATTAAAGAAGTTGTAGGTTTACAGAAATGTCATGGAAAAACTACAGTGTTCCCATCTACTTCCCTATTGTTTGTATGTCAAGATTTACAATACTCCCCTATAGTTCACACTTTGCATTAGTGTGGTACCTTATTTACAAATGATGAAAGAATATTAAATATTCATTCATTCATTCATTAAAATATTGTTTTAGGCCATTATCCACAACATGGCTCACTGTGTCATACAGTCCCATGTTTTATCTTCTTACTTTCATTCCACTGAAAATAAGCATTCATGGCCCAAAAAGTCCCCTTTCAATCACATACACATAAATAACTCGTTACTGTTAATTACACTCACAATAATGTGCTACCATCACTACCGTCCTTTTCCAAACCTTTACAATCAACCTAAACAGAAATTCTGTACATATTAAGCACTAGTGCCGCATTCTTTACCCCAATCTATCCCCTGGTCACCTATATTCTAGATTCTAACTTTATGAGTTTGCTTATTATGATTAGTTCATATCAATGAGATCATACAATATTTGTCCTTTTGTGCATGCACTCAGCATAATGTCCTCAAGGGTCATCTAAGTTGTTGCATGCATTAGAACTTCATTCCTTTTTCTTCCTTCTTTCCTTCCTTTCTCATCTTAGTGTTAGAAAACTAAGCTTTATTAGAAAATGAAAATAATACAATTTCCAAATATTTTTTACAATATATATTTTTCATTCTCTCAGGTTGATCAGAACTTACATTTGAAATTTGAGTTTTAAATTTCAACTTAGTAACTGATGGGCTGACCACACTCCTGGAAAAATCTCAGCCAGATGCACGAGCGAGTGCTTCTTCACACCCAGTTACAGCAAAACAGTATCCAGCTCTGATACTAAGCAATGATTTAGAATTTTGGGGACTGGTCTCTTCCTTAATATTCAAGGACAAAAGGGCTTCCTAAGCTTGGTTCTTTCCTTCTCCACCGCTTAAATGACTAACAAGCTGTTTGCTTTACTTTTCTCTAAGGAGAATGTTTAGGCAATATTACCCTAGGTGCATGTCCCATTTAAGCCCCGTTCTTTGAAAAGTGGAAGGAACTGGGAAGGAAAAGAAAAGCACCACTAGAGCCAACTGAATTTTTTAACTTAGTAATCTTTTCCATACTAGTACTAAACTACTTCATATAGTCAGAGCAAAAACAATAGACACATTCCTTTGTCTTTTTAACTTTCACTGACCTCTCTCAGATCCTTCAATCTATTGTAAAGCAAGTTGGAAAATTTTTGCAAAACATTTCATTGGTGGGCTCAGACCCAACAAAGTAACAATGGCAATAGGTTTCCCTTGATGAAATTACAAGCTGTGGCCGATTTGAAATAGTAAAAATTAAACCCTCATATAGTATTAAATTTATTTTTATGCATAAATATAATACACAGTGGGATATTTTCATTCAATAAGATGCAATCTTTAAGACCAAGAGAGAATATACAAAACTATTCGATATAGTCTGAAGTATTTTACTGTATAGTAGGAACAAACATATCCAGAATAAAAAGCCTGAGGTCTGTCTTCAGAGAAGTCGCTGGTTACTTCGTAGGGCTCAAAGCTGAATATTCTGTAGGTGTCAGGCAGAAAGGGTGGACCAGTCACATTTAAAACAATCTGGTCATTATAAAACAAGGATCTTCAATCTAGAAACAATAACAAAAACACACAAAGCAAATTAAAATGTACTAAAACTTAATCATCCATAAAACCTGTAATTTAATCTGACAGGAAAACACAAAAAGCAATATTAGAGTTGGTTTAGTATATTATATATTTTATCCTTGAAAACCATAGAAGTTAGTTATCCCAGTTTTTTCCCCTATAAAAGACCCATTTTCCAAAGCATTATACACAATTTCAATTATAATATAATAACAGAATGATTTTTCACAATTTCTAAAATATAAAATGAAGTCAAGGATTCAAAAAGTTATCTGCTACAATGAGTTGAGGGGAAATTTCATATCTCTATCATTACTGATATAAAGTATAATGGTTCAAGTTTTTAGTGCTTCACAGGGAAGAATCATGATAAAAAGGTTAATATGAAATAATTTGATTATAGAAGCAATATCTAACACTTGAAATAGAGCCATGCTTTTTAAATAATCATATTAGAGTCAAGTATATTTATTTTCACATCTGTTATGACATCTGTTATGACTGCTATTGCAAAGGAGAAATACTATTGTCTCATTTTCCAAGAGATATACACAGAGCAATTTTGTTCTCCAGGGAATTTGTGCAAACCAATATAAGATCTAAATTCTTCATATAATATATAAAATAGAAGCGGGCTCTTCAGATTTATTTGTTGACGTCTAGAATGCTGGCACTTTTCAATTAGCAACAGTTTTTCATTCTTGTAATGTAGCGCAGAGCTGCTGACTGCTGTACATCTAGAGCAGTAGATATGATTCTTTTCAGGGTTCTTCTTTTCCACTGGTATTTCTCTATTTATGTGTCTGACCAGATCATAAAATATCTCATTGACATTGATCTGTGACTTTGTAGAAGATTATAAAAAGGCACAGTTAGCGACACTACTGTCCTGCTAAATGCTGACCCTGTTCTTTAATTTCCTCCTCAGATTGCTCATTACTAGTGTATGGAAACACAACTGATTTTTGTATGTTGCTCTTTTGCCCTGCTGCTTTGCTGAATTTGTTTATTAGCTCTAGTAGCTTTGTTGTTGATTTTCTGGGATTCTTATATATAGGATCATGTCATTTGCAGATAGTGAAAGTTTTACTTCTTCCTTTCCAATTTAGGTGCCTTTTACCCCTTTTCCTTGCCTAACTGCTCTGTGCAAGAACTTCCAGAACAATGTGGGATAACAGTGGTAACAGTGGGCATCCTTGGCTCATTCTAGATTTTAGAGGAAATCTTTCAGTCTTTCACCATTGAGTATGATGTTACCGTGGGTTTTTCATATATACTCTTTATAACATTGAGAAAGTTTCCTTCTATTCCTATTTTTCCAAGTGTTTTTATCAAGAAGGAATGTTGAATTTTGTCAAATATTTTTCTGTGTCAATTGAGAGGATCATGTGGATTTTCCCCTTTGTCTTGTTGATGTGATATATTACATTAATTGATTTTCTTAGGTTGAACCATCCTTGCATTCCTGGGATAAAACCAACTTGATCATGGGGTATAAAACTTTTGATGTGCTATTGGACTTGGTTTGCAAGTATTTTGTTGAGGATTTTTGTATCTACATTCATGAGAGAAATTGGTCTACAAATTTTCTTTTGTTGTAGTATCTTTATCCAGCTTTGGTATTAGGGTGATGCTGGCTTTATAGAATGAGTTAGGTAGGATTCTCTACTCTTCAGTTTTTTGCAAGAGTTTGAGCAAGATTGGTATTGATTTTTTGGGGGGTGACAAGTAGAATTTACCTGTGAGGCCTTCTGATCTTGGGTTTTACTTTTGGGGGGAAGTTTTTGATGACCGATTCTATCTCTTTGTTTGTAATTGGTCTGTTGAAGTCTTCTATTTCTTGCAGATTCAGTGTAGGTTGTTTTTGTGTTACTAGACATTTGTCCATTTCATCTAGGTTGTCTGATTTGTTGGCAAACAGTTGGTCTTGGTATCCACTTATGATCCTTTTTATTTCTGTAGGATTAGTAGTAATGTCCCCCCCGTCATTTCTGACTTTAATTGCATCTTCCTTTTTTTTTTTTAAATTCCTTTGTCAGTCTAGCTAAAGGTTTGTCAATTTTATTGACCTTTTCAAAGAGCCAAATTTTGGTTTTGTTAGTTAATTCTCCATATTGTTTTTTTTAATATGCAATTTCATATATTTGTAATCATTGCTTTTCCTTTCCTTCTACTTCCTTTGGGGTTAGTTTGGTGTTCTTTTTTCTAGTTCCTCCAGGTGTGCAGTTTAAGCCTCTGATTTTAGCTTTTTTAAAAATGTAAGCATTTAGGACTATAAATTTCCCTCTCTGTGCTGTCTTCTCTGTATCTCATTAAGTTCTGATATTTCGTCTTCTCATTTTCATTCAATCAAGATATTTACTAATTTCCCTTGCAATCTCTTCTGTGACTCACTGATTGTTTAACAGAGTTTGTTATTTAACTTCCATACATTTGCAGATTTTCCAGTTTTTCCACCTGTTATTGATTTCCAGTTCCATTTCATTATGGTCAGAGAAGATGTTTTGCATGATTTCAATCTTTCTAAATCTATTGAGAGTTGTTTCATGGCCCAGCATGTGGTCTATGTTGAACCACCCTCACATTATCCTGGAGAAAGATGCATGTGCATTTGAGAAGAATGTATATCCTGCTGTTTTGGGGTGCAATGTTTTGTATGTCTGTTAGGTTTAGTCCAATTATCATATCATTCATGTTCTCTGTTTCATTATTGATCCTCTATCTAGATTTTCTGTCTATTGGTGAAAGTAGTGTATTAAGGTCTCCAGCTATTATCGAAGAGGTGTCTTTTCCTCCCTTCAGTTTTGCCAGTGTTTTCCTCATGTGTTCTGGGGGGGAGTATATAAATATTTTTTATTGTTTTTTCTTCTTGTGGATTGACTCTTTTATTGATATATAGTGTCATCTTTGTCTCTTAGCATATCTTTTCTTTTTTTAAATGTCCTTTATTGAGCAGGGCCATCAATTCTGCCTCGTGTGGGTGGTTCCATAAGCTGTGGCATTCACGCCCCACCTCCCTAAAGACAGAGCCCCCCACAGCGTCCAGCGAGGCAGCATCTCCCAGGTCTCCAGGGGAAGGACATGCATCACCATTATAAGCAGAGAGGACAAGGATGCCTTTTCCCTGGTGAAAAAAACAGCCGGGCTTAATTATGCAAGGTAAGATGTGGTCTTCACATCGGCCTCGCTAGTTGATTCTGTCCTGGAATAAACACAAGTTATTGGTGGCTGCTCCAGCAATGATGTTCTCCAGGAGGTGCCAGGGTGGGCAAAGAATCTTCTTGCTGAAGTCCAGACTGCCAACATTAATCTCCTCTTTCTTTCTCTTACCGCTTGTACATACTTTCCGAGGCTTTAAGATGGCATGCTTAGGAAGTTTAGGAAGCTACCTCCTACTACTAGGTCTTGAAGAGGTTTCCCTACATCATCTTCTAGAAGGTCTATGGTGCTAATTCTTATATTTAGCTGTTTGATCCACTTTGAGTTAATTTTTGTGTAAGGTGTAAGATAGGGCTCCTCTTGCATTCTCTTGGCTGTTGATATCTAGTTCTTCCATACCCAATTATTGAAAAGACTATTTTGTCCCAGTTCAAAGGATTTGTCAAAAATCCAGTTGACCATAGATTTGGCGGTCTGTTTCTGCACTCTCAATTTGATCTCATTGGTCAATGCTTCTGTCTTTTTGCCAGTACCATGCTGTTTTGACCACTGTGGCTTTATAACAGGTTTTAAAGTCAGGGAGTGTTAGTCCTCCCACTTTGTTCTTTTTTTAAGGATGCTTTTAGCTATTCAGGGTCCCTTTCCCTTCCAGATGAATTTGGTAGTTAGCGTTTCCAAATCTTCAAAGTAGGTTGTTGGAATTTTGATAGATCCTGTGTTTGAATCTGTAGATCAATTTGGGGAGAACTGACATTTTAACTATATTTAGCCTTCCTATCCATGAGCAGGGAATGTCTTTCCACCTATTTAGATCTCCTTTGATTTCTTTTAGCAATGTTATGTAGTTTTCTATGTACAAGTCCTTTATGTCCCTAGTTAAGTTCATTCCTTAGTATTTGATTCTTTTAGTTGCTACTTTGGATGGAATTTTTTCCTTAACTAACTCCTCAGCTAGGTCATTGCTTGTGTATAGAAATGTTACTGATTCTTGCACATTAATTTTATATCCCACCACCTTGCTGAATTTATTAGCTCAAGTAACTGCTGCAGATTTCTCAGGATCTTCCAAGTATAGTATCATATCCTCTGCAAATAATGAAAGTTTTACTTCTTTCTTTCCAATTTGGATGCCTTTTATTTCTTTGTCCTGCCTGATTGCTCTAGCTAGAACTTCTAGCACAATGTTGAAAAATAGTGGTCACAGTGGGCATCCTTGTCTTATACCTGATCTTAGGGGGAAAGCTTTCAATCTCTCTCCATTGAGTACATGCTGGCTATTGGTTTTTCATATATTCCCTTCATCATATTGAGGTAGTTACCTTTGATTCCTATATTTTGGAGTGTTTTCTTTAGAAAGGATGCTGCATTTTGTTGAATCCTTTTTCGATATCATTGAGATGATCACGTGATTTCCCCCTTTTGATTTGTTAATGTGCTGTATTACATTAATTGATTTTCTTGTGTTGAACCATCCTTGCATTCATGGTATAAACCCCACTTGGTCATGGTGTATAATTCTTTTAATGTGCTGTTGGATTTGCTTTGCTAATATTTTATTGAGAATTTTTGCATTTATATTCATTAGGGAGATTGGCCTGTAGTTTTCCTTTCTTATAGCATCTTTATCCTGTTTTGGTATTAAAATGATATTAGCTTCATAAAATGCGTTAGGCAGAGTTCCTTTTTCCTCAGTTTTTTTGGAAAAGTTTGAGTAGGATTGGTGTTCATTCTTTCTGGATTGTTTGATAAAATTCCCCTGTGAAGCCACCTGGTCCTGGGCTTTTCTTTGTAGGAAGATTTTTGATGACTGGATGAATCTCTTCACTTGTGATTGGTTTGTTGAAATCTACTTCTTCATGAATCAGTGTAGCTTGTTTGTGTGTCTCCGGGAATTTTTCCATTTCATCTAAGTTGTCTAGTTTGTTGGCATATATTTGCTCATAGTATCCTCTTATGATTTCTTTTATTTCTTCAGGGTCTGTGGTAATGCACTCCTTCTCATTTCTGATTTTGCTTATTTGCATTGTCTCTCTTTTTTTCTTTGTCAGTCTTGCTAGTGGCCCATCAATTTTATTGATTTTCTGAAAGAACCAACTGTTGGCTTTATTGATTCTTTCTACTGTTCTTTTGTTCTCCCATTCCATTTATCTCTGCTTTAATCATTGTTATTTCTCTTCTCCCATTTGCTTTGGGGTTAGTTTGCTGTTGTTTCTCAAGTTCCTCCAAGTTTGCCATTAAATCTTTGATTTTTGCTCTTTCTTGTTCTTTTATATAGGCATTTAAGGCAATAAATTTCCCTCTCAGCACAGCCTTTGCTGCATCCCATAAGTTCTGATAAATTGTATTCTCAATTTCATTCATCTCCAGATAACTACTGATTTCTCTAGCAATTTTATCTTTGACCCACTGGTTATTTAAGAGTGTGTTATTTAATCTCCATATATTTGTGAATGTTCTTGTTCTTTGGTGGTTATTGAGATCCAGCTTAATCCCATTGTGATCAGAGAAAGTGCTTTGAATAATTTCAGTATTTTTAAATTTATAAAGATCTGTTTTGTGCCCAGCATATGATCTATCCTAGAGAATGTTCCATGAGCACTAGAGAAAAATATATAAGCTTGTGCTTTGGGTGCAATGGCCTATGTATGTCTGTTAGGTGTAATTCATTTATCAAGTTATTTAACTTGTCTATTTCCTTGTTCACCTTCTGTCTGGTTGTTCTGAGCAGAGTGGTGTATTGAAATCTCCTACTCTTATTGTTGAAAGATCTATCACTCCCTTCAGTTTTGCCAACGTCTGTCTCATGTACTTTGGAGCTCCTTGATTGGGAGCATGAACATTTATGATTGTTATATCTTCTCGGTCAATTGACCTTTTAATTAGTATATAGTATCCTTCTTTGTCTCTTTTGATGTCTTTATATTTAAATCTATTTTGTCCAATATTAATATAGCTACTCCTGCCTTCTTTTGGCTACAACTTGCATGGAAAATCTTTTTCTATCTTTTCACTTTCAATTTATTTGTATCCTTGTGTCTAAGATGAGTCTCTTGTAAGCAGCATATAGCTGGATTATGTTTCTTAGTCCATTCTACCAATCTGCATCTTTTAATTGCTGAGTTTATCCCGTTAATATTCAAAGTTATCACTGAAAAGGCGTTTCTTGATTTCACCATTTATCCTTTTTATTTTATATGTCAGATCTATATATTATTTTCCCTCTTTCTCTTTGTATTCTTTAAATTACCCTTAGTGGTACTCTTCAATTCTATGCCCTCCTCCAGACCTCCCTCTCCTGTCTTTTTTTTCAGCCGGCAGAACTCCTTTTAGTATTTCTTGTAGGGCCAGTCTCTTGTTGACAAATTCTCTCAGGACTTCATTGTCTGTTAAAACTTTAATCTCTCCCTCAATTTTGAAGGACAATTTACCTGGGTACAGAATTCTTCGCTGGAAGTTTTTCTCTTTCAGGATCTTGAATATATCATACCACTGCCTTCTCGCCTCCAGGGTGCTAGTTGAGTAGTCTGAACTCAGTCTTATTTGATTTCCCTTGTATGTAGTTGATTGTTTTTCTCATGCTGCTTTGCGGATTTTCTGCTTCTCTTCAACGTTTGACAGACTGATTAGTATGTACCTTGGGGAAGGCCTGTTTGGATTTATTCTGTTTGGAGTTCTTTGGGCTTCTTTGACTTGTACATTTATGTCCTTTATGAAGGTTGGGAAATTTTCCCCTATTGTACCCTCAACTACTCTTCCTGGCCCTTTACTGCTCGCTTCTTCTTCTGGGACATCAATGATTCTTATATTTGAGTGCTTTGTTTTGTCTATCATTTCCCTGAGTTCCCATTCAACTTTTTCCACCTCTTTTGCCATTTGCTGTTTTGAGTCTTCAAAGTCAATTATCCTGTCCTCTATGTCACCTATTCTTTCTTCTGTCTCTTCAAACTTGGTGTTGTGTGCCTCTAGTATGTTCTTTATTTGGTCAACAGAGTCTTTAATCTCTATGATTTCTGCTATTTTTCTATTTATTCTTTCAAATACCTCTTTGTACTCTTCTACCGTCTTCTTGACATTTGCTATCCCATTTATTTTATTAAGTAGAGTTGTATGAACAGCTTTGATTAGTTGTTCCTATGTCTGTGTCTCTTCTGGTGTTTTAATTTGGTCATTATGCAGGGCTATATCTGTCTGCATTGTGATATGCTGAGTGCTCTGCTGTCTTTGTGGCATGTAAATATGTTGATTGATTTACTTTGGGAATTGATTTCTTTCAGTAGTCTAAGGCCTTGTGTTTGTAGGATGGTTGTACAGCAGGGAGCAAGGCATGGGGTAAAGCACTCAGTACGGCGATTTGTTTCAGGGCAGGTATAGGTGCAGGTTGCAATTGTTACACTGATATTGTGAACATGGGCGCCAAGCTTCCAGGGAGTATGTAGCTGCGTGGGTGCATCGGTCTGGGGGGCGTAACCCTGGTGTGTGCTGATCTAAGGCAAGGGCCCTTTGTGTGCATGCGTAGAGCTGTGGCAGCAGGTTGGCATTACGCCTTCGTGGACTGGTAGCAGATGTGACCCAGCTGCTCGGGTCAGCACTGTCTCAGAGCTGGGAAGTGAGGCTGAGGGCTATGAGCATGTGCAGTTCTAGGACTGCTATAAAGTGCGGTTCCCAGAGCTGAATAACGTGATTGGGGTCTGTGCGCATGCGTGGGTCTCTAAAAGGATGCGCTGTGCTCAGGGAGGGCGGGGTGAGGCTATGTGACACTGTGGGCTGGGGGTGGGGTGTGGAGGTTAGTGCCCACAGCCTTTATGTGCTGGCAACAGCCTGCAAGGAACAGGGAGGGGGAGGTAGTGCTCAGGAGGGGTGTAGGAGAGGTGGGTTGGGCTGCACTTGGGGTGGGGGTGGGGGGCAGGTACATGTACTGGGGGCTGGTTGGGTGGGGGCACCTGGAGCACAGGGAATGGAAGCGATTGATTGGGTTCAGGTGTGTAGGTTGTGGGTGAGTGTCCGGTCACAGGGCTGCACTGGTGAGGGTAGCTCGCCCAAGGAACGCGGCCTGGCTTACTTCCTAGTCCCCAGCTCCCATCAGTGCACTCCCGCGGGCTCTGCGCCTCTGTGCCAGGCTCCAGCTTTCTGCCTCTCACTTCCTCGGCCTCTGCAACCACGGCTGCCGCATGTGGTGCAGAAGGCTCTCCCAGGTCAGCCTCACTCCCAAATTGCCACCTCAGTCACCCTCCTGTCCCTTCTCTAACCTTTCCATGGAGAAGGGCTAATTTCAAGCTACTCTAATCGGCCATCTTCCTGGAAGTTTCCTCTCCCTCATTTGTGAACAATAGCTTTTGGCTGGCAGTTTTTCTCCTTTAGTCCCTTAAGTATATCACATCACTGCCTTCTCATTACCATGGTTTTTGATGAGAAATCAGAAGTGAGTCTTATCAGGCTTCCCTTGTATGTTATGAATTGCTTTTCTCTTGCTGCTTTCAGTATTCTCCTTATCATTGGCATTTGACATTTTGATTAATATGTTCTTGGAGTTGGTCTACTAGGATTTACTCTGTTTAGAGTATGCTGAGTTTCTTGGACATGTGTATTTGTGTCTTTCGTAAGAGTTGGGAGGAATTTTTTGACCATTATTTACTCAAATATTCTTCCTTCTCTTTTTCCCTTCTCTCCTCCTTCTGGGACACCCATGGTGTGTATGTTTGAGTGCTTTGTGCTATCTTCTGAGTCTCTTTTAATGTCTCAAGTTCAAACTCCACAAGAGACAAAGAATCTGTGTGGTCCATTTGGAGATACTGTTCTGGTGATGCAGAGCATTGCTCAGTTGTTACCACCTTCGCAGGCCCTAGGCCAGCTAGTGACTCAGTTGATGAGTCCAGCCCCAATCCAGAGTCCAATCTGCTGTGACAGGATCTTAGGGTTGCTTGGTCAGTGTGCTGGTTTGAAGCTGTTATGTACCCCAGAAAAAGCCATGTTCTTTAAATCCATTCCTGTGATTCTGGACCTGCTATGGGTGGGAACTTTTGCTCAGGTTGGCTCAATTGAGATATGACCCACCCAATTCAAGGCGGGTCTTAATCCTTTACTGGAGGCCTTTAAGGGAGGATAAAAGAGAAAAAAAAGCAAAGAGAGCTTAGAGAGAAAAGTCCCGGAGTTGTTAAGAGAGGACCCACAGAAGCTCAGAGAAGAGGCCACTGGAACCAAGAGCTGAAAGCAAAAAACACCTGGGAGCAAAGGACCATCAGTCACTGGCCATGCGCCTTGCTATCTGACAGAATAACTTCAGAGGCCAGCTGCCTTTCTTCAGAGAAGTTATTGTCCTATTGATGCCTTAATTGGGACATTTTCATGGCCTTTGAACTGTAAATTTGTAAACTAATAAATCCCCATTGTAGAATAATGAAATTATCTAAAACTGAGTGTTGATGGACTGTTGACATTGGACATTATACATGATGCTCAATGAATGGAAGTGGCTGAAGGATATACTGACTGAGAAGTAGATTGGAGAATGACAGGGTATTACATATGATTGAATATTGTGCTACTACAAAAAAGAATGAAGTTGTGAGGTGTGCAACATTGTGAATCAACCTGGGACATTTGGTGAGGCAAAATAAGCTGAAAACAAAAGAGCAAATATTCTATGGTCTCATTTAGAAAATACTTACCATAAAAACAGGAGCCTAGATTGTAAGCTCTTGTAGCAGTCACATTTAGTCCAGAGTTATTTCTGGAGTTTGAGAGGCAGTTTTATATATGTATAACCTGGTATTTAGAGATAAGATTGAAGCCAATCAGGTTGAGATTAAGGTAATTCAGAATTAAGGTAATTAAGACATTGGGTATATTTTAGAACCTCATTTACTCTTTGAGACCAAAGGAAGAAAGGTTTATTTTCTCCAGAACCTAAATTTTTTGTAGCATAATCTAACTTAACCTGTCTGGACAGATCGTTGAAACAATCCAAACACAGGGAGCCCAGAATAAGAATAAGAGCCTGTAATCCAGTATAGTTTACTGTAATGCCTGGATGCATCCTGAGTATATTAAGCAGATAACCAAAAGTATTGGCAAAGTCATTTGGGGGAGGGGAGAGAAAGTACGGAATCATTAAACTTTACCACCTCGGGAACCCCTGATACTGTGTCAAATATTAGGGACAGCCAAATCAATAGGCCAAGCCCTTGATCTTGAGGCTTGCTCTTGTGAAGCTTATGTATGTAGTGGAGAAGCTTAGCCTACCTATAGGTATGCTTAAAAGTTACTTCTGGAGGATCTCTTCTGTTGCTCGTATGTGGCCTCTCTTTCTCTATGTCCAAGTCTGCAAGTGAAATCATTGCCTTCCCCTCTACGTGCGACAAGACATCCATGGGTGAAAGTCTCCCTGGCAGCATGGGAGATGACTCCCAGGGATCAGCCTGGCCCTAGCACCATGGGATCAACAATACCATCCTGACCAAAAGGGAGAAAAGAAGTGTAAGAAATAAGGTATCTGTGGCTGAGAGAGTTCAAATAGAGTCGAGAGACTACTCTGGAGGTCACTCTTATGCAAGCTACAGTTAGACATCGCTACCTATTGTAGCTTGCCAAACCTCAACCAAAACCATTCCTGTTAATCCTAAAGAACACGTAGGGCAATATATGAGATTCTACAAAGGTTTCATGCACTAAATTAACTTTCCAGAAACCTACAACCTCCAGATGGGCTCTTGGACCAGAGAAGTCCTGAA
This sequence comes from Tamandua tetradactyla, assembly GCF_023851605.1. NCBI lineage: Eukaryota > Metazoa > Chordata > Mammalia > Pilosa > Myrmecophagidae > Tamandua > Tamandua tetradactyla. The sequence continues at coordinate 11,847,130 of NC_135338.1, forward strand.
ATGCAGAGGGCCCAGCCTCTCCAGAACATCAACGAGTTCCGTCCCCCTATCCCATATTATCAACTGCCCTTTCCAACATGAAAAAGTTAGAATGGACATAGCCCAACTGCCCCTAAAGAGAGGGATGGAAAGATCAAAGGTGATGGTGGAGTTATACAGAGAAGATAGGGTTTAACAAATGAGTATGATTACTGAATTATTATATTGATATTTCTTTTAGTCTCTAGTACTTTAGAACAGGTAGGAATAAAAACCTAAAATTGTGGAATTGTGACCCATACCAAACTCTGAAATCTGTTCTACAACTAATTGCCGAGCTGTGCTTTGAAATGTATTGCTTTTTTGTGTGTATGTTATTTTCCACACAAAAAGTCAATTGTGATGATAATTGCACAGCTATATGATGATATTATGAACCACTGATTGTACACTTTGGGTGATTACATGGTATATGAATACATAATATATATTAGTTAAAAAATTAAAAAAAAAATCCCCATTGTAAAAGCCAATATATTTCTGTTGTATTGTATTCTGGCCTCCTTAGCAAACTGAAACAGTCAGTTTTCCTCAGGAGTGGCTACACGATTGGCAGGGCTTCAGATCATAATACACTTCCCAGTGAGAAACTGTCCTAGACATCTCTTTCCACTCACTTTTCTTCCTGAGGGTGAAGCGTTACATTTCTCCTAATACATATTTTTCCACGAGGCTCTGAATTTCACCCCTTCCCTTTTTATTTTCACTTTATTTATATGGTGGAGTCTGATTTCATCCTTTTTCCACGTGAGTATTCCGTTATTGCAGCACCATTTGTTGACTTTTCATCTGTTTGTTTGTTTTTTGGGGAAGTACATGGACCGGGAATCGAACCCGGGTCTCCTGCATGGCAGGTGAGAATTCCACCACTGAACTACCCTTGCACAATGCCCACCTTCCCTTGTTTATGGTTTCTCTCACACTGAATGTTTTTCTCTCAAGCATATTGAGTCTATTTTCCTCTTAGCCAAACAGTGATTGCCTAAGTAGGGATGCTTTGTGAGGGAACTTTCTGGGGGTGATGGCAATAGTCTCTGTTGATTGGGATGGTGGTTATATGGGTGTATACATTATCAAAACTCCTTGAATTCTACACTTAAGATCTTTGCATTTTACCATCTTTAAATTTTATCTACAAAATATGGAAAAAACAAATAGAAACTGTGGCATATTTCTCAGGGACTGGAGCCTAGCCATACTTAAAATTTTTTAATCCTTCTCTCCCTCTCTACATTCACTCTCTGCCCTCCGTACCTGTAACCCCCCTCTCTGTTCCCCCCTTCCCCCTCTTGTTGTAGACCGCCCATTTCCGTAGCTCACCACTAAACCGGAAGCCTTCCTGTTATTCTCTTCACTCCTCTATACCTAACCTAAGCCCTCAGCCTAGCAACTGCCTCCTGCCTTGTGTGATTGGCTGTCTCCCCCTGACGTGTTCGCCCAAAACTCCACCCCTCCCCGAGAGTACTTAAGCCCCACGCTTACCCCGCTCTGGGTCGTCCGAGCCCCGGGGTCTTCGGACCCCAGACGTCTCACTCCTCGGGTTCCCGGGTGGCCCATCCCGGAGTGTAACAATAAAAGCCTAAAACCCGAATCTGGCCTCAGTGAAGACTTCTCGCGACCGCCGGCTGGGGAAAGCGCCGGCTCCAGCTTACCCAGGTTAATTCCCGCGAGCTCGCCCCAAACCCACCCAGTGTACCGGTCGCACGGCCCGGCTGAAGCTATCAGCGGCAATTGGCGCCCGAACAGGGACCCTCTACACTTTCGTCGCTGACTGGACACTGGAGATCCTAGGACCTCTCTTCTGAACCAAGGTAAGCCTACTAGACTCTCCTGCTAAATAAACGCAGTCCTAGGTTCTACAAGCAGTGAGTAGTCCCCTCTAAATTTTGTTATGGGTCAATCTCTCTCTAAAAGCTAGGTCCCCCAGGTGCGCACCCTAGCCGCACTCTTGGATCCAAGTCTGTAAATGCGGCCGCTGGGGAAGCCTCTCCCTCGAATTACTCGAGAGGCACCCGCCCTTGCGGGACCATGGCGAACATACTAATGGCGGACAGACGAATTCCACCCTTCCGCCTTCTTCTCCACTACCTAAACAGGAAGACAGCCACAACCTTTACCCCGCCCTCCCTAAGAGCGCGGAGGCAAAACATCCTAAGCCCTCCCCCGCCCCTTCAGCCCCTCCCTCCGCTACCCCCCCTTCTTCCTTTAGCTGCACTAACCCTTTTGTCCCGGAGGCGCAGCCGCCACCTTATGTTCCCCCACCGCCATCTTACGCAGGGCCGTGCCCGGGGCAACCGCCATCTTTTCCACCCCGGCCACCCTGCTACAATCCCACTAACAATAACCCCTCCCTGGGACCTGGACAGCTCTGGCCCTCGGTCCGACCGCTGCCGCCGACACAGGCAGTGCTCTTCCCCATTAATCTCACCCCATCCCCGCAACGCCCATTCCCGTGAGTTCCCCACAGTGAGGAAGATATAAAGCGACTGCACAAAGCAGTCAAAGAGGATGGGCTTACCGGTCCCTACGCTACCCAGCAACAGTTGCTCCAAAGGATTGGAGCCTCTTCGAAAGAATCCTACTTGCCATAATTTTCCTGTGCATCATCGCATGTTTTAACCTGCTCATTTTCTTCCTCTAGGTGCTAACCTGCTTATTATTTTCAGTAAAAATGTTCTCCCTAGCACGCCCCTCCGGAATTCCCACCTGGCAACTCCTCCCTGTAACACTTCTAATTTTCTCCACAGCCACTTCTGCAAAATCTACCGAGAGCGAAGTGTGGGCCGCGGTCCAATATCCCCCAGGATTACTGTTCCTCACCCCCGATTCCCCCACATTCCCACAACTTTTTGTTAATAATTGTTTGCTGGACCTCCCGTGCGATCCCAATGTCCTCCCCGCTAGCGCGCCTCTCAACCTATCATCATTCCCTGACTTCTCCCCCCCTCCTGAAGCCCTAGCGATTAACCTTACCTTTTTGCAGACTTCGTCAATGCAAGCCCTCCCCGAAGTCTCCCAGCCAAACAACAAACTACTCAACCTCACGTTCACTAATCTTTCAGGAGAAGCAGAAAATGGGCTCCCGTGTTCTCCTCAATGGCCCAATTATATCCACCTTATCTACTCCCGAACCATAAGCGCCGGAGTACTCAATAAAAACTCCCATAACGCCCCCAATGAAGCCCTCCTTTTCACAGGACCTTGGCCAGCTAGAGGAACTGCACCCGGATATAACCGAACTCGCCCGCACCTACCGGTGCGGTCCCCAGTTCCCCTCTGCTCGCCTGGCAGCTTTACACCCTCGACTTCCTTTACAGAAATCCCGTGGCTTCCATATCATTCTCCCCCTCGAACTTTCAACTCTTCCAAATATAACTTCTTCGTTCCCTATAACCCCCCCTTTCTTTATGGTACCAGTGGCTTCACGCATCTCTCTCTCTGTGGAAACCTCAGTTGCCTAGACCTACGTTCCCTCCTCGGAACAACCCAATCCCAATGGCGCCTGGTCACCTACCACAGCACCCAGCAGCCCATTACTCAGGGTAATAAAGTTATCGGTACGAGCTCTTACGCGTTTAATATTCTAGGCACCGAAAACCTCACCTCCACAGTCTTCTTAAATCCCCCGTTCTACTTCTTTACCTGCTCAAACTATAGTCACCCTAACACATGTCACCTACTTAACTACCTTAATACCTGTTTCTCAGTAGTTTTCATAGTACTTCAACCTAGACTCCTGTGGATCCCGCTCAACGCGACCAGGTGGGTCGCTCCTGCACTACCCATGGACAGCTCCGTCACTCAGCTCAGCTCATGCGCAAAGCGAGACTTCGGCATCACCGCCGCCATCTCTGCAGCCATCATCGCCTCAGTTGCGGCTTCTGTCACGGCAGCCGTCGCGCTCACCCAGACCTCCACCTCCGCTTCTGTCATAAATAACCTTACCAGTTCCACCTCCTCAGCCCTGTCCTTACAGGCAGGACTCAATTCCCTAACCCACCAAACCCCGTTTCTGTGTCACCCCTGTACTTGTCAACACCTCTCGTCCTCGCCTCACCCTGCATGATTGGAACTATACTCACAGCCTTCAAACTCAAATTCTAGCTATAGAAAACCTATAAACTGTCTAGCTCTCTCCTTTCGAACCTCCTCCATAAATTCTCTTCCTTCTTCCAACCTTCCAACCTTATCTTCTACGGTGTCCTCCTACTAATTTTAATTTTTATTCTTTTCACATTTAAGTGTCTCTGTTCAAGAATCTCTCGTCACAGGCGAGATACGAAACTTTTAGCCCTTGCTGCTCTAGAGCTCCAGAATCCCTTCTCAGACGCCGAAAATCGTCCCCAGGCTCAGGTATGGCTCGCTAGTGTTGCTCACCCCCAGGACTGATCACCCTGAGGTTGGTGTCGCTCTCAAGACTGGCCATCTTGTGCAGTCGGCACTACGCTGCTGCGGCTCTAGCCTTGCCTGCCTATGCCTGCGCCACTCCCTGCCTCTCTCCATTCCCCTACGGGGGCTGCACGTCACCAGAGAGCGTGCATCTGGGGCCGCCGAAAGGCTACCAGATGGGTACCGCTGGGTGCGGCACAAAGTAGCCGCAGAAGAGGGCCACTCTAACAGGCCTCCTCTGGCTCTTCTGGGGCACATGAGATTTGCATAAGGGTCGGCTCAGCACATACCCTTCCCCTGAAATTCTGAGCCTCAAGTGCAAGGGGAATCTCATCCCTACCCCTCCCAGCAAAGGTTAATGCCCACCACCTGTCACACAGGTGAGCCTTTAAAAGAAAAAGGAGAGGAATTGTGGCATATTTCTCAGGGACTGGAGCCTAGCCATACTTAAAATTTTTTAATCCTTCTCTCCCTCTCTACATTCACTCTCTGCCCTCCGTACCTGTAACCCCCCTCTCTGTTCCCCCCTTCCCCCTCTTGTTGTAGACCGCCCATTTCCGTAGCTCACCACTAAACCGGAAGCCTTCCTGTTATTCTCTTCACTCCTCTATACCTAACCTAAGCCCTCAGCCTAGCAACTGCCTCCTGCCTTGTGTGATTGGCTGTCTCCCCCTGACGTGTTCGCCCAAAACTCCACCCCTCCCCGAGAGTACTTAAGCCCCACGCTTACCCCGCTCTGGGTCGTCCGAGCCCCGGGGTCTTCGGACCCCAGACGTCTCACTCCTCGGGTTCCCGGGTGGCCCATCCCGGAGTGTAACAATAAAAGCCTAAAACCCGAATCTGGCCTCAGTGAAGACTTCTCGCGACCGCCGGCTGGGGAAAGCGCCGGCTCCAGCTTACCCAGGTTAATTCCCGCGAGCTCGCCCCAAACCCACCCAGTGTACCGGTCGCACGGCCCGGCTGAAGCTATCAGCGGCAGAAACAGTCATATATAAAAAAAGAAGAACGTTAAAAAGATGTTATATTTTGGTCACATATATAAAAAAAGAACAAGGACAAAAAAGAGATGTGATATTTTTTGAACATGTGAGATTGTTGACAGAGTCATTTCTGCCTGCTAGTTCCTATCATAATTGTGTAACAGGCACTCTGGATCAAAGGTCAAGGTGGGTGACACAGTCAACTGATACTGTGATATCCACATCCTGTTGGAATACTTGCAAGCAGTCATAACCCAATGCTTTAGAAATAAACATAATGTACAGAAAATAATATGAACCATCACCAGCACTGCTATACACAGAGCAAATGAGAGTCACACCACACTCTGGAGAGGCAGGCGCTACCTGTTCCTGAAACTTCAAATTATGGAAAGGCTCCTTCCCTGAGCATGGTGCATGAATGCCATGAACCCTTGAGTAAATTATGGGCTTTGCCAACAAGAATGGAGTGTGGGTGGATTTGGGGTGCCAATACTTTACTTCCCCATCCCTCCCCCATTCCTTCCAAGCCTATATCTAATCATATATCCAGATCTATATACCACCCTTAACCACCATGAATTCTAGATGCAATTGCTTTCAACCCAGATGTGCAAACATCTTCGGGAATATTGGGAACTGCTGGCCTATAATTTATTTGTTCTCACAGTTCTTTCTCCTTGAGGTGCCTCATTAACCGAGGCAAGGGCCCAGATCTTCCCAAAGTGTCATGAGTTCCACGTGGTATATGTAACTGGGGTAATATATATTGCTTCACCTTTGTGAGCAACTTCGAGTCGGTTGAGACAACATTCAGACCAGTGCATGGGCTTTCCCCTTATGTAACCACCATGTCTTTAAGTATCCTACCCGTCCCCCAGCCCCCCACCCCCATTCTGGAGGTGCTTATGCTTTGGTGCTTATTGGGCCAAAGAACCAGAATTATCTCCTGAGCATGGACTGGATGAGGTGCCAAGCAAAGAGATAAGCCTCATTTCCACCTAGACAATTGATGGGTGAAGTATTGCCTGCTGTTGTTTGCTTGTCCTTAATGGACACTCATATAAAAAGGAAAATTGAGCTCAGCTGCCAAGAAATTTCCTGGTTCCTTTGGACAGCTGCAACTTTCTTGAGCTCACACTCTCCTAATTGCTCAGTACGTCCCTTTATCCCTTCCTCAGTCCTAGCTTTCTTTATTTAGTCTGGTGTCTGGATAATTCTCTCAGATATGTATCTTAACTTGTTTCTTTTGTCTTATTTTTAGACTAGACTCTTTGAACTTAAGTCAAATATTATGTCCATTGGTTTTCAGTTCTCCAGTTCTCCAGTGGCTGACTTGTGTCCAGCTGTCTGGCTTGGGTTCATTGGCAGGTGGGAGGTGGAGGCAATGTGATGAGGGAGGCAATTCAAAGGAAGTTTGATGGGGAGATATGTGTGTGTGTGTAAAGCAGATTAGTACTTCTTTGGAATATCATCTGGACCCATTCATATACACAAATAGAAAAAGGAATCTAAATCAGTTTGTGTTGCAAAAGTAGTCCCATAGTCTGAAATGGTTAATGTAACTTCCAAAGATTGACCTGGAATGGTTTGAACACGGACTGTACAGATTGCTTACTACCGTGAATAAACCTCTAAATTATCGGAAACCAATTATTTTTCCCACCAACTTCCTTGTGTATGGTTAGTTGGTCCAATTTTCTTTTTGCCCTCATTAAATGGTTGTATTCTTTAACCAACTATAGCTGCATAATATTGTCTAAAGCAATGCTGTCCAACAGAACCTTCTGCGATGATGCAAATATTCTGTATATAATGTCCAATACAGTGGGTGCGGAACTGAATTTTTAACTTAATTTAATTTAAATGTAAATAGCTGCATGTGACTAGGGGTTACCACATTAGAGCAGATCTAAAGCTTACATATGTATCCTGAAAAACTGTGAAGGGTCATGTGGCCACAGCTTTTGAAGGAATCCACCAGCATTCTACCTAACATAAAATGGATGCCCAATAAATGTTTGTTGAAATATATGAAATGCTACACTTGAATGCAGTGGAGCGAGTTGGTTTTAATGCCAACAGCAGTACTGGATGTTGGGGCACACAAAATTCCTCTTACCATTTCTCTTTACTTCCTTAGTGACATGTGGGTCGCTCCTTCCAGGACTGGTCCCTGGGAGAAAGTTCCATTCTGTGAAATAAGGTGATTGAGTATGGCTACCAAGCAGGGGAAAGGTTCATTTCACGTGAAGTTGGAGAAAAGCTTCTTGTCAAAAAGCAGGATCTTGAAACATCACCTCCCGAGGTGTGGATGGAATGCACGTAGAAGAAGGGGGCTGGATCTCATGGCTTGGCTGGAACAATTCTCTGCAAATTCTGTTTCCCCCGAACCCAGGAAACTGCATCTGACTCTCATTATCTCAGGTAACTGCATCTGCCTCCAGTCTCACACTTCTCTTCATCAGGGTCATCGTGCACAGCTTGTGCACTGCAGGAAAGCGTCTGGCCAAAGGAAGTGACTGGGGCTGAGGCACCATTCTCTGATTTTTCATAATCTCCTGTAGGCATCCGCTTACAGTGGTAGACTATTGTTTTGATTCATACAATATATAAAGTGTGCCAGTTTGTTTCTGGCACTATACTAGATCTTTCAGAACATGAACTCTCGTATTCATTTTCGTATTTCATGGGAGAAGCACTGTACTTGGAGCAAACTGTGCATTCATTCGATAACTATTCAAAGAATAGACTTGGGAAGACAGGAAAAAAAATAAATCAACTGTGTGGGCGTTATAATGGCAACGCAGACTCCAGCCGTCAGAGGGCGCCGGCGGGCCCGAGCTGGTGCGCAGGCGTGCTGGGAAGGCTGGTGCCGCGGAGGCGGCGGCGGCGGTCGTGGCTGTGGCCGGGGGAAGTGAATGGTTTTACCCAGAGGGCCCCGCGCCGCCTTTCCCCGCTGTCCCCGGCGCTGCTCGTCGCCGGCCATGGCGTTCACGTTCGCGGCCTTCTGCTATATGCTGGCGCTGCTGCTCACCGCTGCGCTCATCTTCTTCGCCATCTGGCACGTGAGTAGTCGGAACCGGGGGAAGCAGGGCGAGGCGGCCGAGCAGCCTCTTCTCGCCCTTGCGTCTCGGGGGTGCCAGAGGAGGGGGCCGGGCCGCGCGGCGAGGGGTCCACGGGCCGGGTGTGCTGCGCGTCCGGGGGGCCCCGGGGCGGGGAGGGGTGCGCCGGGCCCTGGCGTGGGTCCGGGGGGCCCAGGGCGGGGAGGGGTGCGCCGGGCCCTGGCGCGGGTTCGGGGGGCCCGGGGCGTGCGGCCGCGGGGTGGTGCGCCGAGCCCTGGAGCGGGCCGCGCGCGCCGCTGCGGGTCCCCGGGGCGGGGTGAGCGCGAGACGGCCAGGCCCGGCAGCCCTTCGCAGGGACCCCGGCCCCGCAGCCCCGCGGAGGATGTCCCGGGCGCAGGCGCACCTGCGACGTTCTTAGCGGGGATGAAGTTTTCCGAGATTTAAAGAGTTCATACAGATCGCCTTTCTTTTCGGGTTTCTGCAGGAGAATGGCCACACTGAAATAGTGATCGCCTGGCTTTGATGAATTTTCCACTTTGCCCTTTTAGCACGTGTTGTGTGCTTTTAGAGTAGAATCACCGCTTTTCGGGTTCCTCTTGGCGGTGAACTTTGGTGCAGGTCGGATTGATTTCTTGGTCACTGCATCTCCGAGCTTTCCCTCTCAACCACACTTGGACCGTCAGACTCAAAAGACAGTCTTCCGAGCCGCCGCTGTGTACTGGGTAACAGGGTTTAGCGCAGGAAGTTTTACTTCTCTTTTGAAAACGCTCAGGAACCTTAAGCTTCTCCAGGGCAGTTTTATTTATAGTATTCACATCATACTGCAAGATAGAAGCAAATCCTTACTGTTTCTTGTAAAGAACAAGTAATAAGTTCCCTGCGACAAGAGATTTTAAAGGATTCCTGTTTCTCTGGCGCAGAATTAGAAGCACTGAGAGAGCCCTCCGGAAATCAACATTCATTAAAAATTAACCTCATTTACTTTCGTACTGCCCATGTTCCAGTACATTCTGGGATTTTGGTCTTAATTTGAATTATTGGGCATATTCGGTCCGATGTAAATTTTAATAATATTTCATCGTGTCCATCATAAGGATTTGTTTATGTAATGTACAGAAGGCAGAATAATTTGAATGGCATCGTTTCCTGTGCAAACAAAAGTCTCAAAAGTAGAACTGTATCACAAATCCATTCCCTTTTACTAAAGAATGTGATTATAATTATTTTTAGAACCTGACTGCTTGTGTATTGGGGGAATGCTTACGTAGGTCAGTTTTTTCACAAATAACTAAATGCTTGTCAGTAGGAACCAGTAGGAAGGTTGCTTCGCTGCTTAGGCTCTTTTTTTGGTGGAAGAACAAATAAATGAGATAAGTTGGGATGCAAACCAGCCCTGCCTTAATAAATTTCTAATGAAACTGAAATGTGTGGCTTCCTTCCAGCTTTAAAAAATCTGTAGATGTGGCTTTAAGTCACTCTGCTTGATGGGTGTGCCTCATTTTTCTGGGATGATGGGAATTTGTAGGCGAGAGCTATGTGATGACTTTTATTTTACATTTTTGAACATAAGTTATGTTTGGCTTAAAGAAAACCTGCATTATACTTTTAAAAATGAATAGTTTAGATTCTGCTTTGAAATGAATGTATGCCTCAGCAAAGTAGATCATTTTAAGCCCTAGTATAGAATTAAAAAAAAATTATTTTGTACTCCACGGATCAACGGAGTGCCTTTATGCTTAGGGATTTCTTAGTTCAGAGGATTATTGCATTATTTGGAAAACAATTCTAAATAAATTTACATAGTTTTAATTTTTCTATTATCCACATAACCGTAAGTTTATTTTCTTAGGTAGTTTAACTGTCTTTCAGAAGACTCATTTGGAAATTTTAAATATAAATCCCAAAATTCAGTTTACATTAATCATTATGTGGAAGGTATTTTATACTGATGGTCACGTCTCGTACTGTAGTGTTAATTCATGTATGTGCTTGATGCTTTATGGAATACAGAATTGTGAGTACAGATTTTTTTAAAAGCTGAAAAATGCAGAAGTCAATCCCAAAGGCATGCATCAAATTTGAAGACACCCTGAATTGTGTAGCTTGGCATCTTTATAGATTTAGGATAAAAGGAGTCTCCCCCTGTGGGGGCCACAGCAGTCTGGCTTTTCTGTTTTATTGTTTTTACACCAATGTGGGAAATTTTGTGAAAGCCTTATCTAGTAGCAAGAGGATGTTAGCAGTGTTTAGCAAAGGAAAATGCCATTTAGTGAATCCCGTGCTTTTTTATCCCTACGACTATTATTCTTTTGCTCTTACCTTTTTATGAAACGAAGAACTTAATAGGGAAATAAGCCAGGATATTAAAAGATAGAAATACAAAATTCCATTATTTGATTATTGATAATATTAAGTAACAGTGTCTGACATATAAAGATACAACTTCTAACCCACCAGGGGAAGCATAGATTAGGTTCTCTGTCCCCTGGGCCCAGGAATAGTTTTCACATATACCTGGTACCATTGGCTTCTTATTTGGACACCTCACTTAACACCCCAAAGTAATGTGTAGTCCATATTTTGATTTTTAGTCATTTTGACTTTGAAGTTCTGTGTTTAGTTAAAGCCACATTTTTTAAAGTCTAAAGCCATATTTCTTCAGAGTGTGGGCAAAAACATTCTTGCCATTTATTTTAAATGGGTGGTCTTTTCCCCTTGCCACGTCTATAACTGTTTCACCATAAGAAGCTGACCTCACCCAGGCTTACCCTCCTTCCATCATTAGTTTGGTGACCACATGAAAAAACCAGCATGTTTGGTCAAGGTGATCACTTTTACAGTGGCTTCAAACTGGGTAGCTCTTGCCTGTGTTCTGCCTTCCTGTGAATTTGGAAAGACGCCTCGGGGGTCAGAAGAATGAGAAAAGCTCTCCTTCCTGAACACACATAACCCCGGAGGGTCCTGTGCCAGGGGGCCTGGGCGTAGCAGTGGGACATGGGTGGATGTGGCCCCCACCTAGCATCTTGGCTGGGGCTGTGTGTCCGTTGTGGAAAGGACATGACTGTATATGGTGGGCCTGGCTGTGCAATTTAAGAATCCCGTAGTATCCTGTGCGTAAATATTCTGCTCCATGTTGGCTGCATTTTAAATCCCTGTGCTATGTGGATATGTAGTCAAGGATGCAATTATTTCATCCCAAGGGAGTCAGGAAAAGCTGTGGAAAGGAGGTAACAAAGGAAGAGGAGTTTTTAGGGTAAAGAGGAGTTTGCCAAATGGTAGTGAGTGGGAGAGAGATCATTCAAGTAGGGTAAATAACTTGAACCAAGGCATTGAAGAAATGGAAAATATTTTTCAAAGTGATGTCAGCTCATTTTTAGCAATAACATAAAAGTGTTTTCAGGTCCTTTAAATTCGATTTAATCATAAATTGAGTTCATTGTAAATTGGTAAATGTGATGCTGGTATACTTTGCTTTTGTTTTAACTTTATTCAGTAATTATCTGATATGGGCAGGTTTGTTGTTAAGTGAGAGATCCTAACTCTATCAATTTTATTTTAGATTATAGCATTTGATGAACTGAAGACTGATTACAAGAATCCTATAGACCAGTGTAATACTCTGAACCCTGTAAGTTATACGATTTATCTTCAGATTTTTAAACAGTTTCTGCTTGTAATTTGATATAATTGGAAAATGGCCAATATTCTCAGTAGCATCATTGTATTTGTTCTTTTTGAAGTAGGCGGAATTTAAAAAATATCTCTTTTCCTGTCATGCTTGACTATTCTGACTATTATTAATCTGTTGGCGATCTTGTCAGCTGTCATACTAACATTCTTCCAATCTGCTTTTTACATTGTCGACCAAAGACAGTTGAAAAGGTCAAAAAGATTAAAAGAGTCAAAATTGCATTAAAGGTGTGTACTGCTTTTTAGTTTAATGTTTTAATCTGCATTAGTTTTCATGGGGAGGGTTAGGGCATCTGTATTTGTAATGTTTTGTTCAGTGTGCTTGTTCATATGCCTGTGAGGTTTATGATTTCATGAATTTTCTTATTTTATGCAGATGTTTGCTTGCTGGCCCAGCCAAGTAGGGAAAGCTGTTATATGCTTATGCATTTTTCTTAATATTCTAGCCATAGGCACCTCTGTATTGTATTATTTGGTGCAATGTTTAAAAGTTAAAATAAAATGACTTTTATAGATGGTGAGATTATTCAACAATTGTGACTTGTGAGATGGTGTGAAGTGGAGCTTTTAGCATGGTCTGCACCCCCATAGCCCTTCTTATCCATATCCTGGAATTAATTTAGTCATTCGGCTGATGTCAGCTGGCTTTGTGGCTAGGCTCTGGAGTCTTACAGTAATTGATGTCCTTCACACTCAAACTGCTTGGATTTAGATAACAATCTGTATACAAATGTCTACAAAATTATTTCTAGTATATAGTCACTTTAAATTTCTAAAATAGACCTGTCTTATACTAAGTTCTCTGTATGAAGGATTTAGTTGTAATGTGCCTTCATTGCGTTAGGTGTACATCTTTTTTGCTTTGTTTTAGTTTACTCATTTAGCCCCCGGGTTTGATTTTGCCTGATTGGTCAGAAAATGAAAGGTCATTTGTAATAGAGCAGAGGGTATGTGTTTAAGAAATAGAATACCGTAATGCATTAAAGAAAAAAAATCACAGTGAAGATAAAAACTTGTTTTGTGCATACTTAGTTGCATAAAACCATAATGTACTTGCATATTAGATAAATTTTATGGAAGAAGCTCTATAGTTTATTGTTTTCTAGATAAATATGAATAATGGTGTAGATCTCTAGTTTGTCTTTAGAAAACTATTACAGTCAGGCTTTTTCATAAAAGTGTGAATGTACTAGCTGTTCTTTACTTTATGAAACAAATTGTGAGAAGCTAAATCTACTTTCTCATTGGAAAGTAATGTGTTCATTGTAAAAACATCTTAACCTTAGTAGTTGAAACTAATTGCTACCAAGAAATTAATAAGCTGGAATTTCTCCTTTGGCAGCTGTTTATTCATAGTGTTCTATCCTCTTTAGCTTTTCATTGCTTCAAATAACCAAATGATGATTAGGATAATAATAGCTGAAATAGTTTGAGGGCTTTCTTGGGTGCCAAATTCTGTGCTAAGCACTTTCCTGAGGTGTTTTCATTCAGTTCTCATGGCAGTCTTATGAAGTAGATATACTTTATTTTATTATATATAGGTGAGGAAAACGGGGGTTAGTGAGCTTAAAAAACTTTCCTCAAGGACACACAGCTAAGGTGGAGCCAGAATTTGAACCCAGATAGCCTAATTTTTGAAGCTCAAGTTCGTGTACCTTCCTAGTGTCCTGTAAATTAAAGAGGGACCTATTTCATTTTAACATGTAGCGTGTGATTTCTGGCTTTTCTTAATGGAAAGAAATTCTTTCTTAGAAGAGATGCGTGCAGTAGGTTTGGCAAGAAGTTTTTACACCAGCACAAGTTGCATTTTGGGTAGAGTGCCAATACTTGGCTTAATAAATGTGCATCTGACAGTTTTCCCTATTTTAAGTTTGTTTTAACAATTCTGCCAAAGTATGGGGGAAAACAAGTACCATTTTTTAAAAACGTGAACTTTAACAAAATAATACGATTTGCTTGTTTAAGTAATATCATTTCAGTCATTTTTGCATGAGCTATTTTTCCTGGATACTAGCTTTTGTGTGACTCTTGGCTCCTAAATGGAATAATTTAAGTGCTACTTAGGGGAAATCTCATCATTAAAACAAAGTTTAGAGAAGACTTTTTTTCATTAGAAATGCATAGTAAATATTTCTGGGCTTCTTTTGAAGGGAAGTAGGGTGCGTGGCATTTGTTTCATACTAGAGCTGGTATAGTTGTTGATTATATTTAATATCACTTTTATTCAAATATATTTTCCAAGAGCAATAGGGGTCATGCTTTCAAAATCATTCTCTCCCCATACCTCAGTCTGTAAATTTAGGATGAAACCTTGAATGCAAATTTGTTTGTTAAATATCATTTGGCATTAGAGGGCTAAAAACAGGCATCTTATGTTTTATTTTTATTTTTTTTATTTTTTAACATGGGCAGGCCCCGGGAATCGAACCCAGGGTCCTCTGGCATGGCAGGCAAGCATCCTTGCTAGCTGAGTCACCGTGGCCCGCCCGCATCTTATGTTTTAAAGAAAAATTATGTTTTAAAGAAAAATCATGTATTTAGATTAGTATTATAATTAGTGTTTCTGGTATAATTCCTTAAAAAATGCATATTTTTCTTGATTTGTCCTAGTTTTTACCATAAAATTTCAAAGACTTCCTGTGGACATTTTCTTATTTAGAGACTGCAAGAATTTGATCTTAGATGCTGGTCATGTAATTTACAGATTTATATATGTATACAGAATTTATCTTTTTTTTACATCTATATTGCTTGAGTTTGTAGAAAATATTTGGTTAGTGGTGTAGACTAGTTGGAATTTCGTTTAAAATAGTATGTATTTTTAAAAGTTTATTCTACAGCTTTTAATTGGAAAAAGTAATTTGGGAGTTTTAGAAAATGAGCTTGATTGTGTGGTATAATCATATTATTTCTGTAGACATATTTCCTCTCAGGAAAGATCTGATGGTGTTGAGAATTCTTAGAATTTTAATTTGGTATGAAGTAGACATTGAGAAACGGACTTGGCAGTTGTGACCTATAGACGATTCTTTGGCTAAAACTTGAAGTGAAAGCTTTTGATATTTTTAGTTTCAAAAAATATTAGGCTGAAATCTTTAGGATGAAAAAGATAAAAGAAAGCATTATATTGCTTATTTTGGAATAGAGTTATTTAACTTTGTCATTTTATAAAAAGCCTTTTGCTTGAGTTAATTTTTCCTCACTTAAAACTTCTAACTACTATCAAAAGATTTGAGTCTGAAAATGGAAAGGACATGTAGGAATGGAGCTCAGAAACCTGGAAAAATTCTGATTTCATGGTTAAGAACTCAGTCTTTTCCCTCCTACATTGCAGAAAGCACATCATTTGTACTTGTGCATATTAATGTTCCCCCCCCCCCCCAGACTGTGCTGAGATTATTGGCTGATTGGCTTTCCACTGAAAAATTACTGTTGTGGTAATGTGATGTGGTTTGCTAAATATTGTTTATATACCATTTCTGGTTTTTGTTAAAAGCTTAAAAAACTTTTGAAGCTTTTAAAAAGCTTGTACACCTCTAAAGGGGTATTATGTTTTTTTGTGGATTCTTTTATATCATGTTGCATGTGATCAGATGCCTCATTTTGTATTTTTATCATGTGTTGAATGGTGAAGAGAAAAAGCATCCCAGTTGATTAGTAAATAACTGTGTGTGAACAATCTGGGTGGTAAATTTATATAAACCTTTAGTTCTGAGATTTTGAGTTTCAAAATTTAAGTCATGTTTTACAAGCTATATTCTCTGATCAGTTTGCTTATAATCCTGCTTTTGAAAAAAGTTTAATATGGAAAGAAAACTCAGCATCATCTTTCATCTTTGACTGTAAGAAAGCAGTGATTTTTCATTATGGAAACTTGGTTGCCACTTGCTTTCCAGATTAGCAGTTGACAGTAGACTTAATGCCAACGCATTTTGATAACTGACTTGTATTTTTCTTCCAGCTTGTACTTCCAGAGTACCTCATCCATGCTTTCTTCTGTGTCATGTTTCTTTGTGCAGCAGAATGGCTCACACTGGGTCTCAATATGCCCCTCTTGGCATATCATATTTGGAGGTAATATTTAGATATACTTCTAATAATTGTCTTAATTAAATTTTAATTATACTGTGGTCGATGTGCTTATCTTACATGGTAGCTGCCTAAATGAAATTCTGAAAAGTTCTGAAAAATTTCATTGTAAAATTTAAGTGGATGAACAAATACTATAGGGGGTATGCTTTTATTTAAAGTGGTTTTAAAAAAAATGAATCTAACTTACATACAGCATGCACATGTCTGATGAGTCTAACTTACATATAGCATACACAAGTCTGATGTATACTGTTCTCAGTGAGTTTTTACATATGTATATGCTTGTGAAACCCCACCCAGCTCAATACCTACAACAGTTCCAAGCCTCTCAGAAGACTCCCTTACACTCCCTCCCAGTCATTTTCTGTCTGTGCCTCCTGTGGGAAACCATTGACCTTTACCAACTTAGATGAATTTTGCCTGTCTTTAAACTTGATATAAATCAAAATGTGCAGTGCTTGTTTGATTTCTTTCTCCATTTTACTTTATAACTTTAAATAAATTTGGTTGTTTATAAAAGATGTTCATATCTCATCACTCTTCTAATAGTTATACCAGATCTATATAAATACACTTAGTTCTTTGTTGCTTTAAATAGGCATATCAAAATCTCAGTGCTCTGGATTTTAAGAAATATATACTGAAGATATATTTAGAGGTAAACTGGCAGATATGTCTGCAGCTGATTGAAATGGTTCAGAAAAAATGTACATATTTTAGAGAGGGAAAGAGAAGAATAAAGCAAATGTGGTAGATGGTAACATTTAGAGCATCTGGGTAGGAAGGGTTCTTGCCACATTCCGGTTACTCTCAAATTATGTCAAAAGAGAAAATTAAAAGAAAAAAATCCTGTTGTCTTTATACAATTATTCATATTTTTGTTGGATTCCTGAAAATGTAGAGGAGACCAGATATGACTAGTTGTCCAGTTCTGTACATTTACAGGCCCCAGTTTTAAAATTATAATGATAAAAGGGAAATAATTCCATCTGTAACTATGAGTTTGCTTTCCTACGTGGATCACCTCTCTCTGTAACAAGTACCACTGAGAAGAAGACCCTTCCTTCCCGTCCTGAAGGGTTGCTCCCTTTTCTGAGAGGCTAATCGACTATGTTTATTTCAGGTATATGAGTAGACCAGTGATGAGTGGCCCAGGACTCTATGATCCTACAACCATCATGAATGCAGATATTCTAGCATATTGTCAGAAAGAAGGATGGTGCAAATTAGCTTTTTATCTCCTAGCATTTTTTTACTACCTGTACGGGTAAGTTTAAATAACATAATGAAAATATGATTTTTAATGTTGCTGCCTAAAAAGTTTATAAGCTTTATGGTCTGAATATCTTACAGTATACTGAATAACTCAGTGTCCTGATGGTGGTAGCTGGTAAAGGCACATTGCACACCAGCAAATACATACTAATTCAAGAGGCCATACATTGGTACAGAACAGAAACTTTGGCTAGGGATGTTACTTCCAGTTTTCAGACAGACATGTTCATCAGTGATGGACAATTCTTCTCCATGGCAAAGTGATGTCAGGGAAATGATACTGCTGTGTGAGTTTGCCTGAAAGTGCCTTTTTGGAGATTGTATCATTTTTTCCTTATCAGTCTTCATAACTAAATGCTCTGCCCTTTATTTTCTGGTTTGCTTAATCCCAATGGAATGAATGAAACAAAGTTCTGTAATATAGAATAATAAAAGTTCTATATTACAGGACAATGTGACTATTGATTTTTCTCTTTTTATACTATGATGGACTCATACCATCTTTCCTGTTAGGTCAGGATTTCTCAACTTTGATACTGTTGTCTTTTGGACTGGATAATTCTTTGTCATGGGGGGTTGTGCACTGTAGGATGTTTAGCAACATCCCTAGCCTGTCTTCTCTGGATAGCAGTAGCCTCCTTTCTCCAGCTGTGACAACCAGATGTGTCTCTGAATGTTACTCAGTGTTCCCTGGGGAGTAAAATGGCCAATGTTTGAGAACAATTGCTCTAGGTTTACTGTAAGTGGGATAAAATGACTGCTTATTAAAACTAGAAAAGTACAGTTAAGAATAGAATTTTTTTTTAAGTTATATACACTTTTTTCATCTTCCATTGATATGTATTCAGTTGAAGAAGGTTTTCCACCTGATTCTGAAAACAGAAGAGATATTAACTGCTGTTCTAGTTTGCTAGCTGCCGGAATGCAACACACCAGAGACGGATTGGCTTTTAATAAAAGGGGATTTATTTCATTAGTTTTTCAGAGGAAAGGCAGCTAACTTATAACTGAGGTTTTTGCTTACGTGGGAAGGCACAGGGTGATCTCTGCTGGCCTTCTCTCCAGGCCTCTCGGTTCCAACAGCTTTCCCCGGGGTGATTTCTTTCTGCATCTCCAAAGGCCTGGGCTGAGCGGGTGCTGAGATAAGGTATGCTGAGCTGCTTGGGCTGTGCTACATTGAGCTCTCTCATTTAAGCACCAGCCAGTTAAGTCAAACATCATTCA
Source organism: Tamandua tetradactyla (assembly GCF_023851605.1). Lineage (NCBI taxonomy): Eukaryota > Metazoa > Chordata > Mammalia > Pilosa > Myrmecophagidae > Tamandua > Tamandua tetradactyla. The sequence goes on from NC_135338.1 coordinate 11,865,884, forward strand.
TTGCAGCAGGCGCACCTCTTAGCTGACTGCAGATGTAATGAGCAACAGATGAAGTTCACGTACCATTGGCTCATGTCCACAGCAACAGAACTAGGTACCTTCACCTGGCCAAGTTGACAACTGAATCTAACTACCACAACTGCATAAAATGAAATTGTGTAGCAATTAAGCTTCCATTCTGTCTTCTTTTTATTTGAAAATTTGCTGAGTATTATATGATAAGCTTATATTTGTATTTCTCTGTACATCATCATACAAGTTTCCATGATAGAAAAGGATGAATGAAATATTAGACTGAAATTTAAGAAAAAGGTATTTATGCTTTCAAAACTCACAAATGGAAAAAAATAAGGACATTAGTACATCTATAAATATCTCTCACATATGAAACAAAAGTACTGAATGGATTCTGAGAAGTGATATTCCATTTGTCATTCTAATTCCCTATTGATTTTCAGTTTTTAAAATTTCTTTAACAAGTTTAGAGTAGTGTTGGTACATATTAGGCATTTAAAATATATTTGTTGACAGAAAGAAAATGAATGCATGAATAAATGATAAAGTTGTAGATGGGCAGTTGTGGGTAAATGTTTAACAGAAAACATGCATTTATGTTTTAAAACTGTCCATCAAGTTTGCACAGCTTCTAGCTTTGTATTTATGTTGAGGTATAAGCTTGTGAATCATAATCCTCTGCCTTTCCCACACCATTGTTAATGCAGAATTACTCCTGGCAGTTCTTAAGCCTAAATTGAATGGCATTTGCCTTTTATTTTGCTTGTTTGTCCTGTTTTCTTCTTTAACCCTGCTTCTGTTGCTTAGAACTTTTCTTTAATGAGAAAGTTCCTTACTTGACTATCCCTGTTTGTAAAATGAGTAGTATCTACCTCCTAGGATTGATTTGAGGATGAAGTGTGGTAGTGTGTATGAGAGACCTAACAGAAGGCCTGGCACCGTGTGAGCCTTCCAGAAATGCTGTCTCCTAATATTAGAAACAGCTTCAGAACACTGTAGCTGCATTGCCTCTGTAAGCTCTCATTCCCCATTAAGCCTTCAGCTGTGCCATTTTACTTGCTAAAATTGGAAAGGAAATTCTGCTTACTAAAATTGGGAAGGAAATAAGGGACAACTACACATGAACTGAGCCAAATTGTACCTTAGGCAAAAGTCCATAAATGCGAATTAAAATCATACTGTGAACTTGTCATTTGTTTTTCCACTTTCTGTGATTAAATCTAAATACAAGTTAATGTCACTTAAGTCTAAAGTAAGGCACTGAAAATGCTTAGATGATCATATACCACAAACTTGTTTGCTGTGGAAAGCATTCTCAACTTTTTGCTGCTCTTAGTTTTTCTAGTTAGGATTGTTTGAATTAACAGCCTTTTTCTTCTTTACAGCATGATCTATGTTTTGGTGAGCTCTTAGAACACACAGAAGAATGGGTCCAGTTAAGTGCATGCAGAAGCCACCAAATGAAGGGGTTCTATCCAGCAAGATCCTGTTTCCAAGAGTAGCCTATGGAATCTGATCAGTTACTTTAAAAAAATGACTCCTTATTTTTTAATTATTTCCACACTTTTTGCTTGTGGAAGACTGTTTTCATATGTTATACTCGGATAAAGAATTTAAATGGATTACGTATAAATTAATATAAAATGATTACCTCTGGTGTTAACAGGTTTGAACTTGCACTCCTTAAGGAACAGCCATAATTCTCTGAATGATTGCATTAATTACTGACTGTCCTTAGTCCATTGGAAGCTTTTGTTTATAGGAACTTGTAGGGCTCATTTTGGTTTTATTGAAATGCCACCTACTCATAAATTAGCTGTAGATATCAGGTGCTTTTGATGAACTGAAAATGTATACCTGACCTGTGGGAAACGTCATGAGTTTCCTTGTCTATCATGTAGATGATTATATCTGAATACATTTACAGAAATAAGAATGGGATTTTTTCCCCTTCAACTTGAATATTATCCCTATATATTGCATGAGTGAGAAATTTCCGTATTTCCATCAGAGTAATATACTTGCTTTAATTCTTAAGCATAAGTGAATATAATATAAATATATCGAATTACTTGTGAAGAATGCATTTAAAGCTATTTTAAATGTGTTTTTATTTTAAGATATTACTTATTAAGAAATTGGTTATTATATTTACTGTTCTAATCTGGTGGTAAAAGTATTCTTAAGAATTTGCAAGTACCTTAGATTTTCAAAACTGAATGAGAGAGTACATTGTATAACCATCCTGCTGTTCCTTTAGTGCAATACAATAAAACTCTGAAATTAAGACTTATTTTCAGTGCATTGTGTTAAAGATTTCAAGTACCTGGTTTTTAAACTTACATAATCTATAATAAAGACATATTACTGTCATTTTTTTTAATAGTAGAGTATTGCATTGTAATTTCTTTTCTTAAAAAATACCATGCCAGGATCTAAAAAGGATTTTTTAAATGAACAAATGCATTCTCCTCTATTGCCATTTCAGAGGGATATTTTATTGACAAGATTTATCAACACCGATCTCACAGCATCATAATTTTTCTTACCAATTAAAGAAATTATTGTGGCACTTAAAATGTTTTAAATACTTTTTTCCTGTTTGAAATAGCAGATTTTAAGGTAAAATCACTTGTAAACTTCTTTGAGTTTTTGCTGCTTCTTGTAAGGCAGGTAAATTATGGCTTGCATGTTTTCATAAGTATCCTTGTGCTTTATTTGCCACGAGAAAGTTATGTCAAATGAAAGTTTAAGTGGCTCAGAAGTAGTTTCTGGACAAAGGATCAAAGAAAGAAAACCAATATGTAGAAATTTCACAATGATCAAGGGAGTCTGGATATGTTTGTGGAAGTTTTACTCTAGAACTCCTTGAATTAGATGCTGATTTATGCTCTGATAGTGAAACAATGCTTTGAAATAATGCTTCCTCATCTTTGGGAGAATAGCTTTCACTATCTGGGGATTGGGTATGTGGGTGAGTATGTAGAAGAGGATGTAGAACCAGGAGAGTGAGGGGAGTGAAACCATTTCATAATGAGGAATGCTTTAAAAACCTTGTGTTTTATATTCTGTAGAATGCTGGGAGGGATCTGATGATCAGTTAAAGCAGTAAATGATCGGGCACTTGGTTTGTGCTAGCATTGTGCTGGACACCGAGGAATCATCTCTTGAGTTTGAGCAATCAGTTTTTAGTCCCCATAATTTTATTAGCACCCACTCCTTATTTCTTGTTCCCAGGTAGTTTTGATCAAGAGCGACCTGGCCAAGTCTTCTATAATCCAAATGAGTTTTCCTGGGGCAGCTACTTTAGAGCCCCTAGTCAGTACTGTCAGAGACCCTTGCTATATCTTAGCAAACACTGCTTCTCTTTATAAGTTTTAACAAACAACTTTTTAATAATCTATTTCAGAATATTCTCCAGGGTTAATGGAAAGTTTGCTTATTGTAATTTGTAGAAGCCACGTTCCAGGCTTCAAAAATGAGATAAGGTAGTTCTCCAATTGATTTTTTTTTCTTTGGCATGGGCAGGCACCGGGAATCAAATTGATTTTATTTCAGTTAGATAATGTTGATTCCTCAAAGGTGATTGACAGTGAAGTTCACTTATTTCAGTTGTAAGTTGTTAGTCTGTAGTATATGATCGACTAAAGATTGAGTACCTGGGTAATCTCATAATATCTACCCCACTTTTGTTTTTTCCATCATTTTATGATAGTAAGTCACCAAGAGAAAGCAGAAACACAGTGCTTTCATTTAAGTGTCCCACTGACTTTTTCTTGTTCTGAATTTAATTTCTTCTCCCCTGCTCCCCCAATCTGTTTTGTATGTTCACAGCTTCACTTTATTACTGCAAGTCCGGCTGAGGCATAGTTAGCCTGGGTTTGTAATCCTTTCCAGTTTTTATCATACTCCTCTCTGTGCTGCAACAGCTATTTATTTAGGTACCTATATCCTTGTTACAGTTACTTTTGATATTATATGTCTTGACCTCTCTTTAAGAGCTCAGAAACCATGTGCGTATGTTACTGCATCTGGTGTAACATGCTGTGGTTATATCTCTATACCAACAAATTCTGAATTTGAAATCTCATATAAAATACATATTGAGCAGTTATTCTATTGAGTAATAATACTATATCATACAGTTATGTTCTTAGTGCTAAGAATGTAGGGGTAGAAACTTTGAATACCCATATCTAAGTTTTATTAATAATGTTTGATGATTTTTCATAATATCTGATATCCTGTGTCCCTTTCCTGAGGTATAAGAGAGTATGGTTCCAGTCTATATACAAAATTGTTAAAGTTTGAATTATTTTTCATGGGAAGGGGGAGTGATAGGAAATGACCAACCAACCCAATTTGGCATGGCGTTATTATAATATCTTAGATTATGCCATGAACTGCTAGACCTACCAGTCAAGTTCAGACACTCAAGTATTGGTCTTTCACAAAGTAACAAAGTGTGTAGCAGTTTATTTGGGCATGTGTGTCTTTCAAAGCCTGTTTAGGGTGTTTCACTTCCTGGACTGCTCATGCTAACAGCTCTCATAGAGCTCTTCTCTGGTCCTCAAATCAACATATTTTGAAAATATGTCAAACGCTAGTAGAAATAGATATATTGTTAGGTTCTCTTTGAAATTGGCAAAATGGTTTCCTTTGTACAACATTTCTCTTTTCCCCCAATTGTATCTATGAATAGATTACTGCCAGGTGAAAATAATGGCTTCTGTGTATCTCCTGTTCCCTACAGAAGTGAACTTTCATCTTAGGTGTGGCTACATCCTAGCAGTGTGATATTAAGCCTATTCAAATAATGATCTTTATTTTAAAAGGTACATCAAGTTTACTTATATCATTTAACATCGACAGCGTGCATCTCAATAATAAGTTGTACAGTATAACTGTAAATCAGAAACATGGATGGCAAAATTATTTAAACATCTTTCTAGAGGGAAAAGGAAAAAAATATTGATACTGTGTGCCTAGCATTGTTCATGAAAGGTACTCATGTTCACCCTTTTTGGAAATGACTAATAAAGTTATTCTCAAATAATCTGAAGCTCTTTTGCTCAAAACAATTTATTGATCTGCTCTCAGACCAGCAGCTACTGTGTCTCTGGTTCTAGTAATATAGCTGGGAAGATGGTTTTGAACTAATACTCCAGGTTGGTTCGAAGAGAAAAAGTATGTTTCTGTTTCTGGATATGTTGACCAACCTTCTTTTTTTTTTTTTTTTTTTTTTTAAAGGAAGGAAAGACAGAGAAGGAAGGAAGGATGGAAGGAAGGGAAACATTTTTAAACATTTTCTTGTTTTATTATATTTTGTTTGTTTGTTTGTTTTTTTACATGGGCTGGGGCCGGGAATCGAACCGGGGTCCTCCGGCACGGCAGGCAAGCACTCTTGCCCGCTGAGCCACCGCGGCCCGCCCCAACCAACCTTCTTTTAACAATTTTATCTGACTAAAAATTAAGAGTTCTAAAGTTAAATGTCTAAAATGAGTAAATAAATGCTGCTTGTTCTGCTGTTTTTTGAAAATAGTATTAACCGTATAGGGTGATTGAAGGTTTCATCCACATTAATTTTATTAACACACATTGTGGAAGTGAAGAGGTAGAGAATACCATGACATGAAAAAAAGTAACTGCATGTTTCATTTAAATAACTTTTTATTGTACAATGCTTTTTCTAAGTATTTAAATTTCCTTGGCTACCATATTCGTATATTCTGGAGAAGAAAAATTTCTTGAATAGATTTGAGGACAAGGTAGACCTTAAAACCATGAAGAGAAGTGCAGAATGCAGTTAGCTGACAGTCTGTTCTCATGGTTTGTTAAAATCCAAATTAACTTTAATGGTGCTGTATCACCATCCAAAGAAAATGCCCTTAAATAGTCTTACTTTTCTGCCTGCTTGATTTATTTTGATTTTGTATATTTAATAAAAACTGTCTCACATGTTTCCTTGTGTAGTTTATGGATAATGGTTGAGCCTATGTTAAATTCAGTTTCAGATGCAGCTAACTCTGGCTTGTGTGTGACAAGCATGCTAGATTGTCTCTCTGTCCCTGTTCTGGGGATGTCACATGGGTTTGGAGGAAAAATATTTTTTCCTAGAGCATTGGACTCACATGTTATTAAGCTTAACTGGGCAATTATATTTGAGTAGTAAGCATCTCATATTTCTCTGTTACAGAATGACTGATGCTTATCTTATACTTAACATTAAAGTAGTTTAGTGAAGCATTTTAAATGTGTAAGGCTTAAGCACTTTCAAAGGACAATGAGAGATAAATGCACTTTTAAAATTCATTTGATTATTAAAGGGTTTGACTAATCCATGTCAATATTTTCCCTCCATGTCCTGAATATTAACGGATAGGCTATATACTTAACATTGGGTAAAAGTGAAGATAAGATTTACTAATACCAAGTTCAGTGACTGCCTAAAATTTAATAAAATGTGATTTTAAATTGCGTTTGATTTTAACACTAAAATCATGAGGAAGATAAATATATTGTTGCAGCCTGTACTTTAAAAAAATAACTTTCTTGCCATTACATGGCATTTCTTATCTGAGATGAGGAATCTTAAGGTTAAACATTTAGAGGCTGTTGGGACGTATGATTCTCCCATCATCCTTGGTACTCTCATAAAGTCATAAGTTCTAGAAAGTGTATGTACAAAAGTACTAAAATAATTGATTTTATATTACAGAACAGTACCAGCTCTCTGGTTTGACATTAGAGAATTCCTTATAAAATGAAAGTAGTTCATCAGCAGCAAGAGGAGTGTGAGACAAAATTAGAATTTCAGTCTTTCTATGATTATTTAAAAGGCAAGTTTTGATTTTGACTAAATTTCCTTTTTCTTGTATGGTAGTGCCCATGACTATCATATGGTGGTAGTTGTTAAATAACCACTGGTTCACATTTGTGAGAAGCAGTAGCCGGGAGAACCATGAGGCCCTCTGTGTGTTCCTGATACCACTGAGGCCTGCTGGAGTGAGGTGGCTTTGACTCGTTTAATGACCCTTGTCTATAAGCCAAATGACTAACTGGTTACTAATACCAATTTTCAAACCTATTACTTTGCCATATACCACCCAATAGTTACAAATAGTAAAATGAAGTGATAAATAGTAAAAATATACAGTCAGATATTTTTTATATCCTTTTTAGCATAATCCCAAATAAAATATACCAGGCAGTACACTTCTAAAAAAGAAAATTGTGTAGCAGATTTTCTATCCCCTCTCTTGTAAGACATGAAAGACACGATGAAATTTGTCAATAAAAGCTTTAGGAATATCTGCACATATACATTTACATTCAAGTTGATAACACTAGTAGTTTCATTACAATACAAATTACGTTAGAGAGCTTAAATTTCAGACATGGTCATATATATGGTATTTGAAATGCTTCTCTATCTAGATACAGATCTTGATAGTGAATCTCTTGATAATAGATGTGCAGCTAGTTTATCCCGGAACTCATGGAGATAATTATATTGCTGAAAAAAGTACAGAAACATTGAAATATATTGTAGAAAACCAGTTGTTACAGTTATACTAGTAGGAATCAAGAATCAAAAAATATTTGCTAAGATTGAATTGTATATCCTTCTGGGTGAGGAAGCTCTTATATTATGGGGAAGTTTTATCTTTTAATAAAGTTGCAAATATAGTGTGAAAAATTAAGTATTAAAAATACCTAATAACAGTAGCATGAAATGAATGTGTTATAAGTTCGTAATATCTTTTCTCTCTTTACTGGCAGGGCCAAATGAAATAATAGTACATGAAGACATTATTTTAATTTTTGTTCATGCCTCCCCCCCGCCCCCAGGAATAAGCAGATAAGTAGGAGGGGATGGGATTTTTTGTAGCAATCAACAGTGGTATATTCAAGAAAATCTATTTCTCAATTTATAGAAACACCTAGTTTTCTGCTTTTATGATGAAAAAATCCATTTGGAACAGTTCTTATAGTAGACAATCTTGCTAATCTTCACAGACAAGCAAGACAAAAGCTTTAAATAATTTATCTGGAGTTTTAATAGCTTCCTGGGAGATACTTTTATTATGCCAATGATAATCATTATTGAGAGGTTGAAACTGCATACTGCAGACTTATAATGCACAGGAAATGTTAAAACCTGTTTGCAACAGAATGCTGCGGCGATACATTGACAGTTGATATTAACGTGGGCTTAATTCTCTCTAAGATTAAAGATGTAAAACAAATTGCACATATAAAATATATATATTTGACCGTGTCTTTTGTTCAGTTTTGAGGAGAAATTGTGGATTTGAAGCATCATTTGATTTTAACAGACATAAGATAGAACTATCATGTTTTCAGAAGCTGAACAGAGAGTGCTAGCATTTTAGGAAGCGGGTCCTGCAAGGATTGTTTTGTGAACACTTTAAGCCCTGAGAATGACGGTGCTTGGTGAATGTATCAGTTATCATACTAAGGCACTATACGGAGCACTTGATTTAGTGCTTTAACCCTAGGGAGATGGACTTTCAAGCCCAAGGATGCTGCCTGGAGGCTGGGATTTGTTTCGTACTCCCTCCCTGATGATGTAGCCCTAAAGCTGAGACAGGATACTTGGAAAATGAAGGAAAATTAGTTTCACTGACTTACAAATAAAGTGAAGTCAGCAGAATATTTTCAGTAACATGACTGATAAATAATATCCTTATGGCATTATTACTTGAGTGCTTTTGAAGTGATAAGGGGAAAGTAAATGTGGAAGATGCCACTTTGGTTATCTACAGCATAGGATAATTAGCACTATGTTAGTTTTTGTGTTATAGTCATTCATCAATCTTTTGGTGATATAACTAGTGTTTTTGGCCAAAAATTTATTCAGGAAATTACCATGCTTATAGTACCCATATCATTTTTAGAAGTGAAAGGGTCCATTCCCAGAACTGAATGGGGCAAAAACTAAATAGTAGTAGATCCAGAAAAAAACTGGAAATTTCAAATATTTTCATTATTTTGTTTGAAATATCTTAGGCTTTTGCAGACATCACTATTATATTTAAGTGTAAATATTAAAAATGTAATTGAATAATAGAAGGCTTTGGGTTTTCATTTTACTGTTCTTTTCATTATATATTATACTTTATTTGTAATAGTCTACCTCTAATCACAAGTAAACAAGAACGGACAACACCTTACCTTTATGGTCTGTATTGCCCCAGATCCTCTTAGGTCTCTCAGGCTGTCTATGGCTTGCTGTGGTGATACTGTGTCAGATAGGTAGAGGAGGAGACAAGCAGCTACTGATAGAACACATAGAAAAATAGTTTATAGGTTAGAACAATTTATACTTAGACTTTTGTTGGTGCTAAAGACTTAATTTGGTATAATTATTCAAAATGAAAAGGCTGAACTTAATGTATTGTTTTTGACAAATATTGATCTTAAATGACTAGTTTAAATAAAGCTTAATACTAACTTCATTTTTTAAAAAGAGCTTTATTAGGATATAGTTCACATATCAGACAGTTCATTTAAAGTGTACAATTCGATAGTTTTTAGGATACTCAGATATGTGCAACTAACACATTTTCATCACCTCAAAAACAAATTCTGTACTTTTTTGCTGTCATTTCCCTATATATCCCCTACCTCCACCCTATCTCTAAGCATCCACTAGTCTACTTTCTTTCTGTTTATAATTCTGCTTATTCTGGACTTTCATGTGAATAGTATATAGAATTTTGTGACGGGTTTCTTTCACTTTTCATGTTTTCAGGGTTTATCCATGTCATAGCAGGATATATCATATTTTATCAGCTGAGGGACATTTGGGATGATTCCACTTTTTGGCTATTGCAAATAATGCTGCTGTAAAATTCATGTACAAGTTTTTGTGTGGACATAGGTTTTCATTTCTCTTGGATTTATGTACCCAGGAATGGAATTGCTGAGCCATATGGTAATTATGTTTAGTCATTTGAGGAACTGCTAGATGGTTTTCCAAAGTGGCTGCCATTTTATATTCCCCACCAGCACTGTATGAGAATTCCAATTTCTCTACCCCCATGCCAGTATTTTTGATTTTTGATTCTAGCCATCCTAGTGAGTGTGAAGTGTTATCCCATTATGGTTTTGATTTAGATTTTCCTGATGACTAATAATGTTGAGCATCTTTTCAAGTGCTTATTGGCCATTTGTGCATCTTTTTTGGAGAAATGTCTATTCAGATTCTTTTCCCATTTTTAAATTGGGTTATTTGTCTTTTTGTTACTGAGTTATAAGAATTCTTTATTGCATATGATTTGTAAATATATTCTCCTATTCTGTGGACTGTCATTTCATTTTTCTGATAGTGTTTTTTGAATCATAAAAGTTTTTAATTTTGATGATGTCTAACACTAAAGTGAACCACCATTGTTACAGTGTGGCATTTTGTTAACTGGTTTTTAACACATTAAAATTTTTTTAAAAAATTAATACAATAATTAACTTTGATTTTCATGCTTATGTTATTCATGAGTGTTATTTAGAAGTTATTTTCAGTTCTAACAGCTGCATGGGGAGAACAAAATAGAAAACCAAGAATGCAGGTGCCAAGACTTGTAGTAAATTATGTTTCAGAAGCTTCCAAAACAATGCTGAAAATACCCACCACTCTCACCCAAGTTTTCTAGGGAGCACCAAGTTGAGAGCCTTAAATGATCCTATAGGCTTTCGCAGATTTGTATTGTTTTGTTTTATTTGGTGAGCATTTGGCCCCCAAACCAGAGTTTCCCAGAGACCAGAGTTTGCCTACTTGAGGTTAAAAAACTTGAATAATGAAAATATATTTCTTACCAAGACAAGATCTCCCAAGTCCTCCATAACAGCTGAAAGGGAAATACAGTTTTGAAGTTTGTACATTTTCATTTCATCCCAACAGGTACAACTAATGATTTTCTCTTACCTTCTATTTACAACTCCACTGTTTAGCACAGCGCTCTACACATAGAGAATACTTTTTTTTTTTTAACTAATCAAGAACAAAGTTTGTTGTTGGGAGGTATCCTGAATGCTTCTTACGGCATGGCCTTTTTATTGACCTATTCAAACCCCATGACTCACATCTGAGAAGTGGAGATTAGTTACTAAATAGATAGAAATCAGATTACTTTAACCCACTACCACTTTTATTTTTCTCTGTCTAAACAAAAACTTAGTGGTTATGGGACAAGTGCTATCCATATGATAACTCTTCATTCACCTAGAAAGATAATACAGAGGTAGCATAGAGTTTAAGAGCAGCAGCCCTAGAGCGTGACTGCCTGGGTTTGAATTCCGAGTCATTTAGATATTAAACCTCCCCAAGTTACTTAACTTCTCTAGCCTCAGTTGTTTCAGTCTTAAAATGGTGATAGCACTAGTACCTACATAATAGGAATAAATGAATATGTATAAAGGGCTTAGAACAGTGTTCGGCACAGAGTATGAAGTAAATGAAGGTTTGCTGTTATTTTCTATCATTGTGAAGGAATGAGTTCTGCATAAATGATTTTCCAGAAAAAATGAAGATTAACCATCAACCTTTAAAGCAACAAAACTATTCCTTTAAATAATTTTCCAATATTCTAAAAAGTGTATTACACACTTCCTAACTTTCTTAGAGGGTATACTAGTGTTGATGACTTATCATAAAAATTAATTACTGTAGTTATAGTGAATATAGCTGTAGATACATGTCTTGGTTCGTGATGTGAAATATATGACCAAATAGTTACTGGCCTCCAGAGTTGGTCATGAGTTTGTTTTCTACAAAGCATTCTAGATATAGCATCCTAGATATCAGTCTGTTTCAGAGAGGTCTGGATCTACCTACCTTATAAAGGTTGAGAGAGGTATAACATTTTAATGGGTTTCTGCAAGATAAATGCTGTTTATACCCCCTTGCTATCTTTATCTTTTTTCCTTTGTTTTTCTATGTATTTCCTACGAATTTCTACTTCACCTTAAATTTCATTTCCTGAAATGCTTTTATGCCCCCATGGAATTGATCACTGTCCTGTGTGTTACCTTGCACACATCTTCTGCAGATTACTGCACTTATATGGTAGCATAGTTAACCTGGGGGCTCCTTAGGGGTAGAGACTGTGCCTTATTTTGCATTCTCAGTGGTTGGCACACAGTAGGCAAGCAATGTTTACTGATTTTATAAAGGAATGAAAATGTCCAGGCAGAACCAGTAACACAGTACTGGCAGATAAAAAGATAGTGGGAAGAAAACTTCTAGACCTTGATACTGGCATAAATCTACAGCTGTAGTAATGTGGAAACTCAAAGATGGCAGAACAGATAGAAAATTGTCTTTGTCCAAACAAACATTAGCTTGTAAGCTCTTTAAGCAACCATTGTGGAATACTTTTGATTGGGGACTTTAATCCATTAACATTTAGTGTTATTACTGTATGGGTAGTACTTTCTTTTACCATTTTGCCTTTTGGATTTTATATGTCATATCTAATTTTTCTTCTTTTTACCTTTACTCATAGTCTTCCTTTCTACACTCTTCTCCACACCTCTCTCTTCTGCCTTCATATCTGTCTCTAGTGCTCCCTTTAGTATTTCTTGTAGAGCTGGTCTCTTGGTCACAAATTCTCTCAGTGATTTTTTGTCTGAAAATGTTTTAATTTCTCCCTCATCTTTGAAGAACAGTTTTGCTGGATATAGAATTCTTGGTTGGCAGTTTTATCTTTTAGTAATTTAAATATATCACCCCACTGTCTTCTTGCCTCCATGGTTTCTGCTGAGAAATCTACTTATAGTCTTATTGGGCTTCCCTTGTGTGTGATGCTTTTCTCTTGCTGCTTTCAAGATTCTCTCTCTTTGACCTCTGACATTCTGATTAGTAAGTGTCTTGGAGTACGTCTATTTGGTCTATTCTCTTTGGGGTGTGCTGTACTTCTTGGATCTGTAATTTTAAGTCTTTCATAAGAGTTGGAAAATTTTTAGTGACAATTTCCTCCATTAGTTTTTCTCCACCTTTTCCCTTCTCTTCTCTTTCTGGGACACCCACAACACGTATATTCGTGCACTTCATGTTGTCATTCAGTTCCCTGAGTCCCTGTTCATATTTTCCCATTTTTTCCCCTATATTTTCTCTTGCTTGTCGGATTTCAGATGTCCCGTCCTCCAGTTCACAAATCCTATCTTCTGCCTCTCAAAATCTAACATTGTAGGTTTCCATTGTTTTTTCATCTCTTCTACTGTGACTTTCATTCCCATAAGTTCTGTGATTTGTTTTTTCAGACTTTCCATTTCTTCTTTTTGTTCATTCCTTACCTTCTTTATATCCTCCCTCAATTCACTGATTTGATTTTTGATGAGGTTTTCCATGTCTGTTCATATATTCTGAATTGTTTCAACTCCTGTATCTCATTTGAATTGTTGGTTTGTTCTTCTGACTGGGCCATATCTTCAATTTTCCTAGTGTGATTTATTTTTGCTGGCATCTAGGCATTTAAGTACCTTAATTGCTTTATTCTGGATGTTTTCACTTCTTTTACCTAGGGTTTTCTTGCTGGATGAGTTTGTTGTCTATCTGTTCTTTGACATTCAGTTCAGCTTTTTCTGGACCTCTACCTTAGGTTTTGTTTAACAGAGGAGAACTTTACAGTTCTTGTTTTCTTGTTTCTTGTCCTGCTTGTATGGTGCCTTTTCCCTCCCCACCCTTAGGAGGGTCTACTTAGGTATTAAAGACCCCAGCTGAATTTTCCCAGACCAAACTGGCCTTCCATCAGGAGGAAAGAGTCAGCTGCGTCAGTTTTCCCTGAGGGTGAGACCCAGCAGGTTGAAAGACTTTCCTGTTAAGTCTCTGGGCTCTGTTTTTCTTAGCCTGCCCAGTATGTGGTGCTTGTCTGCCTGCAGGTCCCACCAGCATAAGATGATGTGGTACCTCTAACTTTGGCAGACTCTCCATGCTGGGGGTGTGGTGGAGACAGAGGAGAGGTTGTAGGCTGGTTTTAATGGCTTCAAATTACCAAGTCCTGGAGTCTGAATTCCTTGAGAGAGGGATTCCACCTGAGTTGGACCTCACCCCTCACCGGGGAAGGCACAGCCTCCAACCAAGCTCTCAACACAAGCTTGTTTCTGCCTATTCCTGGGGCAGCTGCAGCCTGACAAGTCCTGCCGCTATATCTAAGGGCAGTCAAGCCTCCATAGAAACACAGCCACAAAAATCTCTGCTTCCTTTTTTCTTTCTTTTTCCGTCAGCCCTGCCCCCTTGGCACCAGGGCAAAAATCAGCGCGCTCCACTTTGACCAGGTTCACCTGACCTGGGGGCCTATTTTTAGTAGTCAGAATTTGTGAATTAATTCCACAATTGGCGTTTGGTTGCGCTAAACCCCTGCTGCTGGTAAAGTCCGTTTCCTTTCCCCTCTGGGAAGCAGCCTGTGGGGGAGGGGTGCCAGCCACCACCGCTTGGGGAACTCACGGTTCTGGGGGGGCTCACAGCCGGTCCAGCTGGTCCAGACTGGGGTACTCTGTGTGTCCGGTCACTGATGTGGCCCCAGGAGCTGTTCTGTACTGTTCCTGGCTATTTACAAGCTGCTCTGGAGGACGAACTAAATCCCACACCTTGCTAAGCTGCCATCTTGGCACCTCCCCTGTGGAATACTTTTCAAAGCTCTGGGACAATTAAAATTTCTAGTCATTAGACACTTTATGGGAGCCTGAAAAGCATTCAACATATGCAAGATCTCCTATCCATCTATCCATCCTGTTTCTATTTTCTTCAAACATCAGAGCATTTCATTTTGCCAGAACCTGCTCAAGTAGAATTTGTTAAGCTTCACCAAACTGAGCTAGTTTGAGTTCTATAAACTTATGTGGAGCTTGCTTTTAACAATTTATTTGGAAAAAACTCTCAGAACAAGTTTGGAAAATGGGTAAATAATGCTTTTCACTAACTACATATCTAGGTATATAACGCTATCTTACTTTTCACTAACTACATATCTATGTTATTTTACCTATGCTTATCAGGAATTTAACCACACCTATACTCTGAAAGAACTATAGCCTTTAGAGAATGAAGAACTAGAAGCCAACCTACAATACAGTTTATAAACCCTCCAGGGAAAAGTGTAATCACTCATTTAGCATGAATTGTATTTATTCTGGAATTTTACTTTTACAATTAGTAAACAGGTAAGTCCCTAAAGACCCTTGTACTTGGTAGTATACCATCAGAAAGGGCACTAGTGGCAATGATGCCCCGGGCTACAAGTGTAAGGAGAAATGTTGGCTGGGCATGCCCTTTCACTAGGTGCCCTGAGACTCCAGAGTTTATAGTTTGCATACCTCTAGTTCAACCCAGTAGTCTGGGTGACCTAAGGGCTTTTGAGGCATCAGACTATTTATAACCCCACCTTGTTCCTGGGAAGGATAAAACAGCTCATTAGGATACAAAATGTATATACAATAAGTACCGTGAAGGTCTTTTCTCTTGCTAGTTGGCTCTCTTCTGCTCTGCTTCTCACTCCTCCTGGCAGGGCATCTGCTGTTTGTTATCTATAGCACCACTTCTAATTTTTGCACTGCTACTGTCAATTCAACCATCAATTTCCATTCTCTTATTCCTTTTGCCAAGTTAATTTTTTTTTCTCTCCTCATTTTGGCCCCTTTCCTTACCCATTTTACTTTGTTTTAAGCTTTCATACTGCAGCTTGTGTTTTTATAGCCACTGAGAATGACAGTCTCTCTTTCATTCTGGAGGAAGGTTCAGAGTCATATTTTTTAAGATTTGCTCACTGCTTAAGAGGTATCTTTGCTACTGCTAATTTTTTAAAAACTGACTTTTTGCTGTTAGAAGCAACTAAACAACTGAAAAATTGAAATAAGTGAGGTGTTAATATAGCCAGAACTATGTTCCATGTGTTTTTTACAGAGCAATCCCAAAATTGTAAATAAAAGTCTAAGACAAAAGGAAAAGAAAAAAAAAAAAAAAAAAGCTAGTAACCCTATTTTAAAAACATCCAAATCTGCTCATTTATTGTCCTTATTCTTCAAAAAGTAATAACAGCAAATATTTGAGTGCTTACTCTGTACCAGGTATTGTGCAAATACTGTTTATGTGTTACCTCATTTTAATCCTTGGAATAGAATATGGGATAATAAGGATGCAATAATTCAAGAAATCATTGGGAAATTTCTCATGTAGTTTACCAAGAAAAAGAACGTACTGTATTAGGGTTTTTCGGTTATTTTTAAGGCATATTGCAAGCTCCTCCATTATTTCACAGCAGCTGGCTATGTCAGGAGTCCCGCCATCTGGGATTGGATGATGATGAGTAGTAATTCCATACTGCTGGTAGAAGTCCAAAAGATTTGGAACCCTATATTTTGACAGTTCCCCTCTGGTGCAGAAAACAAATATGTCTTGTATACCATAGCTCTTTAGTTCTTCTGCCAACAGACCAAGATACACAAACACACACATAAAACATTGCAAACTTAAATACGGCCAAAAGGAAGAATATGGAGTTAGATTTCTTAAGCCAAACTATGCGAATAAGAAATAATTATCTACATATTTGAAGTACCTATTGATCATGTAAAACACTATTGAACCGGCTTCAAACTAGGATAAAAATCCAATCACTAAGCACAAAATAGGAATTAGAAATATACAAACCAAACAGTTTTTAAGTTTTGTGTTTCTAAACTTGAGTGTGTATATGTGCATGCACTACAAGATGATTAAAATTAAATGTGACAATAAGGCAGAATGCTTTATAATGAACCATAGGAAGAGTCGATTACATTGCTATTCTTGAAAAAAATTTTCACTAAAATTGTTTTCAAACAAATTTAAAAACACCTTGTATTTCCAAATAAACTCTTGAGAAAGAATAGCACATTTTTTTTTCTCACAAAATCAACCATGTTTGCTGCTTTCATCACTTTGCTGTTCCTTTTACTCAAGCACTGTATGCTTAAAATCTTCACTGTGATGGTGCCAGAGCTCTGGCTTTCTTCGTTATGTTTGCATTACCCCACACAATCACATATTTAATTTTATGGGCTAGGTTTCTAGTTAATAAAGCACTAGCTGTATTACAATTATTTGACTTAGCTAATTTCACTATGATGATATGAGCCAAGCAAATATTACTATAGACTATTCTATACACTAGTACTTCCTATGACAGTATCCACTATCAAGCATTTGGTTCAAAAGAACTAATTAGAAGGTATACAGATTGGTTCAGTGGTAGAATTCTTGCCTGTCATATGGGAGACCCAGGTTCGATTCCTGGCCTGTGTACTACCTCCCCACCTCCACCCCCCAAAAAAATCAACAGTGCTGCAATAACAGAATAGTCACATGGAAAAAGAATGAAACATGAACCCCATCATACAGCTTACAAAAACCAAAAAAAAACACTAATTCTTGCTGATCTGAACTTTCTTCCTTATATCAAATTCCCCTCCCTCCCAATTTAAGCAAACTTAAGCTATTTAAGTGCTTTCCTTTATCATGGCCCTCAAGATCCATACTCTCCAAAATGGTAGCCACATGGTAGGACACAGGCTATTGAGCACTTGAAATATGGCTAGTCCAAACTGAGATATGCAGGAGGTGTAAATACACCTGATTTCAAAGTTTAAAAATAAACAAAAATGTAAAGTATCTCACTAATAAGTTATTTTATACTGATACATTAACATATTGAAATGATCATATTTGGGATATATTAGGTTAAATAAAATATATTATTAAAATTAATTTTACTTGTTTCTTTTTACTTTTTTAATGTGGCAACTAGAAAATATAAAGTTCCATGTATGGCTTACATTTGTGTCCCCCACTATATTTCTGCTGGATAGTGCTGCGCTAGATAATGCCATTATATTTTTATACTTACAATGAGATTTAACCTATGTTTAACAGACTTAGCCATTTTGAGTGAGTAGGTCATTTTCTATTTGCCTCTTGTACGTACATATTCAGTGGTTTTCACATGGTCTGTTCCTGGAAATGAATCTGAAGAGGGCCTAAAGGAACTGTTGTAAGAGTCTAGATCTCCTCCATCCAACTTCCATGCAGTTTATATGTATAAAATACTATAACAGTCAATGAACAGCAATACCATGTTTAGGTAAATAATGAGTTTTCAGGGTCCTTCACAAATACTTCTTCAAATATTTAGAATAAATCTATAGGTGAAACTTCACAAAATATTTATTATTTTTTAATATAAATAAATAGAAAAGACTATATAGTTTGTTCCTTTTGACAAGATTTTCAGAATTATTAAAAGAAAACCTATTAGTATGGTTGTTTCATATTACACCTACCTGTGTCTTTTTGGATATTTCTTCTAATATCTTTAAATTTACAACCTATAAGTAGTAATAAGGCAAATAAAAAAGTCAGTTTTTAGTCATATATAACAATGCTTAAACACATAAATAACTACTTTGGAAAGTTATTCCGCATGATCATTAATATATTTCAATTCCATTATGAGTGTGAATCTCATTTTTTAGGGAATATAATTACTGGGATTCATAAATCCTAGCTGGGGGGGACTTGATCTAAGCAAGGATTCTTCATTCTGTTTTTTTTGATAACAAGCACCTGGCTCTAGCTTTTAGTCTTACATTGTAGTCCATGGTTTAAGTTTTATTAAGTTTGGTAAACCAGAAATGTAAAACTGTGAGTGCAGATCTGGAGGGGTTCTCACAGTGGATCTATGCTACTTTATCTTAGGGCACTATGAATACTTCCAAAACTGAGTCCCCCGGTGCTGAGAGTCTGTGAAATCCTCTTATTGCCCAGTACAGAAAATAAAGTGTTAGCTGATCAAAAAACAGTCTTAAATATGTCAATAAGAAGCCAACTGTACTGATACATACCTGGAAGAGCACATAAACCGAGAAACTGAGAACAATTCACTCTTGACAGGGGTAGCCTGAAACGTAGAAAAATTGATCAGGTTTGGATAAATGGAAGTTTAATTTCTTCAGCATGTGTGCTTGCCACTGATATAGGGTGATTTTTTTTGTTTTTGTTTTTTTAACATGGGCAGGCACCAGGAATTGAACCCGGGTCTCAGGTATGGCAGGTGAGAACTCTGCCACTGAGCCACCAAGGCCTACCCTAGGGTGTTTTAAAGTTTTACAAAACAAAAATTCACAGATGAATATCAACATATTGTCATAACAAGGCCTACAACAACTGAAAGTTTTAACTTAAAAAGTTAAAATTTAAGTCTTAAAAATGAAAAGGTAATTAAACTAACTTTAAATATAATGTCTAGGTATTATAAAGTATACTTAAATCACCCCATAGTATAATGGAGATTTTGTTGTTGTTGTATGATATAACATATATACAAAACAAAGAAAGAGAAAAGCAATAGTTTTCAAAGCACTCTTCAACAAGTAGTTATGGGACAGATCCCAGAGTTTGTCATGGGCTACCATACCATCATCTCAGATTTTTCCTTCTAGCTGCTCCTGAATATAGGAGACTAGAAGGAATAAATATTTTTTATCATCACAATTGACTTTTTTTCTTTTTTGTGAAAAATAACATATATACAAAAAAGCTCTAAGATACTGAGAAATATCAACTAAATGATTCAGCAGTCATATTCACTTGTTAAGCCCTACCTTCTCTGTATAACCGTTAATGGAAAGATTTTGTATAAATAACCTCACATAAATAAGGGAGGGAAATGGCAATCTGGTAATTTAATCCCTAGCATTCAGTCTATTATTATTTTGGGATTTCTTTGTAGGACTTCCTAAACAGTAATAATTTCATATGAAAACCATAGCTTTTAGTTGTAATGGATATTAGTTAAAATGAAAAACATTTCAAGAAATCATTATCAATTTTCAGAACCCAGGGATGGAGGGTAATTGCATTGTCAGCAAGATAGAAAATAAACTTGGAGGAAAATTGGAGGCTTCATATAGATACACCTGACTATTCCTCTTGCTAGTTCTTTTTGGCTGTTTTGTTTTTTTGGTAGATGAGTTTTTTGAGATGGTTTTGGTATTTGAAAAGAGGAGTTTAGCAAGGGAAATGAAAGGTAATTGCTATACTACACTTACAGTTGATTGTTGTTTGTAGAGAACTAGGCGTAACCATGGTACTTTGTCAGGATTTAGAAACAGAATTTCTGAAGAAACTTTTCTTTGGTTATTGTGTCTACAGTAATGTGATTTTTATCTTAAACAGGGTCTGCTGACAGATCTATTACTTATGACAAGTAGTTTTACCTAGGATTTTGTTTAATGATAAGTGATGAAATATTCTATCCTTATATTTGCTATACTATTCTTTTGTAGTAAAAGAATAAGCAGCTTTTGGTCCTAAATGGGATATAATTCTGATCCTACATCTACTGCTTCTTACTTGCTTCTGCTATGGTTTTCGCAATGTATAAAGAAAAAAAAAACCAAACAAACCCATCACCTTATTCAATATCTAGATAGTGAAGATTCCTTTAACATTAGAATTTTATAATCAGCAGAAGAGAATCACTAAATATTTCAATATGTGGACTATATTCTACAAAGATTATGATGTGCAGATCAAATATTTTTGCTCGTTATTGATTAGGAATGCTAACTTACCATGATATCTGAATTGGAGTCTGCTCATCTTCAATAGGTTCTTCGTCTGATGAGTCAAACTCACTTGTTTGCAATGAACTAGGCTTCAAAAGAAATCAATTTTGTTAAATAACTAAAAAGAAGGATAGTTGCATATAGTCTTAGTATACCTGGTCCTTACTTAAACACATACTGAATACATTTGCAATTTATTCAGTCATCAATCTGGACTAGCAATATCAAAAATAAATTGCTATTTACCATCCTATTAATAATTGTGTAGTGGAGAATTGGATTGGGAACCAAGAAACCTGGCTTCTGCTCCTGGTTCTGCTACTTACTGTATAATCTTGGATAAGCCAATTCAGTATTCTGGACCTCATTTTTCCTCAACTATAAAGTGAGAAGCTTTATTCATTTATTCACAAATATTTCTTGGACACCTTCCATTTGCCAAGCTCTGGAGATGCAAGTCACCTTCAGTATAGTTGGAGAGACAGCTGTGTGCATAGATCACAGAAAAAAAGGTGTAAGTGCTAAAATGGAAGCATAAACTATACGCAGAGAACAGACAAGTGACTGCCTGGAGAGCTGAAGAAAGCTTCGCAGAGATGTTTCAGCTGGATTTTGAAGGATGACCAGGTTTTTAGGCAATTAAGTCAACTAAGGCAAAATGAAATGTATAAAAGAGCTTGTGTATTCGGGAACTGTGATACCAGAACCAAAATGGAGCACAGATGAAGCTTGAGAAGTAGTTTTACTCACCTCATTTCTCAAAACAAAACAAAACAAAACAAAACAAAAAACCCCCACACGGCATAGTAACTTGATGGGAGGAGTACAGGTGAGTAACCTGCAACCAACTTTATGAATCACTGGACCAGAGTTTGAGATAGATCTTTATACCTTTCTAAGAAGCTGGAACTCAGTCCTAAAGCAGCATAACTGGAAGATTTATATACTCCCTGCTGGATTTTAATAATCAATATAACATCAATCAATAAGCATCAATAAATAACACACCTTTCTTCCATTTCATAGTTGGAACCAAATGAGAGATAAGACACTGGGGAGCAAATGGAGATAAAAATATTAGTTCCACTGCTGAGTGTCAAATGGAGGATGCGGCTTTAAAACTGCCAGTTTTCACCTCAAACTAGACACTCATCTATCCAGTCACGGGCGGGGTGGACAACCCCAGGGCTCCTGCGTGATGGAGAGACCAGACTAAAAAGCACCCTCTGCAGCCAAGCTGACGGGTAGACAGGTCCTTAGAGAGAAGGGAAGGAATGCCTGAGCTCCCCAAGCCAGGGGTCTGATAACTCACACAGGCTCCTGAGGACAAGTGGGTGAGGGGTGGAAAGCGGGACAGGAATGAAGGACAGATGACATCCCTCCACATTGAAACATGGGAATTACGCAAATTTAACCACCCCACGTCCTATCTAGATCCGAAGCTACGTTCTATAACGGCCTTGGGCGTTACAGATCGCATTACAGAGCCAGTTTAGGCTGTGACTTTGAGTTGCTTTGGATCTATCCCTAGTGTTACGATCAGCGCAACCTAAAAGGAGACCCTTTAATAGGGTGTCAGCCCTGGGGGTAGGTCATGCGGGTCAGGGATCCGGTGGGGCTGCGGCTCCGGCCTGCGTGTCCTCCACCCCACCCCTCTCCTTTTAGGAGTTTCAATGATTTCCCACGTGCGTGGTCCGTTCACTCAGGCTCTCCCAACCACGTCTACAAACCCTAACAGAAGTTAGGCGTTCTGGCTTCTCCCGACCCAGCGACTCTGAAACGCAGGGAGAGGAGAGCCGTGGCCGGTGGCGGGGGGCGGTGACAGCGGCGCTATCTCCCCAGGCGGGGGAGCGGGCGACCGTATTTCAAGCAGTTTTCCGCACCCGCGGGGCCGCCTGCTCCTCAGTGGGCTCGGAGTGGCCCCGGACACTCCTCGGACACCTAAGCTCGCCCCTAAGCCTCCGTGTTCACCGAAACACGGGGCCCATCGGTCCCTGGCAGGGCTGTCGTGAGGCTTCCGTCCACTCAGGCGCGCAGTGGCTCGTCCCCGTCGTCCGCCGACGGCCCCGCGGGGTCTGGTCAGCAGCCTTCGCCCTGGGCACGCCCCTGGCCCTCAGGACCGTTACTGCGCGACTCGCGCCGCCACCGGCTCGGGCTGTTCTCCAGTGAAGAGCTGGCCTCGGGGACCCTCTCCATCCCGGCGGCTTCGTCCTCCAGGGCCCGCACTCCCTCCCGCCTCCAGACTCACCGGCTTCATCGCTGGCCACCCCGCGTGGGGACCCGCTGCCGCCTCCCTCCAACACCTCCAGCGGCTCAGACACAGCCCCGCGCCGAGCCCGCCCCTCCCCTCAGCTCATTGGTACATTCCTTCGGGAGGTGGGACGCAGCGTCCTCTAAGAGCCAACCAGACCCTTCCCTTGTCTCTTCCTCCGCCTCCTGGCGCCCTGGCTCGGCCTCTAACCGCTCATTGGCTCCTAGCAGGCCTTTGAAACCCGCGCGACAGAGAGCCCAGCTGAATGTTGATTGGCCAGAAGGGCGCGCGCCTCCCGTCACGTGAGCGTGGAGGGGTGGAGGCGGAGCCGGGCCCGAGCGCTCCGGAGATTCCGCAAAAGCTGCACTTTCTAATGCAGAACTCGAGTGGTACCGAGTTTGTTTTCTTCAAGTTTTTTATTTTTTGAACGTTTTAAGTCGTGACAGGAGCATTTCCTGGAGTCTTATGAAAAAACATGAGGTCACATCACATCCACTGATGGTGACACGTAGTCAAAAGATCACTATGGAAACGGCTAGAAATTCAAAGTATAAACATAATCTGTGTGCTTGGGATTTTATGTTCTTACCATTCCGGGATCTAGACAAATTAGGCATAGATCAACCTTGCTGTTCACTAAATATGAATGAAATAACAATGTATGAGAGCGAGATTAAAACAAACAAACACCAAAGGGGGACCGCGCTGCCAGCACTTCTGAGTAATTGACTCTGATCTCTTTGGAAGGTTTCGCTATTTCCCGTCCCCCCATCCCCCGCCCTCCTGTCCCCATTTAGGGAAGGAAGTCTTCTTGGAGCTTTTACCTGCAGACCTGAAGAAAAATACCCACAAGTTTCAGCTCCCTGACTCATGTTGTGAAAGCCAAATTTGTTATGAAAAAAGACAGCACAGTCTCACTTGGAAGCCCACTAGGATTTTCTATTGTCAGAAGTTCCTAGACCTGTGCTGTCCATATGGGGGCCACTAACTACGTATCGCTGTCGAGGATTTGAAATGTGGTCAGCCCAAATAGAAATCTTTTATAAGTGTAAAATGCACACCACATTTTGCAGTTCTTAGTACAAAAAAGGAATGCAAACTATCTGAATAGTTTTATGTTGATTACATATTGAAATAATACTTTGAATAGAGGACTTCACTTGTTGATTTTTGCTTTTTAAAAATGTGGCTACTGGGAAATAAAAAATTACGTATGTGGCTCATATTATGGCTCTATGTAATGGTGCAATTATAGATCAGGAGTCGTCAAACCAAATTTGGCCCCAGTGCTTGTTTATTTGTAAATAAAGTTATATTGGAACACAGCCATGCTCATTTGCTTTCTACTGTCAGTGACTCTTTTATGCTACAAAGGCAGAGTTGAGTTTTTGGTACAGAGAAGACATGGCCTGTGAAGTCTAAAATATTTAATATCTGCTCTTTATAGAGAGAGTTTGCTGAGCTCTTAACTAGGTAGTTGGCAACAGTATTGATGTAAATATTTTAGCATATTGAATAAGTTTAAAAAACTTACTTTAAATTCCCATGTTTGTTGCTCTTATACTATTATTCAACAAAACAAATTTATAAATTTAAAATGAGAAACAAAGCCATTTAAATTCAAATTATTATTAATGTGATAGGAAATGCTCTTTTGCAGAACCTAAATTGTGGGTATTGGGTGAAATAGTAGGAAGATGAATTTACTTTTCACTTATAGACTTGATTTGATTGTTTTTTAAGTAATATCCTTATTACCATTATTTTTCATTTTCAATAATTAACTCATTTTAGACCACCAGTCTTTTATATTGACACATCAACCAACTTAGTGTTGCACCCTGAAATATAATTCTGAAATAAATACTCTTCAGCAAAAAAATTCTTCATTTCCCAATTTCATTGTCACTTTTCTTTTTCTTTATTCTTTTTTGCATGGGCAGGCACCGGGAATTGAACCCGGGTCTCTGGCATGGCAGGTGAGAACTCTACCTGCTGAGTGACCATGGCCTGCCCTCACTTTTGAATGATGGACTGTTGGAACTTGGAAGAGAAAATCTATAATATGCTTGCAATATAAATATGGCACGTACCGTCTATCCTGTGAGCTTTGTGAAACCTGTATCCTCCCCCTTCTTCTTCTGGTAAACGATCAGGAAACTTTGTCAATACAGTATGTCATTGTGGTAGGTTGAATTATGTATTCCAGAAAAAACATGTTCTTAATCTTAACCCATTCCTGTGGATGTGAACCCCCTGTAAATAGGACCTTTCGTAGATGTTATTTTTACTTAGGATGTGGAGAACTGAATGAGGGTAGGTCTTAATTCTATTACTGGGGCTAATGAAGAGAAATTTACATGGAGGAGTGGAAGCTGGAAGTCATTGGAGCCCAAAAGAGAAAAGAGAGGATAGTGCCATGTGACAGGAAAGTCAAGGACCCAGGGATCTCCTGCAGCCAGCCGCAGAATGCCACAGTCTTTTCAAGGAGAAAGCATCACCTTGCTTACCCCTTGATTTTGGACTTCTTCCAGCCTCAAAACTGTAAGTCAATAAATTCCCATTGTTTAAGCCAACCCATTGTGCAGTATTTGTCTTAGCTGGGAGCTAAGATAGTTTTGATGCTATTTTAGGCTAGCTTGTTGCAAATTGAACTGTAATCAAAATTGTGAATAAACATGCAACCACGGAGGGAGTAGGCAGTACTCCCTCCTATAAGATAGTAATCTAATTGATCCAGAATGTTTTCATTTTATTTGTTTCTTGATTATTTCCAAAATCAAACGCTAAAATTATTTAAGATTTTTTTTCAAGAACTCAGGGAGCACTTAAGAAACACTGCTTTATACCTATTCTCTTTTTGTTTTTATTGTGTAACATGCGTATCTCAAAATTTCCCATTTTAGAGTATGTCTTTTGCTTCTGATGAAGTCCTTGGTAAAGCTGAGGAATTTGTCACAATCAATGAATATTTACAATGGTTGTTTTGGTGTGTTATTTGCATTTCATATTAGTGGCCATGATACTATACATAAGGGCAACAATATTTAAGGTGCATCTACTTTCTGTGGTATGGCTGACATTGTAGACTCCAAGCACAGTGGCTACGCTCAACTTTAAATACATTTGCATTGATTTGAAAATAAACCAGGCTGACCCTGGGTGAAATGGTGAAACAGGTAAAGTTTGACTTTTGGTGTTCTGGGTACTCTTACTTCACGTTTGACCTAACTTATTCCTGGAGCTGTATATGCCCCAGAAAAGCACGTTCTTAAACTTCATCCATTCCTGTGAGTGTGAACCCATAGTAAATAAGACCTTTTGATGAGGTTTCTTCAGTTAAGATGTAACCCATCTCAATCAGGATGGGTTTTAATCCTATTACTGGAGACTTTTATAAATGGAATGAATTCATGCATGAGAGAGAAAGCCATTGTGTTCTAGTTTGCTAGCTCCCGGAATGCAATATACCAGAAATGGAATGGCTTTTAAAAAGGGGGATTTAATAAGTTTCTTATTTACAGTTCCAAGGCTGAGAAATTGTCCCAATTAAAACAAGTCTATAGAAATGTCCAATCAAAGGCATCCATCCAGGGAGAGATACCTTGGTTCAAGAAGGCCAATGAAGTTCAGGGTTTCTCTCTCAAGTGAGAAGGCACATGGTGAACACAGTCAGGGCTTCTCTCGCAGCTGGAAGGGCACATGGTGAATATGGTGTCATCTGCTATCTTCCTCTCCTGGCTTCCAGCTTCATGAAGCTCCCCGGGAGGCATTTTCTTTCTTCATCTTCAAAGGTTGCTGGCTGGTGGACTCTCTGCTTTGTGGTGCTGCAGCATTCTCTGCTCTCTCTGAATCTCCCATTCTCCAAAATGTTTCCTCTTTTATAGGACTCAAACAAACTAATCAAGACCCACCCAAATGGGTGGAGACATTTTGTCACCTAATCCAGTTTAACAACCGCTCTTGACTAAATCACATCATCCAGGGAGATGATCTGATTACAGTTTCAAACATACAGTATTGAATAGGGATTATTCTACCTTTATGAAATGGGATTTTGATTAAAACATGACTTTTCTAGGGGGCATACTTCCTTTCAAACCAGCACACCATGGAAGCAAGAAACTGAAATCAACAGAACCCAGAAGAAAAGACCAGCAGGTGCTGCCATGTGTGTTGCCTTGTGACAGAAGAGCCAAGGATCGCTGGCAGCTGGTCTTTGGGAAGAAGCCATTGCCTTGCTGACGCCTTGATATGGACATTTTCCTGGCCTCAAAGTCGTGAGCAAATAAATTCTCAGTGTTTAACCTGACCCATTTCATTGTATTTGCTTTGGGTAACCTAGGAAACTAAAGCATGTGGTTGGCAGCATCACATTTTGGTGGCAGTAGCTAAGTGATACATTAATTTAATACTCTGAGGGAAATATTATTAAACTCATTTTAGAGAGGGGGAAATTGAGAGGAACAGAGAGAGTCATTATGATCCCATTTGTCCAAGGTCCTATGGCTTCTAAGTGGAAGAGTCAGGATTTGAAGTAAGGAATTCTGACTCTAGAAACTGCATGCTTAACCATTACTTTATACTGTCTTGAGACTTTAGCTGGAACTTGGAGTATGGAAAGGCAGCAAGATAAAAGAGAAAGAAGCATGTTAGGCAATCATGGAGAATGATGTTAAAAACATTCTTTTACCTTTGTTTTGGAAGTAATGTTGTGAAAGTAAACTTTGAGATTTCAGGAGAACATGGAAAACAACCCTCAGACTCATGTTCAGGAAACCTCAATGATGATGATGATGATGATGATGATGATGATGATGGAGTATTAATAATAATTAATGTAAATTGAGATCTACTGAGTGATAAACACTGCTAAGCACTCGTGAGGTGGCATAGTCGGGGTGCAGCTTCTGGATCACTGGTATGTACAATGACCAGTGGGTCCATTGTTGCACCCCCTCCCTGATAGTGTAACTCTTTGAGTCAGTGACCTGCACAATCCCTTGTTGGCTAGCCAGATATGCCATGCATACTTGGAAAGTGCTGGCTGAGGCAGTGTTGCAGGAAAGGAAAAACCATACTTAGAATATATGACTGTTCCATTCTGGATGAATTGCTGCCTTTCTGGGGTAGAAAGGGTCCAATGTCATCAACTTGTCATCAAGTGGATGGTTGGTCTCTTTGTGAAATAGAAGCATATTAAGGTCTATTATAGGTTTCTTCTATTGACAGAGTGGACATTCAGCAGTAGCATAGTTAGATCAGCTTAGGATAGAGAGAATCCAAAATCTTGGGCTCATGTATGGCCTCTATCTCTGTTGCTATGGCTACTCCATTAATGAGACCATTCATGAGACCAGGGTGTTCAAGTGTAAAGGCTGGTTGACATCTGCTGGATAAGTCATTACGTTCACCTGGTTATCTAGTGCCTCCTCTGTAATGGACAGTCTTAGTGGCTATGAATGTATGTTGCAGTCATCTTCAAATCTTGTACCCACTCCCATAGATCCATCTATATGCTTCTCCTTCTGACTTCTTGATCTTGATCTTCCAATGTTTCTACTTCTAGACCCCAACCAGTGCGTTCAGCCATTCACTTATCATTGCCCAGGAGTACATGCATATCCTTTCCTCAGGCAGCTTCTCTCTCCACTAAGGATAATAGATGTACCACTGAAAGCTTTGCTTACTGGGAGGATTTTCCCTTATGATCATCTTTTAAGTAGTGGTACACTGGAACTAGCTTGTACTGGCTTACAAGAACCAATTGTTAAAATTTTAGGAATTTTTTGAGACTGTTGTTAAACACAGCCATTATTAAAAATTAAATGATGTAAACTTGTAACTAAATTTTATATTAAGAAGGTAATAATTACTCGGTGCTATCACTTCCTAATTATTGTATCACATTTTACTATTATCTATGTTTTTGAGGATATTTATATCTGTTGTATGTATATAGGTGAAACATGGAAATACTCTATAATGGTGTGTTTTGCGCATCTCTTCCATATCTGCTTTCAGTGATTTCATGTTAGCTAAAAATTGGCCTGGTAGGAGTATTTATAGCATGGAAATCAGAAGCACTACAACCCAGGGCTTGATTTATTTTTTTTGGTGGTAGTCTAGACCAGGATTTCTGAACCTTGGACCAGATAGTTCTTTGTTATGGGGTGCTGACCTATTGCAAAGTAGGAGTTTAACAACATCCTTGGTCTCTACCCTCTAGAGTCAGTAGTACTCCCTCAGTCGTAACAATAAAAAAATGGTCCCAGGGGAGTGCAAAATGCAGATTCGGCTTAATAGTATACAATATCTATAGCTGTTAAATTGCAAACAGTACAAAAGGTTGAAGAAGTGTTCTTTCAGTATTTGAAAACCATTGTCCAGTTTAGCAAAGACTTCGCTCATGTCATTGGTGAGTGTGGTTGTGACATACATCTTTTTGTTTCACTTTGTCTTGTTCATTAATGTTAGTGAATATATCAATCAGCGTTCTTCTTGTAAATAGAATTGTTCATCACTTGCAACCATACAAGAGTTTGGCAAAAATCAACAAAAGCATTTGCAAAGTCCCCTTGAGTTACTGGAGAAAAATGTGGAAATATTAAACTTCCCCACCTGAGGAATTCCTGATATTTTCACAGTCATTAGGGACGACCAATTTAATATGCCAAGCCCTTGATCTTGGGGTTCACCCTTATGAAACTTATTCCTGCAAAGGAGAAGCTAAGCCTACTTATAATCATGCTTAAGAGTCACCCCCAGAGAATGTCTTTTGTTGCTCAGATGCAGCCTCTCTAAGCCAACTCTGCAAATAAACTCACTACCCGCCCCCGCTATGTGGGACAAGACTCTTGGCGGGGGGTAGCGGCTAACTCTCCTTGGTAGTGTAGGGCATGACTCCCAGGGATAAACCTGGCCCTGGCATCATGAGTTTGAGAAAGCCTTCTTGACCAGAAAGGGAAAAGAAATTAAACAAAATAAAATTTCAATGGTTACAAGATTTCAAATAGAGTCAAGAGGTTATTCTGGAGGTTATTCTTCTGCATTATATAGATATTCCTTTTTAGTTTCTAGTGTTTTAGAATAGCTAGAAGGAAATAACTGAAACTGTTGAACTGTAATCCAGTAGCTCGATTCTTGAAGATGATTGTATAACTATATAGCTTTTATAGTGTGTCTGTGTGATTGTGAAAACCTTGTGACAGACACTCTTTATCCAGTGTATGGGCAGATGAGTAAGAAAATAAAGACAAAAAAATAAATAATAGGGGGGATAAGGGATATGGGATGTCATGGGTGTTCTTTTTTTATTTTTATATGTATTTTTTGAGTAATGAAAATGTTCTAAGATTATGGTGATGAATGCACAACTATATGATGATACTGTGAGCCACTGATTGTATACTTTGGATGATTATTTGGTATGTGCGTATATCTCAATAGAATTGCATAAAGAAAAAAATGTAAAAACATTTTATGGGAATCAATTGACTACATGGAATTTTTAATTAAACGTTTTAAATAATAAACATTACTTGTACATTGATTTTATTATTCTTCTCAAAGAGCTAACTTATAAATTTGTTGACACTTTCTATTATGTATTTATTACTTCATTGATTTCTGTTACTATCTCTATTATTTCATTTCTTCTATTTTTTTTATTTATTAACTAAAAAAATTAACAACAAACGAACTAAAACATTAACATGTGATCATTCTGTTCTACATATATAATCAGTAATTCACAATATCATCACTTAGTTGCATATTCATCATTTCTTAGAACATTTGCACCAATTCAGAAAAAGAAACAAAAAGACAACAGAAAAAGAAATAAAACGAAAACAGAAAAAAAAAAAGATTATACATAACATACCCCTTACCCCGTGCTTTCATTGATCACTAGCATTTCAAACTAAATTTATTTTAACATTTGTTCCCCCTATTATTTACTTTTATTTCATATGTTCTACTCATCTG
This sequence comes from Tamandua tetradactyla, assembly GCF_023851605.1. NCBI lineage: Eukaryota > Metazoa > Chordata > Mammalia > Pilosa > Myrmecophagidae > Tamandua > Tamandua tetradactyla. The sequence continues at coordinate 11,896,761 of NC_135338.1, forward strand.
TTGACAAGGTAGATAAAAGGAGCATCAGATACAAGCTTTTCACAATCACACAGTCACATTGTGAAAGCTATATCATTATTCAGTCATCATCAAGAAACATGGCTACTGGAACAAAGCTCTACATTTTCAGGCAGTTCCCTCCAGCCTCTCCATTACATCTTGAATAACAAGGTGATATCTTCTTTTTTTTTTTTTCTTAAATTTTTTTTATTAATCAAAAAAAAGAAAAGAAATTAACACAACATTTAGAAATCATTCCATTCTACACATGCACTCAGTAATTCTTAGTATCATCACATAGATGTATGATCATCATTTCTTAGTACATTTGCATCAATTTAGGAAAAGAACTTGCAAAACAGCAGAAAAAGATATAGAATGTTAATATAGAGAAGAGAATTAAAATAATAATACGAATAAAATATATATATTTATATAAAAAAAGGAAAAAGAAAAAAACAAAAACAAAAGATACAAACAAACAAACAAACAAACAAAAAACTATATTTCAGTGTTCCAACATAGTTACATTACACTTAGGTATTATTGTGCTGGTTATTTTTGAGTTTTTGTATCTAGTCTTGTTGCACAGTCTGTATCCCTTCAGCTCCAATTACCCATTATCTTACCCTGTTTCTAACTCCTGCTGGTCTCTGTTACCAATGATATATTCCAAGCTGATTCTCGAATGTCGGTTCACATCAGTGGGACCATACAGTATCTCTCCTTTAGTTTTTGGCTAGACTCACTCAGCATAATGTTCTCTAGGTCCATCCATGTTATTACATGCTTCATAAGTTTAGTCTGTCTTAAAGCTGCATAATATTCCATCGTAGGTATATGCCACAGTTTGTTTAGCCGCTCGTCTGTTGATGGAGATTTTGGCTGTTTCCATCTCTTTGCAATTGTAGATAATGCTGCTATAAACACTGGTGTGCAAATGTCCGTCTGTGTCTTTGCCCTTAAGTCCTTTGAGTAGATACCTAGCAGTGGTATTGCTGGGTTGTAATCCATTCTGCCATTCTATGTCTTTTGATTGGGAAATTCAGTCCATTAACTTTTAGTGTTATTACTGTTTGGATAATATTTTCCTCTACCATTTTGGCTTTTGTATTATATATATATCATATCTGATTTTCCTTCTTTCTACACTTTAGTCCATACCTCTCTCTTCTGTCTTTTCGTATCTGACTCTAGTGCTCCCTTTAGTATTTCTTGCAGAGCTGGTCTCTTGGTCACAAATTCTCTCAGTGACTTTTTGTCTATAAATGTTTTAATTTCTCCTTCATTTTTGAAGGACAATTTTGCTGGATATAGAAGTCTTGGTTGGCAGTTTTTCTCTTTTAGTAATTTAAATATATCATCCCACTGTCTTCTAGCTTCCATGGTTTCTGCTGAGAAATCTACACATATTCTTATTGGGTTTCCCTTGTATGTGACAGATTGTTTTTCTCTTGCTGCTTTCAAGATCCTCTCTTTCTCTTTGACCTCTGACATTCTAACTAGTAAGTGTCTTGGAGAACGCCTATTTGGGTCTATTCTCTTTGGGGTGCGCTGCACTTCTTGGATCTGCAAATTTAAGTCTTTCATAAGAGTTGGGAAATTTTCAGTGATAATTTCTTCCATTCGCTTTTCTCCTCCTTTTCCCTTCTCTTCTCCTTCTGGGACACCCACAACACGTATATTTGTGCGCTTCATATTGTCATTCAGTTCCCTGATCCCCTGCTCAAGTTTTTCCGTTCTTTTCCCTATAGTTTCTGTTTCTTTTTGGAATTCAGATGTTCCATCCTCCAGTTCACTAATTGTAGCTTCTGTCTCTTTAGATCTACCATTGTAGGTATCCATTGTTTTTTCCATTTTTTCTTCTTTGTCCTTCACTCCCATAAGTTCTGTGATTTGTTTTTTCAGATTTTCTATTTCTTCTTTTTGTTCAGCCCATGTCTTCTTTATGTCCTCCCTCAATTTATTGATATGGTTTTTGAAGAGTTTTTCCATTTCTGTTCGTATATTCAGCATTAGTTGTCTCAGCTCCTGTATCTCATTTGAACTATTGGTTTGTTCCTTTGACTGGGCCATATCTTCAATTTTCCGAGCGTCATCCATTATTTTCTGCTGGTGTCTGGGCATTTGATCATATTTCCCTGGGTGTGGGACCTGGCTGGTTGAAAGGTTTTTCTGTGACATCTCTGGGCTCTGTTTTTCTTTTCCTGCCCAGTAGGTGGCGATCATGGCGCTCGTCTGTCTGTGGGGCCCACCAGTAAAAGATGCTGTGGCTCCTTTAACTTGCCAATCCGAATCTCGCAGTCGGCCCGGGAAACCGCGCGTGGATGGGGGGTCGCCGGCCACCGCGGCTTGGGAAAGTGCCGGTCCAAATTACCCAGCTGGCCTGAGACGCCAAGCGTGGCGGGAGGGCCCCGCTATCCAACGTTCCCAGTCAGACCAGGGAGCCACGTGCGTGGAGGGGACCCCAGTTGCCAGCCGCCCCGGCCGGGAAAACACATGCCCCTCGGGTATTTCACCACAGCGGATTCTCCCTGCCCGTTCAGCCGTTCCAGAATGGGGTACGCTGTCTTTTTGGTCTCTCTCGTGGCTCCGGGAGCTGTTTCGTATTGTTTCTGTTTCTTTAGTTGCTTTTCTGGAGGAGGAACTAAGACCCGTGCGTCTTACTAAGCCGCCATCTTCTCCGGAAGTCCATTTCTTCTATTTTGCATGGTTTTAACTTCCTATTCTTTAACTGACACCTTGAGACAGATGGTATTGGTTATCTATTACTGAGTAACAACTTACTCCGAAATCTAATAGCTTAAAAACACACATATTTGCTCATTTCCTTTTTTATCAGTCTTGTTCTGTTTCCCTATCTTTTTCCCTTTTTTTCCTTTCCTTTTCTAATTTCTTGTTCTTTTTCTCTTTCTTTGTCTCCCTTCCTTTCTTTTTGATTTTTGGGTGCATGGTCTGGGAATCGAACCTGGGTGTCCACATGAAAGGTGGGCATTCTTACCATGGGACCACCCGCACACCCCTCTTCTTTCTTTTTATCTTTCCTCCTCTGTTTAATTGCTCCAAATATGGGATCAAAATAAAGACCATAGTAGGGGTTGAAATTGATGGCCAACAGGCTGAATCAGGTCTGCAGAGATGTAACATTTAGCTTGTACAGTGTTTAATCATTGGAAAACGCAAACTAAAAAAAAAGGGGGGGGGGGAGTGTTTCTGGCATCTCTTAAAAAATCAGATGTGGCAACAAAGGATCTGTATTCCCACATGGAAACCATAAGCTAGAGCTGACACTGCTTTCTCTCTTTGTTTCTTTTATTCCTTTGAAGGCAATTAGGTCTCTTTAGGCCAGTATTTGTCCACAACACTTACCGCTTCCTATTAACAATATCACCATATGTCATGCAGTTATAGTTTCTTCAAGATCCCATAGCCATTGAAGTTTGAGATTTCTGAAATAAAATAGTATGATCTTCATTATTTAATGCAAGATAAGGTGAGTATCTACTCTCTAAAATCAGCCATCCTCAAAAAAATAAAACCTAACACAAGAAAGGAAAACAAAATATTAATACAATGCCATAGCTAAGCAATCACTATCCTCTTTTTTTTTTTTTTTTTTTTTTTTTTTGCATGGGCAGGCACCGGGAATCGAACCTGGGTCTCCAGCATGGCAGGAGAGAACTCTGCCTGCCAAGCTACCATGGCCCACTCTAGCACCCGCTTCTATGTCCCATAGTCACATTTGTTGTTATTCTTGGGGGAAAAGTGGATAGGGAAAGAAACAGGGATTTGTCTTATAGGTTACAGGCTGGTTGGTCTTCTTAATACATCACAGTGGGAGGACAGTGCCTATGGGATTGTTGTAGAGCAGAGGGCTCCCCAGTTTCTGAGTACCTCCTTATACATCTTCCTTATCCATTCATCACTAAATATTTATTGAGTACCACCTGTGTCCCAGGAACTCTTCAGGAATGCTGAAGGAACTAAACGTAACTACCTTCAATAGATAGACATGAAGGTGGTTTACTAGTGGGTCTATAAGTAATATTGCCGTATGGAAGGTAAGCCTGATTGAAAGGGGTTGTATAGAGTCATGTATCCCACTGATTATAAATAAGTTCTTGCATGAACTACCGCAAGGCTGTGAATCCTGTACAAAGAGTATATAAGTTCGATGTATAGGGAGGAAACTGCTATTGCATGCTATGGGCTATGTTTAACAGGAAAACATCAACAGTACCACAGCAACACAAGGGGTAAATAATGAGGAGAAGGGGAAAGAGTTAAGGGAAGGTTTGGATTTTCTATTTGGTGAGGATGTGTTGATTGGTTATCATTCTCTTAGGAACAGTGAAATTGTCTAAAATTGAGAGTGTTGATGGACTGTTGACTTTGGACATTATACATGATGCCCAATGAAGGAGGTGACTGAAGGATGCACTGACTGAGAAGTATATTGGTGAATGATGGTATGTACATATGATTGAATATTGTGCTGCTACAAAAAGGAATGGAGCTGTGAGGCATGCAATGATGTGAATGAACCCATGGGGCATTTGGTGAGGCAAAATAAGGCAGAAACAAAAGAGTAAATATTGTCTGGTCTCATTTAGAAAATACAAGAAAATGGGGGCGTAGACTGTAAGCTCTTATAGCAGTCATATTTAGTCTGGAGTGGTAATTGTTATTTCTGGATTTGGAGAGGCTATTCTATATATGTATAACCTAGTATTTATTTTTTTATTTTTTTATTTTTTATTAATTAAAAAAATTAACTAACACAACAATAGAAATCAATCCATTCTACATATGCAATCAGTAATTCTTAATATCATCACATAGGTGTATGGTCATCATTTCTCAGTACATATGCATCGATTTAGAGAAAGAAATAGCACTACAACAGAAAAAGAAATAAAGTGATAACACAGAGAGAAAACACAAATAAAAATAAAAAGTACAAAAATATATAAGAGAACAAAAAACAAAACAAACAAACAAAAAAAACTATAGATCAGATGCAGCTTCATTCAGCGTTCCAAGATAATTACATTACAATTAGGCAGTATTGTGCTGATCATTTTTTTTTTTTAGACGTCATACCATTCTACATATGCAATCAGTAATTCTTAACATCATCACATAGATGCATGATCATCGTTTCTTAGTACATTTGCATCGGTTTAGAAGAACTAGCATTATAACAGAAAAAGATATAGAATGTTAATATAGAGAAAAAAAATAAAAGTAATAATAATAAGAACAAAACAAACAAAACAAAACAAAACAAAAACCTATAGCTCGGATGCAGCTTCGTTCAGTATTTTAACATGATTACTTTACAATTAGGTATTATTGTACTGTCCATTTTTGAGTTTTTGTATCTAGTCCTATTGCACCGTCTGTATTCCATCAGCTCCGATTACCCATTATCTTACCCTGTTTCTAACTCCTGCTGAACTCTGTTACCAATGACATATTCCAAGTTTATTCTCGAGTGTCGATTCACATCATTGGGACCATACAGTATTTGTCTTTTAGCTTTTGGCTAGACTCACTCAGCATAATGTTTTCTAGGTCCATCCATGTTATTACATGCTTCATAAGTTTATCCTGTCTTAACGCTGCATAATATTCCATCGTACGTATATACCACAGTTTGTTTAGCCACTCGTCTGTTGATGGACATTTTGGCTGTTTCCATCTCTTTGCAATTGTAAATAACGCTGCTATAAACATTGGTGTGCAAATGTCTGTTTGAGTTTTTGCCCTTAATTCCTTTGAGTAGATTCCCAGCAATGGTATTGCTGGATCGTATGGCAATTCTATATTCAGCTTTTTGAGGAACCGCCAAACTGCTTTCCACAGTGGTTGCACCATTTGACATTCCCACCAACAGTGGATAAGTGTGCCTCTTTCTCCGCATCCTCTCCAGCACTTGTCATTTTCTGTTTTGTTGATAATGGCCATTCTGGTGGGTGTGAGATGATATCTCATTGTGGTTTTGATTTGCATTTCTCTAATGGCCAGGGACATTGAGCATCTCTTCATGTGACTTTTGGCCATTTGTATTTCCTCCTCTGAGAGGTGTCTATTCAAGTCTTTTTCCCATTTTGTAATTGGGTTGGCTATCTTTTTGTTGTTGAGTTGAACAATCTCATTATAAATTCTGGATACTAGACCTTTATCTGATATGTCATTTCCAAATATTGATTCCCATTGTGTAGGCTGTCTTTCTACTTTCTTGATGAAGTTCTTTGATGCACAAAAGTGTTTAATTTTGAGGAGTTCCCATTTATTTATTTCCTTCTTCAGTGCTCTTGCTTTAGGTGTAAGGTCCATAAAACCGCCTCCAATTGTAAGATTCATAAGATATCTCCCTACATTTTCCTCTAACTGTTCTATGGTCTTAGACCTAATGTTTAGATCTTTGATCCATTTTGAGTTAACTTTTGTATAGGGTGTGAGATATGGGTCTTCTTTCATTCTTTTGCATATGGATATCCAGTTCTATAGGCACCATTTATTGAAGAGACTGTTCTGTCCCAGGTGAGTTGGCTTGACTCCCTTATCAAAGATCAAATGACCATAGATGAGAGGGTCTATATCTGAGCACTCTATTCGATTCCATTGGTCGATATATCTATCTTTATGCCAATACCATGCTGTTTTGACCACTGTGGCTTCATAATATGCCTTAAAGTCTGGCAGCGCAAGACCTCCAGCTTCGTTTTTTTTCCTCAAGATGTTTTTAGCAATTCGGGGCACCCTGCCCTTCCAGATAAATTTGCTTATTGGTTTTTCTATTTCTGAAAAATAAGTTGTTGGGATTTTGATTGGTATTGCATTGAATCTGTAAATCAATTTAGGTAGGATTGACATCTTAACTATATTTAGTCTTCCAATCCATGAACACGGTATGCCCTTCCATCTGTTTAGGTCTTCTGTGATTTCTTTTAGCAGTTTTTTGTAGTTTTCTTTGTATAGGTCTTTTGTCTCTTTAGTTAAATTTATTCCTAGGTATTTTATTCTTTTAGTTGCAATTGTAAATGGGATTCGTTTCTTGATTTCCCCCTCCGCTTGTTCATTGCTAGTGTATAGAAACACTACAGATTTTTGAATGTTGATCTTGTAACCTGCTACTTTGTTGTACTCATTTATTAGCTCTGGTAGTTTTGTTGTGGATTTTTCCGGGTTTTCGACGTATAGTATCATATCGTCTGCAAACAGTGATAGTTTTACTTCTTCCTTTCCAATTTTGATGCCTTGTATTTCTTTTTCTTGTCTGATTGCTCTGGCTAGAACCTCCAACACAATGTTGAATAATAGTGGTGATAGTGGACATCCTTGTCTTGTTCCTGATCTTAGGGGGAACGTTTTCAATTTTTCCCCATTAAGGATGATATTAGCTGTGGGTTTTTCATATATTCCCTCTATCATTTTAAGGAAGTTCCCTTGTATTCCTATCCTTTGAAGTGTTTTCAACAGGAAAGGATGTTGAATCTTGTCAAATGCCTTCTCTGCATCAATTGAGATGATCATGTGATTTTTCTGCTTTAATTTGTTGATATGGTGTATTACATTAATTGATTTTCTTATGTTGAACCATCCTTGCATACCTGGGATGAATCCTACTTGGTCATGATGAATAATTCTTTTAATGTGTTGTTGGATACGATTTGCTAGAATTTTATTGAGGATTTTTGCATCAATATTCATTAGAGAGATCGGCCTGTAGTTTTCTTTTCTTGTAATATCTTTGCCTGGTTTTGGTATGAGGGTAATGTTGGCTTCATAGAATGAGTTAGGTAGTTTTCCCTCCACTTCGATTTTTTGGAAGAGTTTGAGGAGAGTTGGTACTAATTCTTTCTGGAATGTTTGATAGAATTCACATGTGAAGCCGTCTGGTCCTGGATTTTTCTTTTTAGGAAGCTTTTGAATGACTGCTTCGATTTCTTTACTTGTGATTGGTTTGTTGAGATCATCTATCTCTTCTTGAGTCAAAGTTGGTTGTTCATGTCTTTCCAGGAACCCGTCCATTTCCTCTAAATTGTTGTATTTATTAGCGTAAAGTTGTTCATAGTATCCTGTTATTACCTCCTTTATTTCTGTGAGGTCAGTAGTTATGTCTCCTCTTCCATTTCTGATCTTATTTATTTGCATCCTCTCTCTTCTTCTTTTTGTCAGTCTTGCTAAGGGCCCATCAATCTTATTGATTTTCTCATAGAACCAACTTCTGGCCTTATTGATTTTCTCTATTGTTTTCATGTTTTCAATTTCATTTATTTGTGCTCTAATCTTTGTTATTTCTTTCCTTTTGCTTGCTTTGGGGTTAGCTTGCTGTTCTTTCTCCAGTTCTTCCAAATGGATAGTTAATTCCTGAATTTTTGCCTTTTCTTCTTTTCTGATATAGGCATTTAGAGCAATAAATTTCCCTCTTAGCACTGCCTTTGCTGCATCCCATAAGTTTTGATATGTTGTGTTTTCATTTTCATTCGCCTTGAGGTATTTGCTAATTTCTCTAGCAATTTCTTCTTTGACCCACTCGTTGTTTAGGAGTGTGTTGTTGAGCCTCCACGTATTTGTGAATTTTCTGGCACTCTGCCTATTATTGATTTCCAACATCATTCCTTTATGGTCCGAGAAAGTGTTGTGTAAGATTTCAATCTTTTTAAATTTGTTAAGACTTGCTTTGTGACCCAGCATATGGTCTATTTTTGAGAATGATCCATGAGCACTTGAGAAAAAGGTGTATCCTGCTGTTGTGGGATGTAATGTCCTATAAATGTCTATTAAGTCTAGTTCAGTTATAGTAATATTCAGATTCTCTATTTCTTTGTTGATCTTCTGTCTAGATGTTCTGTCCCTTGATGAGAGTGGTGAGTTGAAGTCTCCAACTATTATAGTATATGAGTCTATTTCCCTTTTCAGTGTTTGCAGTGTATTCCTCACGTATTTTGGGGCATTCTGGTTCGGTGCGTAAATATTTATGATTGTTATGTCTTCTTGATTAATTGTTCCTTTTATTAGTATATAGTGTCCGTCTTTGTCTCTTTTAACTGCTTTACATTTGAAGTCTAATTTGTTGGATATTAGTATAGCCACTCCTGCTCTTTTCTGGTTGTTATTTGCATGAAATATCTTTTCCCAACCTTTCACTTTCAACCTATGTTTATCTTTGGGTCTAAGATGTGTTTCCTGTAGACAGCATATAGAAGGATCCTGTTTTTTAATCCATTCTGCCAATCTATGTCTTTTGATTGGGGAATTCAGTCCATTGACATTTAGTGTTATTACTGTTTGGATAATATTTTCCTCTAACATTTTGCCTTTTGTATTATATATATCATATCTTATTTTCCTTCTTTCTACACTCTTTTCCATATCTCTCTCTTCTGTCTTTTTGTATCTGACTCTAGTGCTCCCTTTAGTATTTCTTGCAGAGCTGGTCTCTTGGTCACGAATTCTTTCAGTGACTTTTTGTCTGAGAATGTTTTAATTTCTCCCTCATTTTTGAAGGATAATTTTGCTGGATATAGGAGTCTTGGTTGGCAGTTTTTCTCTTTTAGTATTTTAAATATATCATCCCACTGTCTTCTAGCTTCCATGGTTTCTGCTGAGAAATCTACACATAGTCTTATTGGGTTTCCCTTGTATGTGATGGATTGTTTTTCTCTTGCTGCTTTCAAGATCCTCTCTTTCTCATTGACCTCTGACATTCTAACTAGTAAGTGTCTTGGAGAACGCCTATTTGGGTCTAATCTCTTTGGGGTGCGCTGCACTTCTTGGATCTGTAAATTTAGGTCTTTCATAAAAGTTGGGAAATTTTCAGTGAAAATTTCTTCCATTAGTTTTTCTCCTCCTTTTCCCTTCTCTTCTCCTTCTGGGACACCCACAACACGTATATTTGTGTGGTTCATATTGTCCTTGAGTTCCCTGATACCCTGTTCAAATTTCTCCATTCTTTTCCCTATAGTTTCTGTTTCTTTTTGGAATTCAGATGTTCCATCCTCCAAATCACTAATTCTATCTTCTGTCTCTTTAAATCTATCATTGTAACTATCCATTATTTTTTCTATGTTTGCTACTTTATCCTTCACTTCCATAAGTTCTGCGATTTGTTTTTTCAGTTTTTCTATTTCTTCTTTATGTTCAGCCCATGTCCTCTTCATGTCCTCCCTCAATTTATCGATTTCATTTTTGAAGAGGTTTTCCATTTCTGTTCGTATATTCAGGATTAGTTGTCTCAGCTCTTGTGTCTCATTTGAGCTATTGGTTTGTTCCTTTGACTGGGCCATATTCTCAATCTTTTGAGCATGGACAGTTATCTTCTGCTGCTGGCGTCTGGGCATTTATTCAGATTTCTCTGGGTGTTGGACCCAGCAAGGTTGTAAGATTTTTCTGTGAAATCTCTGGGATCTGTTTTTCTTATCTTGCCCAGTACGTGGCGCACGTGACACACGTTTGTCTCAAGTGTTTGGAATGGGTCTCCCCCAGTCACCGATCTCCGTGGCCTGGGGCTTTCGGATCCAAATCTCTCCGTTGGTTCAGGGGCTGCGCGTGGTGGGGGCATCAGCTGCCGTGGCTTGAGGGGACCCTGTGGCTGGTTGCGGGCCGCAGCGGGCCTGGGGGATTCCCCACCAGACCAGGAAGCCTCCCGTGGGGGGGGGGCTTCCGTGGCTTGGATAGCCCTCCTATCTGAGACTCGTATCCGCGGACTCGAAGCAGAGACTCGAAGCCGCCCGCAAAAGAGGGGTGCCACCTGCCTCGGCTTGGGAAACTTGCTTCTCCAATACTCTCAGCCGGCCCGGAAAGGGGGGAGGGAGTAGCTCGGACCACCGCAGCTGCCGCTGATCGGGAGATCACACGCCGCTCGGGGGTCTCACTGCAGCCGAGTCTCGCAGTCAGTCTAGCCAGCCCAGACTTTGGATAGCCCTCTGATCCGGGACTCGTAGCCGCGGACTTAACGCTGAGACTCAAAGCCGCCCGCAAAAGAAGGGTGCCGCCTGCCTCGGCTTGGGGAACTTACTTCTCCGATACTCTCAGCCGGCCCGGGAAGGAGGGAGGGATTAGCTCGGACCGCCGCAGCTGCGGCCGCTCGGGGGTCTCGCCGCAGCCAAGTCTCGCAATCAGACTTGCCAGCCGAGACTTTGGATAGCCCTCTGATCCGAGACTTGTAGTCGCGGACTCGAAGCCGCCCGCAAAAGTGTGGCGCCGGCCGCCTTGGCTGGGAAGCTTGTCTCTCCGAGTCTCTCAGCCAGCCCCGGAAGGAGGGAGGGATTAGCTCGGACCGCCGCAGCTGCGGCCGCTCGGGGGTCTCGCCGCAGCCAAGACTCGGAATCAGACTTGCCAGCTCAGACTTTGGATAGCCCTCTGATCCGAGACTTGTAGTCGCGGACTCGAAGCCGCCCGCAAAAGTGTGGCGCCGGCTGCCTTGGCTGGGAAGCTTGCCTCTCCGAGTCTCTCAGTGAGCCCGGGAAGGAGGGAGGGATTAGCTCGGACCGCCGCAGCTGCGGCCGCTCGGGGGTCTCGCCGCAGCCAAGTCTCGCAATCAGACTTGCCAGCCCAGACTTTGGATAGCCCTCTGATCCGAGACTTGTAGTCGCGGACTCGAAGCCGCCCGCAAAAGTGTGGCGCCGGCCGCCTTGGCTGGGAAGCTTGTCTCTCCGAGTCTCTCAGCCAGCCCCGGAAGGAGGGAGGGATTAGCTCGGACCGCCGCAGCTGCGGCTGCTCGGGAAATCGCCCGCCGCTCGGGGATCTCACTCACCGCAGCTGAGTTTCGCAGTCAGACTAGCCAGCCCAGACTTGGTTACACTGTGTGTCCATTCCCTGCTGTAGCCCCGGGAGTTGTTTTGTACTGTTTCTGTTCACCTATTAGTTGATTTGGAGTCGGAGGAACTAAGACGCATGTACCTTACTAAGACACCATCTTGGATCTCCCCTATAACCTAGTATTTAGAGATGAGAATGAAGCTGATCGGGTTGGGATAAAGGTAATTCAGAATACAGGGATAAGAAAGACATTGGATTCTAGAACCTCATCTACTCTTTGAGACCAAAGGAAGAAAGGTTTATTTTGTCCAGAACCTAAATTTTCTGTAGCACATAACCTAACTCAACCTGTTTGGATAGATCATTTAAACAATCCAAACACAGGGAGCCCAGAATAAGAATGAAGGCTTTTAATCCTACATAGCTTAATGTAATACCTGGATACATCCCAGAGTATACTAAGCAGATAATAAAAAAGTATTGGTAGCAGTGGTCAAATGCTCACCTTCCATGTGGGAGACCTGGGTTCGATTCCTGGACCATGTGCTCCCCCCTCTCCCCCCCCCCCAGCCAAAAAAAAAAAAAATTGGCAAAGTACCTTGAGGGATGGCAGAAAAAATATGGAAATATTAAACTTTACTACTGGGGAAACCCCTGATACTGTGTCAAACATTAGGGGCACCTGAATCAGTAGGCCAAGTCCTTGATATTGAGGCTTGCTCTTGTGAAACTTATGTATGTAGCTGAGAAGCTTAGCCTACTTGTGGGTATGCCTAAGAGTTACTTTCAGAGGACCTCTTTTGTTGCCCAGATGTGGCCTCACTCTCTCTAAGCCCAACTTTGTAAGTGAAATCATTGCCCTTTCCCCTACATGGGACATGACATCCAGGGGTGAAAGTCTTCCTGGCCATGTGGGAGATGACTCCCAGGAATGAGGCTGGCCCTGGCACCATGGGATCAACAATGCCATCCTGACCAAAAAGGAGAAAAGAGGTGTAACAAATAAGGTATCTTATTTGTGGCTGAGAGAGTTCAAATAGAGTCGAGAGGTTGCTCTGGAGGTCACTCTTACATAGCTTCAGTTAGACATTGCTACCTATCATAACTTGCCAAACCCCAACCAAAACCATTCCTGCCAATCCTAAAGAACACCTAGGGCATTATATATGATTCTATGCACTAGGGTAACTTTCCAGAAGCCTACAACATACAGATGGATCCCTGGACCTGATAATTCCTGAAATGCAGAGTGGCCAGCCTCTCCGGAACATCAACTAGTTCCATCCCATAACCCATATTGACAGCCCCTTCCAACATGAAAAAGCTAGACTGGGTATAGCCCAAATACCCCTAAAGAGTGGAAGAAGGACCATAGGTGATGTGAAGTTATACAGAGAAGGTCGAGTTTAACAAATGAGTATGGTTGCTGAATCGTTATATTGATATTTCTTTTAGTCTTCAGTATCTTAGAGCAACTAGAAGTAAAAACTTAAAATTACACTAAACTCTGAAATCTGTTCTACAACTAATGTTGTAATGCACTTTGAAATTTATTGTCTTTTTATATATATGTTTCTTCCCACACAAAACCGTCGATTATTATGATAAATGCATGGCTATAATCAAACTGTGAACCATTGATTGTACACTTTGGATGATTATATCATATGTGAATATATAATATATATCAATAAAAAGAAATAATTAAGAAAAAATCCCTGCCTTTAGAGAGCTCACCATGCTATTGGGACAGACTGATGAATAAATAGGTATTTAATGCGTCAAGTAGTAATAAGTGCTGTGAAGGAAAAAAATGAAGCCAGATGGAGCCTGATTCGAATGTTGTTCTAGGTAGAAAAGTCAGGGAAGGCTTCTTTGAGGAGATAGCATTTGAGAAACATGTGACTGAAGAGAGGAAATGAATCATTTGAATAGTTAAGGGGAAGAATTTTCAGTCTGAAGGGTAAGAAAGTACAAAGAACCCAAGGTGGGAATTTGCTAGGTGTCTTCAGAGACCATCAAGGAGGCCAGTGTGGGAGGAGCTGGTTGGGTGAGGCAGAGAGTGGTGGAAATGAAGCGGGGCTTTTAGAGCTTCTTTTACTAAAGGAAATTAAGAAAGGGTCCTATATAGATTGAATTATGTAACCCAGTTTAGACATGTTCTTAATCTTAATCCTCATGAATGTGAACCCATTGTATATAGGATCTCTTGGAGATGCTATTATTTTTTAAAAATATTTTTATTGACAAACCTTCACACACATGATCCATAAATGGTGTGCAATCAATGGCACATAATATCATCACATATGATCATCACAGTAACCATTTTTAGAACATTTGCATCACTCCAGAAAAAGAAAAAAAAAGAAAAAAGGAAAAACTCATACGTCCCATATCTCTTACCCATCCCTCTCATTGACCGCTAGTATTTCAATCTACTTAATTTATTTTACCCTTATCCCCTCTACTCTTTATTTTTTTACTTATCTGTCCATAGCCTGGGTAAAAGGAGCACCAGACACAAAAATTTCACAATCACATAGTCACATTGTATAATTATATAAGTTATAAGAATCAAGGCTACTGGAACACAGCTCTACAGTTTCAGGCACTTCCCTCCAGCCACTCCAGTACAACATAAACTAAAAAGGGATAACTGTATAATGCATAGAATAACCTCCAGGATAACATCTCGACTTGTTTGCAATCTCTCAGTCACTGAAACTTTATTTTGACTCATTTCTCTCCTCCTGAAGATGTGATTTTTAAGGCTGGGATTATTGAAGTCCTTTGTAAGCAGGAGAAATTCAGCCATGATGAGACATAATGACAGTTGCAGGGAAGTACTGGAAGCCAAAAGTCAGTGGGAACCTGGAAGAGAAGGGGGGACCATCACCGTATGATGGTGTGATAGGAAAGTTGAGGACCCCACCCAACCCCATCCCCCCATCCTTACCCAAGGATTGCTGACAAGCTAGCATTAAAATGCTACAGAGTTTGGGGAGAAAGCAAGCCTTGAACTTCCCCTAGCCTCAAAACCATGAGCCAATAAATCTCTATCATTTAAGCCAGCCCATTGTGTGGTATTTGTCAGAACAGTCTGGAAAATTAAGACAGATCTAAACAAAGATTGGGACTTGGCTCCACGTAAGCAAAGTCACACCTCTATGTGACACCGAGAATTGGCCCTTTCTGGGTGGGCTTCAGGATGATTCATACTCCCTCATTCCCTAGCTCAGCTCTTGCCTTCTCCCCACTTCTCCAAGTTTTGCCTCCACTAATACCCCTTTTAATCTTCAGCGTCAAGTGTCCACCCTATCCTCAGACTTTATCACCCCACCCACAAGAGATATCCCAGCCCATTTGAGTGTTGTACAGATTCTGCCACCTGTGGCCTCAGTTGGATGTGAATATAGTCTCAATCTATTTTTGCTCCTGGGGACTCTTCAGAGAGGAGAGAATGAGCTTCAGTGCCATTATAAGAAGGGAGTGGAGGGCTGGGGTAGACTGGGGGTGTTTCATTGTCCATTTGTTCCTTTCACCTGCAAAGTGTGTCTAGGTTTTCTCCCAAAGACAAGCACAGTTCACCTCTGTGAATCTTTTTTGTCGATTTGCAGGGGTTGGAAAACTACCACCCACAGACCAAATCCTAGATGCCTGTTTTTGTAACATTTTAGTGAAATACAGCCACACTCATTTTTAAAGTATTGTCTTTCATGCTAAAATGGCATAGTGGAATAGTTGCAAGAGAGATTGTACGGCCCACGAAGCCTAATACATTTACTTTCTGGCCCATCAGAGAAAGGGTTTGCTGCTTCTGGTCTAGTTTGTGAGAGAACTGTACATTTCTTCTAATAACATGATTTTAAGTCTACCTCTTGCAAAGTAATAATCTGGCCTTATTATGCTGAAATGTTCAGCTCGGCCCAGCTTGCCCCCTTCATAAAGGAGGCTCCCAAGTGAACTGACAGGGCCTCTGGCTGAGCCATCTGGTTAAAAGGCATCAGGGCCACCTGCTTTCCCTCTAATCCCCCAGAGTCTCCCCTGAGAGGAGGAGGGAGAGCTTAAGTTCAGCCTGTTGCACCTGTGGTCTTCGGTTCATTTTTGTGTGTTGACTCATGGCTGTTAACAGAAATGAATGTAGTCAAAGCACTGTGGAAGATTTTTCAAACTCGCAGAGGGAAAAGTGTTAACACATGTTCCTAGTCAGATGAGTATTCTGAGAAGTGTTCAAAGAGAAATTAGACATGATTGCTGTCAGAAGTTGCACTTGTATATGTATTTTACAACTAGATCTGAATTTTAAAAATATTGTAATATTGATCCTAATGGATTTGACGTGTATGTGAGGAAGAGGACACTGGAACACTGTAGAGAGCATACTTCCTCATTCTTGATATGCCAAGTTTAAGAATTTCTCTTGGGATAATCATCAGATACAGCGAATGACATCCAGAGGAGGCATGTGTTGTTTTACCATTGCTTCTTCCTTTGGCAAATTGCCCCTCTCGCATGCATGTGGTCCTGTTGGGCTCTTGGCAGGGGCCATACTTGTCAATATACTCTATTCCTCTTGTCAGTTATTGGTCCAGGGAAGGCATTTGAACCAAACTGGAGCATCCTTCCTTTTCTTGTGTGCTTTGCAGTTGTTCTCATTTTCTTCTTTACCTTCCTAAGATTTTTGCTTTACCTATTGCTGAGTTCTAATTTGCACTGGATAGAGTAGATTGCAAATTTTACTTAGAATACTATTTAACATTTAAAATGCTGTTTTATTTTATAATTGGAATATATTGCCATGACCAGCGCGGCTCAGTGTTGGGACTGAAGAGAGGTGATGTAGTATTGAGAAAGAAACACAAGAGACAAAGATACAGTTAAAGCTGGGACCAGATGGGACTCTGAGCTGGGGTGGAGACTCAAAGACCCGGAGAGATTCAGCATTGTTTATTTTATAGGGCTGAGAGGTAAAGGAAGCAAAAAATGTAGCTAAAGAATGGGGAAGGAGGAAGCAGCAGCCAAACCATATGCTTCCTTGTGACCCGATGAGTCAAAAAGTTACATGTTTCCCAAGGCATCCTTCTGCCCCAACTCGAGCAGCTCTGCAACACTTTAGTCTTTTCAGGACATCAGGTGCTTTTTCCCACAGAGACAGCTTTGCTGTATCTCTGCAGCCAGCATGTGACCTCTGTCTCATCCGCCCCTGACGATATATTATATTTTACATAAAAATATCACTCATCCCACGTGCTCTTCCTCAATGCGATTCTGCCACTCCCCATCAAAAAGTGGAGTCTAACAGTCCTCTCGAATCTGGGCTGGCCTTGGCGACTTTCATGACTAGTAAATGCATCAAAAATGACGATTAATAAGCTTGATCAAAATGTTCATACCCACGTAACTATCATCCTGAAGCCTCTTTGTGTCTGTCCACTTCGGTTAGTACTGTGTTCCCCCATTCCCACCAAGGATACCTTGACTTATTTTTTTTTTTATTGCTAAAACAACATACAAACACAAACATGCTTAACATACAAACATTCCATACATGGTGCACAATCAAGGGCTCACAATTTCATCACATAGTAGTATAGTCATCACCATCATCATTTTTTAGAACATTTGCGTCACCCCAGAAAAAGAAATAAAAAGAAAAAAGAAAAAATTCATACATCTCATATCCCTTACCCCACCCGCTCATTGACCACTAGTATTTCCATCTACCCAATATATTTTAATATTTGTTCCCCCTATTATTTGTTTATTTTTTTATCATATTTTTCACTCATCTGTCCATACCCTAGATAAAAGGAGCATCAGACACAAGGCTATCACAGTCACGCAGTCAGGTGGTAAACATTATATCTTCATCCAGTTATCTTCAAGAAGCATGGCTATTGGAACACGGCTCTACAGTTTCAGGTACTTCCCTTTAGCCACTTAAATACACCATACGTTAAAAGGTGATAACTATATAATGTGTAAGAATAACCACCAGAATAACCTCTCGACTGTTCGAAATCTCTCAGTCACTGAAATTTTATTTTTTTCTCATTTCTCTCTTCCCCCTTTTGATCAAGAAGTCTTTCTCAATCCCTTGATGCCGGGTTGCAGCTCTTCCCAGGATTTCTGTCCCACGTTGCCAAGGAGATTTACACCCCTGGGAATCATGTCCCACATAGGGGGTGGGGAGGGGAGTGGGTTCACTTGCCTCGTTGGCTTAGAGAGAGCGGCCACATATGAAAAATGAAAGAGGTTCCCTGGGGGTGACTCTTAGGCCTAATTTTAAGCAGGCTTGACCTATCCTTTGCAGGGTTGAGTTCCATAGGGGTGAAGCGGAAGATTGAGGGCTTGACCTATTGATTTGGTTGTCCCCACTGCTTGTGAGAATTCTCCAAATGGGGAAGTTGAAACTTTCTCCTTTTCTCCCTACTCCCTTAAGGGGACCCTGCAAATACATCCTTATTCACTGTTCAAATCACTCTGTGATTTATTGGGGCATCACACTAATCTAGACAAACCAACAAAATCTCATGCTCTATTCAAGACTCCCTGTATTTATGGTGTTCAGCTAAACTGACCATACAAGTTAAATTAGGAAATGCACTACCCAAAATATAAATTTTGCACCAAATAAACATCTCTCCCTTTAGTTTCACATAGAAGTTAAAGTTTTAAGATATGGATGATATCATCCTTTACCCAGTCTTCTGGTATACCTTATACCTCTCCAGATCAGCTTCATTCATGTCTCTACTCAATGTCTGATTACTTTTTCAATTTTTTAAACAGTTCCTGTATGGGGTACTGCTGACTTTCATAGCTTCAGAGCTCTGACTCTGAGTCTCAGACGTAACATAAATACCTGAAGTGTCTGGGAAGGACCAGGTTATATACAAACAGCTCAGTATCTCAGAATTCAGAATTAACAATTACACCTCCTGAATATATATGACTGCTGTAAGAGCTTACAATCTAGGACCCTTTACAAGAGGCCCCGATCTGATAACCCATGCTCTAGTTCACCGGATTTTTATATTATAGTTAGTCCATATAATTGAGGCATGATAATATTTGTCTTTTTGTTCCTGACATTTCATTCAACATACAGCTTTTAAGGTTCATTCACCTAATTGCATGCCTCACAACTTCATTTTTTCTTGCAGCTGCTCAGTTGTCCATTGTATGTAAACTCCACAGGTCCCCCTTCCATTCCTCAGTCCTTGTACCCTTAGGTCACCTCCATCCATTGTGGATCCTGAAAACTGCTGCCTTAAACACCAGTGTGCAAATGTCCATTCGTCCATTCATGTCCCCACACTCAGTTCCTCTAGGTATATACTGAGCAATGGGGTTTCAGGATCCTATGGCCACTCCACCCTTATGTTTTGACTCTTGATGCCTGAACTTAATTTTACTTGTTTGTGAATTGTATGTAAATGGAATCTTTTGTGTTTGTTTTTTTTTTGAGCAACTTTATGTTTATGATATTCATCTGTGTTGTTGTGTGTAGTTGTACTTGTTCATTCTCATTGCATGAATATGCCATAATTTAATTATCTAATTTGCTGTGTGTAGACATTGAATAGTTCCAGGTTTTAACTATTATGCATACTGCTGCTCTGTGCATTCGTGCCCATTTCTTTTAGTAAACCAGTGTTGTATAGATTGCTGTTGGCTATATATTAGGAGTGGAAGTTCTTATGTTCATTTTTAGTAAATACAGCCAAACAGTTTTCCAAAAAAAGGTTGTACCAATCCACAGCCTTATCGGCAGTGTGTGAGTTCTAGCTCAGCATCTTTGTCCACACTTGGCATTGTCCGTCTTTTTCATTTTAGACCTTCAGAGAGTGAATCATTTTGTTTCTAAATGGCATCTTATTTCAAATTGTTGAAAGACCAACTAATCTGTTATATATCAAGGAGAATCAACAGGTGCCATTCTTGAAGATGTATGTTCCTGCATGACGTGTTAATCATCGTGTTTATATATTTTTCTATAAGTTCAAGTGTTGCATCTGTACATTTTGGGGGCACATGCCTACTTTAGACCATAAGAATGCTGATATGAACTGAGTGGCCCCAAGTTAAGAGGGTTCTCAAATTTATGTATAACGATGACAGCCTTACACTGTGATGGGAGAAATGCTACTTAGGGTTCCCAGATGTCATCAGTGTGGGAGTAAAATGAAGTTCACAATAATTGTCTTTTATGAAATAGTGTTTCTCTGATTCCTCCTTTATCCACTGTGGGAGGACTGCAGCCCTTCTCCAATTCCTCATTATAGTTTAGTGGCTCCTCAAAAGTGGACTCCCATGTGCTCTGAGTTCTAAGAGCAAGGTAGCCATTGTCTTCCTGCTCTTGCTTGCTGGGAGGCTGTCTCTGGTGGCTGCCTAAGCCTGAAATGGGAGCCATGTGCACCCTCACCAGAGGTGCTGCGAGTACCTGCTGATATCATGCCACACAGTGGTGCCAACTGCACCTTCTCTGTTGCTGCAGGAATTGAATTGCTGGCACAGGATGATAGCTAATAATAGTACATCTTCAATATTCCATGGAGATTTTAATGAAACACTTCTTTTTTAGTTTTACTGGCTTTGTAAGTGCATGGGACCTGGGCAGAGGGCCCTGGGTGTGCCAGCATTGGGCAGTACTGAGAGTTATCCCCCACACCCTGTCTGGCTTGGTGTCCCTGAACCCAAGGTGTGTACTTTGAGTTTCTCTTCCCGGAGGGCAAGGTACTTCCCAGGAGTCCCCGGGCCTTTCCTATAAACAATCCTAGCAAGATTATCTCACCTTCTGCCAGACATGCCCAGGCATGCCTGAGTCCTGGGGCCTATCAGCTCTTGATCTCAGGCTATGGTGACTGCATCCAGCATGGCCAGAGTTGGTCCTGGGTTATGTCCCTTGTCCCAGCAGAATTGTCAGCAGCCCTCCCTTTCACTCTCCAACGTGTTCCAGTTTGGGTGGTAAATGACACAGTCACCTCTCAAGCCATCTTTAGGAAAGTTTCCAGAGGTAAATCAGAATCAACAAAATATTTTAGAACATTCAAGAAATATAACATCGGGAAAGAGTTTTGAACTCAGAGGGATGGCGTTGGCCGTGCAGTGACCATGCTTGCTGTCCCTGCGGTTCCTCTTGGCCTCTCGACTGGCAGCCACGTGGCTGCACCTCCAGGCTGAGCTGTGTCCTGGTCCTAAATCATTTCTTCCCTTCCCAGCGAGGCTGGGAGAGCAGAAGGAGAGCACCCCAGAAGCGCCGTCAGAGGCAGGCTGTGGAGGGTCCACCTATTGTGCCCCTGGGCCCAGTGTGCCTGACCTGGTGTCTGCTATGTTCCTAAGACAGTTTCCATGTTGTTTTGGGCCCTGACTATCTTTTGCCATCTCCCCCAATCCCTGGCCTGCCCTGGAGCTGGATCTGCCTCCTGACCCTAAGTGACATGGGTTCTGCTACCCCTGCCAGCTTTCTCCACACCACCTGCCCTGTCCTCCCTGGTCAGTGCCCTTTAACCTTTTGCCGCATCTGCCTGCCAAGTTTTCTCCAGGAAGGTGGGGTGGTCCAGCAGAAAGCACTTTGAAGTGAAAACACCTGGATTCAAGTTTTGTTCTGCAGTTCGTTCCGTGGCCTTATACAGTGTGCTGGTTTGAAAGGAAGTATGCCCCCTAAGAAAAGCCATGCTTTAATATAAATCCCATTTCATAAAGGTAGACTCATCCCTATTCAATACTGTATATTTGAAACTGTAATGAGATCATCTCCCTGGTTGATGTGATTTAGTTAAGAATGGTTGTTAAACTGGATTAGGGGATGACATGTCTCCACCCATTTGAGTGGGTCTTGATTGGTTTATTGGAGTCCTACAAAGAGGAAATATTTTGGAGAATGAGAGATATTCAGAGAGATTCAGAGAGAGTGACACTACGAAGCAGAGAGTCCATCAACCAGTGATCTTTGGAGATGAAGAAGGAAGATGCCTCCCGGGGAGCTTCATGAAACAGGAAGCCAGGAGAGAAAGCTAGCAGATGACGCCGTGTTCGCCATGTGCCCTTCCAGCTGAGAGAGAAGCCCTGACTGTGTTTGCCAAGTGCCTTCTCACTTGAGAGAGAAACCCTGAACTTCATTGGCCTTCTTGAACCAAGGTATCTTTCCCTAGATGCCTTTGATTGGACATTTCTATAGACTTGTTTTAATCGGGACATTTTCTAGGCCTTAGAACTGTAAACTAGCAACTCATTAAATTCCCCTTTTTAAAAGCCATTCCGTTCTGGTATATTGCATTCCAGCAGCTAGCAAACTAGAACAGATTTTGGTACCGGAGAGTGGGGTGCTGCTGCTGTGGTTTGCAGATACCAAACATGTTGGAACGGCTTTTTAAATGGATCAGGGGAAGATTCGGGAAGAGTTGTGAGAAGCTTCATAGAGAAGTCCTAGAATGCTTTGGAGAGACTGTTGGTAGAAATGTGGACTCTAAAGATACCTCTGATGAGGCCTTAGAAAGAAATGCGGCACGTGTTATTGAAAACTGGAAAGGAAGGCGATCCTTGTTTTAAAATGGCAGATAATCTGGCAAAATTGGCTGGAAGGTAGATTTTAAAAGCCATGAACTTGGATATTTAGCAGAAGAGGTCTCCAAATTAAATGTCGAAAGTGCAGCCTGGTTTCTCCTCACAGCTTATAGTGAAATGCGACAGGAGAGAGATAAGCTGAAAACTGAACTTTTGAGTAAAAAGAAACCAGAAATTGAGGTCCTGGAAAATTCTGGGCCTACAAAAAGGGAGACTCCAGAGTATAGTGCCCTGTGTGTGGATTTAACCAAATGTGGAACCAGCCAGTCATTTCAGAGAAAGTCAGGATCAGACATGGAGTTATCCAGGAAAGATTTGTGGAAAATCCTTATGTCTGATGGGCATGATCCAAGGCTACTATATAGAAAGCCAACGAGAGTGCTGTGGGACCTGTATAAACAGAGCCGCTGCCAGTCTGGACTGAGGGGTTCAGAGAAGGGACACATTGGAGGAAAAATAACTGCAGAGGCAAAACTGTGGAGGCTGAGGTCTGAAGTCAAGAAGCCTCGGGCCAGGAGAGTGGACCCACCCAAGCCCATGGAGAGGGTGAGTTTGCCCCAAAGGCAGAGAATGGGCCTTCCACCTTATTTCAGTGGGAGAGTCATGCCGCCTCAGGCCTTGAAGAGGGTGAAGCACGTTTCTTGGGGTTTGGGGAGAGCCTGGATGCCACCACATGGAGGGGTTGAGCATGTGCCCCAGAGATGGCAGAGAGCCCGGGTGCAGCCCCAATGCTTGGAGAGGGTGAAACCGAGAAAAAGGTGGTCTCCCCAATATCCCCCAAGGTTGCATTCAGAGAGAGGCAGGCGTAGGCATTTGGAAAGCATGGGACTGCCACTTTCTAAAACCTTGAGGATAAATGAGTCTCAGACTTTGAAATCTAATGGACTTTGCCCTGCAGGTTTTCGAAACTGTACGGGTCCGGTGACCCCTGTGTTCCTTCCTCCCTATGGAAATGTGTATATGTATCCTATGAATGTTCCTCCTTTATATGTTGGCAGCAAATACTTTGTTATGAGTTTTCAAAGGTCCAGAGCAAATGGAGAGAATTTTGCCTTAGGACGGACCATGCCTGTAACTGACTTGATGAGATTTTATACTGTCTTCAATTTTGTGCTTCATTTGTATTGCTATTGAAAGGTTTAAGGTTTCTGATATTGTTATGAAATTAATGTATTTTGTATATGGGATAAACATGTCTTTAGGGGCCAGAGGGTGGAATGTGCTGGTTTGAAAGGAAGTATGCCCCCTAAGAAAAGCCATGCTTTAATATAAATCCCATTTCATAAAGGTAGAATCATTCCTATTCAATGCTGTATATTTGAAACTGTAATGAGATCATCTCCCTGGTTGATGTGCTTTAGTTAAGAATGGTTGTTAAACTGGATTAGGGGATGACATGTCTCCACCCATTTGAGTGGGTCTTGATTGGTTTATTGGAGTCCTATAAAGAGGAAATATTTTGGAGAATGAGAGATATTCAGAGAGATTCAGAGAGAGTGACACTACGAAGCAGAGAGTCCATCAACCAGCGATCTTTGGAGATGAAGAAGGAAGATGCCTCCCGGGGAGCTTCATGAAACAGGAAGCCAGGAGAGAAAGCTAGCAGATGACGCCGTGTTTGCCATGTGCCCTTCCAGCTGAGAGAGAAGCCCTGACTGTGTTTGCCACGTGCCTTCTCACTTGAGAGAGAAACCCTGAACTTCATCGGCCTTCTTGAACCAAGGTATCTTTCCCTAGATGCCTTTGATTGGACATTTCTATAGACTTGTTTTAATTGGGACATTTTCTAGGCCTTAGAACTGTAAACCAGCAACTCATTAAATTCCCCTTTTTAAAAGCTATTCCATTCTGGTATATTGCATTCCAGCAGCTAGCAAACTAGAACATACAGCCTAACCTGAATGAACTCCTAAGCTCAGAGAATTTCCTAGTGAACTTGTTAGATGTAAATCACTTATCTGGGGCTGGTCCGTCTTTATTAAAGTCAGGTTGCTGAGCTTGTGGAACCAAGTCAGTATGTAAAAGAAGCTGTAACAGCTGGCCTGGAACAGCTGACTCGATTTCCCATCTTCAGTTTAGGAGAAAGTGCTTCCTGAAGGTGTCCTATTCACTTACCCTGCTTCCACCAAGCCCAGAGAGGCCCTGGACCAGACAGTCTTATCTCATTGGATTTGGGGAAAGCAGTGGAGAAATTTGACAGGAATGGAAAAGAATCTGGTTACCTTAAACCTTTATCTTTTACTAAAAGTTCTTTTTTTTGCATGGGCAGGCACCAGGAATCGAACTCGGGTCTCTGGCATGGCAGGTGAGAACTCTGCCTGCTGAGCCACCGTGGCCTGCCCATAAAATTTCGTTTTAAATATAATCTAAAAGTAAGGAGAAAGAGCATTATTTTCATCCCTTCATTTTGAAGTGTAAACGTATATGTTATAAGCATCCATACTAATACCCTAAAATAGAAAACAGAAATCGGTAAAGCCGTCCAGATAATAGTTCTGTTCTTCCTGGAATGGGAGATGGCAATGGAACAAAGTAAGATTTCTGTCAACTTCTTCCTCCTGTGCAGAGATCCCCAGTCTGGGACTCAAAGCTGATTAAATGAGTCAGGCTGACATTTATTACGGCACATTACAAACGTTTTTCAGCATTCAGAAATGACAGGTGCTTCTATGGATGTGGCCAGTCCCTTGCAGTCATGCCCTTGGCGACTAGTATGAACCAGCATGCCAAATGCCTGGGACGTCTATCCACGTCTGAGCCATTTTCAGTCTGGGAGGGATGTTGTCCAAACGCCATACTCCTTCCTAAGGTGGCCACATCCTGGTTACAGTTCTGTCCCTTAAGTCTCCTCATCCTGAAACTCGACCAGAAAGGATATGGCCACATCGTTTTGCCTCTTCAGCTTCTGCAGCAAGCACCCGGGCAAATTGGCACTTGTACCTGCAAGCCCCTGGGGGGACCAGAAGGAGTTCCGTACCTAGTACCTTGATTAGAAAATCACATTTTGAACATAACTTGTCAGATGGACTAGTCAAAAAACACTAACAGAGACTGTTAAGTCTGCAGGCCAGATCAAATCCTAAACTGAAAAATGGCATTTCCCCCACCCCCGAAATGTCCTTCTAGTTTTATTTGACTAAACATTAACCAACCTGTCTTCAATTAGGGCTGAGTCACACTTCTTGCTTTGTGCTTCAGCCCTTTGTTAGGAAGAGAGATGTTCATTCTGTACAGCAGTGAAAGCTGGTGAAAAAGGCTTTTTAGGCACCATAACAAGAGCTATCTTAGTATATGAGGAAAGAACTAGAATATGTGCTTATGAGGCAAGAATTTCTTCTATTTTGTTAATTGCTATTAATAGCATTGAGATCAGTATCTTGCATATAATCTCTCAATAAACATTCGTTGAATGAATAAATAAGTGAATGAATAATTATAAGCCTGACTTTCTCTGCATTGCACAGTAAATATCATCCGGTCTATTCTTTATTCTCTTCTATTCTTCTCACTTTCTTTTTTTCAATTTTGACAGAATGCAGTTGAAAGCATTTTTCTACTAAATGGGACAGAATTGAAAGCAAATAGGGCCACCTTGGCTGGGTGGGCTTGTCAATCTTTTCACGTCTCCCTGAGGCTCTTCCTCCCCGCAGTGTATTGAATTATGTACCCTTTCAACAGACGTGTTCTTAATCGAATTTGTGTTCCCGTGGGGGTTATCCTACTGTACATAGGACCTTTTGAGGATGTTACTTTTAGTTAAGGTGTGGCAAAATGCATCAGAAGGGTTTTAATCCATAGTAACAGACACCAGAGGAAACTGGTACCCAGTAGTCAGAGAAGGTCACACAGCAGAAGTGGAAGTCAGCAGAAACTAGAAGGGTAGACAGAGAGACAGGGCATTGTCATGTCACAGGAGACAGAGATACAAGCCAAGGAATCCCAAGTACTGCCAGCAGTCAGCACCAGAACATGGCAGACTTTGGAGAGAAAGCAAGCATTGCGGACACCTTCATTTTAGACATCTCAAAATCAAAATCATGAGCCAAAATACATTCCCAATTGTCTAAGCCATCCCATTGTTTGGTATTTATCATAGCAGCTCTGGCAAAATAAGTCATTCTCCTAACCTCAGTACTTTCCTCAAGAAGCACTTTCTTCTCCTGTTTTCTCAGCCCAGGACCTAGCCGTCTTCCCAGAGGAAAATTCATCTGCATGTGTAATATTATGGGCGATGACAATGCTTATCTCCTTCCTTCTATCTGAGAGAGATGGCCTTTCTTCTGTAGGATCATGCAGCATTGGTTATTCCTTCTCTCCTCTCTGGCTTCTTCAGAGTCCAGAAGAGCTCACACATCTCCAATGATAAAGCAACCAAACACCAAAGCAGAAAAATAAAACATCCCCCAAACCAAAAGATCAGTCCGTTATCACTCCTCACAGTCGAGGTTTTCAATAGCCAAGTCTGCACTCAAAGATTCTACTTTCTCACTTTATGTAAAGTTAAACTACAAGGGAAAAAAAACTTCTTTCACAAGGAAATTTTAGTCTTCCCTGTAAGAATAGAGCCAGATTTTTCCCCTTGCTAGCCAAGAGAGTTCATCAGCTAAGAATAGAAATCCCAAACCAGATTCCATTTTGTTATCATGGAACTTTCTGTTGGGGAAAAACACTTCTTTGTTTGTTTGACCTTTTTTTTGTTGTTGTGAAATATAACATACATACAAAAAAAGCAATAAATTTCCAAGTACATTTTAATAAGCAGTTATAGACCAGATTTTAAAGTTTGGTATGGGTTACAGTTCCATGATTTTTCGTTTTTTCTTCTAGTTGCTCCAAGACACTGGAGACCAACAGCAATATTGATAGGATTTAGCAGTCATACTCATTTGTTAAATCCTATCTTCTCTGTTATACTCCTACTTCTTCATATATAGATACATATATATATTTTTTTTTTTGGCATGGGCAGGCTCTTCTCTTTAAATAACATATATACATAAAAGCAATAAATTTCAAAGTACATCACATAGAAATTGTAGCACAGATTTCAGAGTTTCGTATGGGTTACAATTCCACAACTTTAGGTTTTTATTTCTAGCTGCTCTAAGGTCCTGAGGCTAAAAGAAATATCAGTATAATGATTCAGCAATCGTACTTTTCTTTGTTAAACCCTACCTTCTCTGTATAACTCCACCATCACCTTTGATCTTTCTCCCACTCTTTAGGGTACTTGGGCTACGCCCATTTTAAATTTCTCATTTTGGAAGGGGCTGTCAGTATTATGGGATGGGGGATGAAACTCAATGACTTTCCAGAAAGGCTGGCCCTTTTGCATTTCAGGATTTATCTGGTCCAGGGACCCATCTGGTAGTCATAGGGTTTTTTTTTTTTTTTAATTTTTAATAATATATTTTATTTAACCCAATCTATCACAAATAATATTTCAATAAGTTACTGATATAAAAATTATTAATGAGGTATTTTACACTTTTTTATTCATGCCAAGGCTTCAAAATTGAGTATGTACTTTACTTTTACAGCACATCTCAGTCTGGACTAGCCACATGTCAAGTTCTCAAAAGCCACAAGTGTCCAGTGGCACACTACTGGACAGACAGGTCTAGAGCAAACACCCAATTTCAGAAGGATGACAGGCTAGGCAAAGAAACAAATCTGCAGGGTAAAAACAGCTCTCTTGCAGCACAAATAGAGAGATTTCCCTGAAGAGAGGAAACATAAAACTAGTCCTCCTTTAAAAAAATTTTTTTATTGTGTAATCTAACATATATACAAAGCAAATAAGTAAAAAAGCAATAGTTTTCAAAGCACTCTTCAACAAGTAGTTACAGGACAGATTCAGAGTTTGTCGTGGGTTACCATACCATCCTCTCAGATTTTTCCTTCTAGCTGCTCCAGAATATAAGAGGCTAGAAGCTTAAATATTTTTTTATCATCACAATTGGCTTTTTTCCTTTTTTATGAAAAATAACGTATATACAAAAAAGCAGTACATTTCAAAGCACAGCACCACAATTAGTTGTAGAACAGATTTCAGAGTTTGACATGGGTTACAATTCCACAATTTTAGATGTTTACTTCTAGCTGCTTTAAGATACAGGAGACTAAAAGAGATAATCAGTTTAATGATTCAGCATTCATATTCGTTTGTTAACTCCTATCTTTTCTGTATAACTTCACCATCACCTTTGATCTTTCTATCCTTCTCTTTAGGGGTGTTTGGGTTATGGCCATTCTAACTTTTTCATTGGAAGGGTCTGTCATTAATATGAGGTAGGGAGATGGAAATATCTGATGTCTGGAGAGGCTAGGCCCTCTAGGTTTCAGGACTCAACTGGTCCAGGGACCCATCTGGGTTCCTGGAAAGCCACCCCAGCACATGGAACCCTTGTGGAATCCCATGCACTGCCCCAGGCGTTCTTTACAATTGGCTAGAATGGTCCTGGTTGGGGGTTGGTGGGTTATGACAGGTAGCAATGTCTAACTGAAGCTTGCATAAGAGCAACCTCCAGAGTAGCCTCTTGACTCTATTTAAACTCTCCCTGCCACTGATACATCATTAGTTACACTTCTTTTCCCCCTTTTGGTCATGATGGAATTGTTGATCCCATGGTGCCAGGTCCAGACTCATCTCTGGGAGTCCTTTCCCATGCCACCATGGAGATTTTCACCCCCGGATGTCATGTCCCATGTAGGGGGGAGGGCAATGATTTCACTTGCAGACTTGGGCTTAGAGAGAGTGAGGCCACACCTGAGCAACGAAAGAGGTCCTTCAGAAGTAACTCCTAGGTGTACCTATAGGTAGTCTAAGCTTCTCTGCTACCTGCAAAAGCTTCACATAAGTAAGCCTCAGTATCAAGTGCATGGCCTATTGATTTGGGTGTCCCTAAAGTTTGACACAGTATCAGGGGATTCTGAGGTTGTAGTTTTTGGAAAGTGTATTAGTTAGGGTTCTCTAGAGAAACAGAATCAACAGGAAATATTCACAAATATAAAATTTATAAAAGTGTCTCACATAACCATGGGAACATAAAGTCCCAAATCTGTAGGGCAGGCTGTGAAGCTGATGATTCCGATGAAGGGTCTGGACAAACTCCACAGGAGAGGCTCACTGACTGAAACAGGAAGAGAGCCTGGCTCTTCTGAATCCTCCTTAAAAGGCTTCCAGTGATTAGATTATGCATCACTCATTGTGGAAGACAGTCCCCTTGGGTGTGTCAAATGGAATCAGCTGTAATGCAGCTGACGTGATCATGATTTAATTCTATGAAATGTCCTCCTAGCAACAGACAGGCCAGCACTTGCTCAAACAAATAGGTACCACCACTTGGCCAAGGTGACACATGAACCTGACCATGACAGAGAGTTACCCTAGTGTTTGGAAACTTTGTAGAATTTATATAGTATCCTAGGTGTTCTTTAGAATTTGCAAGAATGATTTTGGTTGGGATTTGGCAAGTTATGATAGGTAGCACTGTCTAACTGAAGCATGTGTAAGAGTGACCTCCAGTGTAGCCTCTCAACTCTATTTGAACACTCTCAGCCACTGATACCTTATTTGTTACACTTCTTCACCCCTTTTGGTCAGGTTGGCATTGTCAATCCCATGTTGCTAGGGCCAGGCTCATCCCTGGGGGTCATCTCCCATGTTGCCAGGGAGACTTTCATCCCTGAATGTCATGTCCCACTTAAGGGGGAGGGCAATGATTTCACTTGCAGAGTTGGGCTTAGAGAGAGAAAGGTGTTGGGGAAAACTCTTGACAACAAAAGAGAAATATACAAGAACAATCTTTTTTTGTAAAATTTGTTTCTAACCCATGGGGAAATTCATGTTCTGACTCTTTATATTCCCTTTAAACTGAACTTTCTTTCAAGGTTGATGTATTGACGAGGTGACAATAAGTGATACTTTCTAAATCAAGCCAGTTGATGTAAATGAATCTGCAGAAAGTTTGCTAATCTTCATTCTTAAAGTGTATTCTTGAAAAAGCTATAAAAACTTCCATGTCAACTCCTCTTGGTTAAAGAGAACAGTTCTAAATGCTCTCTTCCTCCTGTGGCAGAATCCTTTATAAAGTAATTTCTGACACTTATTTCCTAAACATAAACATAATGCATGCTTTTTGTTGGCTGAAGTAATCTTCCACACCAAGCACACCCTGACATCTGGCCTCTACCCCTAGCATTCCTCCGACAGACTTTAGTGAAGGTCACCTCCTGATTGTCACATACAGCGGACACCTCACTTGGCTTGTCCGTGGTGTTTGATTCTGATGACTAATTCCTTCCTGAAATTTCTTCTTTCAGTTCGCAAGTCTGCCCTTGCTCTTCTTCTCAGAGTCTTTCTCCTCTGACTGTGTCCTAAAGTTGGTGGTCCTTGGTTCTTTTCCTTCTCTTCATACTCGCCATGGCTGTTTAATTGTTCCTGTGGCTTCATTTGCCAATAAGTCACAAATTTCTGGTCTCTACCTCTGGTTCTTACTTCTCTTCTGAGTTCCAGAGCCCTGTATACCATTGCTTTCCACCTTGGCGTTCCTCAGGCAGTAAATCAGAACCTGTCTAAGACTGGGATTATTACCTCATCCTCAAATTTGCTTTTCCTCCTAACTTTCCCATATCACTGTGGCCCCAAACCTGAGATCATCCTGGATTTGCCCTCCTCTTCACCATCCACATATGATTGGTGATGAAGAATTGCCTTTCATCTCCCTAATAACTCTTGTTTCGGCCCCTTCTCTCCATTGCCACTACCATTTCCCCAATTCAGAGCTTCTCCCTTGGTTGTTGAAGGAGTTTTCCACCTGCCTGCTTGTTTCTGGTCATATGCTTTTCTAATTCATTCTCCAGGTGAATCCTTTGACGATCCAGAGGGATCTTTTAAGGCACAAACATGGTCATGCCCCTTTCCTATTGAATACTCTTTACTGGTTTCCACTGCCCAAAGGAAGAAGCTCAAGGTTTCATCATAGCATAAAATATTGTTTGCTAATTGACCCTCCTGCCTAAAATATGCATCTTAGGTCACAGATTCAAAAGTCTACATAGGGGGCTATAGCGGGGGACCAGGTGGGGCTGTTATGAACTGGAGAGTTCATAACCCCATCTAAAGGCAGTAGTCAATTGGTGCCATGTGGGAATTTGGGCAAAGTAGGGCCAAAATTTTCATTTTTTATGCTGTTTTTTTTTTCATGAGAACCTGGATTTTTATACAGAATTTTTTGAGCTTTTCAATGTTGCCAACTAATTAAAAAATTAAAACAAAACATTGTGTGGTAGTTCATTATTAAGGAGGAAAAGAAAACAAACATGTAATCTGTGGGCAAAGCAAAACACATCTGGGCCAGATTGTGTAAGATTGATGCCTGTGTCTGTCAGCTCCCCCTGAATTCTGCAGCTTAGCCACATGGATTGCTTCCAGTGCCCTAAGCATGGGATAAGGCTACTCATCTTTGTTTTTGTGGGCTTCACCCAGCTGGAATGTCCTCTCTCTTCCCTTCACACTTCCCATTCTCCCCACTAGTCTCCCCAACAAATGCTGAGGATTTTGAGATTTATCCTCATTTGTCAAGACCTCCTTCATAAGTTCCTTCTCCCTGAAGGGTTTCCTGACTTTCTTTCACCCCACTTTAGGGAGAACCCATTGCTCTCTCATTCACGCTTCATGAGAGACTCTGTGAAACTTTTTGTGGCATTATTTGTTTCCATAATCTAATCTCTAGACTCAAAGTTCCAAGAGGACAGATTGTATGTCTTAACTGTGGATCCTCAGGGCTTAGCACAGTACTTGGAAGGTAGTAGGCACCCCATAAATGTTTGTTGAATAGCTAAATTAAACAGCAGTTAGTTGCCAAGAGATATACTTCTTAAAACTAAATATACTTTTATTTTTGTCAAAAAATGCCGAAAACATTGTGTGGTTGAAAACCTGATATCCTCCCAAGATCCTCATAAATACTGATGTCTCTTTGGGAAGCTTGTCTCCAAAGATGGTCCCCAGTGGACCATGCCTTCCAGCATTCTTGCCCTTGTGTAATCCCCTCCCCTTGAATCTCAGTTGCCCCTTTGACTTTCTTTGTTGGCCCTGTGACTTTCATTTTGGCTAGTAGGATGATGTGGAAGTGATACCGTATGGCTTCCAAGGCTAGGACATAAGAGGTCTTATAGCTACTTCTTGGGTTCCTGGGAATGTTTGCTCTTAGGACACTCCTTCTGGGAACCCAGCTGCTGTTCTGTGTAAAGCTCAGGGCACATGAAGAGGCCAGGTGGAGGCCACACGTAGACCCCCGCTGATCTCCGAGCCAACAGCTATAATCAATAGCCAGCATGGGAGTGAGACATAATGGATATCCAGCTTAACTAAGCTTTCAAGCTGAAACCCTACCCAATGTCTCATTGCAAAAACATGAGACACCCAAGTAAGCACTGTCCAGCCAACTCATGGAACTGTGGGGGATAATAATAAACTTATGCTTTAATCTAATAAGTTTTGAGGTAGTTTTTATGCAGTGAGATATCCAGAACACGTGTGAAGTGAATAAAATATTATGCCTGAAACAATTAAGTTGAGAGTAGCTACAAGTGACCTTGGCATTCCGTGCAACATTATCTCACAAATAACCTGCTTGACCACATGCTTCATTGAGATATTTAAAGAGGTGCCATTTCCTTTATTTAGAGAGTTAGATGCTACTAATATCTTCAAGGATTTATCTTCAAAATTTTTTTAGTTAAGTTCTCTATTAAGTTTATAAATCAAATCCTTACACAATGAATAGCATGATGATGAAAAACTGACGAATAGCTTCTAGTAGCCAGCACGTAGTGGTCATTCTCTGGTGAAATAATCTAGGGCAGGATTTAGTCAGTAAAATTTTTATTTAACTTTTACCTGTTGTTCAGTTCCCCCACCCGCATTTTAAAATTAAAGTGATTTACATTAAGCAAAATTCAAAAGCCATGATAGAGATAAAAGGCAGAGCGATCTGTGAAGAATACTTAAGAAGTCAAGAAAAGTCATTTCCCCATGAGCAACAGGTAAGAAAAGTGTTGAGCTAGAGAGGAGTTAGTTAGAGGCACAATTAAGAGTATTAGATACTGCCAGGTTCTCTTTTCGCCATAGTTATCTGAATGTCCTAGTATGCTGCCCTACCCCCAAAACATCCTCTCCAGGAATAGGGTGAGAGGTGTCAGATGGAGGACACTTCCTGCTAGAACCTGGCAGCATCTAAGTATTCTTCACAGATCGCTCTGCCTTATATCTCTACCATGACTTTTGAATTTAAAGCCAAGAAGACACTGACACTTACTTTCTTTGATTCCCCACCAACAGCTTTTCCCTGAAGTACTGGTAGCTAATGTCTAGTGCCCAGGCTTGGGCAGGACCACAAGGGAAAAAGGAGGAAATTCAATGAAGCAGAGAGGAGAAAGGTACACATCAGTTTTGATCACAGTTCTTCCCTAGAAGAGGGAAGTGAGGATTAAATGAGCTAATATGTGCACAGTACTTAGAATGGCTCCTGGCCCACAACAAGCAGTGAAAACCCGTGAGCTCTCGTTGTCTGCAAAATAATATGTAAATACGTACATAAGTAAATAACACAAGTAAACAAATTAAAAAACAAAAATGATAGGAAAATAAAGACATTGCTTAGAAAACCTACCTATTGCAGTTTTGTACTATTCCACAAAGTGGGTGAGGAAATAAATTCCTGTTTTTTGGAACTTTCAATTGAAAGTTGAAATTATTAATAAATAATTAGGGCTAGGGCTGAACTATCAATAGGTATAAATAATATAACTATATATGGCCTGAATGCAGAGTATCATTATTAAGATGTAGCAATAAGGCCTGCTGATTCTATCAGGCATGGTTTTATAAGGTGGTTGCACTGAGGGGTCAACTTGGGTCTTGCCCTCAACTTGTACTTTTTGGGGCTTCACTTTACCAATTACCCAGAGGGTTCAGTTGTCCTACCTCTCGCTTTCTCTCTCTCTCTCTCTCTCTGTTTGTGTGTGTGTGTGTGCATGTATTCAATAGCCAACATTTTAGTATCTGATGTGGAAAATTTTTGTTTGAAATCTCTTAAATATCTTCTGATTTTTAACATTCAAAAAGATTTATTGACCAATTTGATAATATTATATTAATTTAAATTTGTTATGGTTAGGAATTAGTAGCCAAATATAATATGTGATTAGAGCTTTCTTTGTGGCTTCCCCGTTCATTTTTCCTTTGCCCACCTTAACATTTTTATGATTGTTAACCATATTATTTGTCCATGATTCACAATTCTGTACTTATAAATCATGTCTATTAATGTCTATTATAGTGCTTTTCTTTTGGCTTTCAGTCAGTTAGTTGTTCGTTGGATTGTTTTCAGAGAATGGGCTTTCTTTCTGATTACTTGCTGCAGCTCCTCTCTGAGCATCCTTTTTCTCTGTTCTTCACTATTTCCAGGCAGTCCTAGTCTTCTTATTTTGTACTTATGCAGAAGATCAAAATCGTAATCCTTTGAAAGGAGCTGAGTGTCTGGTCAGATTTTCCAACATCAAAATCAAATAAATGATAAAACACGTAAAATCTATTTAACAAAATCCACAGTATATTGGGGGACAGAAAAGCTTCTTCTCTGATACCAAGTCTTCTCCAGGAAACCACTAGAAACGAGGCCCCCCTGGAACACATGTGCTTGGTTCAGAAACTACTCATCAGGCTGGCATTTCATTGGATTTGTATTATCCATTCAGAGCTTGGATACTGTAACTACTTTCTGTTTTAATGGGTGTTAAAGGATTGCCTTTTCTTCCCAAATACTTGCATTTTTCTAACATGTTAAAAATTCGTTTGTGACTAAATCATTATATGGCGCCCTTGAAAACGTTTTCATTCTGGAGAGGTCTGAGTACAGGCGCAATCTACACGTGCATTAATACAGGCTGCCATGTCGCCCAAGGGTGAAGGACAAGCCTGGCAATAAACCAAACAGTGGGACTCCGTCAGGCTCTTTCAGCTCAGACAGAAGCAAAAGCAAGGACACAAAAGAAGCGTCCCAAAGGCCACAGCAGGTTGCACTCCGGAAAAGAGAATCAGTCATTTATTTTTAAGCAATCTGTTAACCAGCCTCTCTATAATAGTCATCTTTTCTTTTAAGATGCTTCTGAATCTCCTACTGCTGTGGAATTGAAATGCAAGCCACAAGCTGTCTGGCTTTATGAGAAAATGTAAGCAATTGTCCATGAAGAAACATGAATGTACTTTTTAAAGTGCCTTTCTCACTTTGCTTCCCAAATAGTTTTAACTCAGGCAAGATAGCCAGCTTGAGCAAGGTTCCTCCCTTGGCTTCCTCCGCCGTGGAGTTCAGTGACATTGGAATGGATGCCAGAGCCTTGAAAACACCGCGCTGTGCAGTCAGGCTGATGGACGCCCCAAACAGCTTGCTGAATTATTACTTCATTCTCTGCCAGAGCAGCAGGAGGTAGGATGATGAGTGAGTGAGAGAGCCCACAGACTCCAATGTGGGCTGAGGGGACCAAAACAAACACCGAGAAGACAGGCCAATATTTAAATCTGGTTTAAGGGATGGAGTGCACAAGAATGTTTGACCATACTTTGTCTAGTGAACAGACTTCATTTTTTAATGGCTGCATTAGTCAGTGGAAGCAGAATCGCAGGATGCAATCTGTTTTTCTACCCCCCACCCCCTCCTCCCCAGCCCATTTCATATGGCTATCAGGGAAGTTGTCCCCCATTCTTTCTCCTTAAGGTGGTCTGGAAGTTTTAGAGACGTGAGACAAGTTCTGGACTTGTAAGCCACATTGAGATCCCCTGTATGACTTTCTTTTCTCTCTCCTTCCGGAATAAACTTGGCCTAAGAATATTGGGGCTAGGGGGTGGACATGGGGGAACGATGGAAGCATTTCACAAATTACATTTTCCAGGCAGTTCAGCTCTAGTTTAACAGCATTAATCTCATGGACAACCAACCCCTTCCTTATCCCTGCTTTCCAGCTGTTGCACAGGCATCTCTCTCACTGGCTATTCTTTTTTATCCCTCCTTTGGGGGATTTTTCATCATCTCACACCAGATTTCCATGTTCCCTTTAATGTCTGTACTTTTTTCACTCTAGGTTGCCTTCGCTTACTTCCATTGCATTTTCAAAATGTCCACGCCACGGCTCAGCTGGTGGTTTCCCCCTACTCCTCCCCCAGTTTCTCACCACTGTCCCTGGCCCTGGGGAGGCCAGTCTCTTGCCTCTTTGCTGTATTATTTTATGGCAAGATACAAACTCTTAAGTTTTTGAAGCATTCTTCATTAACCTCTTCCAAGTATTTTGATGAACACTTGAGAAGATCATTCAAACATATGTTCTGTTACTACCACTTAGGTAATGAGGTATTATATTGGTTTGCAGGGAGCGCGCCTGTGCATGCACACACACACACACACAGACGCGCGCTCTCTCTCTCTCACGTGCGCACACACACATACATACCTCATTTTGGTCTGTGGAGGGAGAAAATTACACAAAAGGACAGACAGGAATTACCACGTGTACAATACAATTGTCCCAAAAGGTGCCAATTTCACTTCCTTTTTATATTTTCTTCCAGTTTTCATGAAAGTGTTGGTGGAGTTAGTTTGTCATAAGAGGCATGGGCCTGGGGGATTGTAATGTTTCAGTCAAACTTTTAATAAACAGGTATTTTCCCCGACTTAATTAGCTCAATAGTAAGCAGAAATCTAGGCTTATAACTGTAGAGGGCGCTCTTGTCTCAGTAATAGCATTGCTGTTGGCGCTACAAAAAGAAGGCGGGGGCGGGCGTAGGGGAAGAGTATCTTTTTAATACTAGGTATTTTATGGGCAAGGAGAGAAGGTGTGTTTTGAAAGAGTCACCAAATCCATACTGTGTTCATATTACCTTTATAACATGTTTTCTGTATTAATAATCTAGTCTACTGATTTGTATTCTCAGATTACAGTTTCGTTAAAAGAATACAAGTCCCCTAACCTATGAAAATTAATCTTTTTGATGTTTTATACCTTGTGCTGGCCTTGGTACTTAGTAATTGGTGCATTGTGTGCTAGGAACAGTGGGTGATCTTTCAAAGATGGCAGTTGGATTGGGGCGCACTTTTGCATTAAAGCCTTCAGTAGTTGTTTTTTTGGGGGGTGGGGATGGGGGTGGGGTAGGGGTGCAGGGTCTGGGAATCGAACCCGGGTCTCCTGCATGGCGGGCGAGAATTCTACCACTGAGCTACCCTTGCGCTGCCCCTCAGTAGTTTTTTAATTTAGGAGTTTCTGTTTAGAATAAATCCCCACCTCTCCGTTCCAGAAGGATATTGCCTCTTCCCACCCTTCAGCCTTGTATCTGTCTCTCTTGCAGTTCCTTCCCCCTGTCCATGCTCGGCCATCGGTCCTACTGAGAATCTGTTCCTTCTCCACTCAGGGAGTCCTTCCACGTGTTTTTTGCATCTCTGGCTGGCTCCTTCCCACCCCACCTTTCAGTTCTCTGCTTCAGTGGAACCTCTTCTGGGCTTCTTCTTTGCCTCCCTTTGCTGAAATAGATCCCTCTCCCCCTACTTCTCCCCCTCCCTGCATTAAATTACTAGTTGACTTTCTGTCTCTATGGATTTGCCCGTGCTGGACATTTCATACTCTCCTCTTCTCAACTGTTGAAAGCATCCTGTGTTTTTTCCTTCCTGGCACACAAGCATTTGTTCATTACTCCTTTGTTTTCATACCCCATGAAGAATAACTTGCAGAATTTCTCCAATCCATTCTCCCTAGCCATGATGTGAGCTCAACCTTTCTTCTGTAAGCTGATCAATGTGGTAGACAAACATTTCTAGGGTGACCGTAGAAGACATTCCTCTGTGGATAGCAGGACCCCCAACAGCGCCCCCAATTCAAAGCGTCTGTATTTCTATGAAGCATCTTCCCATTCATTACATTTTCAGTAGCAGCGCTTTGGGGGTCCCTGGCTTCCTTAATTTTATTCTGTTCTTCACTTGCAACCCACGGAGTTATACGTGATCTATTCACGTTGTACAGAGTGCAGCATGGGTTTCTGAAGACTCGGTAAGTGTTGGGATCATTCTGTAGTGATACTAACAGTACCGCTCATGGAGCCTGGGCCACGTGCAGGCGGGGGATAAACGTCCTACGCTTGCATTGTTTTCCCTGGGTCCCACTACAGAGCCCTGTAAGACAGGTCCTATTATTATTATCCTATTTGGAAGGTAGGAGAACTGAGGCTTAGGCAATAAACACATTTTCAGCGAGTAGGGACTAGAGTCTTACAGGACCCCCGTCTTATCTACTCTAAGCTCTATTCGGTCTCTCAGGCATCAGCCATAGATTAGCACACTGTGATGGTATGATGTTTTCATGCAATATGTGAATCGATATCATTGCTCCCTGTGTGATCGTTCACAACAGTGACATCGTAAGTGAAGAAATAAGTCCCGTGGTGCTTAGCACAGCAGCATTCCTTGTCACAGGGGATTATTTTCTGCCCTTTGGGCTTGGGAAGTGACCAGTGAGATGTCTTTTGACATGGGGTGGGGGCAGAGGGAGGGGCTGTGTAAGTATTTGTGCATGAATGGATGGAGAAATCCCTGCCAGTGACGGCAACTCATGCTTTCGGAGTAGGTGGCCCTTGGAAGAGGGCAGCTTTCTGCAGGAGTGCTAACCTCTGGGAGAATGCCCTCCGAACAGCTCTGGCCCAAGGTGCCTAGGGTCTGTCTGGGATGCAGGAGAACAGTATTGTTGGGAGAGTATTCTGCCTCACGCATGGTTCAGAGTCCAGCTCCCACCTTCCATTAAGTACTGCTGATCGATTCTCACAGCATGGTCCTAAGAGGTAAGGATGTGTTTTGGCCATGCTGAGGTTTGCAGCTAGCCCTTGCTTGAGAACTGTCTTTGGATTGAGGGGTCCACAAACAGAAGATTTCTGCTTCTGCGGGCCACAGGGACATGTTGCTCACTCACCCAAGGAGGCCCCACTTGTTGTTGACTCGAGCCATGCCTGGATTGCATTCATCATTCATTTATTTGCTCATTCAGCAAGCATTTGCAGAGGGTCTGTGATGTTCTAAGTTCTGGGGATACAGCAGTAAACAAACACAGACAAAAATCTCTGTTCTCGAGGAAATTACCTTGCAGGAGGTGGGGGAGATGGCCAACAAAGAAAACAACTGGGTAAATTATGTATCATGGGCCAGGTGGTGATAAGGGCCGTGGAGAAAAATGAAGTCGAGAAGGGAGTGACGTGGTCAGCGCTGGGGGTGAGTGCTGGCGGTTTGTATTAGGATAGTCACTGAAGACAAGAGCCCTTTGGAGTAAAGAGCAGATGATGGGGTGATGGTGGTAGAACTCCAGGTAGATGGAACAGGCAGAGCAGAGGACCTGAGGAAGGAGTGTGCCTGGTGTGTCTGGAAACCACGGAGGTCGGTGTGCCTGGAATAGAGTGAAGGAGGAAAAGAGTGGGAGGCACCATTAGAGAAACACTGGGAGGTCCAATGGCGGGAGAACTGGGGGGCCACGGTTAGGGCTTCCGTGTTTCCTCTGAGAGAGTTGGAAGCCAGCAGAGGGTTTTGGGCAGGGGAGTGATAGGATCTGGCTGCTCTATTGGGAATAGACATGGGGTGTGTGGGGGGAGGGGAGCAGAGCAAGGCAGATGCAGGGAGACTTTTGCCAGAATTCAGGTGAGAGATGGCGAGAAGGGGCCAGGTGAAGGTTCAGGACCAGGGTGGCATAGAGAATCAGGTTCTAGCTCTGCTTCGAAGGCAAGGCCCATGGAAATAGCTGCACGTAGCTAAGGCTGTCTGCAGTGTGAGTGTGCTGTGGGGGGAAGTGCCTCGGGGTGGGGGTGGGGGGTGGTTTAACATGTACTTTCCCGTCAGCCCTCTCGTGCACATTTAAAGCTGAAATAGGAGGAA
Source organism: Tamandua tetradactyla (assembly GCF_023851605.1). NCBI lineage: Eukaryota > Metazoa > Chordata > Mammalia > Pilosa > Myrmecophagidae > Tamandua > Tamandua tetradactyla. Next base: position 11,937,065 of record NC_135338.1, read on the forward strand.
CTGTTTGAGGACGTGCACCTAGTTTGGTCTCAATGGGAAGGAAACTCCTGGGGGGCCTCTAAGGTTGAAGGTGCATTTACCTGGCTGGCCGTCGTCTCCCCAGGCTTGGGCGCTGTAGACATCCATGGCCCATTGGCCATTTGAAGGAAGTGACCTCAGAGGAGTGTCTTTCAAGCCACACAGGATGAGTCTTAATGCGACGTTCGCTCTGGTTTACACCAAATGCAACAACTCGTGGCCTGCAGATACTCAGCATAAATAGCTGGAAAAGCCTGACCTTGACAACCTCATTTCTCATTCCTTTCTTGTTACAGGTAATAGAGCTGAAAATGTGGTTTTAATTATAGCACTAATGAAAACTGAAAACCCAGACAGATACTTGACGAACTCCGCTGCGCTTTATATTACATTTGTGCTAACTACAAAGTGCCCAGCTGGGTGTAACATTATCCCCCTTTTCTTGAGCATCCGCCTGACTGAAGCTGTATAATTGATGTGTACTTTGGCAGGAGGTCAGCTTAAAGGTTTTTGTTGTTTTTCTTTTTTTTTTTTTAACATCCTTAACGGTATTTGGGGGGAAAGGAACACGTTTATTACCTGGGCTGGGAGAACCCTGCTCTGGGCTGCCCGACCTGCCCCATGCCCCTTTTAAACTTCTTGTAGGGCACTCAGTCCACACGTTACGTTCAGGACAATGTCCAAGGCCAGTGCGAGCATCGAGAGGGACTGACTGTAAGTTGGAACCAATTGTTTACCTTTGTCGTGGGCCAGTGACCCTGTCTTGGCAAAGGAATACCTCACCATAAACTTCAGCTCTCCGCTCTTTCTTGCCAGAAGGACGGGTTTGATTTTAGCGTGCATGACAGGGGAGAGCAGGGCGGCTGTGACAGTTGTGCAGGCCACACCCACGTCTGCGGGGGGCCCCCTCTCGCCCACCTGTCATCTGCTGTCCTCGGGCAGCGGTCATGTCCTTAGAGGAAGGGCTGTCAGGTAAAGTACAGGACACAATTTCAAATGAGCAGCCAGTACTTAAAATTTTTATTTATTTTTTTGTGCATGGCCCGGGAATAGCATTCTACCACTGAACCGCCCGTGTACCCTTAAGTTTTTAATTCGTCATTGTTCATCTGAAATTCAAATTTAACCGGGTGTCCTGTGGTTTTATTCGTTAAATCTGGCAGCCTTACTTATAGGGTTTCTGTGACCGGACAAGGTTTTTGCGGGGACTTGAATGACTTCTCACCTCTGACTGTGAGTTCTCATTTGGCAGTGATGTAAGATCAGCTTTGGTCCAGCTCACCACAGACCTCCAGCCACGTCCTACCCGGCTCCCAGATGATGTCCTCACCCTGCTCCTTAGGCCACACATAACTCCACGAGCTCACCATTTCCCCCGTTGTCCTAGAGTGATTGCGGTGCCTGGCATTGCCTGCCTCAACGATAATGAAAGATTCAGCCATAAAAAGGAATGAGTTCCAATAACTGCTACAGCATGGATGAACCTGTAAGTTCGGCCAACTTCCTTGAAGTTGAGTGAAATAAGCCAGACACAAAAGCACAGATCTTATATGACTTCACTTATATTAAATACCTAGAAGAAGCAAATTCGCAGAGACAGAAAGTTGTTTACAGGTTATCAGGAGTGAGGAGGATGCGGAGTTAACGCTTGATGGGTCCAGAGTCTCTGCCTGGGGTGACGGAAAAGTTTTGGTAATGGGTGACCGCGATGGTAGATAATATTGTCAATGTAATTAATGCCACTGAATTGTACATGTGAATGTGATTAAAAGGCCAAATTTCATGTTGTTTATATGTTACCACAAGAAAAATTGAATAAAAACATAAGGAAGGTTCTGTGGAAATCCATTAATGCTAATGATATTTTTACTGGCTTGATGGGTGGCCCAGATCAGGCAATCTATCTCTTTCTTGTTTATCATCATTTATTTTATTTAGATTTGTGAATAGGTACACCATTGGCATTACACATCCAAATTTGAACAAAACCTAAGTGGCAGTAAATAGTAAGAAGCCTCCCTTTCCTTCTCTTATCCAGCCATCCAATCCCCTACCCCATAGGCAACAAATACTATTCATTTCTTATTTATTCTCCCAGAGATGTTTATACATTTATATGAAAATAAGGATACATTCTCTACCTCTCCATTTCTACACAATTGCTAACATATTTACTGTACTTCTTCCACTAAAAAATCTTCTTTTTAAAATTTGCTAATCTTGGAAACCTTGTCATATCACTACATAAAAAAAAAAAAACAACCCTAAATCTTTTTAACGGCTGCATAATATTCCATTGTGTAGATATATCATCATTTATTTAACTAACTTCCTTTTGATGGACAGTTAGGTCAGTTCCAATCATTGTTTGCTATTACAAACAGCACTGCAATATGATTTATAACACGCTGAACTGCTCTTTGTATTAGTTTTCCATTGCTTTTGTAACAGATTACACAAATGTAGTGGCTTAAAACAGTGCACAGTTAATATCTTATAGTTCTAGAGGTCAGAAATCCTAAAATCAAAGTGTTGGCAGGACTGTGTTCCTTTTGGAAGCTCTAGGAGAAAGCACATTTTTTTGCTTTTTTCCACCTCCTAGAAGCTGCTGGCAGTCCTTGGCTCATGTCTTATTCCTCTAAGGTCAGCAGTGTAGCATCTTCAAACCTCTCTCTTTCTGACTTCTGACGTTACATTTTTGTCTGTGATTCTGACCTTTCTCCCTCCCTTTTATGAAGACATTTGTGATTACATGGAGCCTACCTGGATAATCCAGGATAAGTTTCCCATCTCAAAATCCTTAATCATACCTGTAAAGTCCCTTTTCCATGTAAGGCAACATATTCAAAGGTTCTGGGTCATGGGCATCTTTGAGGGATAGTTTGTACCAATGTAAACTCCCATCATAGCTTGGCAGGTTGAAAAAATGGTACCTCCATGCAAATTTTAACTTGCTTTTCTGTTATTATGAGGGTGTGGGGAATCTTTCATATGTCTAAGAGCCACTCTATTTCCTTTTCAGTGACCTGCCTGTTCAAATCTCTGCTTATTTTTCTATCGCATTGTCCATATATAACCAGAAAGCAATGATGTATTATTGAGAGTAGCTGACTTTTCCAAAAAATGAGTTGCATGTATTGTTTTCCCAAGTTGTCATTTCTGTTTCAGTTTTGCATAGGGAAGCTGTATTGCCATGGAAAAGAGTTTTATTTTGAAGTAGTTGAATTTATCAAATTTATTTATGGCTTCTCGTCATAGTTACAAAGATCTTCTCTGCTTCAAAATTATAAAAGAAAACAGTTTCTTTCTAAATGTAAATAGATAAAAAAATGTTCTTTGTTGAAAAAGTAGAAAATACAGTTCAACAAAAAGAAAGAAATAACAACAACCTAAACTATACTCTCTGTTACATCATCTATGTAAGTGGGACTGAGGAATTACAGTTTGTTTGGAAGGGGAGATTTGGGCAGTGGGTTGCTGAAGCTGCTTCCGACAGCCCATGAGTCTATTGTCAACCTCTCCTCCCAGTCACCACCATGTCAAGTGGATAGCTTAAATCCACCATGTTGGGGATATTTATATTGTGGAATTTGGCAAGTACTACAAATCAGGCCTTTTTCCCCTTAGAGAGCCAGTTGTTAAACATTTACCAGCACATCACTGGGATTAAAGAATTTGTCTAAAAGCACTCTTTACTTTTTTTTTTTTAAATCAAAAACTATTTTCACTTAGATTTTTTTCCCTTTATTTGGGAATAGCTGAGTAGGAAAAGGGCTTAGGGTTTTGTCTGTCTGGAGAGCAGCTTCAGATTGGTGGTGATTTTTTGCATGTGCAAGGAGTACATACGTTATAATGTTGTGCATAACTGTACATGTATAATATTGTACATGAAATCTAGTGACCTGCTTTTGTCTCCTCCATGGTGTATCATAGCCATCCTACCACCTCAATAAATGTTTTTCCAGATCTTTATTTTAATGGCTGCATGGTATGTCCTAGAGCGATCTATTGTGTTTGGAGCAATCCTCAATTGTAAGATGTCCACACAACTTCTGTATGTCATGTTATCCTCCTCCAGTTGGTATGATGTTACTGCCCAATTTCCTCTCAAGGATATTGGGATTATTGGTGAGAAAACTTGCAAGAAGTGCATTGAAACCCTCAGCCCTTCAAGGTATTGGGCTCACTATTCTCACTCCCCACACTTAGACTGGCCCTTGGGAGATCCCTTGGTTCCTTTTGGCATAACCTGCCCAGACTCCTTAGAAGCATAACTTCTAGAGACATGTATATGGTAGCTAGCAGCTCAGGAAAAAAGAATGCTAACACAAGGGATGTGGATTCTGAAACAGGGAGACAGACAGGGAAGGTGCTAATTAAGGCACAGATAAAATTAATGACAACCCCATGAGCTCACTGAGAGGTTTCCTGCAGGGACCAACAGGGATGGAGTGAGGACTTCAGGTGGAGGGATGACTGAAGATATTTTCAGGTTAGGAGACTTAAGGTGAGAATGACATTTTCTAGTCAGCATAGGTTTTTAAAAATGCAGCTCAATGATTACTTTTCAGGTACCCAGAATATGCTTAATACTGTATTTTGGAGAATTTAGGAGTGATATAAGAAGGGGACACTTGGAATTCTCATAGTGCCTGAGCACCTTTGAACAACCCCTTTGCAGGGCGTAAATCTGATGTTGCTATGACAGGAGCCATGGGCTACTGAGCAGGCTTTTGATGAGGAGATATGGGATCACTGCACTTAAATTAGCTCACAGTTCACCCACGACATTAGGTGAATTATGTAATTGCTCTGAGTGGAATTCTCACTTATAAAAGGAGGGTAGAGGTGGGCCACGGTGGCTCAGCAGGCAGAGTTCTTGCCTGCCATGCTGGAGACCTGGGTTCGATTCCTGGTACCTGCCGATGTAAAAGAAAAAAAGGAGTGTAGATGCTCTGAATTTTTTCAATAAGTACTATGAAAGAGTATTATTAATATGTAGAATTTTAATTGGTGCTTACACCATAGCTTTGGAAATAACCCTTCTGACGTTTTCTTGAACCTAAGGGCAAGTGGACACAACCTCGTTGAAGTACTATGTAGGCTCCATAGTTTTTGATTCTTAAAATATCCTGTTGCCACTGGAAGGCAGTGTTGCCTAGCCACTGTGGACCTGAAGATTTGGCCTGATTTTGCAAGGAAACTGCACGAGCCCACAAAAGTTCTTTTACATGTCTTTCTGATTCTGGCAAAGACCCTGCGCTGCCCATGATGTGCCATCCTATTGGGTATTTCCTTTGAGCAGGTGTGTTGGCGTTAATTATGTGAAATCAGCTTGTCACATAATTAGGTGAAATCGGCTCCCCTTGGTCTTCAGGTTTCTAAACGGTAAGATGGGACCATTAGCCTTTGCAATTTGACAGCTTAGTTAAAAAAAATAAAATGCAGTTGGTGGGATTTCCAAACAGTTAAACGCAGACAAAACTGATCAATGAATTATGAAGATATCGTTTTGGAAATCTCACTTTGTTAACTTTCATTAAATCAAATTATTTCAGAATGATTATCCTAGATTTTTTCCCGATTACCACTGTTCCTGGTAGAATTCCAGGTAGATTATGAATCCTCAAACCACAATTTTCAACAAGGAAATATTCTTCCTTTCTTTTTCCCCTCATATTAACAAATATTCAGGTAGTGTTTTTAGAAGTACACTGCAAGATTTGTCAGGGAGTACTCACTATTGATATGTAAATGGGAGATGTCTCTTCTTTATACCACTGCTAATAACCCCTTATCTTTGTACAGTGCTTTAAAAAAGCAAAACATTTGTCTATTTTTTCTTATTGGATTCTTTTAACAGGTCTGGTGAGTTTGGTACAGGAAGAATCATAATTTCATTTTGATGATTAGGAACAAGCTCAGGTTAAGTAATGCCCCCAAAGCTCCTTATCTGGTGAATTTTGTGGTTCTATCCATTGCTTTCCACTTTCCTCATACACACCACGAAGAAACAAAGGTCCCTTCGTCTCTCAGGCCGTGGTAGCAAGGCTTGGACTGTAGCCTTTTATGCATGGCATTTTTTTGACCCATCTTTTCCTCCTTCGATTTCTAGGCACATGCATCTCTTTCTGCTTATGTCAATAAATTGTCAGCCCAGCATCATTGTCCAGGGATCTTTACTGAATAAAGGGTTCTATACATTAAAAGCTTTCCACCTCTTAGGGGGCTTTATTCTAACAGTGTTTCTCTTAGAAACGTTTTTTACTTGAAAGACTATGGATCACTTTTCAAATGTGGAATTGTCTTATCTGAAACACATTCCTACCTGTGCTGAAAGACACCAGTATAATCGATCCCTTGATCATAGGGACAATCTTTATCAAAAGTGCCTTAGATCCTGAAGAGCCTAAGGGTACGTACGAGAGAGAAGGTCTTTGCTCTTGTGAGAATGTGGTCAGGAGCTCTGCTCCCATGTGGGACCTGGCACGGAGGAGGGATTCAGCAAACCGCCTTGGAGTCCCTCTAATCCCTTCTGTGTTTTCAACATCAGATAATTAACCTATTTCTAGATTCAAGCCACTCTAGTGCAATTGATGCCTTTGTCCTGCAACATTTTATTTTTGTGACATTTTGAAAAGGAGAAGCTGGGGTGTACCATATAGGAAATTAGGTAATGAGGGTCTTTTATTTATGATACTGATTATGAAATGGCTTGAAAATTAAATTCACCTTCCTCATTGCCCCCCAGCAAGATTCATGAATGTCCCTCAGAGGCTGCTTAAGAATAATCAAAGTCAGACTGCCCAGAGGTTTTCAGACATATTCTGTAAGAATAACAAGGCAGGGTCCCTCTCTCCTTGAATAAGCCAGCTCAGGGCAAGTTTTCAGATCACAGCTGATGCCCGTCCTTCTCTGTTTGCATGGTGCAGGCTAGTAAAATCTCACGCATTGTGCCTATACCACTTAACAACGTCACACAGACATATCACTTCTAATTGAAAAATTTTGCAATTGAAGTTTTCATTGAACTTATTATAGATTCATGTGCAGTTTTCAGAAATCATGTAGAGAGAGCCTATGTACATACAGCCTATTTTTCTCAGTGGTGACACTGTGCAAAACTATGGTGTAATGTCACAACCAGGATGCTGGCAATGATACAATCCAGTGATCTCATTCAGAGGTCCTCAGTTTTACCTGGATTCACTTGTGTGTGTGTGTGTGTATTTAGTCTGTATTTTATCAAATATGATGGTTTGGTATCCAGCATCTTGGTCAAAATACAGAACAGTTCTTTCACCTCAAGGATCCCTCCTGATGGCCTTTCCTAATCACCCCTACCTCCCCCTTGACCCACCTCCTTCCTGAATCCCCATCAGTAATCTGTCCTCCGTTTAGAAAATGTCATTTCAAAAGTGTTCCATAAATGGAATCACATAGTATATAACCTTTAGAATTGACTTTTTCTTCTCAGCCTAATTCCCTGAATCTTCATCCAAATTGTGCATGTCAACAGAATTCCTTTTTATTGCTGTACAGAATTCTATGGTATGGATGTACCATGGTTTGTTTAATATTCATTCATTGAAAGGCATTTGTGTTGTTTCAGTTTTGGGCTATTATGTATAAAGCTACTATGAAGATTCTTACATGGGTTTTTGTGTGGACATAAATTTTCATCTCTCTAGGGTAAGTATTAGCCCACATGTAACCTTTTTTTCTTTTTTGGTGCATGGTTGGGGAATCCAGCCCAGGTCTCCCACATGGAAGGTGCACATTCTACTACTGAACCACTCCTGCACCCTCCACATATAACTTTTTAAGACTTATAGGAGGAGTATAATTTATGGTGCTTTCCAGAAAATAAAGTCTTCTAAGATGATGGATTTCAGCTTCCATAGAGACTACAGACTTATTACCGTGTAGATTATTTGCATCTCATTCTAGGTGACTAGAAAGCCTTTTTACATGACAATAATTTGAATTTCTGTTGGTTCATTATTTAGCTATTTCATGGGGGAGATATTAGAAATTAAAAAAATATATAGATGCATGGACAGAGTTCTCATTCCTTGCTTTGCTTGCCATCTCTAAACTCTTCCAGTTATCTGAAGTACCCTATTATTGTCATGCTGGGTTGTAATTATCAGTTTATACACCAGACTCCCCATACTGGTGGACTTTCAATTCCTTCAGATCTGGGCGCTTGTCTTTATTGTCTCAGTAACACACAGGGAAGATACTCAAGAAATGTTTCTTAAATGATGCATTTTTTTGCATAGGATGGTTTAGAAGTCATCTAATATGTTCAATTTTTGTGGCGCTCACTTGATTTAAAAATAGCAGAAATGTATTTTTAATACATGTATAATAGATTTTTAATATCTCCCAATCATGCCATTATGATGGTATATAGAGAAGAAACTTCTGATTAAGACCACGCTTTAGAGGAAATTGGAGAGAGGCTTAAATTTGTCAGGATGAAGGGAATTTATTCATCTGGACTTTCACCTGGGAGAGAATAGATTAAGAATTCAACTCTTGGGCAGGCCATGGTGGCTCAGCAGGCAGAGCTCTTGCCTGTCATGCCAGAGACCCGGGTTCAATTCCCGGTGCTTGCCCATGCAAAAGAAAAAAAAGAATTCAACTCTTCCATGGGTAATATAAAAAATGACATAATCTAACATTAAGCCCTAACCTGCATTTGTAAGTGGGGTTGATGTATATGTAACATTTAAAAATAGTTCACATTTGAAAAGTTGGAATATATTTAATGTTATTTTAGCAACACTTACTAGAGGCTGTAGCCATCTCCGCAGAAAGACCATCAGAGGTCTGGTACAATTTTATTTTTACCATCAATTGTTTGAGTTTGATATTATAGATCCAATTCATGATGGAATTGTATTCCTGCTATTAACACCATAGCTTTGTTTATTACAATTGCCTTGGTCCATGCTAACGTCAAGGTCCAATAGTCCTGGGCCCACATTTGGACTTTATTTATAAAAATAAATCTAACTTTTAAAATAGCCATATGATAAAGAAAATGTTAACATAACCATGAAGTGTGCAAATAATTATAAAACTATATTTAAGTTATGAATTTGAGCATCTTCTCTTATAAATGTTTTGCAGGAATATCCAAAAGTAACAATATTTAATGGTTGTCCCATGAGCTCTCCTTTCACTGCCTCTCCTAGGGATTTTGATATGTTAAACTGTCAAATGACATATAGGAAGATTAGAAAAATGAGATTTGGAGTCATAAAAAAATGTAACTATCTGAAGTAGCCCATATGCACCCACGTGCTTTTCTTTTAAATTTGTAAGTTTTATATCAAGGAGATTATAGGGATTCTCTTAATGTGAAGATTGGAGAAAAATGATAAACTCTCCCATTCTTGACATCTTTTCTGTTATATTTTGGAGCACTTATATTGGTAAGCAAATATGTGATATTGTTTTAGAAGCAGCAACAATTTATAGTTTGGTTGAAGCGAGTTCTTGTAATTGTGACAAGCACAGTTCAGCACTAATCCATGGGGATCTATGCAACGTGGCAAACAATACACTTCCCAAGACGTGTTTGAATTATGAATCCAGTGGTGGGCGGTCTTTAAGTTCTGTGCTTTGGTGTGAGTTGATGGAGCATTTTGTACCTGGGATTCAGAACTTTTATGAAGGCCAATACCCTGAAACTCATTCAAGCAATAAATTCACTTGTCTTTGAGTTTACAAGGCAATAAACAGTGAAGGCCTTTGACCTTAACATTTACTGAATACATTTGCAGCAGTTGTGTTTATTGACAACTATTTATAGGGAAGCATTGGGTACTGAATTTCTAAGGGGGGAGAAAACCAATTTTGCAAGTCTTAAAAAAATTTTAAAATTCTGAATTTAATTTTCAACTATTTGACAACTTTTCAGTTTTGGAGTTTTGATTCTAATTTTGTACAAATCATACTTAGGATATTTCCTTCCTTATAATAAAATCTTACTTGGATTAGATATGTTCAAAGAAGGCTCCTTAGAAAGAGGAATAACAGTGGAGTGACTGCTCACCCATTCAATCCAATAAATACTCTACACTTTGAATGTAGAGAAGAGGAGAATGGTGAAGGCATTTAAAGTATTTCCATGAATTTGTTGCATGTTATGGAGCAAATAGCTTCTCTTCTTTTTTTGGTAAACAACCACTTATATGGATCAATAATATTGGGTCTCCCAAAGATGTTAGGATCATTTATGAAACACGCATACATTATACATTTTGCATTTTATGGATTACAAATATAAAAGTAACAGAGAGGCATTTGTTATTGAAATTATTGCAATGTCATGCAAAGGTCAGCCTTCAGTTTTTCTTTATTTCTGAAAGTTGGGAGGGACGGCCATGGCTGTGTCTCACAGATAGAGAAAATAGGCATAAAAGAATCAAGAGTTTTGTTTCAGTTAGTGGGAGAATCAGAGGGAAAGGCTGAATTAGGAAAGATGCTGAGAGTGCCTGAACCTACCTTAATAAGAAGGGTCACTTTTACTCAAGGAAATCCCTCTGAGCCACGTTTTCATGGTTGCCTGGGACTACAGGAATTTCCCTCCATGAGCTTGTACCTCCCATGGCCGACAAAAGCGGGATCCCCCTTCTGAGGATGCTATTGAACGTGTCTGAAAGAGGGAGCAATTCCTTGCTGATTTCTGGGGGCTCATGCCTTGGAGAACAAGATATGCTGATGTGTTATCATAACATCTGGTGGTGGGTGCACTTGGGCGGCGTCAGTTAACAGAATGCCCCCCTTCTAGATGCCCCTGTGACACTGACACCACACTCTTAAGAGATGAATTCTGAGAACACTGTATTTGGCAACCTGGCAATTAGTTTAAGAAAACCTCAGCACACAAAATTATTCACAAGGTTACCTCCCAAAGAGAGAGAAAAGCAATCGAAACAGAAGCAGAATGTGCTCTTTGGGTTGCTGTCATTTTTTATTAGAACATCTGTAATTGTGGGCCCGTTCCATTGAGGTCTTCTCTGCTGTTGCCCATAGACCTGAACCCATGCTGGCTTGTGTGTCTGTTTTAACAGATTGTGAAAGAAATGTATGCTTCATCTGTTTGTTGAGGGGAGTGAGGGTAGGATCTAATTAGGTTGCTGTAGCCAGGTAAATTTGGTGTTATGGTATTAGTGGTTATTGGTTTGGTTTTTATGGAATCCAATTACTTGGGGCTAAAACTGTAAGAGTTGAAAATAGGAAAGCCTCAAAATGTGTCCGAGGTAGGTGTGTGAGCTCCGCTAGAGAAAAATAAGTGTATCAGTCGCATAGGCTCTGATAAATATGTCATCTTCTGGGCAGGGGAGGGATGATGTAGGTGACTCAGGTCAATTCATTTACTGAGTCCAGAAAAGTGATTCTGAGGGCAAGTGCCACAATGGCTATCCATTGGTTAAAGGATAATAACTATAATCACACGTTATTTCTAAAGAGTTTTGCATTTCTCCTTTCATAATTATTCTACAGTTGTTAAGTGTTTCATTATAGTCATGCTCAGTATAATATCTCAATATGGTCACGACTCATTTGACTTAAATTTCATCTCAGTTTAGCCATTTTGGTGGCATGCCCGTGGCCTGTAACTGAAGGCGACATTCCACACACATCCGCAGTGTTGTGCAATCACGTTAGTTGGGCAAAGCAAGTAGCTGCTTTCCAAGGTTATCATGTGTAATGCTTTTTTCCCAGTTCAAGAGCATATCTTGTTTTAAACAACTTTTTGAAAGGCAGCCAAGGAAAAGGTTGGCTCAGATGCCCTTACCAGTCCTGTTTATGGGATATAGTGTTCCACTCCTCGGAGGAAGATGATAAAGGGGAGCTGGCTTTGCGAGGTGTTTAGGAATATGTGTTCATGTATTTAAATTCCATGTGTGAGAGTCAAGCCTAAAGGGAAATAATAAAATAGAAAGCATTACAATTAGGAACGTTGATTACTATTTTATAGTTATTTAGAGGTACTGAAGTAAGAGTGCAGCTCTAACAGCTGTCAGTGAAAAGACTACATTATTAAGGGCCATTTAACAGAAAACTAATTAGCGTTGCATTTGGTGAATTGAAGTTGGGGCGAGAGCGGGAAAAATGGCACGAAGACTTGGAGGACTCTTATTTTCTTTCCTGTTCACTCTTAGAAAACAATAGGATTTTCTTTGAAAGCAACTTTCTCCAGGGAAGCAGAATTTTTTTATGATTCAACTGATCTTACAGCAACTTTGAAGCACTCACCTTGAAAAAATGGGAAGCTTAACTCTCCAAAAACACTAGGAGCTCCCTGAAATAACGAGAAACTTCCCAGAAAGGGGTGCACTCAGTCTTGTGTTGGAAACAAACAAATAAACAAAAAAACCCAAAGTCTGCGGAAATCTGTGTGTTAAGCAGTGGAGGGAAATGCCCGCAGTCAGCCAGTCTAAGCAGAGGAACGCTGGACAGGAGATCAGCTCCACCATCGGAAGGGTAGGGCAGGTCGATAAGGCCTTGGAGAAAGCGGTGTCAGTCACCAAAACTGGTTTCAGAGGTAACATGAGAAGGGCCAGGATGTTTATGATACAATCACGTTGTGCTGCCAAATCCTGGCCCACAGCACAGGAGCCGTGACTAAGAGGTGCTATTTAAATAAACAAGGCAGAATGAGTCAACGTGGGTCCTACCAAATTGTGCTGATGTGTGAAGTTCAGCATACTGAATTTAATGTGAAGGAGTTTCTACTTGTGATGTAGCTTCCTTATTCTCAACAGGCTGTCCTGCTTCCACCGTCAGCGCCACCAGGCCACGTGTGATTTGTATAGGTTTACAGATGACCCACGGTTTGAACTCAAGAAGTGCCAGGCTTATTTCCATTTTTTGAGAAATAGAATCTCACGTGGCATTGCTGACCCTCCCATCGCACGTAGCCTTAGTTCAGTTAGCTTCAAGGCAAGCAGTTTCCAAGCTTCTCTTCCCCCTTTTTGTTTCTTGGGCGGTTAGCCTTTCTGGGAAAGATGGTACCTTGAACTTTTTGTGTGTGCATTTATGTGTTTCTAGGATTTCAGTTTATGGCCCCAGTTCCCACCCTGGAAACACTGAAACTCATGGCTAAGACGATAAGAGTTGAGAATATGAGTGTCTCAAAATGTGCCTGAGGTTGTCCTGTTGGTGAGTCTCGGTACACGGAGTAGCTGAACATTTGAAACTCACGTTATCACTTCCGATTCTGCCCACGAGGGTGCAGATAAGAAAAATTGCAGTCTGGAGATTCAAACGAGGTGAAAATTGTAGTTCACGGTGTGCTGAGACTTGGTTTCGGCAAACCTCAGCACAATGCTCCTGGCAGGGACCTGTTCAGGTATCCACAGGAGGGAGCCGAACATGGCTGCTGCGTAGGGAATTGTCAGTGCGTGGAAATCAGTGGCGGAATACCTTAGCCTTCCTTCCAGTTCAACATTAATCTCTTGGGTCTATAGTCAGAGGGGAGGAAGGCTGAGTCCAGATGTGCTTGACCCCAAGGCTGAGTTTTCAGAGGTACAGGCGGTACCTCTGACAAAGGTCAGAGTGAAAAAGGTTAAATTGTGTTAGATTTCTTACAGCAAAAGTCTAGCTATCCTGGGGGTGGGGAGGGGGTGGCGGTGTGGGGGGAGCGTGACTCATGACTTCGCTGCATTCTGGCATGGATGCTGGGCAGGAAGACTCACCCCCCGCAGGAGCCGGGAAGAGATGTGCTTTTCAGGGGAGGCGGTAGAGGTCGCAGCCTGAAAGGAAAGTGCTGCTTGCAGGAGATGAAAAGGGAGTTTTTAACTTGGTGCCCCCGGGGGTCGTCACTCTGGGTGTGCCGCCCCAGGCTGCTGCCTGGCTGGCTCTTGGCATTGTTATTTGCTGCCCTGGTATTTGGTGAACTCTGTTTTTAAGAACACTTAATTAATTTGATTAGTTTGACCTGCCCCACTGTCTTATGTGAGGGGAAGCATTCCAGGAATAGAGTTTAGGCCAGTGCCTCTCAAACTTACTTGAGAGAGGAGCCAACCTCTTTAAAGAGAAACAAAATTGCACATGCCCGGTGCTGTGACATTCTTTTTATTATTATTTCAATATACACACATACAGTTGAATATACAGTATTTATGCTTGCAAAACCAATACTATTCAAAATGACAACACTAATGGAATAGAAAAGATGGTGTCGTTTCACTAAAGCCCACATCCCTAATTAATAAATTCAATTCTGTATGTCATTTGTATTTTAAATTCAGAAGTGCTAGTTCAGAGAATTTCTGTACATGCAAATGAGTTGTCCTCAAAAGATAATAACTTCAAGACATTGTCATTTTAGGAAAATCAGACTTCAAATTAAATAAAAGGTGCTGGAAATCAAGTTTCAAATGCCAGTTCGAATAAGGCATCAGTTCATTGTGTGAGGTTGTCTTCTGGACTGGAAGGTAAGAGCTTTGCAATTCATTGAAAACTGCATGAAATGAATGTCTGATCCAATGATTGTTGGAATTGGGACTAGAAATATTCATTATTGGTTATTTTCTAATGTAGTTACGGCGACGAACTGGTGCACAGTTATGTAGGAAGGAAAGGACCACCCAGCACAATAGCTTGCACTGCAAAGGTTACAGAGGTTCTTTTGCCCACTGTATGCCTTTATTACAATGTCCCTTCTCATGATCCACTCCCTTCATAGGGTTTTCAGACGTGAAACCTCGAACCCCTTGTGCTCATAATGTGGAAAAACAAAGGCAGGCACGGTCTGTTCAGGGCACCGCTCAGTTATAAGGCGTCAGTGTGATGATTCAGAAGATGTGCCTGCTATACATTTGATATTTTTTCCCATGTGAAATAAATAAGTTAAAGATTCTAATAGGAAGATTTCAGAACCCCAGGAAGACTGCAGTCTGAGAACTCCTGCCCTGGACTGCCCGCACCCAAACGCAAGTCATTACACCAGGGCCAGTGCAATATCCCTGGTGAAGTGAGAGGAAACAAAAACTAGGCAGTTGTACTGAATTTTTCATAAAGCTAAGCGTCTCCATTTAAAAAGTGCTCCTTTGTTCTGGGCTTATGTTGATGTTGATTCTTTTTTGGGGGGGAAAGGTTAAAATCGTCTTCTTTTTGTGAAATGAAGACAGTAGGAGTTGATGATGATTGTTTTCCTTTAATGTACTTACCTGACAGAATAATTAGTTGGGAATTCCATGTTGCTGCCCCCAATTAAAATATTATTTTAAAAACTGGTTTGTGAAATCCAGAAGTCTGGGAACTGCTGCTTTTAAGCTGGCATGTGGTACTGTTATTCCTTCCCATGTTGATGGCTATACTTACTTAAGGTGCATTGAACAAGAGAAAAATTATAGCTTAGCACTCTATAGCCAGATTCCACCATCTCCCTCTGTGACCTTTGCAAAACAGAAGGGGCTATATAGATGGATGCTGTTGTCGACTTTCTTTCAGCATTTATTGAACACCTATCGTAGGCTTGGGGGACCAGAAATGAATACGGTTTGGTCCCTGCCCTGGAGGAGCCCATGGCCCGGTAGGGAAGGCCGTCACATAAACAACCACATATAACACAACATGATAAATTCCACCATAAAGAGCTGGACAAAGTGCTATGGGAGCACAAAGGAGGGGGTAGTAAAACCGTAACATTATCCCGGCGTTTTACAACTTTTATAGTAAGGAAATATACTGTCTAAGACTTTACGTCAGACCCCTCTGGCTGAGATCTGGGCCCGTTTTGACCCCAGATTGGAAAACAAATTGTCCCAGCAGGACGTCTGCGAGCCGTGGATCGTGAATTCAGGGTTAGGTTATCTGTGACCAAAAAAGGGGTTTGGGGGATACGGCCTTTATCAAGGCTTGAGTATGTCCGAAGGGAGAGGTAGGGTCCACAGGGCCTCATGTGCTGGGTGGAGCAAAGCAGAACCAGGGTGGCCTGTATCCCAGAATGCTGGGCAGTGCGGGAGGGCGCTGCTTTAAACCCGCACAGGGACCTGAAGTGGCACCAGGGTTGGAGGAGGGCAGTGGCACAGTATTAAGAACGGAGTTGATCCCTGAAATGAAAGGAGTAGTTCCATCAGAAATAACATAGACAATATTCACTGTAAGCTTACTGTGTTCCAGGCTCCATGCTAAGCAATGAATATCCATTCTTTCATTTAACCTTAGCAACAATTATGGGGATAAGAATGCTGTTGTTATCCCCATTTTACAGAGGAGATTGCTAACTTGCTCTAAATCACACACCTAGTAGAGCTGGGCTGCAGGATCCCAGAGCTCACCCTCTCCTGTCCAACTTCAGGACCAGCGCTGCCCCAAATTCCAGCTGAGCATCTTCATCTGGATATTCCACCAGCACCTCTAACTTAACGTGTGAAAGTAAAATTCATGCTTCTCAGGTTCATCCTGGTTAATGTCCCTATTTCTCTTCTATCAGGTTTAAGAGCTCAGCTTATTTTGTTCTTTTCCCACTTCTGGCTGGCCACAACCATACTGTTGTCCGACCTTGTTGGCACCTACCCCGAACTCTCCATTTCTGTTGCTCTGACCGCGGTTTTGGCCCATGCTGCTTCTGTGGCTACCAGCCTCCACCACCTCCAACTAATCAGAACTCTGCTGCCCGATAAAGCTTCTTTAAAAAGCCCAGCTCTGATTATGTCACTCTCTGCTCAATATGTAACATAATATGAATTATAAGAATGAATTTCTTCCTAGGGGCTCAAAAGAACATTCGGCCATCTCCGACTGTCATTCAAGGCCCCCAGTGATGTTCCAACTTCCCAGTGTTAGATTGCATCGTGATGCTCATTTCCTCCCTCTTATCCCCATATACCTTCTCTTTCCTCTGGACCTTTATTTATGTGCTTCCCATTGTCTCCACCTGCTGGCCTCCTAACTGTTGTTTAAGGTCAATGTCAAGTGCCACTTCTCCCCCTGTTGGGAGTGAGCTCTCTTTCCTGAGGATGCTGGTGGCATTTTGTACAATGCAAACAGTACTCTCATGCTGCCTTGTATTTTCATATATTCTTGTCTTAATGCCCTCACTGGACTTCAAACTTCCTGAAGACAGGGACTTTGCCTTAGGTTCTTAGGACCTACCTTGGGGAATTCAATAAATATTCACTTAAGAAGGTGGCAGATGGGAGAATGAGAGAGCCAAGAGGAAGCTGGTTTCTAGCAGCACAATCAATACTTTAGATGCCCCTAGAACTTCTTCAGAAGAAATAACTCCAGGTTCTGCATCAATATAATATTATTTGAGCTTTGTTTTGCTGCCGTGAGGTCATATTTCTCCTCTTTATTCTTCACCACTTGGTTTTACTCTACCAGAAGACGTTCAGCCTTTTAGGATTTAATCAACTCTCCTCAATGGCTGTAGAAACTCATTTACACTTACTTTAGGGACTTGTGTTTTAAATATTCTAAAAATATTCCTACAGGCATCTGTCATTTACATTTTGGGCTACTTAAATTGGCGGTTATTTGCCCTTGTCCATTATTCTCACTGATCTGGATTTCCTAGTTGTCTCTTTCTGAGAGCAGGGCCACCACCATGCCCAAAACCGGGGCTGTGATTTGCATTGTAGCCTTTGGGGCTGGCTGTCTGGGGAGCAGAGCAGTGTTTCATTCTGCTCAGGAGGAAGTGGGTCCGTGGACATCAGGTACGGTTTGGCTGATTTTTTGCCGTTTTATAAATCGTCATGTGTTCATTTGGACCCTGGTATCTCCAGACGAGTAGGATGGAAAGCCAGCTCTAGGCTTGTCTATTTTGTCAGCCATTCATATTGTTTCATAACACAGCTCCTGTATGGACATCCAGCCCTTGTCTGATGAGTCATTCCTTATCCAGAGACCCCAAAGATTGCCAATGTGAGAGCTGCGAGTCGGAGAAACCACTCACAGGTGCTCAGTTTCACAGTCGGATATTCAGATTGGCACCGAGAGGAGAAAATACTTGGAACCCAACAGCACTGCCAATTATGAGACATTAGCTGTGGCCTGTTGTGTCAAAATGATGTGCTTGTTGTTAGCCCTGGGTACTATGGTGATTGGTCGTGCGTAGACACAAAGACAAGTGGTACTTTAGATTAGTTTACCACCTGTGCCTGCAAGTGACCTAATTGCCCCTTGGTAAGACTACATGTCATTAAATAGTTTTACCGCCATTGTAGTTAGATGTTTCCCCGATGTGGGATGCCCTGTTCTCTGAATACCGCGGCAACTAAGGAACTGGTGCTTTCCGGCAGAGCAGTCATGGGGTGCAATTTTCTTGGAAGTCAATGTGAATTGGAAAGGAAAAATGACCCAGAGGAGGAGATGCAAGAAGAGATGACCCGTTAGCAGGCAAACCATACGACTGAGTAAAAAGCAACTTCAGAGCTGTCCGTGCGACAGCTGGGGGAACATGCCAAGAAGCCAGATGCTGCTGCTGCAAGACTATTTTCCACAAAGTTTGGGCCTGTGATATTCATCTCAGTCCCATGTGTGGCCCAGGGCACCCGGCTTTATTGCTGGATAAAATAACCAAGGCGGGGTGAAGAGGAGAATTGCGTACATGCCCAGGGGCTGACTTACGAAGTTAAAGCAGACAATAAGAAGTAGAAATCTTGCTCATTATAATCATATTTTCCTGAACCTACCAATATTAATAGGAGATTGAACTCTATTCCCCATTCTGTAAAGCACACCTAACGGGTGGCATATTTTAATTTGATGTTAGATATGAAGTCGGTCAGATTGCGCTGCTAGATTTTGCTTCTTTTTGGGGACGCGCAGATATTCACATATGTGTGTTCTTCTGACATTGATCTTTGTCCCAGATGAATGGAATTTGCTCTCATTTTAGAGGTGAATGAATGGAAAAGAATCTTAGGGACCTAAAGGAATGCTAAGTGGTGTGCTTAAAATTATTCCATGTGACATTTCTAAGAATAGAACTTCCTGAGTGCTGAAACCTTTTTCCCAGCACTTACTGCTAGACTGTATTTTCCTTTACTCTGTCCCTCAACTTGACTTACTCCCCCCGAATCACCTGTTTCCATCACATGTTCACCCCTCCTCACCATCCTGGGCTAATATATAAGAAATTAATATATTTTCCTTCATATCCAAAAGACTACTGGAGGAGTCATTTACGTACTTTTTGGAAGAGAGGAAAAAAGACTTTTTGAGAATATCTGTATGGGGAGAATTTCTGGAAATAGGTTGAATAGATACTTGAAAAAAAGTTGAAGTGTGAGGAAAGATTACGTTCCGCATCAGGCACGTACCACAGTCAGAAGATGAATTGTACAAATCAGGTTTTGTGCATTCTCTGAAGGCATGGGGGTGGGGGGTGAGAATAATTTGTCTTCACACTACAGAAGGAGGGCTGAAGTGATTTCTAGTATGTCAGCTCTCGGTTTATTCTCCCAACTAAAAGATTTGCAGGTATGGGATTCACGTAAATTATTAGGTCATCTAAAAAAATCACATACCTTGTAACTTGTACGGAGTGTGATTCTGTCTTGTCCTATTTTTATGTGGTTTGGGTAACTTAGAAGATTCCAGGGTTTGCTGGCCTGGTTATAGGGCACCTGGGGAGTGAATTTCAGACACACATAAAAAGGAGATGTTTTTCTTGATGATTTTTCTCCCCTTTCTGAGTTTTTTTTTTTTTCTTCCACTTATGAAGCAACAGGGAGTCCTCACTGCCTGTCTTAGCCTGGATTCAACCCAGAAAGCAGAGCTGAAGAGAAGAACTTGTGTGCAGGTAGTTTATTCTGTGAAGTGTCCCAAGGGAATAGGAGTCTCTCTGTGTGTGTGTGTGTGTATGTGTGTGTGTACACGCGTGTGCGGTGTGTGTGAAGAGAAGAACTTGTGTGCAGGTAGTTTATTCTGTGAAGTGTCCCAAGGGAATAGGAGTCTGTGTGTGTGTGTGTGTGTGTGTGTATGTGTGTGTGTGTGTACACGTGTGTGTGGTGTGTGTGTGGGGTTGGGGGGTAGATGGTTGGCATGTTGGGAATAATGGAACAGGGAAGATGGGAAAGCCAGTGCAAATGTGCATCGTTTAGGGCGGGCAACAGTGGCTCAGTGGCAGACTTCTCGCCTGCCATGCCGGAGACCCGGGTTCGATTCCTGGAGCCTGCCCATGGAAAAAAAAAAAAAAAAAAAAAGAAGTGCATCGTTCAGCTGGTGACCACTGTGGGCAGTTGGGGCTCAGTTCCACATGGAACCATGTGAGGCACTGTGGAGAAGGCACCTCAGAATTGTCCACCCAAGAGACAGAAGAGGGGAGTGTTTGTCCATTGGCTACTGCGCTCATGGGTCAAGGTTGTCCTATGAGGCATTAGTCCTTGCAACTCAGGTCTATGTATGCCCAGGTGGTGCATGTGAGGGCTAAGGTGCTCCATGCAGCAGTGTCAGAGAAGCCCCTGAAAGAATGTGAGAGATCCTGGGTACAGCTGAGGTGAGGTGCTGATTTTCTAAATGGCCTGAGTAAAAGGTGGATTGAGAGGATGTGAGGTGGGGCATAGGAGGATCTGAAACAGGCAGTGCCTCTAACTAGTTATGTGACCCATAGCATCTCAGGGTGACCCCTAGATTCAGGGCAAAGCGCAGTGCTTAGGAAGGTAGTAGTCCCCCATAACTCTGTGTTGAATTCCATGCTGTTACATTGACTTTTCTCTAAAGGTAGTCTATTGTAGGGCTGCAGGATGCTTGGCTTTAGCCACAGATGGGAGTGCAGGTTAGTGTACAGCTAGTCATTTTCTGCATTGCCTGATATATGAATCAGAGTTCCAGAAGAAACTGATGGCACACTCAAGAGGGTGAGTCAAGAGAAGGGCTTAATTACAGAAATACGGGTATGGTTAGAGGAAACCAGCAACAGTGGGAAGTCTTACTAGCTTTAGCCTGCAGAAGCAAGAGGTGGAAGCAGTCACCTGAGTTTGCTGTAGCAGTGGTAGAGGGCCACAGGAAGGAGCTGTGACTGAGAAGAAGGGCGTGTGCAGTCATTAGAGACCTAGCAGGACAGGAGATGGGGCATAGATACTTTGCTCTCAACTCTCCTCTTGCCGTTTGATCTCTTGCTGGTGCCTCCCATTGGCTGAACTCAACTGGAAACTAGCAGGCAAGGGAACTCAAGATGCAGTCCATACATTTTGGGCAGCTTTCCTGGGCAGGGAGCAGGGTGGAGAAGCACAGAGAATGGAAGACATCTGCTAGCACACCTGGTGCACAATTTCTATTGGTTTATGGTCCAGTTCTCTCATATTGGGTGTTTGGGTGCTACTCACACCTTCTTGGAAGTGGCTTGCCTTCACACAAATAAGGAATCTTTAGGACTAAAAAACGGTAACTGGTTTATTATGGATCTAACTAGGAGTTATGCCTCAGAATGTGGCTAGACAGATCCCTATGAGATTATAATATATTCAGAGTTACTTGGGAAATAGTTTTAAACAATGAAATTAAAAAGACATATTTACCATGTAAAAGTTATATTGGCACATGGACAAGGATAAAAGGGAAACAATGAGATTAAAAGCAAGTTCATGGGTAGGAGAGGGCAACTTTTTCCTTTGCTTGCAGCTTTTGCAATATAGTAAAGAGAAGCCACTAGTCATCTAGATGAGCTGGTTGAAGTTCTAGGCAACCGTGCAGATGATACCTAGTGACTTGGATAAGGAAGGTTTTAAACATGAATGTTTCTTGCCCAGGTCTTGGAAACTTAAACTAGAATCCATATGAGGCTCATTTTAATAGCACCCTGTAGGTTTTTAAGGCATTTTTTTCCATAATTACTTCTGTTTTCTTTATAAGCAGTTTTATGGGAGAATGGGGGGAGGCATTTTCCTTTATCCTTCAAGTGGCTTTGTGCCCAGTTCCCAGGTCACTGTGGTTGTACACAATGAGGTCCAGTCCACGATACAGCTTCATCAAAGTGGGGCAATGTGTGCTCTGAGACCCGCCCCTTCTTTTGGGAGGCAAAGGGGAAAAGGTTGTGATTCTTGGGCATGGGATTGGAAGCCAGCACTTTGTCGGAATATTGTAAAGAGCAGGCACCTCCCCACTCTCATCTCTTCCCCATCAGGAGGATGATCAGTTTCTTAGTCACAGCTGTGTGTCACTGATATTTATCAGGGTGCCCAGAGCAAATGCTGGGCAATGTGTAACCCTGAGAAGTGGAGATGAGCAGTTTTTATACTTCTCTTTCTAAGCACAACTGCAAAGCTGAAACCAGTGTCTTGGACTGTGGTAAGAATTTACCCTGAGAGAAAAATGTTTTAGTGGAAAGGTATAGTTTCCGATCTCACAGACTATGACCAGTTGACAAGTTGTTTGATCTGAACTGGTTCAGAGCCCTGGCTTCCAGATGTGAACTGGTAGTTTGGTTTTCCATTCTCCTCCTTCCCCCATCTGCCAAACAAGGGCCAAAACCAAAACAAATAAGGACCAAAACCACTGTTTTGAGGAGAAAGAAGAAGGTGGCTGTTTCCTGGGAGTCATAAATTAGGGACTACAGTTAAAGAATGTTTTTGTCACCTACTGTGGTAGTTAGATTCAGTTGTCGACTTGGCCAGGTGAAGGCACCTAGTTCTGTTGCTGTGGCCATGAGCCAATGGTATGTGAACTTCATCTGTTGCTGATTACATCTGCAGTGGGTTAGGAGGCATGCCTGCTGCAATGAATGACGTTTGACTTAATTGACTGGTGCTTAAATGAGAGAGCGCAATGTAGCACAGCTCAAGCAGCTTGGCATACCTCATCTCAGCACTTGCAGTTCAGCCCAGGTCTTTGGAGATGCAGAAGGAAATCACCCCGGGGGGAAAGTTGTTGGAACCTAGAGGCCTGGAGAGAAGGCCAGCAGAGACCATCCTGTGCCTTCCTATGTAAGAAAGAACCTCAGTTGAAAGTTAGCTGTCTTTCCTCTGAAGAACTAACAAAATAAATCCCCTTTTATTAAAAGCCAATCCGTCTCTGGTGTGTTGCATTCTGGCAGCTAGCAAACTAGAACACCTACTATTCCATAGAAACTATGGCAAGAGGGTTTTCTTTCTTAACTCCATGCAAAGGACCGGTAAAAGTTTACAGCAGAATTTACCAGAAGTTGATTGTGGCCTCCAGATTTATACCAAAATTGAGAAGAATAAAGAAGACTACCAGGTAAAATGTCTTTGTCTAAGCATGGTTACTTGATGTTCTTATCATTGGTAAGAAATTTCATGTTAAGTCATTTGAAATGTCTTGAACATCAACTGTGCATTTGAGGTTGGGTCTAATGAGAGAACCTCATTAGAGTCTAAAGTGAGGTAGGAGGAACAGCGATGGGAAATAGGATTGTGAGGCTTGGGTTTAGACCCAGAGTTTCTCACAGGCTGTGGATGAGTCTCTTCTGCTATTTGTGCCAGCTTTCCTACCATTTTTTTTTTAAAACATGGGCAGGCACTGGGAATTGAACCTGGGTCTCCAGCATGGCAGGTGAGAAGTCTGCCTGCTTAGCCACCGTGGTCCGCCCCCTACCCTTTCTGAAATCTGGAGTTTTGTCAGTGTGCATATATACCAAGCAACAGGCCATGTGTCTTGCTAGCGTGCGAATTGGACAACCAGATTTGAAGCTTTACCTTTTATACCATCCAGTGAACTAAAGGCAAGATAACTGACTTTTCTGTGCTTCTGTTTCCTACTTTTTAAAAGGGAGTACTAATTGCTCACCATGTAGGATGGTGACGATGTGAGGCTTACATGACACAACATGTCTAGTAACCTTATGCTAAGGTTGTTTTTATTTAAATTATCTATTTTGACCTTTTCATACCTCACTTTCTGGTCTTGCTTTTTGGACCCTCAAATGCAAAAAAAAAAGTGAAATAAAGAAGAGAAGGTGCTAAACCCCAATGGAAGACTATCTGAGCCTGATGGTCAGGTAGGACACAGGAGTCATCTTGACTGGTATAAGATCCACATTAATCAGATGTTTGGTCATGTCTGCAAAAACACCCTTTTCCCAGCAAAGAACTCCCAGTTGTTTTTCAAGCGTGTCAGCTCCTTAAACCCAAACATCAGCAGCAGAAGTCCAGTTTCATTCCACCTCCAGACCAGAGTCACTGGCCAGGTGACACCCAGACTGCCTCTTTTCTCAAGCCCTGATTCTCTGACCAAGAACTCCCTCTGGCTCTGCATTGTGGCTAGCTAAGCCACACAAGGCCAAGTTGAAGTGGGAGGACAAGTCAAAAACAGTAATTGCTTCAAAACCTGATACACATATAAACTTTCATAAAAATAATACTACTCCCTGAACCTATATCTTTGAGATTTTTAGGGCTGCAGACCTCTCTAATGTATTGTTTCACATTTATATCTGCTTTGTATTTCTTTGAATTTAGTGCTGCTGGGAGAGCTGGGTACAGGACTCTAGGAACTAAAACAAAGAACAGAAAAACAAGGAATGCTTGGCAATATTAAATTTTTAAAATATTTTTTGTTCTCCTCACAGAGTGTCTCCCATGAAATTGTTGAGAAAAATTTATTCCAAAAGACTTTTTAAAGTAATCAGTATCTGTGTTTGTGCATTTGCCACTGCTTACAGATAGGTTTTGCTTATTAAATTAGAATAATAAAGAAAATATTAGTAAAGAATGGTAAGGGACCTAAATACCTTCCTTCTTCTTTCTTTGAGGATTTCTAAAATAATATGGGATAAAAAAAATTCAGGGACAAAAAAGAGAGTCTTTGATGCTTTAACAAGTGGAAGTGAAGTATTTATTTGCTGTAACAAATTCAACTTTGTCAGTTGTATTTATCAAGCATCTAAGTGCCTAGGGGAAAATAAAAGTGACCAAGTCAGCCCTTATTTCTAAGAAGCCCACAGTCCTGTCTAGAGGTTATTGAAATTGGGGTGAGGTGGAGGCCTGGGATGCAAAGTAAATGGAAAACACGGGAAACAGCACAGGAAAGCGTTGGGATAAAACCAACACATGAGTGCAGACGCTAAAGAGCTTGTGAGAAGGTCAGGAAAGAATGGCCCAGTGGTGGCTGAAGGTGGGAATGACGGAAGTGGAGTTTGAGATGAACCATTTCCAGAGATTTTCTTCCCCTCAAAATAAAGCCGCTATAAAGCAATTTTTTTTGTGTCCGCTGCAGCGTTGGGCATATATGGGGGCCAAAGAGAGAAGCAAACAGTGTGTGCCCTGTTTCTTTCCTTCCACGAGCAGAAGATGGAAGCAACTGCAATGTCTTTCTCACTTTGCTGCAGGAGACAGTGGAACTAAATGATTTTCAGTGAGCACATTTTCAGCTGCCAGAGATAGTGACTGGGTCTCAGGCTTCCAGACAGCAGCTTTTCTAGGAGACTGTAAGTAAGTTCGGGGAGGGCAGAACTTACTTATTCTCCCTGGCTGCCCAGAGTGGGGCTTTTGGTTGAGATCTGTGCTCAGTCTCACCTGGTTGTATTGTATGAGCTTGGATGTTATGTTTGTGTGTGTGTGCTTTTGTACGCTGTATGGTGGGGGTCACATTTTATCCTTTTTCCTTGTGAGTACACCCTTATAGCAGCACTGTTTGATGAACTTTTGCTTGTTTGTTTGTTTGTTTTCATTTTGTTTGTTCGCTTGTTTGTTTGGGAAGTGCATGGGTCGGGAATAGAACCTGGGCAGGTGAGAATTCACCGCAGGGCAGGTGAGAATTCTACCACCCGACCACCCTCGCACCCCCTTCAATGTAATGTCTTTAATTTGATTTCTTGGGCCCCTTCCCATCTTGCAGCTTACATGCCGCTACAGAGTGATCTGCGTGGGCTGGCCCACCTCACGCGGTCACCTCCTCTCCCTGCCTCCCATTATTCGTCAGCACCACATCCTGCTTATTTCCTTCTCGGTGCTTTTAACAAACAAGTTATTTTGCTAATTTGTTTTGGTGAAGAGAGCAGTCCCTCTGTAATAAAGACAGCATTATGTGGCAGCAGTTCCTGAGAAAGAAAGGTTAAAGTCTCAGCAGGTGCTTAGCTCTCCTTTCAAACAGACTTTTGGAAGTTGACTTTCTTTGGGCCTTAGATCTGCCTCCCTTGGCTTGCTGAGTATCCTAAGGTCTCCTCTTCTCCACCAGAGTGTCAGACCACGCGGCCTTCCTGGGAGAGGGGCTTAGGCTGAGCTGGTGTAAATTCAGGGTGGCCAGGCACGGAGCTGCAGTGGCCCCAGTCTCTGGATAATAAGCACTCCCCTCCTTCCCTGCAATGCACTTTTTTTTTAACGCTTTGATTCGCACACCATACAATCCATCCAAAGTGTACAATCTAAGGTTGTCGGTGCAATCCCAGAATTTGGTGCACTCCATCTCCGTGATAAAAGCATATTTTATATTCTGAGTCTCTGGTTCGTTTTTTTCTGTCCCCATAGAGTTGGTATTTGATGTCTACCTCCCCTCTTGACTCATAAGCACCATGAGAAGGGGACCATGCCTGTCTTTCAGTCAATTTGACCACTGTTTCTTCCAATCCCCTCTAGCCCCATGTCTCCTCTGAAGTGCCCCCCATCTCCCAACACTGGCAGAGCCCACCTGAACCACCCACGTTTGTAGGGTGTAAAGGGATTTGGGGCAGAACCACTTCTGATTCTTCTACTGATTGAGCACAAGCTCTTTTCTGGGGCGCTTGGGGGAAAAGTGGAGGAACACAGACAGTCCCAAGAGATTCTCTCCCACCCCCCCCCCCCCCCCCCCCCCCCCAGCCAAACCTTTCAATCCAGCCCAGTGGATTTTATTTTTCCCTCTTGGCCTCTCCTCTCGCCGTCCCTCGCCCGGCTCCCTATGTGGGCCATTCTCCTTGTCCTTGGAAGCTTGGATTGCTCTTTATCTACTTGCCATCTGTGTAAGGGGATCCTGCCAAGATGATCAGATGTGAACTCAGTGCCAGAAACATTTTAATTAATTTATGGTGATAAAATGCGAAAAGAAAACCATCGAGGAAAGTCCGGGCCAAAGAAAATTAAACATAAGAGGAAACAAAGAAACTAGAGCCATGTGGTGTTGGAGGGGGAACCTGGTTGGCAAAGGAACCAGCAAACTCTTTTTCTCTCTTGGCCTCTTCACTTTTTAAAATAACACCCAAGTGGAAAAGCCAGAGAGGACCCTGCGGCAGGGACCAGGTGGGAGGCTGGGGGACGGTGAGGGGTGGGGCACAGAAAATTCGAGTACATGAGACTTCTTCAACATCTGTGAGTAGAAAACATAGGGTCCAAGCTGCAGCATCACAGCTCCCTGTCATAATAGGGGAGACCAGTGTTTCTCAGGTAAGGAGCAAAGGAAGATGCTTTAGCCACGGCTCTGAAGAAAACTTTGTTGGATGTTTAAAGAAGTCAATATTTAGAATAAGTATGGCTTCCAATGGCACTTGGATAAGGTGATGCTTCTCTTGGGAAAAACATTGAGGAAAATGAGTATTAACTAGCATTATCTCTCCTAAGACCAAAAAAAAAAAAAAGGCCAACAAAATTTATTTGTAGGCTTCGGGTTCTTTAACTTATTTGCAAGGTTAATTTGATTTAGTTTTTCATTCTTTTTCTTCTGTTTTACATGAAGCCTCTCCTGAGTGCTGAATAGAGATGTATTTCCTCAGTCACTCTTTCCAACTGAACTTTAGATTAACACAAGAGGAAAAGGGAAAACATTTGGGAAGCAGTGCACAGGAATTCTATCAAAACAAGAAACTATTCAATTGCTAATTCATTGGATATTATTTATCTTTATAGTTTCCACGTTCTCAATCCAACTGGTGTAATTTAAGGAAAGTGATAGACTCAAAAAAAAAAACAACTGGGGAAATAAGACAGTGGTGAAGGGAGGAAAAAAGGAGATGCTTTAGCTGAAGAGAAGGAAAGGAATTAGACAATTTTTTCAACGATTGGAAGGAATCTATAGTACAGATTGGCTGTTTGCCTTAATTAAGGGGGAACTGTGTAAAACTGACTAAATACATTTATGTTGAACTTAGTAATGAATTATTTATACAGCTGATTTAATAGAATAATAGAATTTTAGAGTGTAAGTGACTTCATACTATGGGTTTGAACCAGAACTGCCTAGAGAGTTACATTTTTTTTTTTTAAGGTTATGCATCTGGCCCCACCTACCAGGGATTCTGGTACAGGCCTTGGCATGTGCATCCTGAAAAAGCTTGGGGCAGACTGAGGTACGTACTCCCAGGCATTTATCCTTTCGTTCATCCCACACTTAATGAGTGCCTACTGTGGGCCAGACGTTCTAGTCAGGAAAAAAAGACATGGTTTGTGCCTACCTGGGGGTCTGGTCTCTGAATAATGCACAACCCTTCATTTTCAGATAAAGGCACCGTTACTCTGAAAGCTTAAATTCTTCCTGGATCACCTAAGTAGGTGACGGTAGACTGGAGTGGAACAACACCCAGTTCTCCCAATTCCCACTTCCATGATCTTTCCACTCACTGCACTTGCTGATTTCCTAATTATCTTCTGTTTAGGCTCATAGTAAACTGCTTGGGGTTCCAGCTGGGTTTGAACATAGGTTCCAATCTCAGCTTTACCATGTACTCGCTTTATGACATTGGGGAAGTTGTGTAACCTCTAGCCACATTGGTTCCCTCATCTGTAAGACAAACTCATACCTACCATACCTGAGAAGGAGGGGCTAGTTGAGAATATTTTATAAATAAATATTATAAGTGAAAGAACCTAGTCCAGGGTCCAGGGCATTGGGAGAACTCATTTAGTGGAAGTTCTACCCAGTTCATGCAGGAGGTGAGACCTCCAAACTGAGGGGGTGGTGTGTGGGCAGCCAGCATGGGCAGTGGCAGAGGGACCAGGAGTGACCTTACTCTTTAGAACATGCCTTGTTGGTGTTTGGTCTCGAGGGGCATCAGGTGTATTCTGCCATCCAAGCAGCACAGTATGTGCAGATGGGACACCAGCGATTAGTCACTGGGGCTCACAACAAGGCCCTGGTGGTCTTTCCAGAGCAAGCCAGAAATCCAAAGCTGGCACAAAACAGGCTCGGAAATCGTAGAGAGACAGACCTTGGGGGCCACGCCAGTCATTGCAAAGTCTTCCCATTAGGCATCTCCCTGGTTTCCCAGGTAGAAATACCAGCTTTGCCCCAGAGAGCTGCCTGCTGCTAACCAGCTTAGCTCCCTTGGCCAGGGCCTGAGTTTTGAGTGAGTTTCCCTACTTGGATGGAAATCATCATGCAAAGTTGTTCCAGGTACCAGAACTAGATCATTGTACTAGATTAGGAAGGAAGAGAGTAGAAGAAATTGGCAGTTTTGAGGTGGATCTATATGAACCACCAGCAGCAAAAATCAGATTTATAATGTACCTCTCATAGCCTTTTCAGATCTTTATTGTTTAAAAAGACATATCGCCCTTCCTAGGTATATGCCCAAGAGCAGTGTGTGCCCATGTCCCCTGGAAGGTATGTATAAGGACATCCAAGGCAGCATTGTTTGTAACAGCCCCAAACTGGATGCTATTCAAATGCTCATCCATAGTGGAATCGATAAATGCCACGAAGTGTAATCAGACAATGGAATGTTATGCAACAATGAGATTGAACAAACGATAACTGCGCGAAACCATGTGGTTGAATCACATGAAAACAATGTTAGTGAAAGAAGCCAGATGTGTTACGTAATCACTCACACTGTGCTGGTTTGAAATGATGCATGTACCCTAGAAAAGCCATGTTTTAATCCTAATCCCATTTTGTAAAGGCAGCTGTTTCTTCTAATCCCTATTTAGCATTGTATGTTCGAAACTGTAAGTAGATCATCTCCCTGGAGATGTGATTTAATCAAGAGTGGTTGCTAAGCTGGATTAGGTGGAGGCGAGTGTCCATTTGGGTGGGTCTTGATTAGTTTCTGAAGTCCTATAAAAGAGGAAACAGTTTGAAGAGTGAGGGCGATTCAGAGAGAGCAGAGCAGAGTGATGCAGCCATGAGAGGCAGAGTCCACCAGCTAGTGACCTTGGGAGATAAAGAAGGAAAACGCCTCCTGGGGAGCTTCATGAAACAGGAAGCCAGGAGAGAAAGCTAGCAGATGATGCCGTGTTTGCCACATGCCTTTCGAGATGAGAGAGAAACCCTGACTGTGTTCGCCATGTGCCTTCTCACTTGAGAGAGAGACGATGAACTTCATCGGCCTTCTTGAACCAAGGTATCTTTTCCTGGATGCCTTTGATTGGACATTTCTATAGACTTGTTGTAATTGGGACATTTTCTCGGCCTTAGAACTGTAAACTAGCAACTCATTAAATTCCCCTTTTTAAAAGCGGTTCCATTTCTGGTATATTGCATTCCAGCAGCTAGCAAATTAGAACATACACTGATTCCATTTACATAACATTCAAAAGCAAGCAAGGCTTACCTATGATGTTAGAAGTCAGGATTGTGTGAGTGGAAAATACACAGGGTGGATTTCTGAGGGGGCTGGTGATGTTCTGTTTCTTGATCTCGGTGTTTCTTATATGGAGGTGTTTAGTTTGTGAAAAATCATCTAGCTGTATACTTTTGATGATTTATGCCCTCTTGTATCTCTATATATCAAGCTTCAATTAAAAGTTTACCAATAAGAAGAATGTGATAATATTTCTGCCCCATTATCATCAATTGCTTCCTCAGTGTGACTTTTCCACCAGCAAAATAATAAAATAATATTCAGTGTTTTCTTTTGTCTGACCCAAAGTAGGCACTTAATAAATATTTGTTGGAGAAATGAAGAATGAGTCATACTCTGTACTGTGGGACAGGTAAGCTATTAAGTAAGGATGCCAGAGAATTTAAAAGGGCCCCATTGGGAAATTCCTATTATCAGAGATTTTCATTGTCTAAACCACTGTGTCAGATGCCTGTGTGCCTCAGGACCGCCTGTGTGCCAGCTGACTTAACGCCATGCGTACAGGTTGATGGCCTCTTCTTTGATGGTGAGGAGGAGCCCAGACGAAGGGTGATGGGGGACCTCCTGGTGGGGAGCTGCTTCCTCTGTTCTACAGCCCCCCCACTCTCCTCCCTCCCTCAGAGCCCTTCATTAGGTTTAGTTCAGCAGGGTCTTTGATGTCATCTCTGCATAAATGCTGCACATTCATTTTCTCTTAGTCTTTGATGCCCCAGAGGGGAGGGGAGATGTTTGACCTGGGGGTCTGGCTGGTGGCAAGGCAGGAAATGCCTCGTCTTGTTGGGGTACATGAAAGGGAAATTAAAAGGCCCTGTCAACTGGTCCACTCAGATTCCCAGGTCTACCAGTTGTCTTCCAGGAAGTGTCAGGGTGCATGAATGCAGACAGAGTAGCAAGGAGGGGCAGACTGGAGGTGCTAGAAACTTACCTTTCTTTCATTTTGCCCAGGTGGAATCCCATTCAGACCTACTCACCCTTTAGTCAAACCTCTGTTAGTTAGGAAGCCGAAAGTGTCAAGTGTTTGAGAGATTGTTTGACCCACATTTTCCAGTTAGCTGATTGAAGGTGGTGGATGCTTACAGAGGCACACGTGCCTACACACTGCCACTTGGAGTAAAGCTTGCAGTTTGCTTCCTTTTCTAATGCTCAAAAGTATTACACTGCATGACTCAAATCCAACGAACCTGACAAGGTTAAGAAATGTGTACGTTTTGAAACCAGGTTTCCAAAGATGTGACCCCTTTGTCAGCAGTGATAGCTGCCTTTCCCTTGGCTGTGGCGAGATCGGTCAGAGAACAGCCCCAGACCTCACATTCCGGCCACACTGCTTGACTGGTAGTGAGCTCACCTTCCAATATGAAGTGAAGCCCTCTGCCTGGGTCTCTTGGGAATTGCTTCCTTCAAATGATGAAGTTGCTTAATTCACTTGTGAAACATGAGCATCTGTGTCTTGCCCAAGTTTCAAAGATGAAAGGACATTTTCAGAGATGAAGGAAAAGGGTGCAACGAGCAGTGCCAAGTGCAGTCTGATTCGGCATGTCTCATGCAGTCAGTCCTGGAAGACTGGCCATCCTGTTCTCAGCACTCAGGTTTCACTCTCATCCCAGACGTCATCCTCAGAGGACAGTCATCCGAAGGGCATGCAAATTGGGATGATGATTGCTCTGGGCTAGGAGGAGTTGGGCACGTCTGAGGGGACAGACTGGTGGATGCAGTGGGGGTGGGGGTTTAGGGGTGTGTGGGGGGAAGCAGAGGGGAGGAGAGCTGGGTAGTTC
The DNA here is from genome assembly GCF_023851605.1 of Tamandua tetradactyla. NCBI lineage: Eukaryota > Metazoa > Chordata > Mammalia > Pilosa > Myrmecophagidae > Tamandua > Tamandua tetradactyla. The sequence continues at coordinate 11,969,279 of NC_135338.1, forward strand.
AGGCTTTGGAACTACCAAAATACGTTAAAAGACCTAGGCATTTAAACACAACCAACAAACATAAAATTAGTATGAAGCCTTGGGTCTGCAACTGACAACTCTTTGCCCCTTCTGCTTTTAACCCTATTACCCCCAGACCCACTTTTGGGGTGACATAAAGGCTCCCGTTTTGTCCATTTGAGAGACAGAGATAGCGACATAGAGAGATGGATTAATTGTAAAATCTTGTTGACCAATTAGCTCAGGATCGGGAGATGGCCTAGGAAGGGTGCTCTGCCCGCCATCTTACATGAAAGATGTGAGAATCTTGAGATACAGGTCAGGATTCCAGAGGCATGATCTCTTTACCCTTCTAGTGGGCACCAGGATCCGTAACTAGAAACAGGCCACTGTTGTCAATGAGAAGTGACAATAACCCACCACTAATTTCAATGTTGTTAAAGTTTATTAGGGCAACAAACTTCACCAAACCAAAAGTGGTAAGTTCTTTGCTCAAAAACTCACGTTTAACACTGAGGATGCTAATTTACAAGGCTTGTGTTTGATTGAGCTATGCATTAGAAGCATTTGTAATAGCTACCTCTGGAGTGTGGGTTTCCTTATTGAAACACTTCCTGACCACTGCACATCTTTGCACCCTGGGTTGGAGTGCTTTCTTGAGGCTCGACAGCACTAGCCCCAGAGTTATAGCTTACATGCACGTGCGCACACACACACACACACACACACACACACACACACACACACACAATGTCACTCTGTACATGTTGAAGTATCTTTTTTTTTAATTTTTTTAATTTTTAATTTTTTAATTTTTAATTTTTCAAAATCTGTTCGTTGCAGTTCAAAATTACAATTTCAAATCTCATTTAAAAATTGCCTCTCATTTGCTATTGGCTCCACTTATGGCTGGAAGCAATCTTTTAGACACCCTGCAGAAACAAAACTCCTGCCCACATTTTGGTTCAGATTTAGAGACTGATGATGCCACACATGCACTAAAAGATTACGAAAAGGTTAATTTCTCACAAAATGAGGCTTTCTGGGGTGAGCAAGGCAGCTCTGAAATATATCCAAAAATAATTTGAGAAAGCAGGGAAAGCAGACTCCCTTGGTTTTTTGTGATTAGGGAGTGGGGCTAGAGTGAGAGTTACCATGTAGGTAGGAGCTTGCTTGGATTGAATTTCACATCAGCACCCCAAAAGGTAGAATCTAGACTTTCTTATCAGCTTATCCAAGCGCTAAGCAGAAGGAAAAGGGGTGAAGTGACAGCTTAAAAAGCTGTCAGCAAACATCAAAAATTATTGTAGCCTTTCTCTTCTTGTAGCCCCCCTGCAGTGTGAAATAAAATCTGAGTGAATTACACCCATCTAATGTGGAAGGAGGAAAAAGGGAGACATTAAGTATACAGACATAGATTTTAAGAAATACTTTAGTACTCATTAATATTAAGCAGCTGCAACTTGCTTTTTTTTTTGGCTGAAACTTACTTTTGCATCATTGTTCAGCTTGTATATATTTTAACTGACTCATAGAGAATGTGGTAATAGGTGAGGAGAATATTTCTCTGATACTAGAAACAAGGGTACCAAGATATTATCTCAGGTATACCATTCACTAGTTGCATGACTGATTGCTTCTCAACTTTCTTGTTGGTACAATGGAATGACCAGATTATATTTTACAGCATTTTTTTTTTTATAGCTCAGATGCAGCTTCATTCAGTGTTTTAACATAATTACATTACAATTAGGTAGTATTGTGCTGTCCATGTTTGAGTTTTTGTATCTAGTCCTGTTGCACAGTCTGTATCCCTTCAGCTCCAATTACCCATTATCTTACCCTGTTTCTAACTCCTGATGGTCTCTGTTACCAATGACATATTCCAAGTTTATTCTCTAATGTCGGTTCACATCAGTGGGACCATACAGTATTTGTCCTTTAGTTTTTGGCTAGTCTCACTCAGCATAATGTTCTCTAGGTCCATCCATGTTATTACATGCTTCATAAGTTTATTCTGTCTTAAAGCTGCATAATATTCCATCGTATGTATATACCACAGTTTGTTTAGCCACTCGTCTGTTGATGGACATTTTGGCTGTTTCCATCTCTTTGCAATTGTAAATAATGCTGCTATAAACATTGGTGTGCAAATGTCCGTTTGTGTCTTTGCCCTTAAGTCCTTTGAGTAGATGCCTAGCAATGGTATTGCTGGGTCGTATGGCAATTCTATATTCAGTTTTTTGAGGAACCGCCAAACTGCCTTCCACAGTGGTTGCACCATTTGACATTCCCACCAACAGTAGATAAGTGTGCCTCTTTCTCCACATCCTCTCCAGCACTTGTCATTTTCTGTTTTGTTGATAATGGCTATTCTGGTGGGTGTGAGATGATATCTCATTGTGGTTTTGACTTGCATTTCTCTAATGGCCAGGGACATTGAGCATCTCTTCATGTGCCTTTTGGCCATTTGTATTTCCTCTTCTGAGGTGTCTGCTCAAGTCTTTTTCCCATTTTGTAATTGGGTTGGCTGTCTTTTTGTTGTTGAGTTGAACAATCTCTTTATAAATTCTGGATACTAGACCTTTATCTGATATGTCGTTTCCAAATATTGTCTCCCATTGTGTAGGCTGTCTTTCTACTTTCTTGATGAAGTTCTTTGATGCACAAAAGTGTTTAATTTTGAGGAGCTCCCATTTATTTCTTTCTCTCTTCAGTGCTCTTGCTTTAGGTTTAAGGTCCATAAAACCACCTCCAATTGTAAGTTTCATAAGATATCTCCCTACATTTCCCTCTAACTGTTTTATGGTCTTAGACCTAATGTTTAGATCTTTGATCCATTTTGAGTTAACTTTTGTATAGGGTGTGAGATACGGGTCCTCTTTCATTCTTTTGCATATGGATATCCAGTTCTATAGGCACCATTTATTGAAGAGACAGTTCTGTCCCAGGTGAGTTGGCTTGACTGCCTTATCAAAGATCAAATGTCCATAGATGAGAGGGTCTATATCTGAGCACTCTATTCGATTCCATTGGTCGATATATCTATCTTTATGCCAATACCATGCTGTTTTGACCACTGTGGCTTCATAATATGCCTTAAAGTCCGGCAGCGTGAGACCTCCAGCTTTGTTTTCTTTCCTCAAGATACTTTTAGCAATTTGGGGCACCCTGCCCTTCCAGATAAATTTGCTTATTGGTTTTTCTATTTCTGAAAAATAAGTTGTTGGGATTTTGATTGGTATTGCATTGAATCTGTAAATCAATTTAGGTAGGATTGACATCTTAACTATATTTAGTCTTCTAATCCATGAACACGGTATGCCCTTCAATCTATTTAGGTCTTCTGTGATTTCTTTTAACAGTTTTTTGTAGTTTTCTTTGTATAGGTTTTTTTGTCTCTTTAGTTAAATTTATTCCTAGGTATTTTATTCTTTTAGTTGCCATTGTAAATGGAATTCGTTTTTTTGATTTCCCCCTCGACTTGTTCATTGCTAGTGTATAGAAACACTACAGATTTTTGAATGTTGATCTTGTAACCTGCTACTTTGCTGTACTCATTTATTAGCTGTAGTAGTTTTGTTGTGGATTTTTCCAGGTTTTCGACGTATAGTATCATATCGTCTGCAAACAGTGATAGTTTTACTTCTTCCTTTCCAATTTTGATGCCTTGTATTTCTTTTTCTTGTCTAATTGCTCTGGTTAGAACCCCCAACACAATGTTGAATAATAGTGGTGATAATGGACATCCTTGTCTTGTTCCTGATCTTAGGGGGAAAGTTTTCAATTTTTCCCCATTGAGGATGATATTAGCTGTGGGTTTTTCATATATTCCCTCTATCATTTTAAGGAAGTTCCCTTGTATTCCTATCTTTTGAAGTGTTTTCAACAGGAAAGGATGTTGAATCTTGTCAGATGCCTTCTCTGCATCAATTGAGATGATCATGTGATTTTTCTGCTTTGATTTGTTGATATGGTGTATTACATTAATTGATTTTCTTATGTTGAGCCATCCTTGCATACCTGGGATGAATCCTACTTGGTCATGATGTATAATTCTTTTAATGTGTTGCTGGATTCGATTTGCTAGAATTTTGTTGAGGATTTTTGCATCTATATTCATTAGAGAGATTGGTCTGTAGTTTTCTTTTTTTGTAATATCTTTGCCTGGTTTTGGTATGAGGGTGATGTTGGCTTCATAGAATGAATTAGGTAGCTTTCCCTCCACTTCGATTTTTTTGAAGAGTTTGAGGAGAGTTGGTACTAATTCTTTCTGGAATGTTTGATAGAATTCACATGTGAAGCCGTCTGGTCCTGGACTTTTCTTTTGGGAAGCTTTTGAATGACTGATTAGATTTCTTAACTTGTGATTGGTTTGTTGAGGTCGTCTATTTCTTCTTGAGTCAGAGTTGGTTGTTCATGCCTTTCTAGGAACTCGTCCATTTCATCTAAATTGTTGTATTTATTAGCGTAAAGTTGTTCATAGTATCCTGTTATTACCTCCTTTATTTCTGTGAGGTCAGTGGTTATGTCTCCTCTTCCATTTCTGATCTTATTTATTTGCATCCTCTCTCTTCTTCTTTTTGTCAATCTTGCTAAGGGCCCATCAATCTTATTGATTTTCTCATAGAACCAACTTCTGGTCTTATTGATTTTCTCTATTGTTTTCATGTTCTCAATTTCATTTATTTCTGCTCTAATCTTTGTTATTTCTTTCCTTTTGCTTGCTTTAGGGTTAGTTTGTTGTTCTTTCTCCAGTTCTTCCAAGTGGACAGTTAATTCCTGCATTTTTGCCTTTTCTTCTTTTCTGATATAGGCATTTAGGGCAATAAATTTCCCTCTTAGCACTGCCTTTGCTGCGTCCCATAGGTTTTGATGTTGTGTTTTCATTTTCATTCGCCTCGAGATATTTACTAATTTCTCTTGTGATTTCTTCCTTGACCCACTGGTTGTTTAAGAGTGTGTTGTTGAGCCTCCACGTATTTGTGAATTTTCTGGCACTCTGCCTATTATTGATTTCCAACTTCATTCCTTTATGATCTGTGAAAGTGTTGTGTATGATTTCAATCTTTTTAAATTTGTTGAGACTTGCTTTGTGACCCAGCATATGGTCTATCTTTGAGAATGATCCATGAGCACTTGAGAAAAAGGTGTATCCTGCTGTTGTGGGGTGTAATGTCCTACAAATGTCTGTTAAGTCTAGCTCATTTATTGTAATATTCAAATTCTCTGTTTCTTTATTGATCCTCTGTCTAGATGTTCTGTCCATTGATGAGAGTGGTGAATTGAAGTCTCCAACTATTATGGTAGATGTGTCTATTTCCCTTTTCAGTGATTGCAGTGTATTCCTCACGTATTTTGGGGGAATTCTGATTCGGTGCGTAAATATTTATGATTGTTATGTCTTCTTGTTTAATTATTCCTTTTATTAGTAGATAGTATCCTTCTTTGTCTCTTTTAACTGTTTTACATTTGAAGTCTAATTTGTTGGATATTAGTATAGCTACTTGTCATGGTTAGGGACAGGTGTCAACTTGGCCAAGTTGTGGTACCTGTTCATCTGATTGGGCAAGCGCTGGCCTGTCTGTTGCAATGAGGACATTTCATAGGATTAGGTCATGATCACATCCACAGCTGATTCCATTTGTAATCAGTCAAAGGGGAGTGTCTTCTGCAATTAGTGATGCTAAATCCAATCATGGGAAGCCTTTTAAGGAGGACTCAGAGGAGACAGGTTCCATTCCTGCTTTGGCTGGTGAGCCTCTCCTGTGGAGTTCATCCAGGCCATCCATTGAGTCATCAGCTTCGCAGCCTGCCCTGTGGATTTTGGACTCTGCATTCCTACGGTCACGTGAGACACTTTCATAAATTTTATATTTGCAAGTGTTCCCTGTTGATTCTGTTTCTCTAGAGAACCCTAACTGATACATCTTGGTACCAGGAGTGGTTCTTAAGGAACAGAATCTTAAAAATGGGTTTTTATGAATGGTTTTCTACTCTGACTGGGCTCAGAGACACTAAGGACTCTGATTCCCGTAATCAGAATGACACTCCCAATCCATGGACTGAGTTGGCAAAGGAGATAGTCAAAATATCATCATTCGATTCTCCTAATGCTTCGCTTGTACGAAGCCAGACTCTGGGGGATAATGTTTTTGACACCTTTACAGAGTTTTGTAGAAATAAGAGTTATAGAGATGTTGGTTGGTTGTTGTTAGATACACTGTCTACATTAAAAGGTGAAAGGGATGGGCTTAAGGCTTCAAACAAGAAGCTTAAGTGACGTCTGAAAGATGTAGAGGTTTCTATGAGTATCCTGAAGGAAAATTTTATTTCCTGTAGCCATAGACTTGAGATCTCTGAAAATCAGACTCAGAATCTTATTGTTAGAGTAGCAACTTTACAACGTAAACTGAAATCTCAGTCTTGCATGGTGTCTGCCGTTAAAGTGAGGGCATTGATTGGAAAGTAGTGGGACCCTGAAAAATGGGATGGTGACATATGGATTGATAATGATGTTGGGGGTGAGGTTGAAACCCTAGACCATGCTGAGCCTTCTTTAGATAACCCTGTAATAGTCTGCCCTGAGGACATAGCCACCCCACCTCCAGCCTGCCTTGAGAAATTGGCCACCCAACCTCCTCCTGAAGGGATTAGCCCTAGAGTTATTAATCCTGTTTCACCAGATGAAACTGCAAATGAAAGCCCTGAAGCAAATGGCTTGGAAGATATTTCTAATTCTTTTCATGACCCACCCCCACCACCCCTCATTTCTTCTAGACCTATAACTAGACTAAAGTCCCAACAGGCCCCTAAAGGTGAGGTACAAAGTATCACACATGAGGAGGTACGTTATACTCCAAAAGAACTGTGTGAGTTTTCCAATTTATATAGACAGAAATCAGGGGAATATGTGTGGCAATGGATTTTAAGAGTGTGGGATAATGGTGGGAGGAATATAAGGCTGGATCAGGCTGAATTTATTGATATGGGCCCACTAAGCAGAGATTCTGCATTCAATGTTATAGCTAGAGCAGTTAGAAAAGGTGTTAACAGCTTGTTTGGGTGGTTGGTTGAAACATGGATCAAAAGGTGGCCAACATTACTTGAGGTTGAAATGCCAGAACTGCCCTGGTATAATGTAGATGAGGGGATCCAGAGGCTTAGAGAGATTGGGATGTTAGAGTGGATTTATCATGCAAAGCCTGCTCTTACACCCCAGGAATGCCCAGAGGATGCACCTTTTACCAGAACAGTGAGAAATAAATTTGTGAGACTAGCACCATCATCCCTCAAGAGCTCTGTGGTTGCACTTCTCTGTAGGTCAGATATTACTGTAGGAACTGCTGTCACTGAGCTGGAATCCTTAAACACAATGGGGATGACAGGATCCCGAGTTGGCAGAAGCCAGGTGGCAGCACTTAATCACCAAAGACAGGGTAGACGTGGGTATTATAATAGACAACAAACTCAAAGGAGGCATCAAAATTATATGACAAGCAGAGATTTGTGGCATTGGCTAGTAAATCATGGGGTGCCTAGAAATACAATAGAAGAGCAGTCTACTAAATTCTTATTGGAGCTGTATAAACAAAAGAGTTCTAGGTCAAGGGAACAGAAGTCTAACCTGAATTACAAAAACACAGAGTCACGGCCTTTTAACCAATTTCCAGACTTGAAACAGTTTACAGACCCTGAGCCCCTTGAATGAAGGGGAGGCCAGGTCCCTATGGGGAGAAACCTGTTACACCACTACAAATTTATACTGTTAACCTTCCTCTAAGTCTTCCCCAAGGAGACCGACGGCCTTTTACCAGGGTAACTGTGCATTGGGGAAAAGGAAATGATCAGATATTTCGGGGATTATTAGACACTGGTTCAGAAGTGACATTAATTCCAGGGGACCCAAAACGTCACTCTGGACCACCAGTCAGAGTGGGGGCTTATGGAGGCCAGGTGATCAATGGAGTTTTAGCTCAGGTCCGTCTCACAGTGGGTCCAGTGGGCCCCCGGACCCATCCTGTAGTTATTTCCCCAGTTCCGGAATGTATAATTGGCATAGACATACTGAGCAACTGGCAGAATCCCCACGTTGGTTCTCTAACTCGTGCAGTGAGGGCTATTATGGTGGGAAAGGCCAAGTGGAAGCCACTAGAACTGCCCCTACCAAGCAAAATAGTAAATCAAAAGCAATACCGTATTCCTGGAGGGATTGCAGAGATTACTGCCACTCTTAAGGACTTGAAAGATGCAGGGGTGGTGATTCCCACCACATCCCCATTCAACTCTCCTATTTGGCCTCTGCAGAAAACAGATGGGTCTTGGAGAATGACAGTGGATTATCGTAAACTCAACCAGGTGGTAACTCCAATTGCAGCTGCTGTTCCAGATGTAGTATCATTGCTTGAGCAAATCAATACATCCCCTGGTACCTGGTATGCAGCTATTGATCTGGCAAATGCTTTTTTCTCAGTAGCTATTAGTAAGGACCACCAGAAACAGTTTGCTTTCAGCTGGCAATGTCAGCAATATACTTTCACTGTCCTACCTCAGGGGTATATTAACTCTCCAGCCCTATGCATAATCTTGTTCGCAGAGACCTTGATCGTTTCTCCCTTCCACAAGACATCACACTGGTCCATTATATTGATGATATCATGTTGATTGGACCTAGTGAGCAAGAAGTAGCAACTACTCTAGATTTACTGGTAAGGCATTTGCGTGTCAGCGGATGGGAGATAAATCCAACAAAAATACAGGGGCCTTCCACCTCAGTAAAATTTTAGGTGTCCAGTGGTGTGGGGCATGTCGAGATATCCCTTCTAAGGTAAAGGATAAATTGCTGCATCTGGCCCCTCCCAACCAAAAAAGAGGCACAACGCCTAGTTGGCTTTTTGGATTTTGGCGACAACATATTCCTCATTTGGGTGTGCTACTCCGGCCCATTTATCGAGTGACCAGAAAAGCTGCTAATTTTGAGTGGGGACCTGAACAAGAGGAGGCTCTGCGACAGGTCCAGGCTGCTGTGCAAGCTGCTCTGCCACTTGGGCCATATGATCCAGCAGATCCAATGGTGCTGGAAGTGTCAGTGGCAAATAGAGATGCTGTCTGGAGCCTTTGGCAGGCCCCTATAGGAGAATCACAGCGCAGACCCTTAGGATTTTGGAGCAAAGCCTTACCATCTGCTGCAGATAACTACTCTCCTTTTGAGAAACAGCTTTTGGCCTGCTACTGGGCCTTAGTAGAGACTGAACGCTTAACCATGGGCCACCAAGTTACCATGAGACCTGAGTTGCCTATCATGAGTTGGGTGTTGTCTGACCCACCAAGCCATAAAGTTGGGCGTGCACAGCAGCACTCTATTGTAAAGTGGAAATGGTATATACGAGATAGAGCCAGAGCAGGTCCTGAAGGCACAAGTAAGTTACATGAAGAAGTGGCACAAATGCCCATGGTTTCCACTCCTGCTGCCACATTACCTTCTCTTTCCCAGACCAGAGCTATGGCCTCTTGGGGTGTTCCTTACAGTGAATTGACTGAGGAAGAGAAAACTCGGGCCTGGTTTACAGATGGTTCAGCACGATATGCAGGTACCACCCGAAAGTGGACAGCTGCAGCATTACAACCCCTTTCTGGGGTGTCCTTGAAGGACAGTGGTGAGGGGAAATCCTCCCAGTGGGCAGAACTTCGAGCAGTGCACCTGGTTGTTCATTTTGCTTGGACGGAAAACTGGCCAGAGGTGCGTTTGTATACTGACTCATGGGCTGTTGCTAATGGTTTGGCTGGATGGTCAGGGACTTGGAAAGACCATAATTGGAAAATTGGTGACAAAGAGGTCTGGGGAAGAAGTATGTGGATAGACCTTTCTGAGTGGGCTAAAAACATGAAGATATTTGTGTCCCATGTGAATGCTCACCAGAGGGTGACTTCAGCAGAGGAAGATTTTAATAATCAAGTGGATAAGATGACCCGTTCTATGGATACCAGTCAGCCTCTTTCCCCAGCAACTCCTGTCATTGCCCAATGGGCTCATGAACAAAGTGGTCATGGTGGTAGGGATGGAGGTTATGCATGGGTTCAGCAACATGGGCTTCCACTCACCAAGGCTGACCTGGCTACAGCCACTGCTGAGTGCCCAATCTGCCAGCAGCAGAGACCCACGCTCAGCCCCCGATATGGCACCATTCCCCGAGGTGACCAGCCAGCTACATGGTGGCAGGTTGATTACATTGGACCACTCCCTTCATGGAAGGGGCAGTGATTTGTTCTAACTGGAATAGACACATACTCTGGATATGGGTTTGCTTTCCCTGCACGCAATGCTTCTGCCAAAACTACTATCCGTGGGCTTACAGAATGCCTTATCCATCGTCATGGTATTCCACATAGCATTGCTTCGGATCAAGGAACACACTTCACACAGCAAATGAAGTGCGGGAATGGGCACATGCTCATGGAATTCTCTGGTCTTACCATGTTCCCCATCATCCAGAAGCTGCTGGATTGATAGAACGGTGGAATGGCCTTTTGAAAACTCAATTACGGTGCCAACTAGGTGGCAAAAACTTGAAAGGCTGGGGTAATGTTCTCCAGGAAGCTGTGTATGCTCTGAATCAGCGTCCGCTGTATGGTGCTGTTTCTCCCATAGCCAGGATCCATGGGTCCAGGAACCAAGGGGTGGAAATGGGTGTGGTGCCACTCACTATTACTCCTAGTGATCCACTAGGAAAATTTTTGCTTCCTGTCCCTGCTACCCTGAGTTCTGCTGGTCTACAGGTTTTAGTTCCAAAACGGGGTGTGCTTTCTCCAGGAGAAACAACAGTGATACCACTGAACTGGAAGTTAAGATTGCCACCTGGCCACTTTGGGCTACTTATGCCTCTGGATCAACACACCAAGAAGGGGATTACATTATTGTCTGGGGTAATTGACCCTGACTATCAGAAGGAAGCAGGACTGCAACTACATAATGGAGGTAAAGAAGAGTTTTCTTGGAATATAGGAGATCCCCTGGGGCGTCTATTAGTACTGCCATGCCCTGTGATTAAAATCAATGGAAAACTGCAACAACACAATCCAGGCAGGACCACTAATGGCTCTGAGACTTCAGGAATGAAGGTTTGGGTCACCCCACCAGGCAAAGAACCACGGCCAGCTGAAGTGCTTGCTGAGGGGAAAGGGAACATGGAATGGGTAGTGGAAGAAGGTAGTGATAAATATGAACTTCGACCACGTGATCAGTTACAGAAATGAGGACTGTAATGCTGTTTTGTTTGTGTTATACTATTTAAGTTCTAAGATATCAAGTTCAAGAATGAATGTTGCCCAAGGATTTGCACCCTATTCTGGAGAGATTTAATGTGTTTCCAGTTATATGCAGGACAGTTGAGTATTGTCAGGTAAAAGAAAAAATGTGTGCTTATTTGTTTTCATTTGGAAATTAAGTATGGTCTAAGGTATATATATATATGCCAAGTTGACAAGGGGTGGACTGTCATGGTTAGGGACAGGTGTCAACTTGGCCAAGTTGTGGTACCTGTTCATCTGATTGGGCAAGCGCTGGCCTGTCTGTTGCAATGAGGACATTTCATAGGATTAGGTCATGATCACATCCACAGCTGATTCCATTTGTAATCAGTCAAAGGGGAGTGTCTTCTGCAATTAGTGATGCTAAATCCAATCATGGGAAGCCTTTTAAGGAGGACTCAGAGGAGACAGGTTCCATTCATGCTTTGGCTGGTGAGCTTCTCCTGTGGAGTTCATCCAGGCCATCCATTGAGTCATCAGCTTTGCAGCCTGCCCTGTGGATTTTGGACTCTGCATTCCTACGGTCACGTGAGACACTTTCATAAATTTTATATTTGCAAGTGTTCCCTGTTGATTCTGTTTCTCTAGAGAACCCTAACTAATACATCTCCTGCTCTTTTCTGGTTGTTATTTGCATGAAATATCTTTTCCCAACGTTTCACTTTCAACCTATGTTTATCTTTGGGTCTAAGATGTGTTTCCTGTAGACAGCATATAGAAGGATCCTGTTTTTTAATCCATTCTGCCAGTCTATGTCTTTTGATTGGGGAATTCAGTCCATTAGCATTTAGTGTTATTACTGTTTGGGTAATACTTTCCTCTACCATTTTGCCTTTTCTATTATATGTATCATATCTGATTTTCCTTCTTTCTACACTCTTCTCCACACCTCTCTCTTCTGTCTTTTCGTATCTGGCTCTAGTGCTCCCTTTAGTATTTCTTGCAGAGCTGGTCTCTTGGTCACAAATTCTCTCAGTGACTTTTTGTCTGAAAATGTTTTGATTTCTCCCTCATTTTTGAAGGACAATTTTGATAGATATAGAAGTCTTGGTTGGCAGCTTTTCTCTTTTAGTAATTTAAAGATATCATTCCACTGTCTTCTAGCTTCCATGGTTTCTGCTGAGAAATCTACACATATCCCTTGTATGTGATGGATTGTTTTTCTCTTGCTGCTTTCAAGATCCTCTCTTTCTCTTTGACCTCTGACATTCTAACTAGTAAGTGTCTTGGAGAACGCCTATTTGGGTCTATTCTCTTTGGGGTGTGCTGCACTTCTTGGATCTGTAATTTTAGGTCTTTCATAAGAGTTGGGAAATTTTCAGTGATAATTTCTTCCATTAGTTTTTCTCCTCCTTTTCCCTTCTCTTCTCCTTCTGGGACACCCACAACACGTATCTTTGTGCGCTTCATGTTATCATTCAATTCCTTGAGCCCCTGCTCAAATTTTTCCATTCCTTTCCCTATAATTTCTGTTTCTTTTTGGATTTCAGATGTTCCATCCTCCAGTTCACTAATTCTATCCTCTGTCTCTTTAAATCTACCATTGTAGGTTTCCATTGTTTTTTTCATCTCTTCTACTGTGTCTTTCAATCCCATAAGTTTTGTGATTTGTTTTTTCAGACTTTCCATTTCTTCTTTTTGTTGATCCCATACCTTCTTCATGTCCTCCCTCAATTCATTGATTTGGTTTTTGAAGAGGTTTTCCATTTCTGTTCATATATTCAGAATTAGTTGTCTCAGCTCCTGTATCTCATTTTAGCTATTGGTTTGTTCCTTTGACTGGGCCATATCTTCAATTTTCCTGGTGTGATTCATTATTTTTTGCTGGCATCTGGGCATTTAATCAGATTTCCCTGAGTGTGGGACCCAGCAGATTGAAAGACTTTCCTGTGAAGTCTCTGGGATCTGTTTTTCTTATCCTGCCCAGTATGTGGTGCTTTTCTGTCTGTGGGTCCCACCAGCAAAAGATGTTGTGGGTCCTTTAACTTTGGAAGAATCTCACTGCTGGGTGTGTGGTGGAGTCATGCTGAAGTATCTTAAAACAAGTTACAGACAGATGGTACTGGGGGTAGGTTTCCAAGATGGATTTTAAATTTCTTGCTCATGTTGATGGCCAAACCCTTAGTTTCCATTTTTCTTTCTATTTCTTTCTTGTTTTCTCTTTCTCCATCTACTGCCAGTGAGTTCTCCTGAGACATGATGGAAAGAAAAGGATTGATACTCTCTAGCCAAAGAAGGTTATGCTTTCTTTCCACTCGGAACAGAGTTCAAAAAAAGAGGTGAGTTATGGAGGGGAGGGTAGAGCTAGAGGAGTTGCTCTGACAGCCTTTAGATCACCAAGGTCCCTGGGTCTGTGGTTGTCAGAAGTTGCACAGTTACAGCGGTATGGCTCAGTTTTAATGAGTATTGCATGGCTCAGCTGTGCTAGGAGCTGGCCATTGGGCCCTGCCTTTTATAAAGATATAACTGGGCTGGGCTTCTCAGGCTCAGGATCCCATCAATGTTTTAGAAATACTTGTAGAGCAAAGTCAAATAGAACATCAGTACCTACATTCCAACTACAGTCCAACATCTGATGGAGCTGCATTGGCCAGTTTTATATCGAAAGTCTACAGGCTTCAGTGCGCCTGGCAAATGGTTTGATGAAATCCCAGCTCCAGGGAAGGTAATATCCTGGAACCTTATCAAAATACTACAAAACTGGTAAACAATGGAAATTTAACATCTTAGATAAAGGCTTGCAAAATATAAAGCAACTAGTTGATATGCCATGGCTTAGACCTGCCTCTTCTAAGGTTTTCATCCACCCCCACCGACTTCAACCTCAGCCATTTATTGTCATCCTGCCCTTGCTGGGGTTGTTTATTCTGTTTCCTCTAGCACTGCAGAGTTCTAAACCTCTTCCCGGGTTGACTGAGGAAATGACATTCACCATGCTCACACATCAGCAAGGTGAGCCTGAGTGGTGTTGGGTTGGCGCGGCAGTTCATGGGGCTCTCTGAGCTACTGCCAACACCAATTAAATATGGTTTCTTCAATGAGCAGAAACAGTGCTGGCCTCTGGGAGCCCCCAGCCTGTGCTGGGAAGGGCTGCTTGCACTGTACCCCTGGAGAGACTTGCTCCTTGTTGGTTGTCTCCTCAGGGCTGAGTTGATGCTGATCAAGCTCCAGTTGTATTTTGCTTTCTAGCCTGCCTGGGCGGAGGAGAAAAGAGCAGGTTTCTTTTGGGTGGGGAGGGACATTCCTTTCTTCCTGTGGGGAAGGTGATATTTATGTTTCTCAGAAAAGAAGTTTCTGGAGAATAACATAGTGCTATATGGTTTGGATGTTTGGGATAAAAAGAGAACAACTTAAACAATCTATTTCTCCTCTGAAGTGCTGTCAGAAGGGTTGACAGGAAGGACACCCTACGAGAGCCCTTCTTTCGATTTAGAGTGGTGAAATTAGTGGTACTCAATTGCTTAAAATCACCTTAGAGGTTTAAAAAAAAAAATCAACACCAAGCCTGACCCAGAACTAGTTAAATCAGACTCTCTGGAGGAGTAAGACCTGAGCCGAGGTAATTTTAACAGCTCCCCAGGTGGTTTTAATAAGCTGGCCGCGTTGGGAACCACTGCAGTAGAGTATTACATAGCTTATATTAGAGTGTGAGGGAGATGTACTCTTGATAACCTGAAATTTACTGAAAGAAAAAAAGTACCCAATTATTTATTCAGTGCCTTCCTTGTGTCAGGTATCGTGCTGGGTGCTTACCTTATATTATTGCATAATACACACAACAAGAACACCATGAGGTAGGTGCTATGTCATTATGTTCATTTCATAAAAAAGGAATGGAGGCTTAGAAAGATTAGCTGATTTGTACAGGTCACCCAGATGGGAAATATTGGAGCTAGAATTTGAGGTAAGGTCTATTTGACTCCACACTAAACCACGTGCTCCTGCAGAGAAGAGGAAGGGCCACAGGCTTCGAAGATGGTGTGTTTATGGTTAAGATGATTGTCCAGTCAACAAAGACAGGCAATTGCAGGATAGACTTCAGGACAAATTTCAAGTGTTCATTTGCCATACAGCTTTCATTGGCCCTACCCATTTTTCCTGCTGGTGTTATTTTCTCTTTTCCCTTCCATTTAGTCCTGCTTCTTCTGGCTTCTCAAAAGATAAGCTGGACCAGAACACAGTACGTGTTAAAAACAGAGCTCCTGGCCTTTTCTGCTCAAAGAATTTTCTCCCCATTTGAGCTGTGTCCTGGGGAGGTGCACCTCCATTCTACCAGGCACTCAGACATGAGACTCAACCTCAACCCTTTCCAGATCCTAATTTGCCACGCAAGGTGATGACAGAGCTTTGTCTAGAGCTACCTCCTAATTTCATAAAATACTCCCCTCTTCATTCCTTAGTGCCACCAGACTGTCGCATTAACCTTCCTCTCTGTCATCTCTAAGTTTGATGATTTCGTTACAGAAAAAATATCCTATTTATTTAAAAAACAGGAAGAAAAACAGTATTAATTTCTCTGAGTATGCCTTGTTACACAGTTTTACCTTTTGGAATTATGTGCATATGCAAACATTGAAAAATAATATCAAATCGATGTTGAGAAGATAAAAAGCACCCCCAAACTGGAAGAAAACAGAAACAAATGAATCCAACTGTATTTCAGATGAATATCGTTACCGCAAAGAAGGAGAAATAAAGAACCAATCAAAGTAATTTATGAAGACAATATTGACTATATTCTTAGTCTTTGGCTGGGTAGGGAGATGGGGTGAACAGAAAATAAGTCCTGAACCCTTTATAGCAGGTTTGTTTTGGGGAGAAGCCATTCTGAAACTACCTGAGATGTATGTTAGGATTGAATAATAAGTAAATTAGTTTGTACTTCCGGGAGCCGGTTGTCTTTGAGGAAGAAGAGAAATACGAATCTGGAATGGGTAAGTCAAGAAAGAACCCTTGGAATTTGAGATATTGGTGTGGATGTGGGAATTATACGTGTGGTGGGTGTGTGTGTATTATTATGTGTGTGTACATATTTACATATTTTCTAGCTTTGTTCACTAAAATGTCCAAGACCCATAGATACCCGCAAATGCAATGAGCATAACGCTGTGCTCAAATGTTGGTCTCTAATACCCTTCCCCAAGAAAAGGAACCATTTCTTGGAGACATGATTGATCTCAGGGAGGAGGCAGTGTAGGTACAATATGAACCTGGAATATTTTGTTATGCCAGAAAGTAAGAAACTGCTCAAAAAATGATGGGGTATGCCACGAGGACACAGAAACCAACTTGAAGAGATTCTTAACTCATCAAATCAGGGATAATTTGAGCACTAAAATTAAAGACAGTAATGAATTATAAACACTGAGAAAAAGGATTTATGAGTCCACACAGATAATAAATAAATGAATAAAGAAATAAACGGAGAAGGGAGCCCTAGCTCATAGTGGAATGCCAAGTACCTACTGGTAAATGTGGAAGGAAAGCTATCACTGGAAAACCATCATTTTTCAACTATCACAGTAGAATTGCTTCAGGCAAGAATCACCAACAGATGCTAAATCTAGGAGAGAACTTTTGATGAGAAGCAGGATATTTGCCTAATCTTAAAATGTCTCCCTCAGATTACTTATTAATATCAAAGTAAAAATAATAACTCTCCATACTGTGGAGAAATAAAAAACACCTTGACTGAGAGATCGAAATAAATGTCACAAATGAGGGACAGAGAGACACGGTGTGATACCCTGGGAAGGTGTCGCTAAAGCGTTATTCCTGCTGCATAACCTGAGTCTAATCAATAGGAAACATCAGAAAACCCAACCTAAGATGATGACTCTTTATTAAAAAAAAGGGGGGGGGAAGAGAAGACATTAAAAAAATGTCAGTGTGATAAAAGACAAAGAAAGGCTGAGGAACTAGTCCAGATTAAGGAGAGAGATTTTAATTAAGGATTAAAATCACAGTTTACATACAATTTTTGATCCTAGAGTGCATTCTGTACTGGAGGAAAAACACTATAAAAGATAGTTTCAAGTGAATTAACTAAATTGGACTACGGGTGGGAAATTAAAGTATCGGATCAATATTCAGTTTCCTGAAGTTAATAATTATACTGTAGTAACAGATGAGAATAATTCTATTCTTAAGAAATATACACTGAAGTATTTAGGGGTGATGCATGCAATTTCCTCGCAAATGGTTCAGGAAAACACACTCACATTTTTTTTTAAAGAGAGAAGAAACGATAAAGCAAACAGAAAATATTAAAACAATAGGTGAATCTGGGTAAAGTATTTAGGGTGTTCTTTGTACTGTGCTTGCAACCTGAAGTTTTCCATTATTTCAAAACTTTATTTTAGTAAAGCAGTATGATCTCTCTCAAATGTATTATATGCCAAAATTTAATCACCAGTTCAAAAACTCATATTCTCATCAAATGCAACGTAGTCACTGTATTTTTAATACTATACTGTATGCTAACATTTCATTGAAAAAGAGTTCCCTTACTAAAGACAGGTTGAAAACCCCTGTCTGATAGGTAGAAAAATCCAAGTTCTTTAGAGCTGCATTCAAACTCTACATGACTATCCCGGATTAATCCTCCAGCCTTGTATCGTATCTTGGAGCTTCTTGTATCTGCACCCAACAATTCTCGCAGTTCCTTGGACATACACTCTTCTGTTGTATTCCTGTGGGTTTTTGTAACTGGTGTTTTCTCTGCAGAAACCCCTGTATTTTCCTTGCCCCCACCCTCACCCCACCCCACCCACTTATAAATCTGGTAATCATTTTCTCAACCACAAAGATTTGAGAAGGAGGGTTTCTTTTTAAAAGCCTCCTCTGAGGGCATGTCTTCAGCCCAGGAAGAGGGATTCACTCCCACCGATGTGTCTTCTCTGTATCTTGTATATGTCTTTGTTATAGCAATCACTACCCTGTGTTATATGTTTCCTTCTCTTTCTCCTCTACAGTATTCCTTGAGTGCAGGGATCAGGCATAATTCAGTTTGGGGTAGGGAAATCTAGAGGATTGTACATATAGTGCACGCGAACGCTCACCTGGCTCAGGAGAGATGATAGTACACAATTTTTTTGCAATTCCTTATTTAGTGACCTTACTGTGGTGGTTTGAAATTGATGGAAGTATTTATACCCCAGAAATCAGCACCACTGACTAGAACCACTGGGGAAGAGGCCTTTTTATCCTGATGACTTTTTTGGTCAAGATGTGAAGATGAAGGGACTAGGGTTGTGTTTTCTGTGACGTGGGCAACCCGTTCCAGGAGAAGGATACAGATGCCCAAAGAGAAGCCCACCTGCAAGACAGAAAGTGTTTGTGCCTTTCATTCCATCTGACCCAAAGTCAGATCCACCCTTGCCCCATGGTTTAGTTCCCACCTCCCTCCACTGTTTCTGTGTTTTTGTTGAGCTAGATCAAGTTCTGTTTCCATCACTTGCACCTAATGTTGGTCAACCTAATCTTCAACTATTTTGAACACCTTGAAAGTAGAAACAGTTGCACACAGTTTGTTATTTCATGTCACACCCAATGCTGTCCTAGAACATAGAAGATACATAATAAATCCATCAGAGCAACTTTATGAAACATTTGGGCACATGACCTGGCTGATTACGCTTATATTTTTATCCCATAGAACCCATTATTTGGGTGTGGAAATAATTCAATTAGTTGCATAACATTGCAACAACCAGCCTATAGAGAACATATTTTTTTAACCTAAAATCAAACACATGAATAAACAGGACACAGTTTGGTAGACATGATTTAGAGGCTGAAATTGTGGCATTTCTGGGATATTTTGCTTTATGGGGACAATTAATTCAGGAGTAGCGACTGTATTATATGTTTATTTAAAAAAATATGCTTACTTCAAAATTTGCTCTAAGACTATTTTTGGAAAATTCACAACACCACGGAGAGAGATGCCCTAGAGATGCCCCTAGACCAGGGCTGGAAACTAGAGGTACCCGAAACACAGGTGATGCCTGTGAGTCAAATGCCCCACAAATCATTATCTTTCAACATCCAGGCCATAAAAAAAAACAGCATAAGTTTAGTTCCAAAGTTCTAAAATAGCAAGACTTGGTTTCTCGATGACTTTAAATCTTAAAATAGAAGTGTACCAAGCAGACACCTCATTTTTCAGTATAGAATTAAGCTCTGCCTGATAACGGATGGATACTTTCCACATTAATGTAAAATGTGAGCATGCATTGTGAGATAGTGTAATGCAGTCCAGGAACTGACGGTGATATATTTAGATACTGATTAGAAGTAAAACTGATACATCATTCCTTATAATGTACATGAATAGTACCAGTGCATAACAGAGCCTCTTAGGACTGAGGTCATTTATTTTTCCTCCTGGATATATTGTTTATATCATGTTCTCTCCCTCATGTTATATATTAAATTGTTTAATGTAAGCCATAAGAGAGCAAATGTCACTAAAGGTCTTTTCTCCCCCTTCTCTTAAAATCTGAAGAATCAAATCTTCTAAAGCAGGTGATCTGTCAGTTTTCATTCCTGAGGGTCGTTGGTACGTAAAGCTTTTCTTATCAGTTCATTTTACATTCCCAAATTGAATGACTATTAATCTATAACATCTGAGCCGAAAGTCTGGGGGCTTCCTGACTTTTATGCAGCCTACTTTCTGGGTCCTAAAAGTGTGTCCACAGGATGGATAGCTTCTCTAAAGTTAGTAGGAGAATCAATCCATTATTAGAAAGTTTCTTAAAGGAGAAAGACTGCTTAAAGTCAAGTTGATTAATAACTACTGTTATTGTCCGTGCTAAGGGAATATTTTTGGAAAATATCTTTGTGAGTGTGTGTGAATATTAGTGTAAGAGTTAGACATTTGGTTTTCTATATGTCTTGGAAAGTAGAATGGCCTCAAACTAAACTTTTCTGTCCCATAACTATAAGCACCTCTGCAACCATGAAACTACCATAATAACGATCACCATTGACAGAGGCTTACAGAAGCTTTGGCCCTTTGCAGCACCTTCCTGCATGCCGTCTTATTTACTCTGCCCCCAGATAAATCTACCACGAGGTGGTTATTATTATTCCACATCAAATCCATCGGTAAATCTTGTTGTCTCTGCTTTCAGAATAACTTTTGGATTTGCTTCCCAACGCTCCCCCCGGGACTGCCCAGTCTAAGCTGCCCTCATCCCTTCCTTGGATTGTTGTAATAGCCTCCCAGTAGGTCTGGCTGCTTCCCTCTGATGTATGGGGTTTTGTACTATTCAGTATTCAGGCTTCTGGGCACATGGCCGGATTGTACTCTCCCACCTCGTTTGAAGTTAAATGTGGCCATATGATTTGCTTTCGTCAATGAATGTGAGTGGAAGTGATAAGTGTCACTTCCAGGTTGAAACTTTAGAGCTGGTGCATGCTCTTTTTTCTCTGTCATGGTGATCCGCAAAACTCCAGATAGAGGCTCTGTACTTGTGTTGTAGAGGGAAGAAAAGTAGAGTAGAGCTACAGCCAACTTAACGATGGACATAGAGTATGCGTGAGAAAACTTTTGCTTTGATAAGCCACTAAGGTTGTGTTATAGCAGCCTGACCTAGCCTATCCCAAATGACCACAACGCTTATAATCCTATCTTAAAATAGCAGTTGGAGGGATCCTTTCACACATATGCTGCTCAAATCCTCCCATGGTTTCTCATCAACATAGTATGAAACACAAAGTGCTTGCTTTTAGGCCCTTGGTGCTTTGGCTACTACTCTGACCTCATTTCCTATCACTCTCCCCTTCACTCTTTTCCCTGAGCCATACTTGTTATTTGACCGTCTATATATGTTCCTGCCTTTGCACCTGCACTTTGCTTCTGCCTGGTGGCTTGCCCCCTTCATCACTTCATTCTGACCTCTGCTCAGATGTCCTCTCAAATACCAGGGAGGCCTTCCACGATTGCCTTAACTGAAACAGTGCCCACCAGTCTCTATGTCCTTACCTGTTTTTATTTTTCTTTCTAGCATGTCTCCATTTACTACTACCTAACATTGTAGATCCCATGTCTTTGTCTCTCTCTCTCTTTTTTTTAAGCACAAACACATTTATTTACTAACCAAAGGGATGATCCTAATTAAACCAATACTGTAAAATAGTTGGATGTAAAATATTTGTGATACAGGTAATGGAACATAATAATGAAAGAAAGAAAAGCAATATGGAGATTTGCTCATTGAACTGAGCTTGTTCATCCTTATAGCTAATTCCTGCCGAAAGGTGATGATGGAATTTTTATTCTAATTTTCATGGACCTGAGTGCTGGAGAGAGTGTTCATAGTACACACCACCACTAATTCCCCATCTTCCACTTGTTATCTTGCTTTCTTTCCCATCCCATTCCTGGTGTTGAACCAACGCTCCATCTGTAGAGGTGCAGACAGTGTGAGTTTTTCTGTCATCAGCTGTAACTTCTTCAAATTTCTCGTCCAGGTTATAAGAAAACCGTGTTGTTTTCAAAGTGCT
Organism: Tamandua tetradactyla; assembly: GCF_023851605.1. Lineage (NCBI taxonomy): Eukaryota > Metazoa > Chordata > Mammalia > Pilosa > Myrmecophagidae > Tamandua > Tamandua tetradactyla. The sequence continues at coordinate 11,991,098 of NC_135338.1, forward strand.
CTCAGTTTTTATGGTGAGAGATTTGCCATCAGAAGTGATGACACAGTCTGGCTTGGCCAGTGTACCCATTCTCGCAGAGCCATTCCTACTCCTACTTCCTTCAAGTATTCATCAAAGCCTTTTGATGTCCACCTGGCGCCATCTTCCTACCAGCTGCTGCATGGTGGCCGTGGTGGGCCCAGGCGTGCGAACGAGGACAGTGAGTCGGTCTGGTGGTGAGCATGGTTTTCATGTCTCTGTCTCTTGTCTATGTTTCTTCAGACAACAGGGGTTGTTTTGCCTGCTTTGTCCACTCCTTTATCTCCTGAGCTTACTATGGTAATGTCCTGTGTTGGGCACTCAGGAAACCACTGTTGAACTGTTGAGCCCCATTTTACACAGGAAGAGACTGAGACTCAGAGAAGTGAGGGTACTTGGCCAAAGTCACACGAGTTGGTAAGGGACTTGACACCAAGGTCTCTGACTCTGATGTCCGTAAGCTGGACTCTTCTCAATATGGCACCCAGAAAATGCAGTCAGAACGCGTGAGCCCTCGGCCTGGGGTCATGCTGGTCATGAGCAGTCTCTGTTTTTAATTTACAAGGCCTGAGGTTAGGATGAGTGGCTTTGAAATGCACTGCACACACGCTTGTTTCATTTGTCATGTACATTGCAGTCTGTTTTATAACTTCACCCCTAAAACATTCTGTCCTTGTGCTAATGGAGAAGACTTGTCATTTGATAAATAAATTTGTATTTATTTGATAAATAAAAAACCATGGGTGATCCAAAAGTCCCTCCTTGGCTTTAAAAAGAAAGTTTGTTGCCATTACCCTTCAAAAAAGAAGTGTCTGTCTGCTGACTTGGGGACTTTGAACACAAAAGAAGTGCCCCCTGGCTTTGAGGCTATAAGATGCACAGGGGTTTGGCTGGACTGCCGCAACTTGCTCTATGTTGGAGGGTAGTTCTGACACACACACAATTCAGCCTCAACTCTCCACTGGCTCTCAGCTCCCTTTGCACACAAAGTCGATGCAGGGAGAAGCTCAAAAGGCAAATACCTGATGGAAGTAAGTTCTGTTAATAAATATGTTATTGCCCAGATCATCAGCTAATCTCCAGTTGAAGTTTTTATAGAATCAGATCGATCAAAAGAGAAAGCACCTTAATGTTCATCAGACCCCAGATTTATCAGAGTGTGGCCCATGAGCTGCCTGCATTAAACTTACCAGCAGTGAGCGTAAAATGAAATATTCTTGTGTCTCCCTCCAAAATGACCGAATTTGAATTGCTGGGAGTGGAGCTCAGTAATCTGCAGCTCTGCCTAGCTCCCCAGGTGTTTCTCATGAACCCTCAAATTTGGTTCGGGTTCAACCTTCTCCTTTTATAGGCTCAGAGAAACTGAGGCCTAGGGATTTGATTCTTGTGGAAATGATTATGTCAAATTGCAACTAGGAAAGGTGAAAGTAATTTTCAGGGTAACAAAATTTTAAGAGTCATTATTCATCTTTTTTTTTTTTTTTTTGGCATGGATCTCCTCAATAAAAAAAGAAAACAAATAGAAAAGCGCAGGTCAATATTTGAAGCATGAGGCAAAATAGTGGTTATCTCAAATATTCTTCCTTGAAGGAGATTTTCAGATCCTCACACTGGAACTGGGGACTCTCCTCTGAACAATAGCCTCACATGAATTATGCCCCTTGTGTTTACCAGCTGAATAAAGGCCACTAAGAGTTAGTCAGCAGCTGGAGGAGGGGAGAGGAAGAGTGAGAGATTGGTGAAGGAAAAGAAAAAGGAGTCAAATCCCAGCAGATTATTCATCAAAATAAATATTGTGAAGAGCTTTTTCTGAGTCCCTATTACATTAGGTAAGGAAATAAATTTAGAGCATGTTAGTGATGCTAATGTATTCATGTGAACCACCTAAATTTTTTTTTTCCACAAATGTGAAATAAGGCTAAGGCCCTATCACTCAACCACGAATTACTAATTATTGGAGAACAGAAGATTCTCTGTACTTTATCCTTTGTAACAATACATGTGAAAAAAAAAGTCCCTAGAATTTTGTGGTCAAATGTGGCTTTAAGTGAACAGATAAGCGCCCAAGTAAATTAAAGCACTCTTCCATTCCTAAGGGAAGTTGGTGAACTGCCCACATAATTTGCTGATAAAGGCCTATCTGTTAAAACAAAGTACAGCAGCATTGGCAATACATTTCAGCCAGAGACCCTAAGTGGTTATTTTTCCTTGACAGTCTTGTTGGCTTTTTTTTTTTAAGACCCTAAAACTATTTGAGAATGAAATATAGATGATGATATTGGCTTTAAGTTAATCTTACACTTTTTGCTTGGAAAGAGAAAAATCCATCGGCACGACTTCTTTGGTAAACACTGTTGCGTGATAAATTGTTATGAGAAGAAAGTCATAAGGAAAACTCGGCTTCACAAATGACACACATAGAAAAACAGCAGATGTCTGATGAAGTAAAGAATGGACTTATTGCCAAGACCTTGAAAAACAAAATTAATTTCCTTCGTCTTTGATAATGATGATGTAATGTAGTTAATAGGAAGAGCCTGCCACGCTCAAGTACTTATAAAAGGGAAAACGTTCACCAGACCCAGGTCAGAATCACTGGTTTTAGTTGCTATTTCTCTCACCATGCTGGTTGTTAGATAAAGGGGGTGAAAGAAGCAAGGAACTTATTTGGTGGTGCTTTTAATGTAAAAGGCTTGGACTCTCCTATTATTATTATTATTTTAAAATTTTTTCTACTATTATTTTTGAGTGACTCTTTTCAAAAAAGAAAAAAAAAAGCAGTTAAATCAGACTTTTGCCTCTGACACTGATTTCAGATATTTGGAGCCTTTGGAAAGAATTGTTGGTGAGAAAGATTGTTCACAAGAATAAAGCAAAATCATTGCTATTTTACAGAATAATTGACTTTCCATAGGCAGGAGAACATTTGGTTTTTAGGTAGAGGGGCACATGGCTGGTGCCCTTTTCCGTATAGGGGACATTTTTTGCTCTTGTTGGTCACACTACGGAAAGACTTAATTAATCTCTGCTTAAGTCTGTGAACAATTCACAGGTGGGTCTAACTGTGTCCTTTCAGCCCCATCTAAAAACGCTCGACACGATAGCTTATTTTTTAAGAATCATCCAACCATTGTTGGCAATTTGTGTTTTATGATGTAAAAGCTGTTGAGTTTTCTGGCCCCAGTAAACTAAGTTTAAAATAAGCAAAGTGATGGTCAACCTGACTTTGGTCATGGAATTAAAGTTGACCCCATTCTATTCCACAGCTGAATTTGTGTAGCAGGCTGTGAACAGTGTGTGCCTTTTGAACAACCTTTCTGTGAGGTTGCTTTGAGCCTGAGAAAAGAAGGGTCAGAATATTAGCCATTAGAAGAGCCCATGTGGGGCAGGCCATGGTGGCTCAATAGGCAGTGTTCCCACCTGCCATGCCGGAGACCTGGGTTCAATTCCCAGTGCCTGCCCAAAAGACTCCGTGTGGTGGGGTGAACGGGGGGTTTGGTTTGCTTGATTCTCTCGTGCTATGTGTGTGTATTCAGTCTAAACCTGCATACCTGATAGCCCCTCTTTCAGGGGCCCACTGGCAGGGACTTGGCAGAGAGGTTAACAACCGTTAACACTGTTGACCCAGAGATTGCTTCTTCCTCAACGCTAAGGCCAGGGTTTTGAACTTGCTTTTAGCATTTTCAGGCCTGTAATTATCTCTCTTCTCTGGGGAAGGTTCTTCTCCCTTGTGAAAAGGGCTTTGAAGAGCTAATGGATGGGTCTTTTCCAAACTCATTACAGTTTGTGATGAACTCTGGGAGAGAAGCAAGCTTTATCTGTTTTGTCTGTCTTTTTCCTTTTATTTTCTCTTTCCCTCTTTTTTTGCCTCTAGAGCATTTATATGGGAAACACATTTAAAAAGTTCTTTGTTTATTATTTTTTCCTACTTACTTTATCTGGTGTAAAGTCAGGGCTATCTAGGAGGGAAACCTGATGGCTTACCCACTGGAACTCGACTTGGCTGTCATGAGACACTGCTGGCCCAATGGTGTTACAGCAAATAAAAACAGTGATAATCACAGGAAGCACTCACCGAGATGGTGCCATCAGCTATATCCATTAAGCACTTTTTGAAATACTATTTCGTTAAATCCTCACAGCAAAATTATGAGTTAGGTATTACCTAACTTACATAAATGAATAATAGATTTAACAGATGAGGTAACTGAGGCTTAGAGGAGTCGGCTTGCCCAAGATTACAAACAGTTATGTGCCCAAATTGGGATTCCAAAGCCCGTACTCTCCACCTTCTTATGCTTCTCCAGTATTGAATCTTTTCTGTCCCTTGTTTTTTAATCCATTATTCCCCATAGCTGTCTTGAGGCATTGATACCTGTTATTCTAAATCAGCCTGCAGGGTAAGTCCATGTACGCGCAAGTCGTTCCCATAGTAAAGAGGCTTTTAGTAAATTCAGTTATTTGGTTAATACATCGTGGAGGCTGAAGTAAGCGCCCTTTTAGAAAGATCAGTGAAGGGGTGAAACTACTTCCCCCACCAGAATGCAACAAGTTCGAAAGCTGTTGCTTTTTGTTGTTGTTGAACTGGGAGCTTTGGATATCTTCAAAACCCTCCATCTGTTGCTATTTCAGCTGTAGGACTTTTAGCTAGTAAGCCAAGTACCAGAATAGATGGTAAGAGGGTCTGCTAAGCAGAGCTGTAAATCTTCAACTCTTGCATTTCATACAGAGTCAAGTAGAAAGAAAGAACTTGGAGGCTCATTTCACAGAAGACAAAAATGAAAGGAGTTGCTGATAAACTTCATGCAGAGATTGGAGGGAGCTAGGTTAAAGGCAGGTGGAAAGGACTAAGAGCTTAATAAGTGGAAATTCCTGTGATAAGTCTTAGGAAAGAAGAAGGGAAAAAAAGAGAGAGAGCCATCTACATGGTGGATGGATTAAGAAAAAAAAAGTCAGGTCTATGGATAAAAAAATAATGGTCTGGGAGTTGAAGGAGAGTAAATTCCTTCTCTGAAATATTATCCTAATAGTTTTGTGGCTTTCTTTGCATGGTGGTGATGATGACATAGCCACTATTACAGAAAAATTAGGTATTGCAAACTTCTAAATAAAATTTGTGCTTTTAGACATTTGGTTTTTTTCAGTCCTGCATATTCCTTTTCGGTAGAACTTACTACCAAAGAAGGAGGAACTTAGCTTGCATCTTTCATAGAAATGACACCCGCGAAAATGTTTCTTACTTGGGAATAAAGAGCAACAGTTTCTAAAGATGTTAAATCTCAAATAATTCTGTGTTCTTTCCTAAGAGCAAATGGGAACAGTATTTCAAAACCCAGAAAAACTCACAACAAACCTAAGGTGATTGCAACCATATCTTGCAAATAAGCACTTGCCTAGAATGGTTATGGAGGGATTGAAAACCTATTACTACAAATAACATTACACAAAACTTTTCAAACCTAGCAACTAAACTGTATGTACATGCAACGTGAGCTGAGTATCTTACAATATCAGCGTTTTGGTTTCTCAATACAAAGAAGCAATTCAAATTAGACAATACCAACAAGGTTCAGATTCCTACTCTGTTACTTATTTGCTTTATGATTTTTGGCAAATCACCTAAAATTCAACTTCCTCGTCTGTAAAATGGGGTAATACTCCTAAACTGTAGGATTTCTGTGTGGGTTAATGAGAGATTTTATTATACACGCTTCTGGCCAGTGAAAATATTCACTAAATGGTGACTATTATCATTATGTAGATTTTAAACATATCTAAGCATTTTAATAAAGGCATTTTTGTGTTTGGAAACTGAAAGAGGTCAGGTAGAAACCTTGGAGGATTCCTTCCCCCTCTCCTCCAAGTACCTGAATGCTAAGCAGAGTGTCCAGATGTGAGAGGCAATCGATTTCCTACAAATTCCCTAAATAAACAAATCATGTATTTGATAGTCACTCTGGAAAAGCTCTGCCTTTCCTCTGAGGAACTCAGGACAATTCATTCACCCACCAAATGTTCAGTAAGCTATTACTGTGTCAAGCTTTGCCTAGGCACTGGGCATTTAAGAGTATAGAAGATAGACACAGCTCTCCCTTTGTGGAACTTAAGTTCTAGAGGGCAGAGAGAGCTAACAGTGAATAAGTAGATAAACGGAAGATGATATCCTGGTTGTGACAGCACTCTATAGAGAAGTCTCAGCGTGATGTAATGAAGAGTGGGTGGAGGTGGTGGCTTTAGGGGGTGAGGTCGGGGAAGTTCTTCTGAGGAGGTGATTATTGAGCTAACATCTGGAAGGTGAGAAAGATGCTGGTAAAGTCCCCTGAGTCGAGGGAGCAGCAAATGCAAACACCCAGGTGCAAGAAGGTGTTTGGTTTGAGAAAGAGAAAGAAGTTCTGGAATTCTGCCAGGAATGGGGAGAACTGCATCGGCTGAGGTCACCATGAGAAGACAATGAAAGGAGAAAAGGATTAGAAAAGGGGTGTGGAAGTCATTGCAGGAAATATGACTGTAATCAGTCACCCAGCCTGGAAATGCCCACTGTAGGCTCTCTGACCCTCAGACACCCTGTGAAGAGAGAAGCCAGAGAGTAGTTGAAAAGGAGGCTTGCTGAGAAAAGGAACTTGAGAATTTTGGTGGTAATTTTACTTTGGAAGACAACAACAACAAAAAAGGATCATTTCATCAGCGTCCAGAGAGCCTGGATGAAATGGAGCCACTGGAAAGCTGCTGAAACATTATTTTGGCTTGTTCTCAAGAAGGTCCTATATATATATATATATATATATATATATGTACAATTTTATATTTGCATTAAAGCCTCAGAATCAATTGTTTTCATTTTATAGCATTTCATTTCACATATATATTTTTAAATAGGAACATGTTATATGGAGTGTATTACCTCCTAGAAACAGATGTGTAGGTGGTATTTTAGCCTTAATTCCCAAATATTTTTCCTATCCAACCCAGGGTTCACACACTTAATGGTTTCATGCTAGGTAACCTGATGTATTGTGTAGCTTCTTAACCCGGTTGGTGAAGGCATGGTGCTAACGAGGCCAAGGTCACTGGGTCAAACACCAGTGGATGGTTAGCCTGGTTACATAGTCAAGAATTTATTCAGCCAGGTTAGAAGCCCAGGTGACAATGCCAGTGGACAGGACAGATCTGTTGTGGGCGTAGGAATGTGGGGACCATGTATTTATCTCACTGTAGCCCCATAAAGACACCTTGAGCTGAGATTCCGCCTAGGTCAGCAAAATCCTCTGCCCCATGGATGAGCATATTCTGAAAAATTTGGCCTCTTTTTTTCATTCAGACTCACTCATTAGAAAATGAGTTCTCCCTTTGCTAAGAAGCTTGTCCATCTACTGATTCCCTGACTCTATTCAACAACTTGATTGTTGGACCTTCTTTAAGTTATGCATTACGAAAGGCAGGAAGATAATTTGATTTTCTCATTAGAGAGAAAATGATTTGCCTTTTGGCTGGTTTAGGTTTTTTGCTGGAGATTATTTGGTTTGGCTCAAAGATTTTTTCCCACAAGGTGGACCAGTAGTGCTGCTCAATCTTTGGTCAAGGATGCCCAATTCCATCTTCAGGTGAGCAGGTTGTTACAGGTGAGTTTGCTGAATGATGTGGCCTGGGTGCATCTGTTTGGCCTGAATTTTCATGGTCAGCCACTTGGAAGGGCTGGCAAAATAGCCACTGCATATGGTCCTATGACAGTGTCATGCTATCTTAATCAATTTTCTTTCTCTGTCTAAACGATTAATGCAAGTCATTGTGCCTACTAGGGGAAGAGGAAAATGAATAAGATGACTATAGTTCAGTTGGGGAACAGACATATAAATACAGAATGCCAGGTTTCTTTAAAATGTTGGACTTGAAAATCAAGGAAATGAAACATCAGAGATGTGTTTGGGGAAGGTCGCAAGAAACAGGGGTGGGCACCTGGAATTATTTCTAGGTCTCCACTGATGGAAAATGTGTTCCATTTTCTCCCCCATGAATATTTTAATAGAAAGGAGAGAGGTAGAGGGCAGTCTTTGAAAAATAATAAGAAAATTGGAGATGGGCACATACCCATGGATAAAACAAGTAGTGCTAAAGCCATATGAAGGTTTGCATGGAAAAGTCAGGAACAAGATGTCACCGAAGTGGCTATTGCCTCTTGATTGAAATGGAAACTGGTGGGCTAGTAAGAATGCTGCAGAGGTTGGCGGGTTTTGTGCCAGCTCTAATGTCAGAACCCTCGATTCAAATCCAGCACTTCCAGTTTCTCCTGTGTGACCTTGGAGAAGCCACATAACCTCTTTAGGGTCCACTTACTCCATCTGTTGAATGGTATCTACCTCATAGGATGCTGAGGACTGAAGGAAATAATGTTAACCTTGTCAAATGCTTAGGTCTGTGCCCGCTAAATAGTGAGGTCTCAATAAATGCTAGCTAGCGGTATTAATTCACTCTTTAGAAGGAAATACACAAGCAACTTGGCGAAGAGGCTTTATTCCTCCTTGAGGCTATTAATGCAAAGTTGAAACAGATTCACATCTACTGTCTACATAACAGGCTGTAGTTATAACTGTCATGTTTTGTTGTCCATTATTGCTGGTCTGCTTCCCTTTTTCTTATCTGGATCCTAAATCAATAGGTGTGGTTCAGTATGGTTCAGTGATCATTGTCAAGCATTTTCCATACTTACTAACAAGTAGTTTATATTGCCCTAGGGTAGACTGAGATAGCTTGCAAAGAAGGAAGATGTGAGACCTCATTTCTAAAATGGTAATAATATATTTGATATACATGAAGACACGTATGCGTAAATGGAAAATCTTAGCTAATGAAGCCTTCTAGATGTCTGCATTCCAAATAAGGATGTGTCTCATAGACTATTTTAGCACTTGAGCACTCCATTTTCTCTCTCTCTCCCCCCATTTTCATGGATTGAAGATCCAGGAATCAAAAAAATAGTCTTAGGTGAATGATAGAAATATCCATGGAATTGAATTTTTAAATGAAAATTCTCACGGGTTTAAAAACAATTTGGTAAGCCCCAAGTGCAGTGTCCTGTACTTAACTCTGTTTTTCTTTTTGATTCATTGCTTCAGATCCTTTTCTGTGAAGTATTTTTAAATCCTGCAGGGTAAACAGTGAGAGAAGTCTATTAATTTTTATTATATTTCCTAAATTGTAAAGTTAATTGTTAAAATTAGATCTGCTTGCTCGGGTAGCTTTCTAATTGTTCTTGCAAACTTAGTTGGTATGGGGGGAAGTTCTTTTCGGAAGCTCCAGAAAAGCTCAACTGTACATCTAGCCCTCTGCTTATGGCTTGTGTGTTCCGTAGGACCAAGACTAGAAAAACAAACGAGGCTATTTGGGCATTTTTTGTTTTTTAATTCAAAGAGCAAACTATTTTGAACTCCATCCCAAATCTCCATGGTTCCGAGAGGAAAGACATAGCAATGCACTGCTTTTCCACGGACCAAATAAATGCTGATGGGAAATGTTGTTCTGTTTGTTCCTGTGTCAGGGGTTTATGATCGAGTGAACTCTCCTGTAGCTCCAGCAGGCTTTGATGTGCCAGGGAGAAATTGGGTTTGGGGTTTTGGAGAAAGAGATTGGGGAAGGATTTGGAATGTAATGGCCCTTGTTATCTGTAGAGGCCAGAGACACCCTGCCAGGGGCCAGCGCATAGCTGCTGCCTGGGAGCAGAGGAGAGGAGCGCTCAAGGCAGGGCTTTGGCATTTCCAGTAGAGCAGCACTTAGTTAAAGCCACTGGAGTGATTTCTTGCTGCTAATAGATTTGTTTCTTTAGAGGCAGATAAGTAAAGGAAACGATGACTTTTAAGTGAACAGTTCCCCTGCATGGGACTGGTTAGTGTCAGCTAGTCCAGTGGCAGGAAATACCAATCGGGTTTTTTTTGGTAGCTCAGTGACAAAAGGTTTTGCTGTCTTCCTTCCCTTTTTTACCTCCCTCCCCAGCCTTACCCTCTCTCCTTCTCTCCTTCTACAAAACCCAGATGCCCGCCCCTCTGCCTGCTGGTGGAGAGCTGAGGCTTGTCTGAAAGCCGTTTAAGTAATTGCTCATAATTGCACAGGTTTCCCCGACTGGGCTTTTACCTCTCCACCCCTGAAATTAAACGGGGCCAAAGATGTGTGACCTTTTTCTAATGGGATGGGCCCTAGAACAAAGGAATTCAAGGAGGAGGCCCTGGGCCTTTACCAGGGCTCATCTATGACAGCTGGCTGCAGCCTAGGGGAGAGACCGGATTGTTTTTTTTCCTGGTAGAGGTGGAGGTGGGAGGGAATTTCTCCCCCCCAAACCTCAGGGTTTTGTGTGATGTCCCTTGAAGTTCTCTACTCTGTCCGAATATAAAATCTTTGCCTGTTGCCGATCACCATTTGGTTCTGAAAGAGAGTTGGGTGCTATCTGACCAGGATAGCTTGGGAGGTCTGGGTTTCCCTGCTTATCAGCTTCATAGCCTTGCCTGACTCATTTAAAGTTTCTAGGTCTTAGGTTCCTCGTCTGAAAACCAGGGATGGGAGATAATATATACAATGCAAGGTGCTTAGTACCAAGGAGTCCAACAAATGGCCATTGTTTCTCATTATAATTTTCCTAATGTCTTCTCACCCCTCATTTTCTTAAAAATATTTTAAATACTCAAACAACACACGATATATGTTATATTATACAATAAAGAAGTTAAAAAACAATAACATACAAACACAAATATCCTTGACACACAAACATTTTATACACGGTGTACAATCAATGGCTGGAACACATTTCACACATGGTGTACAATCACAGAGTTATGTAGTCATCACCATGATCACTTTTTTGAACATTTGCATCTCTCCAGGAAAAGAAAAAGAAATAGAAAGAAAAAAGAAAAACCTCATACATCCCATATGCCTTACCCCTCCCTCTAATTAACCACTAGTATTTCCATCTACCTAATTTATTTTAGCCTCTGTTCCCCTATTATTTGTTTATTTAATTTTTATCAATATTTTTATAAAAATAAAATATTTTTATAAACAACAAACAGACATCCCAACATTCTTGACATGCAAATATTCTTGACATACAAACGTTCTTGACACACTTACAGTCAGTGGCTCACAATATCATCGCATAGTTGTACATTCATCACCATGATCAGTTTTTTGAATATTTGCTTTTCTCCAGCAGAAGAAAGAAAAAAGAAAAGACTCATACATCCCATACCACTCCCCTTCATTGACCACTAGTATTTCAATCTACTCTATTTTAACCTTTGTTCCCCTATTATTTGTTTATTTTTTCAATCCATATTTTTTACTCATCTGTCCATACCGTAGATAAAAAGGAGCATCAGAACAAGGTTTTCACGGTCACACAGTCACATTGCAAAAGCTGTATCATTATACAATCATCTTCGAGAAACATGGCTATTGGAACACAGCTCTACAGTTTCAGGCACTTCTCTCTAGCCTCTCTAATATACCTTAAACTAAAAAGGGGATATCTATAAAATGCATAAGAATAACCTCCAGGATAACCCCTCGACTCTGTTTGAAATCTCTCAGCCACTGACACTTTATTTTGTCTCATTTCTCTCTTTCCCCTTTCAGTCGAGAAGGTTTTCTCAATCCCTTGAAGCTGAGTCCCAGCTCATTCTAGGATTTCTGTCCCACGTTGCCAGGGAAGTTTACACCCCTGTCACCCCTCATTTTACCTCCTTGAGCTGAGGAGAGAAATTCAAGGCCTTGAATTTTATGATCAAAATTAGTTAAAATCCACCAGATTTTAAAAACAGAAAAGAATTTTAGAATCATCTAGTTCATTGCTTTGCAAACCTGGCTCTACATTAAAACTACCAGGGGAGCTTTGTACTGATGCCCAAGCCTCACTTCTAGAGATTTGATTTAATTGGTCTGAGGTGGGCTCTAGGTCTCAGTATTTGTATAAAAACAGTTCTGAGTTATTCTAATGTGCAACCAGAGTGGAGAACCACTGATCTTTTTTAACCACCTCATTTTATAGATGAGAAAAACTTGGGTGCGTAGGGATCTGTTTGTTCATTTGTTCATCTGTTAGCTTACTGACCTAGCCATCTGTATACATACACCAAACACATATCAAGCATCTACTAGGTGTCAAACAATGTTGTAAGCACTGGAGATAGAGTTAAGTGGATTGATTTCCTTTCAGGAGAACAGAACTGAGACCTGGCAGGGAACAGTTTGAACCTATCAGCTTCTGCCTTGTTGCTCTAAATTGTTTCTTTATGCCACAAAGAGTCAGAACTGGGGCAAGGAGGACTGGGTTATTAGAGATGAGTAGCTGGCAGGGATTCAGGCTTCTAGCCCACAGGTAAATCATGGTGTCTTCTCCACATTCAAATCTCTGGGCTCATTACCCAAACCAAACGTCACAGCACAGCACATCCTACATCTGAAGTTTCTGCATGTCCTGAGCTACTTTGTCAATAGCTGTCCTCTCGCCCTCAAATTTGCCCAAGTTTGCCTCAAACAGTCAGGCACAGCTCATGAGCTACAGCCAGATTCTGAGCTTGGAAATCCAGCTGATACAAACAAAATGGAGACAACGTGAACATTCTGTTGCTTTAGATTTATGCTATTGTAGTTAATGGATCTGTCAGTGTTTCCATTATGAGCCCCTTATTTTCAGGGGTATATAGCCCATAAACGTTCTCTCCAGACTGAGCCTTGGCACTTTCAGCCTGGGAGCACATGTGTGTGTTGGGGTGTGTGTGTGTGTTTTTATAAGGATGTGAGGGGAAAAAAAAATAAGTTAGCCATTTTGAAGCAAAGGATGGTGAGAAACAGAAAAAAAGGTGGTAATTGATTGCAGATGCTCTTTTGATGCTGCCAGAACTTGAAAACTGCTGAGTTGCTTTGTCCCCAGTTGGGTATATGAAGGGTCGAGATGCTATTAATTACCCTCAATTCTGTGCAAGCAATGTTAATTGACAAAGTAAAAATCCACATCTGAAGGATAAAATATGGACTTGGGTAACTTCCACAAGGGCAAGAATTGGCTCAAGTCCGAAGGCAGGTCCAGGTGGCTTCTAGAAGCTGAAGGATCACAGAACTCTGAAAAGGCAAGTTCCTTTCACCTGTGCTGGGCTGTTTCCCTCCATCACCCAATCTTGTTTCATCCCTTAGTTGGGGAAAAAGTGGTGCAGCAGGAGCTTCTGAGGACCTCCTTCAATCTAGTTTTTGTTGGCAGCCGTAGTTGCCATAGTACATGTTTGAGGGGCAGAGTTGTCCATTTTCCTTTTGGATATGGAGTGCCAGACGCCTTCTGGTAATTTGGATTTAATGAGATTATGTCATAACCCAGCACTGATGTGAAAGACACAGGCTGATCAATGTTGATGAGAATCCAGAAGTCAAACAATCCATAACGGTCAAAAAGTTGTAAACCCAGAAATGGTCATTATGCATTTAAAAACAAAATAAAACAACACAACACAATTCACTTTGCAAGCTGCTTCTCCCATAATTTTTTTCAGGAAGCTTCTATTGCTTAAAACCTAATCATGACTAATCTTGAACAATGAAGAAATCTATAGAAGAGAAACCAGAGCCAGTCAAGTCCAAATTAGTTCTGATCACAGACATGAACTGAAGACCACAATGTGTGTCTCGCAAACAAGAGGCCGAACAATAGTCAGGCCTGGCTGATGAGAACTGACCCTGGGATTGTCCCCATCCCCACATTTCTCCATTGTGACCAGGCAAAGAGTCAGAAATGTCTAGGTCTGTTTTTTCTCATGACAATTCAACAGCTATCTACTGTAGATACCACTGTAAGTAAATATTTATTTTTATTATTCGAAGCTGATTTTGAGCCTGTGTGCCTCAGGTGGTACTCATCTTCTGAAATTTTCTGTCTTGGTCCATTGCACCCTAGTCGCTTCAATCATCTTTTGTGTTCATTCCTTCTTTAAGTCCTTTGCCCTGCTTCTGCCCGATGCCTGGGATGCTACCCCCTCCCCACTTTGCATGGAGGCTCTTTATCCTTATTCTAGTCTCAGCTTACATGTCACCTCCCCAAGAGGGGTGCCTCCTTGCCCTGTCACTATTCCAGCAGTCATCAACTAATGTCTGGTGACCAAGTCTGGCCCTCCCCCTGCTCTTGTATGGCCTGAGAGCTAAGAATGGTTCCTACATTTTTAAATCGTTGAAAGGAAACCAAAGAAGAAGAATATATGAAAATTATAAAAATGTAAAATTGTACTTTTTATGTAATAGGAAAACAAAAATGATATAAAATTCAAATTGTATTGTTCATAGAGTTTATTGGAACACAGTCAAATTCATTCATTTATATATTATTAATGGCTGCTTGCATGTCACAACAGCAAGTTGAGTAGTTGCAAGAGATTGTATGGCCCACAAATCCTAAAATATTTACTCTCCGGTCCTTTACAGAAAAAGAATTGTCTACATATTTTCTGGTCTATTCTGATATTTCATTTACATTTCTCTATAGCACTTCTTTTGGTTATAAATTATCTTATTAGTTATTTGTTTGTATATTAATTTGTCAGTATCTCTCCACTAGAAGGTTTGGAGGGCAGACCTTGTCTTATCTTCTTCTTTGCTGCATGATGCGTGACATCTAGTGGACACTCCAAATATGTGTTTTGAATGAATGGATACATTTGTGCTGATTTGAATCTGTTGTGCACCCCCAAAAAGCCTGTGTTGTCTTAATGCATCGCTATGAGTGCAGACCTGTTGTGGGTGGCACCTTATGCTTAGATTGCTTCCATGGAGATGTGTGCCAGCCCATTCAAAGTGGGTCTGAATCCCATTGATGGAGTCCTTTATGGGAAGATAAGAGGCAGAGACATCTTGGAGGGAGCTCAGAGAAGCTAAGAGAGAAAAATGCACACAGAAACTCAGAGACATTTTGGAGAGAAGGATCAGGAGACATCACCAAGTGCCTTCCCACATGGCAGAGGAACCCTAGATATCTTTGGCCTTTCTTCAGAGTCATGGTATCTGTCTCTGGATGCATTAATTTGGATATGTTCATGGCTTTAGAATTATAAATCTGTAGCCTCATAAATCACCTTTGAAAAAGCCTACCCATAGTACACTGAATGAAGCTGAATGTGAGAATGATAGAGAGCAGAGGGCTGGGGGCACACAAATGAAACCAGAAGGAGAGACAGATGATAAAGACTGAGATGGTATAATATCAGAATGCCTAGAGTATACAATGACAGTGACTAAAAGCACAAATTTAAAAATGCTTTTGCATGAGGAAGAACAAAGGAATGTCAATAGTGCAGGGTGTTGAAAATAGATGGTAACTTATTTTAAAACTTTAACTTATGTGTGAGACTAAAGCAAAAGATGTTTATTTGGTACAAAATTTAAATTTTGACTAGTGCAGTTCCTAATATAACTTATATGGACAGTTAATTGAACACCATAAGTACATGGAACCTTGAGTAGGGAATGAGATTTTGTAGATTTGTCCAGTGGACACAATCACTGTGATTTGAACAGTGAATAAAAAGTATTTGCAAAGTCCCCTTGGGGGAAAATTCAACTTCCCCATGTGGAGAATTCCTGCTATTCTTGCAAGTAGTGAGGACAACCAAATCAACAGGCCAAACCCTCAATATTGGGGTTTATTCATATGAAACTTATCCCCGCAAAGCATGAAGCCTACTTAAAATTAGGCCTAAGAGTCACCCCCCGAGAACCTCTTTTGTTGCTCAGATGTGGCCTGTCTCACTCTCTGCCAACATGGCAAGCAAACTCACTGTCCTCCCCTTCTCTACATGGGACATGACTCCCAGGGGTGTAAATCTTCCTGGCAAAGTGGGACAGAAATCCTGGAATGAGCTAGGACTCAGCATCAAGGGATTGAGAAAACCTTCTCAACAGAAAGGGGGAAGAGAAAAATGAGACAAAATAAAGTGTCAGTGGCTGAGAGATTTCAAACAGAGTCAAGGGGTTATCCTGGAGGTTATTCTTATGCGTTTTATAGACATCCCCCTTTTAGTTTAAGGTATATTAGAGAGGCTAGAGGGAAGTGCCTGAAACTGTAGAGCTGTATTCCAGTAGCCATGTTTCTTGAAGATGAATGTATAATGATATAGCTTTCACAATGTGACTATATGAGTGTGAAAACCTTGTGTCTGATGCTTGTTTTATCTACAATATTGACAGGTAAATAAAAAATATGGATTAAAAATAAATAAATAATAGGGGAAACAAATGCTAAAATAAATTGAGTAAAATGAAATACTAGTGAACAATGAAAGGGAGTGGTAAGGGGTATAGAAAAAAATAGGGGGAACAAAGGATAAAGTCTGTTGAGTAGATAGAAATAGTAGTGGTCAATGAGAGGGAGGGGTAAGGGGTATGGTATGTGTGAGTTTTTTCTTTTTTCTTTTTCTGGAGTTATGCAAATGTTCTAAAAAGTTATCACGGTGATGACTATACTACTATGTGATGATATGGTGAGCCACTGATTGTACACCATACACGGAATGTGTATATGTTAAGAAAGTTCATGTTTCTATGTTGTTTTGGTTTGATAATACAAAATAAATTAAATTTTAAAAAAAGCCTACCCATTTCTGCTGTATTGCATTCTGGCAGCTTTTTCAGACTGAAACATAGTTCTTGGACTAAATTATTGACTCTGAAGTTTAAGCTGGCTCATCCACCCATCCATTAGTTCAGTAATTGTTTACTGAGTGCCTACTGTATGGCAGACACTTGTGTCCATAGCTGATCTGTTCATTTGGCTTTTCCAAAGGGTTGACTGGTCTAGACTGTTGCCTTCCCTGGCTGTTGTAGAGTTAGCACCAAAAGGCTTGGCCAACTTTCCAAGCTGTCAAACAATTCTGACTCTCCTTGTCTGTTGAGCAGCCTCCTGTTCTGTTATATCTTCCCCTAACAG
This sequence comes from Tamandua tetradactyla, assembly GCF_023851605.1. Taxonomy (NCBI): domain Eukaryota; kingdom Metazoa; phylum Chordata; class Mammalia; order Pilosa; family Myrmecophagidae; genus Tamandua; species Tamandua tetradactyla. Next base: position 12,008,064 of record NC_135338.1, read on the forward strand.
CAGCATTAAGGGTGTGCAGCTCGGGGCTCTAAATCTCCTTGGGGGATGGCCCAGCCATCCTCCCTCAGGAAGAGTCATCTGTCCTATTTTTGCTCATTCAGGCACAGCCTTTGCTTCTGCTTGTGTCCCAGAACTCCCCTTGCCACGTTCCCATTCATCCAGGCTTGCCCCAGTGGCCTCCCACTCACACCTGCAAATCTCGTTCACATGGTGGCGGATTCATCATCACAGGCTTGAAAGCATTCCCCTGAACCGGAGCAGCAGACTCGAGAGAGAGGAGGGCAAGAGTCTGGCGGCGGACACGCTTCCCCTTCCTTCCCTTTCCTCCTCCTCCTTCCTGCTTTCTCTGCAGATGACTTTTGGTGAAGGACATTCTCCATGTGCTTCCCTGGAGAACGTGCTTAGTTTACTGATGGTGCTTTTAGAATAGAAGGAGTAGCAGTCTAGCATATTATGTATTTCAGTTTGTAGCGATCATAGGGATAATTACCCAATCTGATTTACCTATCAATTGTCACACAGATGAGATGTTGAAGAGGAAGAATATAATTCATGTTAAAAGAAACCTGTGTCCTTTCCTCATTTGTTAGCATGTGTCCTTTTTTATACTTAAATTTCATTTGTAGTTGCAATTGCCATGCAATCTGTATTTTCAGGCCGGATCTGGTTTAAAAGATATTTTCCCATGGTAAAATCGTGAATCCCAGTATCGAGTTAATGAATCTGGTCAACCTATCTTCAAATTTCGATAGGCAAAGTCAGTGTATTTTTATGTACTTTCCAGCATTTGATGGGTTGTCAAATTCTCATTTGGACAGTGAGGAACAGGCAGGGTTCAGCCAGGGAGGGAGCTAGCTGGAGAAGTTGTAAGCAGCTGTTGGATAGGACTAAAGGAAGAACTGTGACATGATGAATTTATCTGATTAAGAATCAGGCAGTTCTTCTCATGTGTCATGTCTGCCCCTTCTTGGTTCTTAACTTTAAATATGTGTCTGTTCGTGTTTCTGCAGAGCTTCTAAGAACACCAAAGTAGAAAGTTCAAACAAAGGGTAATACCATTTATGTTGGCCACCTGGCAATCCTAAGCATGGAGAAAAGCTCTGGGCCCCTGTGGGTGCTTCATAAACATCACTGAACGGTTAATGGAGGGAAGAGACTAGTAAATGGTTGGCGAGAGAATGGGGAATCTGATCCCTTCCTTCCGACATTTAAGCCCTGCTTGTTCCACACACAAAAATGCACGTAGCCAGGGAGAGTAGATGAGACAAATATAGGGGATTCAGTAAAGCAGTTCACAAGGAAAAAATAACTCCTGCTTTTGTTGTTAAGTAAGCACTCAAAATACCATCCCTACAGTGCAGATGCAGATGCATCCTGATGTTAAGACCTGAAAAATTAAATAGAAGACAGGAAAAATATATACTGGCCCATCAGGTTTGTATTGGGATGAAAAATAGGAAGGATCTGGCCTCTGTTCTCATCCCTACCCCCATCCCTTACTCCAGTGACTCTTAGGACTCCTTAGAGCAGACTTCACAGAATTTTATGTACGTATGTATACAGTATAGTGGGTTGAATGGTGCCCCCCCTCAATACATCCATGTCCTGACCTCCAGAACCTGTGAATGTGACCTTACTTGCAAAAAGGGTCTTTGCAGATGTAATTAAGTTGAGGATCTTGGGATGAGATCATTCTGGATTATTCAGGTGGACCCAAATCCAATGACAAGTGTCCTTACAGGAGAGAGAAAAGTTGAGGCCATGTGAAGTACCTATGATGTCAGAGAGGTTTTAGGAATCAGTGAGTTAATACATGTAAGGTGCTTCATAAGGCACTTAGCTAGGAGTAAACCCTCAGGGATCACAGTCACATACAGTGCCTTCTGCTCTTCTAAGGGAGCTGAGGGTGCTTAGAAGGAAAGTGGTTGTCGATGTATCATGACTAAGTTTTCAGCATTCAGGGAGACACCCACTTGGTGATCAGATGACTGTGTGAAGTGACCTAGGCCAGGGTACAAAGGACAGAACTGGTCTTGGTTAGCTTAGGTGGCAGGGTTTAGTGTACACACACTTGGGGAAAGCAAGGAGACCGACAACCATTTCAGCAACTACAGAACCTTGCCCCATGTGGGCAGTTCAAGATCCATAGCGGCTGTGGCAGCAGACACTTTGTCCTCTCCTCAGAAGGATGGCCCAGGCTCCCTTAAGTGATGACTGGGTCTCTGCTAATAACTTCTTTTATTGTCACTTTCTCACTCTGGCATGTCATCTCTCCATTCTCTTCTCTGCTTCCCAACTTCTGGTGCCTTATGCCTCCTGCTTGCTTTCTCTGTATCTGTCCTCTACTTCGGCTGCTATTCTTCTATTCACTGCCTTTCCATATGTGTTGAGATCAAAGTCTCCAAGAGACTTTCTGATTGGGTCAGCCAAATACAGTCTAGAATAGAACACCCCAGTTGAGCCCAATCTGGACCACTGACCAGCATGTGGGCTAATGGTTTATGGCCAGGATTCTGTGGTCACAAGGAGTAAATCATGACAGTCCCCTTCTGATTGGGAAAACGTCCACAGGAAGTTCCTTACACATAGGTCATGTGCCATTTAGGATGCTTTTGGCAGAAAACCTGATTCAACTGGTTTATAAAAGTAAGGAATTAATTATCTCATATGACAAGAAGTCCAGAGGTAGGGTAGTTCCCTAGCGGTAGTTCACTGTTGGAAGAGCCTGGACTTTTGTTTCCAGAAAGAGCCTTAGAGTCAGGAAAGGCTGCCGTGGAAATCCAGACCTATGAGAGTGGACTTTGATTCATTTCTTTCTGTTCTTCCCATTAAGCATTGGTTTGGGGGAGGCATGTGACGCAATTCTGGCCAATGAGACATGGAAGAACTTCTGGGGTAAAGTTTTCTTGCTTTTAAAAAACAATGTGTGCTACCAATCAACTCAGCAATCCCACTCTTCAAAATTTACTCAAGGGAAGTGAAAACATATGTCCACACAAAGACCTGTTTGTGAATGTTTATAGCAACTTTATTCATAATGGCCTAAATGTCCCTTAGCTAGTGAATGGATAAGTGTTTGGTATCTATATGATGGAATATCACTCAGCAATAAACCAGAACCAACTATTGATATATGCAACAACACGGATGAATTTCAGATATATTTGTTCTTAGTGAAAGAAGCCAGACACAAAAGGCTATACTATCCCATGATTCCATTTACATGACATTATTGCAAAGGCAAAATTACAGGGACGGAAATCAGATTAGTGGTTGCCAGGTGCTGGGGTGGAGGGATGGGCCTGACTATAAATGGATATGGAGGAACTTTTTGGTGCTATGGAAGTGTTCCATACCATGATTGTACATTTGTCAAACTCATTAAACCATACACTTAAAATGGTGAATTTTACTTTATGTAACTTATATCTCCATAAACCTGACTTTAAAAAAGCCACATATGAGAGAAAATGGAACCTTTTTCGAAAGCCTCTGGACAATGACTTCAACTGAAGCTGTAGTAGCCACCTTAAGTCTATAAAGGGGAGCTGTCCTGGAAGGTCACATCATACATTATTGATGATAGAGAGGAAAAAGTGGTTTACTGCTGAATTAACCAGTTCTGAAATCACCCTGCACCAGCCAGCATTCTCCAGAGAAATAATAGGATATCTTTCTTTCTCTTCCCATCCATCCATCCATCCATCCATCCATCCATCCATCCATCCAGCTATGAAGTGGTTTATTTTAAGGAATTCATCACACGATTGTTGGGGCTTGCAAGTCTGTAATCCTGAGGTCAGGATTTGATGCTGCATTCTTGAGGCAGAATTTTTTCTCTAGGAAACCTGTTTTTTGTTCTTAGGGCCTTTGATAGGATGAGCCTATCCACATTATTAAGGATAATCTCCTTTACTTGAAGCCACCTGATTGTAGATGTCAGCCACATCTACAAAATAACTTCACAGTAACAGCCAGATTAGTGTTTGATTAAATAACTGGGGACTACATACTAGAAAAGTTGACACATAAAATTAACCATCACGAGCTCTATCTCTGACTTCTTATTCTGTGAAGTAATTAATTCCTTATAGTTTAAACCTGTTGAATTAGACTTTCTGCCCAAAACATCCCAAACTAGATGATACATGATCTATGTGTAAAAAACTGCCAGCAGTAGCTCTGTTCATCAGAATGGGACTGTAGACATGGAACAAACTCATGGCATCATCGTCTGTCTTGTATAATAAGCCATAGATATTGGGATGATTTTAAGCTTTTCGTGCCTAGGGTCTCTTAGTTTGTTCTTTCCACTCATTACTACAGAAGTCTCTAGTGTATGTGTTTCCCTTAGCCCTCTGAAGCATATACGTCATAGCTGCATGAATAACATTTTCCCTCTATGAGTATGGGAGGTCTGCAGCTGTTGTTTGGTAATGCTCTGGAAACCCAAAACATTTAAAAATGGGTGGACTGAATTTTCCAAAGTAGCCTAAGAACTTGGTGGTACCATCTGGTGCTCACGGTTTATTTTCTATTGAAGAAGGCATCAGTCTGAGTATTGAGTGGAGAGGATCATGAGCTAATCTTTCCTGAATAGGAAGAGAGATGCCTCTGAGACAGGTGGAGGTGAGTCCTGGGTCAGTAAAATTATAGACACATTTTCAGCGACTTGGTCATAAAAGTAAGCTGTGGAGTTCAGGCAACACTTTACTCTGGAGTTGTAGTCAGAGACTTTTCTTCTCCTGGTTTCAGAGTCAAGGAAATAGGGATACCAAATATTTTCACAAATTACTCAAAGCAACAGATACAAATGATGTTCAAGGTAGGATGTGATAATCCTGAATGCTACTCCATATGTACATAGCTCCAACTACTGGGCATGGTTATATGTCAAGAATGCTATTTTAGGACTAAAGAGAATCCTACATACTAAGTCTCCGTTGTGTCTCATAGTTCAGCAAGAACAAAATATTCTTCCAGGTGAGACAAAGACATGTTTTCTTTGTTTCCCCTGCTCTCTATTTTAGTGCCTCTTTCCTTCCTTTTACTTAGCGGGTCTGCATTGATACTAGTTTTCTAGTATTCCCAGGATGGGTGTGACATACCTGGGCAGTGATTCACCCTGTGTGTCCTTCCATGCCTGTTCCTCAACCAAATGTACCAGGAGTGGATGCCAGTCAATCGGAACTTTGCTTAAACCATTTAAGTCTTTTAAGTCTCTTTCCCAGGTGTATCCCTGTGGTGAGACCAACCAATTCAGACTTCTGGGAGAGCTCATGCCTCTGGCTAGAGTAGGGTTTGTACAGTCTTGATTTCATACAATTTTTAGGGCTTTATTTAAAAATTAGGTGTGGAATCGAATATAAAATTAGGTGTGAAAGTGAATATTTATTTAAAACGAGAAAAGAAACCATAAACTATACATTTATAAGAGCTGCCAAATACCACAAACATTATAGTATACAGAAAAATAAGGTAATTTTTAAAATTGATGAGCTGCCTGATATGCCTCTATGTATATACTCCTCTGATATTAATTTCCTCCTTTACATTACTCCTGCTTGCAATTTTACATATCTGATGACTGGAAATATTTTCTATAAATTGGCTTCGGCTCCTTACATGTCAAACCTTGCTTCTCCTCTACTAGCCACACACTTTGAGTACCAGGTTCAGAAGGACACATTCAAATCACAGTATGACCTTTGGTTCTGTGCCTTGGTCTTGATGCTAAGTCAGTTGGCTCAGTGGGTGGAAGGGTATTCCTGGAAGTAGTCCCTGCACTGAGATGGCTAGTTATAACTTAACTATCCCAGGGAAGTAGTTGTGAGCCTCATACTCAACAGAAATCAAATATACTCTAATTTAACTCCCCCCTTCGCCAGATCCCACTCCAAAGCCATCCATCTTGAGCGGAAGTATAGATGAAGGAAAGCTGGAATAGAAGGAGATAGTACTCTTAACCAAGTGAAGATAAAAGAGTATGTTTGCAAATTTCATAAAATTTACTGTATATAAATACTTTGCTAAGGTCCCTCCCAGTGTGTTGGAAGGAGCCTGTTCAGGGAGGGGCCATAAGGCTCAAGTTATATTAGCATCAAGATAAATCGATCCCTGATTGAATTAAATCCAAATATACCCTGTAGAAATACACCCTGGCCTGGTGGTGAATCACTGTGTGAAACATCTATGCAGCTAACACATTAGAGGCTCACAGAATGTTGAGTGAATGAATAAGATAATGGATCAGCCATAGCAAATTGGGTTTTCTTGCTTTAAGAACTGGGTTGCATATAGTTCATAATTCATAGATATCAATTTCCTTACTTTCCTATACCCTCTCCTCAACGTATGCACATGCACACACGCACATATACCAATTGTGTGTTGTGTTAGGAGTTAGACTAGTTGGTTTCTTATAATTCTATCAGTGGATATTTGAGTAAATTTGGACATGTTTACCCTTTTATCATAAATTTAAATACAGCCTAATCAGCCCTGGTTGGAGAGGGGCCCAGAAAGGGAGGTTTGTTTAATATGTAATTAGTGGAGCAAAGGAGCTCCTTTGTGAAACTAGAACTGAGCTTTGAGTCTGCCCGCTGTTCCCCAAGAAACCAAACAGGAATAGTAATGTGGAATGACATAGTGTTGAACAGCATCCATCATTGGGTGAGATCATCTATCAGCTGCTGAAAGTGAAAGAGGTGAAACCTGCTATGTTTGCTTTGAGACATTTCTGACAACCAAAGCACACATGGCTCACTCAGCAGCAAAAAGCAATGAGGTGAAATTGACCCACTGTGGAACCATGCTCCTCCACGTCCCCCCAGATGTGGGTGCCTCATGTCTGCCTAGTCCTGCCACTGTATTGGATTTTCATGACTTCCCCAATGTGAACTGTGATTCTGAAAGCCTCAATCATGAGACCCATTTGGGATCCCTGAGTAGGCACAGAGCCCTCCCAACTACCCATGTCACTTTCTCTCAGTGGTTCTCCATCTCTTCCTGGATAAATTGCAAACCCCAGCTCTAATATAGTTTCTCCCTGCCTCCTTTCCAGCCCATCTCCCAGGCACCGACTTTGCACAGGATGCTTTAGTTTACAGCAGGCACCAAGCTATTTCACTTTCAGTGCTTTTGCTGATGTCATTTCCCCTCTATCTGGAATGCCTAAATCCACTACTTCCCCTGGTCAAATCTTTCTCAACTTTGAAGTCTTACCTCAGATATCAACTCCTCCAGGGTATCTTTGCTGCCTACTTCCCCCAAGTCTTGCTCTCTGAGCTTTATTCTAATTACTTTCATGTCCCCAATGCCTGGAACATAGTAACTCCTTATAATATGCATTTTTTCTTTATTGCTTGGAAATAATTCAATTCTTCTGTAGAAGACAACAAATGCAATGGATGAAACATGTTAATGTTTGAATAATGAAACATTAATATCAATGTGTTAATGCTTGAATGATGCATCTGTTAACATAATGGATGAAAGACATGTTAAGCATGGGCAGGAGTAATATTTTAGACAAATAAAGGAAGTAGAACATAAATTTATATGAACATAGAGAGAAAGGGATGGAAGAACCAAAGTGTTATTAAATATTCATGATATGTTAAATACACTTAAGGCACCTGAGACACTAAATATATATGAGATAATTTTGATATCCATTGGTACAACCATTTTGACCCCATATGTCCTCTACCTATAAAATAGAGGAATAATCCATGGCTGCTCAGCAGACTAACTGCCAAGCTACATGTGTACTTGCCCTTGCGTCTGTGCGTCATTGGCCGCAGACTTCTTCCTCAATTGGGCTCTCATGCTCGCAATCTTGGTTCTCATAATCGTACCTGCAGTGGGGAAGACATAATCCAGAATTCAAGTCATGTGATCCTTCCACCCTCTTGCACCCTGTCCTAAGTATGATAACTTACACAGCACCTTTTCACTTGCTTCTCACTGTGTGCTTTAAATTGATTTAATGAACCATGTAATTTGATATTTTATTGTTGTCCAAGAATCTTTCTGGTCCATGATCTCTGGGAGGGCTTGCCTGGCAGAATACTTGGAGGCTACCATTGTAGCAAGGTGATTTCTCATACAACACTGCTCTTTTAGTTTGTTAATACAATATACCAAATATGGGTTGACTTTTGTAAAGGGAATTTATTAAGTTACAAGTTTACAGTTCTAAGGCCATAAGAATGCTCAAACTAAGGCATCCAGAGAAAGGGGCCGATGACATTCAGAGTTTCTCCATCAGCTGATAAGGTACATGGCCACATCTGCTAGCTTTCTCTCTGGAATTCTCATTTCAAATGGCTTCCCTGGGGTTATTTTCTTTCTGAATCTCCAAATGTCTCTGTCTGTGTCAGCTCTGAAGCTTTTTCCAGAATGGTTCCCTCTTAAGGACTCTAGTAAGCAACCCACCTTGAACGGGTGGAGATACATCTCCATGGAAACAATAACAAAGATGCCACCTAAAAATACTGAATCAGGATTAAAGAGCATGGCATTTCTGGGGTACACAACAGTTTTCAAACTGGCACAACTGCTCAATGAGTATTTATTTAATGAGTGATTGGATGAACGAATACACTGCAGAATTCTGACTTGTCTTTCAAGTCCTCACAGGGTCTTCATAGTTCCATCTACCTTAGGCCAAAAAGCCATGATAACCTGGCTGTTGCTGCTGCCAGGTTTCCTGGATTGATAGAGGAACCACTTGCCGGACTGTCGGCATGACAAATGAGTTAGGGCACATGAGGACAGAACCAGTAGGTGGAAATGCATGATCGGTGAGGGTACTATTTCCAGAACTATTAGTGATCAGAAGAGGGTAAGAAGAGCAGCCTAAACATTCAGAAACAAAGTTGTAAAGTTCGAGGAGGATACAGAGAATTGTGGATTTTGAAAATAGGCATGGGACTGAGGTGGAGAGGAGGACAGAGGCTAAAGCAGGTGAAGTAGATATGAATATTAGGTGGCATACTGGGGCACTCGCAAAGTTCCAGGGCAGCATGGATGGGAATTCTGGGTTGGGACAAATTCAGGTAGGGCCAATTCTTTCCTTCATGAATTCACTTGGGCAGTTTTCACTTTATTGGCATTTTGCTTATGCTTGTGATAAGTTAATCCTCTGCATGCCTCACTTTTTAAAAATTGCCGATTCCCTCCATATTGCTTGATTTGTGTCTTAATAATACAGATCACCTCAGTCTCTTTTCTTAAATTGGTTATGCAAAGTACAAAAAAGCAAATAAAGACTCAACACAATTAAATGAAATTTCCTTCTGTTGATGGTCTGTGACCATTCTGAACAACATCTGCCCTCTACTTGGCTCCAGGGAATTTTATGAGCATTAATGACATGTCTGAGAGCGTTTCATTTCCTTGGAAACAAGCTTCATAAAGTGTTTTTCTCTCCACAATGATATAACAAGCCACTCGTGCTGTGCTTCTGATTTATAATAATTGAAACTTTAGTTGTTAAAAATTTTGTGTTTTGGTGGCAGTCAAAAACAAAGTGTTCAATATTTTTATATCTGCTACATGTTTTTAGCTGATAGGCCAATGGCCTTTTCATGATTTTTTTTTAATTCCATGATATTTATTCTCTGTCATATTTTAACTAGTCCTTATATCAGTACAAGAGGTCATGGACTTGGACTGTTTTTCATTTTGCAAACATCTGGATTTATAGTAAATGATTCATGCAGTCTGATACATAACTGCCCTCTTTTTGCTTTCTCTTATTATCACATGGAATTTGATTTACCTCTTATTCTGTGGGCCGTTCTTGCATTTGGAACAGTTTCCTCATTTGTACAAGTCTCCAGTTTATGGGCTCGTCATGATTAATTTGTTGACTGCACTGAAACATGCTATCTGGAGTGGGGTTTCTCGTTTTAAAACTGAAATATCCATGTCATCCTTTGCAAAGAACACAAACAGCAAAGAACTGAGACAACAAGGTCTCAAGTCAGGAGAAGGTGGCACATAAGATAGAATAGAGGAAACAGAATCAGAATTCCTAGATATGCCTTCTCTGCTTTACTTTCCTTCTTCATGCTGATCACCATCTAATAGGTTATATGGTAACTTACAGATTTAACTCTTTCCAATCCCCTTAGCATGTAACTTACAGGAGATCACGGACTGTATCACCAGCCCCTGTGACTCTGCCTAGCACATAGTAGACACACAAATATTTGTTGAATTAATGCATGATCCATCCATCCGTCAAATAATATTAGGTAATAATAGTAATAGTATTGATTATTTATTAATATATAGTCTAATAGTAATAGTAATGACTATTTATTGAATATCTCCTTTGTGCTAAATCCTGTACCTTTATATGGCAAGCCTCAGTTGACAGAGAAGGAAATAGAGAGCCAGAAAGCTGTCTTTCTAAAGCCAACTGAGCCCTACTCACAGGTCTATGCATTTTCTAGCACTCAGCACTACTACCTAGCACACGGCCAGCTCTGGGCCAGGAGTTTAGGGGGCTTGTAAGTTTAAATTAGGGTTCCTATCCCTACGGTCGTCCCATAGCTGTTTTTATGTCAGTGAAGGGGGTATGGATCGGGAGGTGTATACCTTTTTTATTAAGAACGTTTGTTCTCCCGGCAAGTCAGCCGGGAGCCAAAGGATATGCACACTGATTTCCTGATTTTCTTCGAAATATGTGATTCCATGATCAATTGTGCTCTCCCCCCAAATGCCCAAGGCTTTGGAAACTGGCAACATCTATTGAAGTTGAGCATATGCATGCACGAGTGCGCCATGACTGCAATTTAAGCCCTAGATACAGCACGTAATCCAACCAAAGTGCACACATAAATTCTCCAACAGACATGCACAAGGAAATTCATAGCATAAGCGCTTCAAGCTCAAAACTATCCAAATGCCCGTCAGTAATAGAATGGAAAATAAATGGTGGTATATTTATTCAAAGGCAGATTATACAACAAGGAGAATGAACAAACTGGTGCTACTTGTCACAATATCAACGAATCTTCTAAGGGGACTGTTGAGCGAAAGAACTAGATAGCAAAGAATACATATTGTATGACTTCATGTATATGCATATTAAAAACAGGCAAAACTAAGCAGTAGTTTTGGAAGTCAAGATATGGTTTATCTTTGGGTGGGTAGTGAAGTACTGATAATATTTTGTTTCTTGACCTGGGTGCTAGTTATATAAGTTTATAAAGTTTTTGAAAAAATTCATTGAGCTGTCTACTGATAATTCATATACTTCTTTGTACATAGTTGTTTCAGTTTGCTAGAGCTACCAGAATGCAATATACTAGAAATGGATTGATTGACTTTTATAAAGGGGATTTATTAAGTTATGGGTTGCAATTCTAAGACTGTGAAAATGTCCAAATTAAGGCACCAAAAAGAGGATACTTTCTTGGAGGAAAGAAAGGTGGCATCGGGGTTCCTCTGTCACATGGGAAGGCACACGGTGATGTCTGCTGGCCCTTCTCTCCTGGGTTGGTTTCAGAATAGCTCTGAAATTGATGAGTTCCTGTGTGTCCTTCTGGCTTCTGCTGGAGCCTTTTCTTTCTTCAGGGATCTTGCACTTGGTTTCATCTCTCTGCTCTCTGTGTCGGCTCTGAACTCTCTCTGTTTTCTGCCTTTTATTCTTTTCATAGAGAACTCCAGTAAAAAGATTAAGACCCACCTTGAATTGGGTGGGTCATATTTCCATGGAAACAACTTAATCAAAAGGTCCCACCATACACAATTTCTGTACCCTCAAGATTGGATTAGAATACCGTGGCTTTTCTGGGAGTTACATGATAGTTTCAAACCAGTACAGTAGATAATACTTAGATAAAAAGTCTAAAAAGATAACATGAAGAAAACTCCTAAAAATTCTCTTGCCATCTCATTCTATCTTCTTCCCTAAAAATATCCTCTAGCCATACTTGGGAAGAACTTCTTTAGCCAGGAGATGTTTTCCAAACTCCTCTTTTCTCTATACCTACGTACTAAGTCAGGAGAAATGGGCTTTTGAAACACCCCATGCCCAGTCCTAAAATGGCAGACTGCAAGGGCTCCTAGCAGCCTACACAGCAGAGCAAAATAAAACCCACGTTTTCAGAGCACTGTCTAAATAGAGAGAAGTCTTTTGGTATCAGGGAACTACTTTAAAAAACTCTCATCATCGTAATTCTAAAAAAAAACTGCCGGGTGAATGAAATTTCAAAACAGGACAAACCTTACCCATTTTAAAACTAGTTGATTGCTATTTCTAATTAGACTAGTTGTCCAGTCCCAACTTCATGTCATGTGAATGTGGTGGCTGGAGGTTAGGGAGTAGGGAAGATAAGGGAGAACCGTTCTGCTCCTTCCCACACCCCCTACAGCAATCCCGTATACTCTCTGACGCTTGAAATTCTATTGTTGGGAAAGCAAGTCACTCCACAGTTGGAGATGTAGAATGGAGTAGAATGAAAATACACCTGGCAAGAGTAACACATTGGCTTTAATTTACAGTAGCGGATTAAATGCATGTTTTCCAGGCCTTTCCAGATTTTGATAAAATTCAAGGTGCTGATTGTTTAAAGGGAGGCAAAGACAACAAAGAGAGTATTAGTGCTTACATTGGGGAGAGAGGCCAGGTACAAAACCATCCATTTCAAAGTTTTGCTATGTGGTTGGATGTGTGGACAGAAGCCCCAAGAAAAATGCTTTGTCTTGAAAAAACAGGTAGCGGTAGATATTAGCCAAAAGTCCTGTACCATAAGAATATTTTCCAAGTCCAGAAGGGCATTCCAGGCCTAGTATAGAAGAAACATCATCTCAGATGGGCTGTGCCCACAAAACTGGCTCCTGACCCCTTAGAACCCCATCCCATCTCATTCTCTTCTTGCCTTCCCTACGGACTCAGTCCTTCCAGCCTTGCAGCCTCCTCCATCAACTTCCTTAGCATTGAACTCTCAACCTGGCTGCCCTGTTATGGCTTGGCACTGTTAACCCCTGGATGGATGGATCTCTTTTTGGCAGAGCCACTAGCCTCTCCTCTTGGCGTCTGTTAGGATGACGACTCTGACACCTTGCCTTGGGAATATTTCAGTTTCAGTTCTCAAAGTCCTGCACCCAGGGAACCCCCTGGGGAAGCCAGGGTGGTTGGTCATAGTAGCCCTGGTGGACAGGGCAGCTCTGACTGGCCATTCCCCAGTCCTGTCCCCTTCCTGACCTTGTTCTTGACATTTGGTCAGACAGATATGAACAGAAACCGACAGGAGTAGGGGGATGGATGTGCTCTGTGTTGAGAAATGACCACATTAAGAACCCTCTCCAAGAGGACAACATGCTTTTCTACAATAATGTGTCTGAGATCATGGAATATCCCCTCCTCGCTGGCAAAGCATCCACAGGGTAGTAATAACTACAATAGCAACTCAGATGGATTGAGATACGCTCTAGGACTTTTTCATGGTTCATCTCTTTTAATCCTCACAACAACTCAACTGAAGTATTATCATATATATATATAAATATATATATATAAATATTTATATATATATAAATATATATATATTTACTTTATAGATGAGGAAACTGGGGCTTAGAGATCTTGGCTTAGAGATATTGACTTGCCAAAGATTACACAGCTTTCAATGCAGAATACTTGCAAGATGTGGATTTGATTCCCAGCTATGAGTTTGCTAGCTGTGCGATCTTGGGGACATCACTTTTCTTTGCAGAGGCTCAACTTGTCTATGGATGAAGATGTTTACCAAGCAAAGCGACTGTGTAACTTAAATAAGATAATGCATGAAAAAGTACTGGGCTCACTAACACTGCTCAGTAAGCACCTTTCTTTCCTATCTTTCTTCTCCTGCTTGTTAGCTGTTTCCTTTACTTCCTTTTTCCCCTTTGCTGTTCTCATCTCTCTACACTCAGAAATAGGTGGTTTATTCTTCTTATGTGATACTTCTCTGATACTTTCCACCCTTGTAGGCTGGTATGGACGAAGTTTTGGAATTAGCCATCTCTAGGCCCAAATGTTGGTTCATTCACTCTAGTTGTGGGCCTCAGGCTGTTTAATTAATCTCTGAGAGACTTGGTTTCCTCACTTATAAAATGGGCATAATAAGTTTTTTTCATGTAATAAAAACAAGTTTAACAGTTGCTTTTGGGGTCCTGCATCATTTCTGCTTGGTCCATCTTTCATTTCAGCTGTAGCCTTAGTTCCCTGGAAACTGAGACTCACGCTGACAGTACCCTATACTGTGCTTCTTGTTTATTTATTTATTTTGCTTCTAATCTTATTAGACTATGCTAATACAAACATAAAATGGGATAGAGTGAATTTCAAATGGAATTGGGTACTAAATTACCTTATGCTAAATTATCAACTGTCTCAGATGGATAACACATCAGAGTTTTGACAAAAATTCAGAAACAGAATATAGCATAAAGAAATAAGGGAGTCCAATTATTTTGCCATGACTTGCATATGCCATATTAATTTGGGCTATATTTTTAATTTAATTAGGAATAGAATGCATGTATTAACTTATTAAATAGCCATCATAACTTTGTGTCTTAATAGGTCATGGAAATCTGCTGCAAAGATTCCAACATGGGCTACAAAGGGTGAGGTTTAGGATTCATGCCCATCAATAAATCCTGGAGAAGTACACTGTTGTATAGAGTCTTAATGATGTTCCAGTTTTTTACATTCCTAAACAGATGACTTAGCTATGCAAGGCAATGTGCATGATACAGAGAGGAAAAAGATACAGTCTGTAGTCTGTGCTTATAAGAAGCTACAATTTAATTGGGGTGAAAAGCTAGGTGTAGAAATACTTTAGTCAGGTGTCTATGTGACAAACACTTTACATGCATCTCTAATCATCCTAACACATTTTCTGTAGAGCTTGAGTTCCCGCTAAAATAGAAACAAAGAATTCAAGATGGTTCACAACTTTATTTAAACCTTGCGGGGAATTATAAAAAAATATGCAAAGTATAAACTATAAGGTTTGGGTAATTGAGGGAAAGGAAAATAGAGCTGATTTGGGATACAATAGCACACAGCAATGTATTTGACTTTTGAATTTCCCAAAGACCAAAGCAAAAAATAAAACAAGCATGGTTCCAAGAACTGTGTAGTATCCTCAAGATTAAATTGAATTGATTTCATAGAAGCTCAATTTTTTTTTATGGAAATTTAAAAGCAAGTCCTCCCCTAGGTCCTCATTACGAGGATGGAGTGGAGTACAACAGACAGCATCCTAGCCTGTAACCTGTCAGTCAAGACTGCGGATGGCCGCTGCATGGCTGTCCATTATGGTGCCTCTCAATATAAACCCAAACATACGTCCATTCTAGCAAAGTCAATACGCTTTTAGAATCAGCATCCTCACATTGCATTCGATTGAGGTATTTTAGATTTCTTTTACTATATAACAGATTCCCGCCCCCCCTCCATGTTTTCCTCCATGCCATTTAGCTGCTGAAAAGCAGTTCATTTATCTTGTAGAATTCCCCACATTCAGGATTTGGCTAATTGCATTCTTATGGTTTCACTGAGAATTAAACATCCATGATTTTGTTTCCATGAATAAAAGTTTCAATTGCTTCTTTTTCAAATTTGTCTGTTCATTTTCGTCTTACGTAGTTTCAATTCCTCCTTTATTTGCTTAAATAAATTAAATGAACTTATCTTTCATATAGAATCCAAGAATGCCATTATCTAAGAAGGCTTTTTGGACCTATTTCTATTGCTTGTTGTTTCTCATGACTTACTCACGGATGCCTAATGTTTGGTAGATTTTGTGATTTCTGAATGTGATTTCATATGAGTTCATATTTATTGGAATTAATTCTGAGGGAGTTCTCTGAGACCTGGATTTATTTCTCTGAGATGAATTTCCAGTTGCCTTTGTCAAGTACCTGGGGACACTACAGACCTGGGTCAGCTCTAAATGAAATTCTACTTGAGGTTTTCCGAGCCACATAAGTATGGGGGTTTCTAACCATAACTACTGTGTGCAGCCAGTTTGGGTTTTTTTAAATCTCAAAGGAGGATTTATTGCTTTTTTTTAATTAGAGAAGTTGTAGTTTTACTGAAAATCTATGTTGCACATACAGAGTCTCTAAATACCCCTTTTCACACAGTTTTCCTTATTGTTAACACGTTGCATTAGCGTGGTACCTTTGTTAATATTGGTGAAACAATATAATTATGCTATTAACTAGGCTACATTAGGCCTCACTGTGTTGTACAGTCCTATTGTTTTTTTTTTTTAATTTTTTATCTTAGTAACAGATATACAAACTGAAATACTCTCCTTTTGACCATATTCACATTGTGTGAACGAAGGAAAGCTTTCCCTCTAAGATCAGGAACAAGTGAAGGATGTCCACTGTCACCGTTGTTACTCAACATTTAACTAGAAGTTCTAGCTGAGAGCACTTAGGCAAGAAAAACAAATGAAATCCATCCAATTTTACAAAGCTGCCTAGGCTTTTCTCTGTTGAGAGGCTTTTGATTACTGATTCAGTCTCTTTACTTGTTATTGACAGAAAGTAGGTATTTTGTGTTTCTAGGAATTTGTCTATTTTATCTGGGTTACCTAATTTTGGGGAATACAACTAACTGTTCATAGTATTCTCTTATAATCCTTTTTTTTTTTTTTTATTTCTGTGAGGTTGGTAGCAATAGTCCCCCTTTCATATCTGATTTTAGTCATTTGTGTCCTCTCTCTTTTTGTCAATTTTATCAGTCTTTTCAAAGAATCACTTTTTGCTTTAATTGATTCTATTTTTAAATTCTCTGTTTCATTTATCTCTGCTCTAATCTTTGTTATTTCCTTCCTTCTGTTCAGTTTTGGGTTTATTTGCTCTTCTTTTTCCAGATCCTCCAGTTGTGAGGTTAGGTCTCTAATTGGAGATTTTTTTTTCCTTTTTAACATAAGCATTTAGAACTATAAATTTCCCTCTCAGCATTGCCTTTGCTGCACCTAATACGTTTTGCTATGTTTTGTTTTTGTTTTCGATTACCACAAGATATTTTAAAATTTCCCTTGTGGTTTCTTCTTTGAGCCACTGATTTTTGTTGTTGTTTTATTTTTTCGCATGGGCAGGCACCGAAATCGAACCCGGGTCTCCGGCATGGCAGGCGAGATCTCTGCCAGCTGTGACATCGTGGCCCACACCCCATTGGTTTTTAATGAGTGCATTGTTTAGTTTCCACATATTTGTGAATTTTCCATTTCTAGCTTCCTTCCATTGTGGCTGGAGAAGGTATATTGCATGATTTTTGATATTGTGAATTTATTGTAACCTGTTTTGTCACCTAACATATGGTCTGTCCTAGAGAATGACCCATGTGCACTAGAGGATGTGCTTTCTGCTGCTTCTGGGTGAAGCATTTAATAATAAGCCTGTCTGATCTAATTGGTTTAGGGTACTGTTCAATCTTTTATTACCTTATTGATCTTCTGCCTAGATGGTCTATCCATTATAAAAAATGGAGTATTGACATCTACTACTATTAATGTAGAACCATCTATTTCTCCCTTCAAATCTACTAATATTTGCTTCATATGTTTTGGGACTCTGCTGTTAGGTGTATATATATTTATAATTTTTATGTCTTCTTGTTGAGTTGACCCCTTTATCAATATGCAATGACCTTCTTTGTCCCTTGCAACAAATTTTGGCTTAAAATCTCTTTTATCTTATAGTAGTATAACTATTGTAGCTTTCTTGTGGTTACTGTTTGTATGGTATATTTTCCCCATACTTTCATATTCAATGTGTCTTTGAATTTCAGGTAGGTCCCTTGTTAATAGCATATAGTTGGATTATGCCTTTTATTGATTTTGCCAATCTCTGACTTTTGACTGCAGAGTTTATATTAAAAGTAACTATGGAAAATTCAGGATTTTCTTCGGCCATTTTGCTATTAGGTCTTTGTAAGCCTTATAACCTTTTTCCCCTCAATTATTCTGTTAATGTCTACCTTTGTATTTATTTGATTTTTTTTATAGTGTAGTATTTTGAACCTCTTCTCATTTCCTTCTGTATATATTTTTCATATATTTCCTTTGTTCTAATTTGCTAGCTGGCAGAACGCCACACACCAGAGACAGATTGGCTTTTAATAAAAGGGGATTTATTTCATTAGTTCTTCAGAGGAAAAGCAGCTAACTTTCATCTGAGGTTCTTTCTTACGTAGGAAGGATCAGGGTGATCTCTGCTGGCCTTCTCTCCAGGCCTCTGGATTCCAACAACTTTCCCTGGGGTGATTCCTTTCTGCGTCTCCAAAGGCCTGGGCTGAGCTGCAAGTGCTGAGGTGAGGTATGCTGTTCTAGTTTGCTAGCTGCTGGAATGCAACACACCAGAGATGGATTGGCTTTTAATAAAAGGGGATTTATTTTGTTAGTTCTTCAGAGGAAAGGCAGCTAACTTTCCACTAAGTTTCTTTCTTACGTAGGAAGGCACAGGATAGTCTCTGCTGGTCTTCTCTCCAGGCCTCTGGGTTCCAACAACTTTCCCCAGGGTGACTTCTTTCTGCATCTCCAAAGGCCTGGGCTGAGCTGCTAGTGCTGAGATGAGGAATGTCGAGCTGCTTCGCAGTGCTATGTTGCGATCTCTCATTTAAGCACCACCAGCCAAGTAAGTCAAACATCACTCATTGCAGCAGACACGCCTCCTAGCTGACTGCAGATGTAATTGGCAACAGATGAGGTTCACATACCATTGGCTTATGTCCGCAGCAACAAGACTAGGTATGCTCACCTGGCCAAGTTGACAAGTGAATCTAACTAACACACGTCCATCCCTTGTCAACTTGGCAACTTCAAGCATCACCTTACACAGATGTAAAAAATTTCTCTTGCTGTGGACCTGTGAAACTCAAAACAAGTTGTCTGGTGCCAAGTTGCAAAGGAGGATATTCACAGGATATAGATTGTCATTTCCATAGGGAGAAACTGGAACACAGGTGTAAAACCTGCAGGGCAAGCGCCATGGGATCTCAAAGTCTGAAAGTCATTTATCCGTCGGCTTTAGAAAGTGGCAGTCCCACCCCTTCCAAGGGCCTATGCAGTGGCCGGCCTCTTTCCAAATCAACCTCGGGGAACATCGAGGAGACCACCTCTGGGCTCCACTCTCTCCAGGCATCAGGGCCACCCCTGGGCTCTCTGCCATTTCTGGGGCACATGCTCAACCCCTCCACATGGTAGCAGCCAGTCTCTCCCAGTCCCCCAAGGAGCGTGCTATGCCTTTTCCAAGGCCCGAGGCTGCACAACTATTCCACTGCAATGAGAGAGGAGACTCATCCTCGCCCTTCAGGGTAAACTCACCCTCTCCATGCATACAGGTGGGTCCACTCTCCTGGCCGAGGTTTCTTGGCTTCAGATCCGACCTTCCATGGTTCTTACTCTGCAAACTCCAATTTTTCCCTTTTGTGTCCTCCTTTGCCAAGATTGGCAGTGGTTCCATTTATACCAACAGTCTCTTCAAACCCGCCAGGACTTCTCCATCATTCTCTTCACGGTTCCTCCAAAATCTTCCCTTTAGCCATCCAAAAACTGTTCCAACATATCTGGTATTTGCAAACTGCAGCAGCACCCCACTCCTGGTACCAAAATCTGTTCTAGTTTGCTAGCTGCCAGAATGCAATATACCAGAAATGGAATGGCTTTTCAAAAGGGGAATTTAATAAGTTGCTCATTTACAGTTCTAAGGCTGAGAAAATGTCCCAATTAAAACAAGTCTATAGAAATATCTAATCAAAGGCATCCAGGGAAAGATACCTTGGTTCAAGAAGGCCGATGAAGTTCAGGGTTTCTCTCTCAAGTGAGAAGGCACATGGCGAACACAGTCAGGGCTTCTCTCTTGGCTGGACAGGCACATGGCGAATACGGTGTCATCTGCTAGCTTGGTCTCCTGGCTTCCTGTTTCATGAAGCTCCCCGGCAGGCGTTTTCCTTCTTCATCTCCAAAGGTCGCTGGCTGGTGGACTCTCTGCTTCATGGTGCTGCAGCATTCTCTGCTTTCTCTCTGAGTCTCTCTGAATCTCCAAAATGTTTCCTCTTTTATAGTACTTCAGAAACTAATCAAGACCCACTGAAATGGGTGGAGACATGTCATCCCCTAATCCAGTTTAACAACCATTCTTAACTAAATCACATCAACCAGGGAGATGATCTCATTACAGTTTCAAATATACAGTATTGAATAGGGATTATTCTACCTTTAAGAAATGAGATTTATATTAAAACATGGCTTTTCTTAGGGGGCATACTTCCTTTCAAACCAGCACATATGCCAAGCTGCTTGGGCTGTGTTATGTTGCGCTCTCTCATTTAAGCACTAGCCAATTAAATCAAACGTCATTCGTTACAGCAGGCACGCCTCCTAGCCGACTGCAGATGTAATCAGCAACAGATGAGGTTCATGTACCCTTGGCTCATGTCCACAGCAACAGAACTAGGTGCCTTCACCTGGCCAAGTTGACAACTGAATCTAACTACCACAGTTACCATGAGCTTATATTTAACATCCTCAATCATAACATTCACATTTCATTTTGTATTAATTTAACTTCAATTACATGCACTGCTCTCTCTGTCCCCTCCACCTTTCTGTTATATTTGTTATAAATTATATCTTTAGACATTATATGTCCCAAACCACAGATTTGTCATTTGCATTTTCGAACCTACAAAAAATTTAAAAATGGGGTTACTTTCCAAAAAACACAATGCAATAGTACTATAATTTTTAGTTATTTCTGTGGTTATCTTTACCAAAGTTCTTCATCTCTTTATGCCACTTCATTAAGAAATGAAGAACTTTGGTAAAGGTGTACTGTCTAGTGTCCTTTCCTCTCCACCTGAAAAACCCTGCTAACATTGCTTGTAGGGCAGGTCTGGTGGGAATGAAGTCCCTCAGCTTTTGTTTATCTGGGAATGTCTTAATCTCTTCTCCTTTTTGAAAGCCAGTCTCACTCAATATAAAATTCTTGGTTGGCAACTCTTTTATTTCATCACTTTAAATATTTCATCCCATTGCCTTCTTGGCTTGATGCTTTCTCATGAGAAGTCTTCTCTTAATCTTACTTGAGATCCCTTGTATATCACACATAGCTCTTGCATCTTTCAGAACTTTCTCCTTGTCCTTTGTGTTTGATAGTTCAACTACTATGTGTCTGGGCACAGCTCTCTTGAAGTTTATCCTGTTTGGGTTTCTGGAATGTGTATGTTCATATCTTTACTTCAGTTTGGGAAATTTTCTCCTATTGTTTCTTTGAATATTCCTCTGACTTTTTCTCTCTTTCATCTCCTCCTGGGAGTACCATAATGCATATATTGGTCTGCTCGATGGGTGTCTCACAGCTCTCAGTCTCTGTTCACTTTTTTTTTCATTCTTTTTTCTTTCTGTTCCTCAACATGAATCTTTTCAATTGTCTTGTCTTCAAGAGCACTCATTATTTCTTCTTCCTGCTCCAATCTGTTGTTGAATCCCTATAGGGAACTTTTAATTTCAGCTACTGTGGTCTTCAACTCCAGTATTTCTGTTTATTTCTTTTTTAAAAAATCTGTGTCTTTATTGAGAGTCTTAGAGTGTCCATACATTTTCCTGATATCCTTTAGTTCTTTCTCCATGTTTTCCTTTATCTCCTTGAAACTATAATTGATTTTTAAAAAATGGATCTTTTTTTAAATGTCTTTGTCCAGAATATCCAAAGTTTGGTCTTTCTCACTGATGTTTCCTGCATTTTTATCTTGTTCCTTTGTATGGGCCATCATTTACTGTTTCTTTGTCTTATCTTTCATTACAAATTGTACATTTTGATATTTCAATGTGTTAACTCTGGGATTTAGTCTTTGAGCTCTCTATTCCTTCAATTGTATCCAGCTAATAATATGGCAAGAGATTTCCTTGAGCACCAGAAGCTAACAAAAACAAACAAATGTAAAAGACATTTTTTCATACTCTGCAAACTGGCTCTGCCTTGGTTAGTGCTCTCCTTCAGAGTTTAGTCCTCCTATCAAGAGGTCAGCCTGAGGTGAAAGTGAAGTGTAGGGTCCTCTCCATGTTTTCTGAGCCTGTTTCTTGTCCTGGGCTTGTTATTGCTTATGGCCTTAGGAGTCCCCAGTTTACAGGAGCCTGAAAGTGCCCTCTTTCCTATGACATAGATCTCCCCTGCCCTCTATTTAATGTTTTAAAGCCAACGATATTTTGTACCATGTTGTTTTGACCGTGTCGTTTCTTATGCTGCTTTAGCTATCAGCACACTGCTTGTCCTTGCAGGGCAAGTTCTTGGAGGGTGAGTCAGAGACAAGTTTCCTGGTTCAGTCTTTCAGACTGCCACCTGATAGACTGGCATTGACATACAAATACCCAGAATGTGCATAGGGGTTACTATGCTCCCTCAGGTCAGCAGTAGGGACCCGCAATGGAAGCACAGGCTTGCCCTATAACATTCTGGGTGTGGAGTAGGGAATGGGCCAGTAAAGGCTTCATGATCTTCTCCTGTTATTTTAAAGCTATGTTGTTAAAATTCAGCATGTGCCCAAATACTGAAACCTTTTAACTGTTTTCTGAAGTTTTGAAGAAGATGGCTTTGCCTTTTTTATTTATTTATTTATTTATTTACTTGCTTGTTGTTCAAAGATTCTGTTGGGGAATGGCACACAGGAACATCTTATGCCACATCTTCATCAACTGGAAGTCTCTTGTTTTGCTTTTTAACTTCCATACAGAGCCAAGTCTTCCTTTTTGCTTGTCATTACTAGACAGACTCTCTTTTAGTCCATCATTCTTGAGTGAATAACTCCTTGCGAATCCCAGCTCTATGAAGATGAATCTCCAATCTGCTTAATATCCTACACAATGGTTGCATTCAAACTTTGTTGCCTCTCTTACCTGGTCTTGGTCTATTTCATTTACTTTCTAAAACTGATTAACATGTTTAAATAATTAATACAAATTATGTAGATTATAATTATGTTGCATAATATATTATTATCTATGTAATAATAATATTATAGACATTACCATATTATAGAATTTTAAAGCTTTTTTTAGCTGGAAAATTTCAGGTTCTCTATTGCACCATTTGGTAAAAATGTCTAGTGTCCTTTCCTTTCAATCTACAATCACTCCTGTTAGCATTGCTTGTAGGGCAGGTCTAGTAGTGACAAAGTCACTCAGAATTCATCATTTCCCTTAGTCTTCAATCAGATCAAACTATTATGTCTATGTCAGGCTTAAGCCCAAGGAATCTTTTAGGACCATCCTGAACCCCTGAGTTATGGTGGCCATTTCATTTCTCATATGTTGGAACTCACCTTCTCTATCATTCTGACTAGATCTTAATATCTCACTTAGCTATGCTGAGGTAAGAGCATGACTGATGGCTAAGCCTTCTAGAGCTTTGACTGAAGTGGTTTGTGAAATAGGAAAGTATTAGTATAAAACTCTTTCTGAACAATCCAGTCAGAGGAATCTCTCTTCCTTGATATCTGACAAAACTTTCTTTGGACTACTCTTTTTTTTTTTCACATGGGCAGGTACCGGGAATTGAACCCGGGTCCTCGGGCATGGCAGGCAAGCACTCTTACCTGCTGAGCCACCGTGGCCCTGGACTACTCTTAAGGCATTCATTCACTCTCTCTTTTATACTGTAGTTATTTACATGGGTGTCTTATCTTCCTTGCTAGAAAGTAAGCTGCTTAAGAGTAGAAAAAGACATTTGAAACTGTGTGCAAATCCTGACCCTGCCATATTCTAGTTATGTGACTTTGAGAAAACTCCCTTAGCCTCTCTGGGCTTCAGTTTCCTCCCCCATAAATTAAAACTAATACCTAATCCTTTATCTAAAAACTTTGTGGCCAGATGAATTTAGGAATTTAGAATGTTTTCAGATTTAAAAAAAGTAATACAGCGCATATAGTATGTATTATGTAATAGTCCACCAATGCCCAAAAGACATTTACATTTTGGCATCAACATATATGAATATTCATGGTAAATGGATATAAATGAAGATGGTGATTAGACTTATGTTATTTCATTCAGGTCAGGTTTTGCTACCAAATGAGTTTCAGTTTTCAGTATCTTTTGGCTTTTGTAATTGTGAATAAATATTATCCCAGAGGTGATAAAGATATCATGTAAAACTACATACATAAGATCACTAAGTTTCATGTGAATCTTATTTGCATTCACCTAAAAATACTCGTTGTTTGTGTTGCTCAGGTGGAGGGTGGTGTTGGATTTTTCTGTGAGTGATAAACCTTTTATCCTTGCTTCCTTTCTTTGGTGATTTACTTGGAAGCATTAGCTGCCAGCTGGTTCTTCTGGCCATTCCAAGAGCCTTCCTGTTATCTGCAGATGCCAGAATATTAGAACTGGAAGGGGGCCTTGGAGATCAGTTGGTTATGAATATGAGCACTAGATGCTAGCCAAACCTATTTCATAATAAGGAAATTGAATTCTTAAGTGAAGAGAGATGTGACTTTAATTGCCCAATGTTTGCAGAGGGAAAAATTCTGAATGTCACATAGAAGAAGGTAGTCCTTTCACATATATCCCATGGTGATTATTTCTCTACATTGAGAAAAAAAAAGAAAATTGTCCTAGTATTTAAGTTATACATTTGGTAAAAAAAAAAAAAAAAAAAAAAAAAAAAAAAGATATTGCATTATTATTTTAAATGTGCCCAGTCTTTAAATATTGTTCAGGTAGTTACATTATTTAGCATCCTGAGTACTTAGTAGTGGTAGTACACTCAGTTATTGGGCAAATATTTGAGTTCCTACTATGCATCAGATCTTGTTCTTGCTCATGGAAGAGAGTGCAGACAAAATCAGAGTTCTGCTCTCATCAAATTTACATGGGTGGAGAGGAAGAAACAGAACTGAGTCAGGTGGGTGAATGAACATCTACTTATTTCAGCCTCTTATAAGTAGTATGAGGAATACATATCAGGATGGTGTAAAAGAGATTGACTGGGTGGAGGAGCTTTTTTTTCAGATCAGAGGGGAAGACCCCTCTGCAGTGGTGACAATGGGGTAATATCTGAATGTAACACAAAGAAGGATCCAGGCACTTGACAATCTGGGGAAAAGAGCATCCACAGAAAAGGAAATCAGAACCACAAAGTTCTGAAGCCAGGGAGAGCTTGAGGCACCAGAAATACAGATGGCCAATGTAGCTAGAGAAAATGCAGAAAGAGGATGTTTTAGTTTGCTAAATCTGCCAGAATGCAAAACAACAGAGATGGGTTTTTTGTTTTGTTTTGTTTTGTTTTGTTTTGCATGGGCAGGCACCAGGAAATGAATGGACTGTTTTTTAATAAGGGGATTTATTTAGTTACAGATTTATAGTTCTTTAAAGGAAAGGTAGCAAGCTTTCATCTGAATTTCTCTATCTCAAGGGAAGGCACATGGCGATGTCTGCTGGCCTCCTTTCCTGGCTTCTGGGTTCCAACGGCTTTCCCAGGGGTAATTTCTTTTTGCATCTCCAAATGTCTTGGCTGAGCTGTGAGTGCTGAGATGAGGTATGCTGAGCTGCTGAGCTCTTTTCTGACATTTCTTTCCTTTTTTTTTTTTTTTAGATTTTTTTTATTAATTAAAAAATTAACTAACACAACATTTAGAAGTCATTCCATTCTACATATACAATCAGTAATTCTTAATATCATCACATAGATGAATATTCATCATTTCTTAGTACATATGCAACAATTCAGAAAAAGAAATAGAAAGACAACAGAAAAAGAAATAAAATGATAATGGAGAGAAAAAATAAAAATAAAAAAATAAAAAATAAAATAATAAAATAATAAAAAAAACTATACCTCAGATGCAACTTCATTCAGTATTTTAACATAATTACATTACAATTAGGTATTATTGTGCTGTCCATTTCTGAGTTTTTGTATCCAGTCCTGTTGCACAGTCTGTATCCCTTCAGCTCCAATTACCCATTATCTTACCCTATTTCTATCTCCTGATCATCTCTGTTACCAATGACATATTCCAAGATTATTCTCTAATGTCGGTTCACATCGGTGGGATCATACAGTATTTGTCCTTTAGTTTTTGGCTAGTCTCACTCAGCATAATGTTCTCTAGGTCCATCCATGTTATTACATGCTTCATAAGTTTATTCTGTCTTAAAGCTGCATAATATTCCATCATATGTATATACCACAGTTTGTTTAGCCACTTGTCTGTTGATGGACATTTTGGCTGTTTCCATCTCTTTGCAATTGTAAATACTGCTGCTATAAACGTTGGTGTGCAAATGTCCGTTTGTGTCTTTGCCCTTAAGTCCTTTGAGTAGATACCTAGCAATGGTATTGCTGGGTCGTATGGCAATTCTATATTCAGCTTTTTGAGGAACCGCCAAACTGCCTTCCACAGAGGTTGTACCATTTGACATTCCCACCAACAGTGGATAAGAGTGCCTCTTACTCCACATCCTCTCCAGCACTTGTCATTTTCTGTTTTGTTGATAATGGCCATTCTGGTGGGTGTGAGATGATATCTCATTGTGGTTTTGATTTGCATTTCTCTAATGGCCAGGGACATTGAGCATCTCTTCATGTGCCTTTTGGCCATTTGTATTTCCTCTTCTGAGAAGTGTCTGTTCAAGTCTTTTTCCCATTTTGTAATTGGATTGGTTGTCTTTTTGCTGTTGAGTTGAACAATCTCTTTATAAATTCTAGATACTAGATCTTTATCTGATATGTCGTTTCCAAATATTGTCTCCCATTGTGTAGGCTGTCTTTCTACTTTCTTGATGAAGTTCTTTGATGCACAAAAGTGTTTGATTTTGAGGAGCTCCCATTTATTTATTTCTTTCTTCAGTGCTCTTGCTTTAGGTTTAAGGTCCATAAAACCGCCTCCAGACTTCCTGGAAGATGGCGGCTTAGTAAGACACGCGGATCTTAGTTTCTTCTCCAGGACAGCTACTAGGGGAGTAGAAACGATACAGAAAGCGCCCAAAGCCACAACAGAGATAAAAAAAGACAGCGTACCCCATCCTGGAACGGCTGGCTGGCTGAGAGAAGCAGCTCGGGTGAGATCGCCGAGGCGCGCGGGCCTCACCGGGCGGGATGGCAAGTGGCCGGAGTCACTCCCTTCCTCCTTCCCGGGCCGGCTGGGAGAATTGGAGAGGCGGTCCCCTGAAACCAAGGCGGCTGGTGCCCACACCACGTGCAGCCCCCCGGACCAACTGAGAGAATTGGATCGGAAATCCCCAGGCCGTGGAGAACGGTGACGGGTGGGGGAGGCCCCTTCCAAACCCGTGACTCCCGGGGAACGTGCACTCTCTCGGGCGGGCCGCTGCTGCTGGCGCCCTCCCGCCACGCTTGTCACCCAGGGCCGACTAGGAAATTCGGACGGGCTCTTTCCCGGGCTGTGGCGACCAGCAACCCTCCCTGCGTTCGGACCCCGGGCCGGCTCAAGCCGCTTCGGCTAGCGAACCCCCCGGACGGCAAGAGTTTTCCAAAGTTTAAGGTCCCACAGCACCTTTTACTGGTGGGACCCACAGACAAACGTGTGCCACGAGCGCCACCTACTGGGCAGGATAAGAAAAACAGAACCCAGAGACTTCACAGAAAAATCTTCCAAACTTTTGGATCCAATACCCAGGGAAATCTGTCTAAATGCGCAGACGCCAACAGAAGATAACGGATCACGCTCAAATAATTGAAAATATGGCCCAGTCAAAGGAACAAACCAATAGTTCAAATGAGATACAGGAGCTGAGACAACTAATGCTAAATATACGAACAGAAATGGAAAACCTCTTCAAAAACGAAATCGATAAATTGAGGGAGGACATGAAGAAGACATGGGCTGAACATAAAGAAGAAATAGAAAAACTGAAAAAACAAATCACAGAACTTATGGAAGTGAAGGACAAAGTAGAAAGGATAGAAAAAACAATGGATACCTACAATGATAGATTCAAAGAGACAGAAGATAGAATTAGTGATTTGGAGGATGGAACATCTGAATTCCAAAAACAAACAGAAACTATCAGGAAAAGAATGGAAAAATTTGAACAGGGTATCAGGGAACTCAAGGACAATATGAAGCGCACAAATACACGTGTTGTGGGTGTCCCAGAAGGAGAAGAGAAGGGAAAAGGAGGAGAAAAACTAATGGAAGAAATTTTCACTGAAAATTTCCCAACTCTTATGAAAGACCTAAAATTACAGATCCAAGAAGTGCAGCGCACCCCAAAGAGATTAGACCCAAATAGGCGTTCTCCAAGACACTTACTAGTTAGAATGTCAGAGGTCAAAGAGAAAGAGAGGATCTTGAAAGCAGCAAGAGAAAAACAATCCATCACATACAAGGGAAACCCAATAAGACTATGTGTAGATTTCTCAGCAGAAACCATGGAGGCTAGAAGACAGTGGGATGATATATTTAAATTACTAAAAGAGAAAAACTGCCAACCAAGACTCCTATATCCAGCAAAATTGTCCTTCAAAAATGAGGGAGAAATTAAAACATTCTCAGACAAAAAGTCACTGAGAGAATTTGTGACCAAGAGACCAGCTCTGCAAGAAATACTAAAGGGAGCACTAGAGTCAGAACCGAAAAGACAGAAGAGAGAGGTATCGAGAAGAGTGTAGAAAGAAGGAAAGTCAGATATGATATATATAATACAAAAGGCAAAATGGCATAGGAAAATATTATCCAAACAGTAATAACACTAAATGTTAATGGACTGAATTCCCCAATCAAAAGACATAGATTGGCAGAATGGATTAAAAAACAGGATCCTTCTATATGCTGTCTACAAGAAACACATCTTAGACCCAAAGATAAACATAGGTTGAAAGTGAAAGGTTGGGAAAAGATATTTCATGCAAATAACAACCAGAAAAGAGCAGGAGTGGCTATACTAATATCCAACAAGTTAGACTTCAAATGTAAAACAGTTAAAAGAGACAAAGAAGGACACTATATACTAATAAAAGGAACAATTAAACAAGAAGACATAACAATCATAAATATTTATGCACCGAACCAGAATGCCCCAAAATACGTGAGGAATACACTGCAAACACTGAAAAGGGAAATAGACACAAATACCATAGTAGTTGGAGACTTCAATTCCCCACTCTCATCAATGGACAGAACATCTAGACAGAGGATCAATAAAGAAATAGAGAATCTGAATATTACTATAAAGGAGCTAGACTTAACAGACATTTATAGGACATTACATTCCACAACAGCAGGATACACTTTCTTCTCAAGTGCTCATGGATCATTCTCAAAGATAGACCATATGCTGGGTCACAAAGCAAGTCTTAACAAATTTAAAAAGATTGAAATCATACACAACACTTTCTCGGATCATAAAGGAATGAAGTTGGAAATCAATAATAGGCGGAATGCCAGAAAATTCACAAATACCTGGAGGCTCAACAACACACTCTTAAACAACGAGTGGGTCAAAGAAGAAATTGCAAGAGAAATTAGTAAATAACTCGAGGCAAATGAAAATGAAAACACAACATATCAAAACTTATGGGATGCAGCAAAGGCAGTGCTAAGAGGGAAATTTACTGCCCTAAATGCCTATATCAGAAAAGAAGAAAAGGCAAAAATGCAGGAATTAACTGTTCAATTGGAAGAACTGGAGAAAGAACAGCAAACTAATCCCAAAGCAAGCAAAAGGAAAGAAATAACAAAGATCAGAGCAGAAATGAATGAAATTGAAAATATGAAAACAGTAGAGAAAATCAATAAGATTGATGGGCCCCTATCAAGATTGACAAAAAGAAGAAGAGAGAGGACGCAAATAAATAAGATCAGAAATGGAAGAGGAGACATAACTACTGACCTCACAGAAATAAAGGAGGTAATAACAGGATACTATGAACAACTTTACGCTAATAAATACAACAATTTAGATGAAATGGACGGGTTCCTGGAAAGACATGAACAACCAACTTTGACTCAAGAAGACATAGATGACCTCAACAAACCAATCACAAGTAAAGAAATTGAATTAGTCATTCAAAAGCTTCCTAAAAAGAAAAGTCCAGGACCAGATGGCTTCACATGTGAATTCTACCAAACGTTCCAGAAAGAATTAGTACCAATTCTCCTCAAACTCTTCAAAAAAATCAAAGTGGAGGGAAAACTGCCTAATTCATTCTATGAAGCCAACATCACCCTCATACCAAAACCAGGCAAAGATATTACAAAAAAAGAAAACTACAGACCAATCTCTCTAATGAATACAGATGCAAAAATCCTCAATAAAATTCTAGCAAATCGTATCCAACAACACATTAAAAGAATTATACATCATGACCAAGTAGGATTCATCCCAGGTATGCAAGGATGGTTCAACATAAGAAAATCAATTAATGTAATACACCATATCAACAAATCAAAGCAGAAAAATCACATGATCATCTCAATTGATGCAGAGAAGGCATTTGACAAGATTCAACATTCTTTCCTGTTGAAAACACTTCAAAAGATAGGAATACAAGGGAACTTCCTTAAAATGATAGAGGGAATATATGAAAAACCCACAGCTAATATCATCCTCAATGGGGAAAAATTGAAAACTTTCCCCCTAAGATCAGGAACAAGACAAGGATGTCCACTATCACCACTATTATTCAACATTGTGTTGGAGGTTCTAGCCAGAGCAGTTAGACAAGAAAAAGAAATACAAGGCATCAAAATTGGAAAGGAAGAAGTAAAACTATCACTGTTTGCAGACGATATGATACTATACGTCGAAAACCCGGAAAAATCCACAACAAAACTACTAGAGCTAATAAATGAGTACAGCAAAGGAGCAGGTTACAAGATCAACATTCAAAAATCTGTAGTGTTTCTATACACTAGTAATGAACAAACTGAGGGGGAAATCATGAAACGAATCCCATTTATAATTGCAACTAAAAGAATGAAATACCTAGGAATAAATTTAACTAAAGAGACAAAAAACCTATATAAAGAAAACTACAAAAAACTGCTAAAAGAAATCACAGAAGACCTAAATAGATGGAAGGGCATACCGTGTTCATGGATTGGAAGACTAAATATAGTTAAGATGTCAATCCTACCTAAATTGATTTACAGATTCAACGCAATACCAATCAAAATCCCAACAACTTATTTTTCAGAAATAGAAAAACCAATAAGCAAATTTATCTGGAAGGGCAGGGTGCCCCGAATTGCTAAAAACATCTTGAGGAAAAAATACGAAGCTGGAGGTCTCGCGCTGCCTGACTTTAAGGCATATTATGAAGCCACAGTGGTCAAAACAGCATGGTATTGGCATAAAGATAGATATATCGACCAATGAAATCGAATGGAGTGCTCAGATATAGACCCTCTCATCCATGGACATTTGATCTTTGATAAGGCAGTCAAGCCAACTCACCTGGGACAGAACAGTCTCTTCAATAAATGGTGCCTAGAGAACTGGATATCCATATGCAAAAGAATGAAAGAAGACCCATCTCTCACACCCTATACAAAAGTTAACTCAAAATGGATCAAAGATCTAAACATTAGGTCTAAGACCATAAAACAGTTAGAGGAAAATGTTGGGAGATATCTTATGGATCTTACAACTGGAGGCGGTTTTATGGACCTTAAACCTAAAGCAAGAGCACTGAAGAAGGAAATAAATAAATAGGAACTCCTCAAAATTAAACACTTTTGTGCATCAAAGAACTTCATCAAGAAAGTAGAAAGACAGCCTTCACAATGGGAGACAATATTTGGAAATGATATATCAGATAAAGGACTAGTATCCAGAATTTATAAAGAGATTGTTCATCTCAACAACAAAAAGACAGCCAACCCAATTACAAAATGGGAAAAAGACTTGAACAGACACCTATCAGAAGAGGAAATACAAATGGCCAAAAGGCACATGAAGAGATGCTCAATGTCCCTGGCCATTAGAGAAATGCAAATCAAAACCACAATGAGATATCATCTCACACGCACCAGAATGGCCATTATCAACAAAACAGAAAATGACAAGTGCTGGAGAGGATGCGGAGAAAGAGGCACACTTATCCACTGTTGGTGGGAATGTCAAATGGTACAACCACTGTGGAAGGCAGTTTGGCGGTTCCTCAAAAAGCTGAATATAGGATTGCCATACGACCCAGCAATACCATTACTGGGAATATACTCAAAGGACTTAAGGGCAAAGACACAAACGGACATTTGCACACCAATGTTTTAAAGCAGCGTTATTTACAATTGCAAAGAGATGGAAACAGCTGAAATCTCCATCAACAGAAGAGTGGCTAAACAAACTGTGGTATATACATACGATGGAGTACTATGCAGCTTTAAGACAGGATAAACTTATGAAGCATGTAATAACATGGATAGACCTAGAGAACATTATGCTGAGTGAGTCTAGCCAAAAACTAAAGGACAAATACTGTATGGTCCCACTGATGTGAACAGACATTCGAGAATAAATTTGGAATATGTCCTTGATAACAGAGTCCAGCAGGAGGTAGAAACAGGGTAAGATAATGGCCAATTGGAGTTGAAGGAATACAGACGGTGTAACAGGACTAGATACAAAAACTCAAAAATGGACAGCACAATAATACCTAATTGTAAAGTAATCATGTTAAAACACTGAATGAAGCTGCATCTGAGCTATAGGTTTTTGTTTTGTTTTGTTTTGTTTTGTTTTGATTTTACTATTGTTACTTTTATTTTTTTCTCTATATTAACATTCTATATCTTTTTCGGTTATGTTGCTAGTTCTTCTAAACCAATGCATATGTACTAAGAAATGATGATCATGCATCTATGTGATGATGTTAAGAATTAATGATTGCATATGTAGAATGGTATGATCTCTAAATGTTGGGTTAATTTCTTTTTTTCCGTTAATTAAAAAAAAAAAAAGAGAAGGGATAATTGAAGCTGAAGGGATACAGACTGTACAACGGGACTGGATATAAAAACTCAGAAATGGACAGCACAATACTACCCAATTGTAACGCAATTATGTTAAAACACTGAATGAAGCTGTATGTGTGGTATAGGTTTTTTTTTGTTTTTTTTTTTGTTTGTTTGTTTTTGTTTTTTTTTTCTTTTTCTTTCTATTATTGTTTTAATTCTTATTCTGTTGTCTTTTTATTTCTTTTTCTAAATCGATGCAAATGTACTAAGAAATGATGAATATGCAACTATGTGATGTTATTAAGAATTACTGATTGTACATGTAGATTGGAATGATTTCTAATTGTTTTGTTAATTCTCTTTTTAATTAATAAAAAAAAACCCGCCTCCAATTGTAAGATTCATAAGATATCTCCCTACATTTTCCTCTAACTGTTTTTTGGTCTTAGACCTAACGTTTAGCTTTTTTATCCATTTTGAGTTAACTTTTTATAGGGTGTGTGATACGGGTCCTCTTTCATTCTTTTGCATATGAATATTCAGTTCTCTAGGCACCATTTATTGAAGAGACTGTTCTGTCCCAGGTGGGTTGGCTTGACTGCCTTATCAAAGATCAAATGTCCATAGATGAGAGGGTCTATATCTGAGCACTCTATTCGATTCCATTGGTCGATATATCTATCTTTATGCCAGTACCATGCTGTTTTGACCACTGTGGCTTCATAATATGCCTTGAAGTCCGGCAGCGTGAGACCTCCAGCTTTGTTTTTTTTCCTCAAGATACTTTTAGCAATTTGGGGCACCCTGCCCTTCCAGATAAATTTGCTTATTGGTTTTTCTATTTCTGAAAAATAAGTTGTTGGGATTTTGATTGGTATTGCGTTGAATCTGTAAATCAATTTAGGTAGAATTGACATCTTAACTATATTTAGTCTTCTAATCCATGAACACGGTATGCCTTTCCATCCATTTAGGTCTTCTGTGATTTCTTTTAACAGTTTTTTGTAGTTTTCTTTGTATAGGTCTTTTGTCTCTTTAGTTAAATTTATTCCTAGGTATTTTATTCTTTTAGTTGCAATTGTAAATGGAATTTGTTTCTTGATTTCCCCCTCAGCTTGTTCATTGCTAGTGTATAGAAACACTACAGATTTTTGAATGTTGATCTTGTAACCTGCTACTTTGCTGTACTCATTTATTAGCTCTAGTAGTTTTGTTGTGGATTTTTCCGGGTTTTCGACGTATAGTATCATATCGTCTGCAAACAGTGATAGTTTTACTTCTTCCTTTCCAATTTTGATGCCTTGTATTTCTTTTTCTTGTCTAATTTCTCTGGCTAGAACCTCCAACACAATGTTGAATAACAGTGGTGATAATGGACATCCTTGTCTTGTTCCTGATCTTAGGGGGAAAGTTTTCAATTTTTCCCCATTGAGGATGATATTAGCTGTGGGTTTTTCATATATTCCCTCTATCATTTTAAGGAAGTTCCCTTGTATTCCTATCCTTTGAACTGTTTTCAACAGGAAAGGATGTTGAATCTTGTCAGATGCCTTCTCTGCATCAATTGAGATGATCATGTGATTTTTCTGCTTTGATTTGTTGATATGGTGTATTACATTAATTGATTTTCTTATGTTGAACCATCCATGCATACCTGGGATGAATCCTACTTGGTCATGATGCATAATTCTTTTTATGTGTTGCTGGATTCGATTTGCTAGAATTTTGTTGAGGATTTTTGCATCTGTATTCATTAGAGAGATTGGTCTGTAGTTTTCTTTTTTTGTAATATCTTTGCCTGGTTTTGGTATGAGGGTGATGTTGGCTTCATAGAATGAATTAGGTAGCTTTCCCTCCGCTTCGATTTTTTCAAGAGTTTAAGCAGGGTTGGTACTAATTCTTTCTGGAATGATTGGTAGAATTCACATGTGAAGCCATCTGGTCCTGGACTTTTCTTTTTGGGAAGCTTTTAAATGACAGATTCAATTTCTTTACTTGTGATTGGTTTGTTGAGGTCGTCTATTTCTTCTTGAGTCAAAGTTGGTTGTTCATGCCTTTCTAGGAACTTGTCCATTTCATCTACATTGTTGTATTTATTAGCATAAAGTTGTTCATAGTATCCTGTTATTACCTCCTTTATTTCTGTGATGTCAGTGGTTATGTCTCCTCTTTCATTTCTGATCTTATTTATTTGCGTCCTCTCTCTTCTTCTTTTTGTCAATCTTGCTAAGGGCCCATCAATCTTATTGATTTTCTCATAGAATCAACTTCTGGCCTTATTGATTTTCTCTATTGTTTTCATGTTCTCAATTTCATTTATTTCTGCTCTAATCTTTGTTATTTCTTTCCTTTTGCTTGCTTTGGGGTTAGTTTGCTGTTCTTTCTGCAGTTCTTCCAAGTGGACAGTTAATTCCAGAATTTTTGCTCTTTCTTCTTTTTTGATATAGGCATTTAGGGCAATAAATTTCCCTCTTAGCACTGCCTTTGCTGTGTCCCATAGGTTTTGATATGTTGTGTTTTCATTTTCATTCGCCTCGAGATATTTACTAATTTCTCTTGTGAATTCTTCCTTGACCCACTGTTTGTTTAAGAGTGTGTTGTTGAGCCTCCACGTATTTGTGAATTTTCTGGCACTCTGCCTATTATTGATTTCCAACTTCATTCCTTTATGATCCAAGAAAGTGTTGTGTATGATTTCAATCTTTTTAAATTTGTTGAGACTTGCTTTTTGACCCAGCAAATGGTCTATCTTTGAGAATGATCCATGAGCCCTTGAGAAAAAGGTGTATCCTGCTGTTGTGGGATTTAATGTCCTATAAATGTCTCCCTTCTGTCTTTTCATATCTGACTCTAGTGCTCCCTTTAGTATTTCTTGCAGAGCTGGTCTCTTGGTCACAAATTCTCTCAGTGACTTTTTGTCTGAAAATGTTTTAATTTCTCCCTCATTTTTGAAGGACGATTTTGCTGGATATAGAATTCTTGGTTGGCAGTTTTTCTCTTTTAGTAATTTAAATATATCATCCCACTGTCTTCTTGCCTCCATGGTTTCTGCTGTCAAATCTACACATAGTCTTATTGGGTTTCCCTTGTATGTGATGGATTGTTTTTCTCTTGCTGCTTTCAAGATCTTCTCTTTCTCTTTGACCTCTGACATTCTAACTAGTAAGTGTCTTGGAGAACGCCTATTTGGATCTATTCTCTTTGGGGTGCGCTGCACTACTTGGATCTGTAATTTTAGGTCTTTCATAGGAATTGGGAAATTTTCAGTGATAATTTCTTCCATTAGTTTTTCTCCTCCTTTTCCCTTCTCTTCTCTTTCTGGGACACCCACAACATGTATATTTGTGCACTTCATATTATCATTCAATTCCCTGAGCCCCTGCTCAAATTTTTCCATTCTTTTCCCTATAGTTTCTGTTTCTTTTTGGATTTCAGATGTTCCATCCTCCAGTTCACTAATTCTAACCTCTGTCTCTTTAAATCTACCATTGTAGGTTTCCATTGTTTTTTGCATCTCTTCTACTGTATCTTTCATTCCCATAAGTTCTGTGATTTGTTTTTTCAGACTTTCCATTTCTTCTTTTTGTTCATCCCTTGCCTTCTTTTTTTTTTTTTTTTATTAACGGAAAGAAAAAAAAAAAAGAAATTAACACAACATTTAGAAATCATACCATTCTACATATGCACTCAGCAATTCTTAACATCATCACACAGATGCACGATCACCGTTTCCCAGCACATTTGCATCGGTTTAGAGGAACTAGCAAGACAACAGAAAAAAATATAAAATGCCAATATAAAGAAAAGAAATAAAAGTAGTAGTAATAGTAAAAAATAACAACAACAAACAAACCAACAAGCAAACAAAAACAAAAAAAAACCCTATAGCTCAGATGCAGCTTCATTCAGTATTTTAACATGATTACTTTACAATTAGGTATTATTGTGCTGTCCATTTTTGAGTTTTTGTATCTAGTCTTGTTGGACAGTCTGTATCCCTTCAGCTTCAATTACCCATTGTCTTACCCTGTTTCTAACTCCTGCTGAACTCTGTTACCAATGACATATTTCAAGTTTATTCTCGAATGTCCGTTCACATCAGTGGGACCATACAGTATTTGTCTTTTAGTTTTTGGCTGGATTCACTCAGCATAATATTCTCTAGGTCCATCCATGTTATTACATGGTTCATAAGTTTATCTTGTCTTAAAGCTGCATAATATTCCATCGTATGTATATACCACAGTTTGTTTAGCCACTCTTCTGTTGATGGAGATTTTGGCTGTTTCCATCTCTTTGCAATTGTAAATAACGCTGCTATAAACATTGGTGTGCAAATGTCCGTTTGTGTCTTTGCCCTTAAGTCCTTTGAGTAGATACCTAGCAATGGTATTGCTGGGTCGTATGGCAATTCTATATTCAGCTTTTTGAGGAACCGCCAAACTGCCTTCCACAGTGGTTGCACCCTTTGACATTCCCACCAACAGTGGATAAGTGTGCCTCTTTCTCCGCATCCTCTCCAGCACTTGTCATTTTCTGTTTTGTTGATAATGGCCATTCTGGTGCGTGTGAGATGATATCTCATTGTGGTTTTGATTTGCATTTCTCTAATGGCCAGGGACATTGAGCATCTCTTCATGTGCCTCTTGGCCATCCGTATTTCTTCTTCTGGTAGGTGTGTGTTTAAGTCTTTTTCCCATTTTGTAATTGGGTTGGCTGTCTTTTTGTTGTTGAGTTGAATAATCTCTTTATAAATTCTGGATACTAGACCTTTATCTGATATGTCGTTTCCAAATATTGTCTCCCATTGTGTAGGCTGTCTTTCTACTTTCTTGATGAAGTTCTCTGATGCACAAAAGTGTTTAATTTTGAGGAGTTCCCATTTATTTATTTCCTTCTTCAGTGTTCTTGCTTTAGGTTTAAGGTCCATAAAACCGCCTCCAGTTGTAAGATCCATAAGATATCTCCCAACATTTTCCTCTAACTGTTTTATGGTCTTAGACCTAATGTTTAGATCTTTGATCCATTTTGAGTTAATTTTTGTATAGGGTGTGAGAGATGGGTCTTCTTTCATTCTTTTGCATATGGATATCCAGTTCTCTAGGCACCATTTATTGAAGAGACTGTTCTGTCCCAGGTGAGTTGGCTTGACTGCCTTATCAAAGATCAGATGTCCATAGATGAGAGGGTCTATATCTGAGCACTCTATTCGATTCCATTGGTCGATATATCTATCTTTATGCCAATACCATGCTGTTTTGACCACTGTGGCTTCATAATATGCCTTAAAGTCAGGCAGCACGAGACCTCCAGCTTCGTTTTTTTTCCTCAAGATGTTTTTAGCAATTCGGGGTACCCTGCCCTTCCAGATAAATTTACTTATTGGTTTTTCTATTTCTGAAAAATAAGTTGTTGGGATTTTTTTTTTTCATTTTTTTTTATTAATTAAAAAAAGTATTAACAAAACAATTAGAAATCATTCCAATCTACATGTACAATCAGTAATTCTTAATAACATCACATAGTTGCATATTCATCATTTCTTAGTACATTTGCATCGATTTAGAAAAAGAAATAAAAAGACAACAGAATAAGAATTAAAACAATAATAGAAAGAAAAAAAACAAAAAACAAAAACAAAAAACCTATACCTCACATGCAGCTTCATTCAGTGTTTTAACATAATTGCATTACAATTGGGTAGTATTGTGCTGTCCATTTCTGAGTTTTTATATCCAGTCCCGTTGTACAGTCTGTATCCCTTCATCTCCAATTATCCCTTCTCTTTTTTTTTTTTTTTTTAATTAACGGAAAAAAAGAAATTAACCCAACATTTAGAGATCATACCATTCTACACATGCAATCATTAATTCTTAACATCATCACATAGATGCATGATCATCATTTCTTAGTACATTTGCATTGGTTTAGAAGAACTAGCAACATAACCGAAAAAGATATAGAATGTTAATATAGAGAAAAAAATAAAAGTAATAATAGTAAAATCAAAACAAAACAATACAAGACAAAACAAAAACCTATAGCTCAGATGCAGCTTCATTCAGTGTTTTAACATGATTACTTTACAATTAGGTATTATTGTGCTGTCCATTTTTGAGTTTTTGTATCTAGTCCTGTTGCACAGTTTGTATCCCTTCAGCTTCAATTACCCATTGTCTTACCCTGTTTCTAACTCCTGCTGAACTCTGTTACCAATGACATATTTCAAGTTTATTCTCGAATGTCCGTTCACATCAGTGGGACCATACAGTATTTGTCCTTTAGTTTTTGGCTGGATTCACTCAGCATAATATTCTCTAGGTCCATCCATGTTATTACATGGTTCATAAGTTTATCTTGTCTTAAAGCTGCATAATATTCCATCGTATGTATATACCACAGTTTGTTTAGCCACTCTTCTGTTGATGGAGATTTTGGCTGTTTCCATCTCTTTGCAATTGTAAATAATGCTGCTATAAACATTGGTGTGCAAATGTCCGTTTGTGTCTTTGCCCTTAAGTCCTTTGAGTAGATACCTAGCAATGGTATTGCTGGGTCGTATGGCAGTTCTATATTCAGCTTTTTGAGGAACCGCCAAACTGCCTTCCACAGTGGTTGCACCCTTTGACATTCCCACCAACAGTGGATAAGTGTGCCTCTTTCTCCGCATCCTCTCCAGCACTTGTCATTTTCTGTTTTGTTGATAATGGCCATTCTGGTGGGTGTGAGATGATATCTCATTGTGATTTTGATTTGCATTTCTCTAATGGCCAGGGACATTGAGCATCTCTTCATGTGCCTCTTGGCCATCCGTATTTCCTCTTCTGAGAGGTGTCTGTTCAAGTCTTTTTCCCATTTTGTAATTGGGTTGGCTGTCTTTTTGTTGTTGAGATGAACAATCTCTTTATAAATTCTGGATACTAGACCTTTATCTGATATATCATTTCCAAATATTGTCTCCCATTGTGAAGGTTGTCTTTCTACTTTCTTGATGAAGTTCTTTGATGCACAAAAGTGTTTAATTTTGAGGAGTTCCCATTTATTTATTTCCTTCTTCAGTGCTCTTGCTTTAGGTTTAAGGTCCATAAAACCGCCTCCAGTTGTAAGATCCATAAGATATCTCC
This sequence comes from Tamandua tetradactyla, assembly GCF_023851605.1. Classification (NCBI taxonomy): domain Eukaryota; kingdom Metazoa; phylum Chordata; class Mammalia; order Pilosa; family Myrmecophagidae; genus Tamandua; species Tamandua tetradactyla. The sequence continues at coordinate 12,048,132 of NC_135338.1, forward strand.
CAACATTTTCCTCTAACTGTTTTATGGTCTTAGACCTAATGTTTAGATCTTTGATCCATTTTGAGTTAACTTTTGTATAGGGTGTGAGAGATGGGTCTTCTTTCATTCTTTTGCATATGGATATCCAGTTCTCTAGGCACCATTTATTGAAGAGACTGCTCTGTCCCAGGTGAGTTGGCTTGACTGCCTTATCAAAGATCAAATGTCCATAGATGAGAGGGTCTATATCTGAGCACTCTATTCGATTCCATTGGTCGATATATCTATCTTTATGCCAATACCATGCTGTTTTGACCACTGTGGCTTCATAATATGCCTTAAAGTCAGGCAGCGCGAGACCTCCAGCTTCGTATTTTTTCCTCAAGATGTTTTTAGCAATTCGGGGCACCCTGCCCTTCCAGATAAATTTGCTTATTGGTTTTTCTATTTCTGAAAAATAAGTTGTTGGGATTTTGATTGGTATTGCATTGAATCTGTAAATCAATTTAGGTAGGATTGACATCTTAACTATATTTAGTCTTCCAATCCATGAACACGGTATGCCCTTCCATCTATTTAGGTCTTCTGTGATTTCTTTTAGCAGTTTTTTGTAGTTTTCTTTATATAGGTTTTTTGTCTCTTTAGTTAAATTTATTCCTAGGTATTTTATTCTTTTAGTTGCAATTGTAAATGGGATTCGTTTCTTGATTTCCCCCTCAGTTTGTTCATTACTAGTGTATAGAAAAGCTACAGATTTTTGAATGTTGATCTTGTAGCCTGCTACTTTGCTGTACTCATTTATTAGCTCTAGTAATTTTGTTGTGGATTTTTCCGGGTTTTCGACATATAGTATCATATCGTCTGCAAACAGTGATAGTTTTACTTCTTCCTTTCCAATTTTGATGCCTTGTATTTCTTTTTCTTGCCTAATTGCTCTGGCTAGAACTTCCAACACAATGTTGAATAATAGTGGTGATAGTGGACATCCTTGTCTTGTTCCTGATCTTAGGGGGAAAGTTTTCAATTTTTCCCCATTGAGGATGATATTAGCTGTGGGTTTTTCATATATTCCCTCTATCATTTTAAGGAAGTTCCCTTGTATTCCTATCTTTTGAAGTGTTTTCAGCAGGAAAGGATGTTGAATCTTGTCAAATGCCTTCTCTGCATCAATTGAGATGATCATGTGATTTTTCTGCTTTGATTTGTTGATATGGTGTATTACATTAATTGATTTTCTTATGTTGAACCATCCTTGCATACCTGGGATGAATCCTACTTGATCATGATGTATAATTCTTTTAATGTTTTGTTGGATACGATTTGCTAGAATTTTATTGAGGATTTTTGCATCTGTATTCATTAGAGAGATTGGTCTGTAGTTTTCTTTTTTTGTAATATCTTTGCCTGGTTTTGGTATGAGGGTGATGTTGGCTTCATAGAATGAATTAGGTAGTTTTCCCTCCACTTCGATTATGTTCAAGAGTTTGAGGAGAGTAGGTACTAATTCTTTCTGGAATGTTTGATAGAATTCACATGTGAAGCCGTCTGGTCCTGGAGTTTTCTTTTTAGGGAGTTTTTGAATAACTAATTCAATCTCTTTACTTGTGATTGGTTTGTTGAGGTCATCTATTTCTTCTTGAGTCAAAGTTGGTTGTTCATGTCTTTCCAAGAACCTGTCCATTTCTTCTAAATTGTTGTATTTATTAGCGTAAAGTTGTTCATAGTATCCTGTTATTACCTCCTTTATTTCTGTGAGGTCAGTAGTTATGTCTCCTCTTTCATTTCTAATCTTATTTATTTGCATCCTCTCTCTTCTTCTTTTTGTCAATCTTGTTAAGGGCCCATCAATCTTGTTGATTTTCTCATAGAACCAACTTCTGGTCTTATTGATTTTCTCTATTGTTTTCATGTTTTCAATTTCATTTATTTCTGCTCTAATCTTTGTTATTTCTTTCCTTTTGCTTGCTTTGGGATTAGTTTGCTGTTCTTTCTCCAGTTCTTCCAAGTGGACAGTTAGTTCCTGCATTTTTGCCTTTTCTTCTTTTCTGATAAAGGCATTTAGGGCAATAAATTTCCCTCTTAACACTGCCTTTGCTGCGTCCCATAAGTTTTGATATGTTGTGTCTTCATTTTCATTTACCTCTAGGTATTTACTAATTTCTCTTGCAATTTCTTCTTTGACCCACTTGTTGTTTAAGAGTGTGTTGTTGAGCCTCCATGTATTTATGAATTTTCTGGCACTCCGCCTATTATTGATTTCCAACTTCATTCCTTTATGATCCGAGAAAGTGTTGTGTATGATTTCAATGTTTTTAAATTTGTTAAGACTTGCTTTGTGACCCAGCATATGGTCTATCTTTGAGAATGATCCATGAGCACTTGAAAAAAAGGTGTATCCTGCTGTTGTGGGATGTAATGTCCTATAAATGTCTGTTAAGTCAAGTTCATTTATAGTAATATTCAGGTTCTCATCCCTTGCCTTCTTCATGTCCTCCCTCAATTTATTGATTTGGTTTTTGAAGAGGTTTTCCATTTCTATTTGTATATTCAGAATTAGTTTTCTCAGCTCCTGTATCTCATTTGAACTTTTGGTTTGTTCCTTTGAGTGGGCCATATCTTCAATTTTCCTGGTGTGATTTGTTATTTTTTGCTGGCGTCTGGACATTTAAATCAGATTTCCCTGAGTGTGAGACCCAGCAGGTTGAAAGACTTTCTTGTGAAGTCTCTGGGCTCTGTTTTCCTTATCCTGCCCAGTATGTGGTGCTTTTCTGTCTGCGGGTCCCACCATCAAAAGATGTTGTGGCTCCTTTAACTTTGGAAGGCTCTCCCTGCTGTGCGCATGGTGGAGACAGAGGAAAGGTTGTAGGCTGGTTTTAATGGCTTCAAATTGTGAAGTCCTGGGATCTAAATTCCTTGAGAGAGGGATTCCACCTGAGATGCGTTTCACCCCTCCCGTGGGGAAGGTTCAGGTGGTAGAGAGCCCCGAAAGCAGCCTGTTTCTGCATTTGGGGCAGTTGCAACCTGTGTAATCCCAGCGCTGAGCCCAGAGGCACCAAGCCTCCATAGAAACAGCCGCAGAAGGCTCTGTTTTGCCCCCTTTCCTCTTTTTCAGTTAGCCCAATAGGCAATTTCCACCTTGATTAGTTTCACCTGAGCTGGGGGCCTATTTTTAGTAGTCAGAATTTGTTTATTAATGCCACTATTGGTGTTTGGTTGGACTCAGTACCTGGTACTGTTGGAGACTCTTTCCTTTCCCCCCCCGGTAGCTGCCTGTGGGGGAGGGGCGCCGGCCGCCGGCCGCCATGGCTTGGGGAGCCCGCTGATCCGAGACTTGTAGCCAGTCCGGGAAGCCGCCTGCGAAAGAGGGGCGCTGGCCACCGCGGCTTGGGAAACTTGCCTCTCCGAGACTCTCAGACGGCCCTGGGAAGGAGGGAGGGAGGGACTCCGGCCGCCAGCTGCCGCGGCCCGGGGAAGTGCACACCGCTCGGGGATCTCACCGCAGCAGAATCTCACAGTCGGTCTAGCCAGTCCAGACTGGGGTGTGCTGTGTGTCTGGTCTCTGTCGTGGCTCCGGGAGCTGTTCTGTACTGTTTCTGGTTATTTAGCAGTTGTTCTGGAGGAGGAACTAAGACGCGCGCACCTTACTAAGCCACCATCTTGGCCCCGATGACATTTCTTTCTTAAGGCCCCAGTTAATCAAACTAAACTCACTCATTGTGGAAGGCACTCCCCTTACCCATCCACAAATGTAATCAGTCATAGATGAATTTCACATACTGATGATTTAAGTCCACAGAAACAGAACAAGGGGGCATGGTCACCTGGCCAAGTTGACACCTGAACCTATTACAGAGAGAGACAAGAGTCCTGTCACTATGTAAAGCCCTTCCACCCATGGAGCCTGACCACCTCTTCATGCCATAGATGGCTCTCTGGGTTTTGACCTCATCCTTTTTCATCAGCCCCATTTTGTGCAGCAACATTGACCTTCTAGTCCCACCTCAAACCTGCTATCTTTCACTCTGGTGCTTTAGATCCTGTGGTCACCTTTGCTTGAAAGAGCCTTGCTGCCGCCTTCACTGGGCGAAGGCTTTCCACCCTTTAAGATTCAGCTCCTATATTAGTCCCTTCAGCAGCTCCTCTGCAGTCTCTCTCCCAGCCTCCCCAGCTCTGTGCTTCCAAAACAGCCTATGGTGATGCTACACTGCTCTCACTACTTGCGAGGTAACTGTCCTCTTTTCCCATCTCTATTACAGGCACGGCAAATGCAGTGCCTCCCTATGTTATAAGCAACTTGCGGGTCAGGACTGTATCATGCTTACCTTTGCATTTCCAGCACTTAATATTCCTTCTAGCACTTCATAGATGCTCAATACATTTCTTTGTTAAATGCAGGAATAAGTCCTGTCTTTGTTACTATCAACATTGTGATCGGGGCAGTTTTCTTCATCTTACTGAGCCTCATATTTCTCAGCTTTAAAATATGGATAACAATGCATAATTACTCTTCAGGGTTGTCATGAGGATTCACTAAGAAATCCTTAATTCAGTGAATCACAAAACAGAGAGTCATAAGTGTTAGTTCCCACACTCCTTGTTCTCTATGAAAACATCCATTAAGGACACAATGCTAACATATCATAGTAGTAATAATAATAATTCTTAATTAAATTTATATAATAAAAATAATAGTAATATGACTAATTTAGCCTATGTTTTAATTTGCTAGGGTGCCGAAGTGCAATGTACCAGAAATAGCTTGGCTTTTACTGTGAGGATTTATTAGCTTACAAGTTTATTGTTCTCAGGTGATGAAAATGTGCAAATCAAGGCATCATCAGGTGATGCCTTCTCTCTGAAGAAGGGCTGCCAGCAGTCCTGGGTTCCTCAGTCACATGGCAAGGCAATGGCATCAACCACTGGTCCCTCCCTTCTCTTCTGGGTTTTTCATGCTTTCAGCTTCTGGCTTCTATAGCTTTCTCTCTGCTTCTGTGACTTTTTCTCTGTTTGAATTTCATCCTCTTATGAAGGATTCCAGTTAGAGGATTGAGACCCACCCCAAAGGAAGTGGGCCACATCTCAACTTAAATTAAGATCCAACTCACCAAAAGGTCCTATTTATAAACAGCCTACACCCACAGTAGATTAGCTTTGAGGACATGCTTTTCTGGGATGTATCACAACATATATACCAGGTACCTTTCTAAGTGCCTTACTATTATGAATTCATTCAATCATCCCAACAACTGTGAGAGGAAGGGGGTATTACTAACCTTACCTTAAAGTTGGGAAACTGAGGCACAGAGAGACGTATAACTTCCCCGAGGCCCCACTGTCATTGGTATTGGATTTAAACCAGGCTGTCGGCCTCTAGTGTACACTTGACCAGCTCCTTATACTTCCTGACTTAATTCCCATAAAAATCAGTTGGAATTTTATCTTTCTTTCAAAGAAGAAGAAATCGGGGTTAGAAAGAGGTAGGAGACTTACCCAAGGTCACAGGACTAGTTGAAGGGTGGAGTCAGGATTCCATTGTGTTTTCTGTTGCAGCAAAGCTTTCAGTATAGGATGGAGCTTTAGTTGAAATTTTGTCAATATTAAAATGGTCTCTTAAAAAATGAGTTAGGTTTGATTCCCAGTGCCTGCCCCTGCCAAAAAAAAACAGGAGTTGGGTGATACATAGATGATACATTTAATGATAAGGTATCATGCTCAATAATAACAATGGAATAGTTCTCTCTTTTGGTAGAATTAGGAAATGAAAGTGGAGGCTATAAAATTTTTATTTAAGTTTTTAATAACATCTCTAATACCTGGTTAGCTGTAAACTGGTGGCTTTTTGGCCTTTCCCACCTCCTTCTAGGGTGGTGGCCCTCAGGAGAGTCCTGCTTCCCGAAGGAGTGAGAGGACGAGTCAAGGACACAAAGGAGCTGCAGGTGGGTTTTCCGTTACTTGGTCTGGGATACATTTTGATGACTAGTTTCTGATATTTATGTGAAAAGGCATGGGACCAAGTTGCTCTTTCTTTTCACTGAGTTTTTTTTTAGATGAAAAGACATCCCATGTATCAGTCAGGATTCTCCAGAGAAACAGAACCCATATATAGTTATAGATATACATACATACATATGATTTATTTTAAGAAATTGGCTTACATGATTGTAGCTGCTGGGAAACTCAGGCAGGAATTAATGCTGTTAACCTGGAAGCAGAATTTCTTCTCCAGCAGACTCTTCAGAGTTTGCTTTTTAAAATTGTTTTTTAATTTTTAAAAAATTTATTTTATTTTATTTTCATAGAGTTTTGCCAGAGGTCGCCCTCACAAAAGTCAGAATAAATGCGGGTGTGTCAAAATTTGGGGCTGGTAAGTTATGCGTTTACTTAACAATATTTTAGGGCTAGAAAGCCATCCGTGAAGTCCGTGGAATCCGTTGTCTTGAGAGGTCAGCAAGTCAGATTCTGTGGCCGTGTTTTCAAGAGCCAGACAGCTTTGTGATCAATGACGATATTCGGAGGTAAGATGAAATCTCAGACTTGGGTAGGGCTTGAGTTTGAGTGTGTGTGTGTGTGTGTATGTGTGTATGTGTGTCAGAGAAAGAAGTGGTTACTTCACTTCTCTCCTCAGGTCCAGTTCTGCATCCCAAACTACACATGACCCTGCTGGCCAATATTTTCTTTCACAAGAGACTGGCAACTTGCAAGCCCTACCTGAAGAACCACTACAATTGCAGTGATGGGATCCTTGCACTTTCGGATGGAAGGGGTGGAAGAGAACACCTGGATCAGCCCCTTCATTAAAAAAAAAAAAGTTTAGTAACTTGATATATTTTCATTTTTGTGGCGATAACATAAGCTCAAGATGTCAACAATATACCTTGAGGTACAAGTACCTGTTCTATATGTTTCCCGATTTAGTCCTTGCAGCCAGTCAATGAGGAGGGGCTACCAGTAGTTATATTTTACAGTGAGGAAACTGAGGCTTCAGAGAATTTGAGTAAATTGCTCAAAGTCAATGGCTAGTTTGCCTCCAAACCCAGTGTTCTTCATTATGAAATTATCTAGTTTCCAAGGAGTAGGGTGGAAAGAGACAATAAAAAATGGAATACTGCCCTACCCTCCACCTAGAAGTAATTTCTGCTAGCATGTGGCATTTAACAGATATGGAGATTGAGGGCCAGACTGCCTAAGTGACTTGTGTAGATCCCTGGGTTTGTTATTATTGCCCCACATAGCACTTTCTGCAGTTACGTGTGTAATGACTTGGTCAATGCTTGTCTGCACCATTAGGGAATAAACTTATGAGTAGAGGGATTGTTTGTACGCCTTCGCCTTTGCATCCCCAAGTACCTGTGCACCGTGGAACTGCATCAAGATTTCTGAATGAAGAAATGAAGGCACAGAGCTAAGTTATGGCAAGTCCAGAGGGTTGTTTTGGTGTTTTTTTTTTTTTTTTTCATTCCTACTCTACGTTTTGTGAAAGAATTGGTTTTCCTTTGATCACTGGGAGTAGAGAGGTGTCATAATCTCGTCCCCCCAGGGGATCTGACCTCTTAATGACATTTTCAAGGCTTCAGTGACATGTTGCTGGAGCATCAGGTGTGCAGTGCCCTCTTGATCTCCTTTTTTTATCTCCTTCTGTCCTCATCCCAGTGCATACCCCCACTAGGTGGATGCCCCTCTGCCCCAGGAAGCAGACTCTGAAACCTCTCTCGGCACCCCAAGAGTAAGTGGCGGGATGGAGATGGCTAGTTATGGAGAGCTACTGGCTGGTAAGGGTGGGCAATGAGAGGGTGCAATGGTCTTGTATGTCACTCCTCATTTTGAGAGGCCCCCCGATGTGATATTCCATTTTGCCATGTGCCTTTGGCCATGCAGTGGGGTCTTCAAAGGAATCCAAGAAAAACAGAAGGAGAAGTACTCCTGGGAAGAGTCTCTAAGAGAGAGGAATAGATGTAATTCTCTGGTTCCTAGATACAATAATTCAATTTGATAGTTTCTTAATCAAGGAACATCCACCTCCCAGAGGAAAAAGAATGGAAAAGTATTCTCTAATAAACTCTTTGAGTCCTAGTTAGTATGCAGCTGGACTTCAAGAGAACCCTGTACTAAGGATTCAGTGCAGTTAATTACATAAATACCAAGACACGGAGTCTCCCTGAAGACTCAAAGGTCTCTAGGACAATTAGGAGCTTATGGCCCCTGCCCCCTTGTCATGCACATTACTGTCAGAGGACCTGGGATGCTTTGATGCCCAATGTGCTCAATTTGATTTCAGAGATTTCCAATTCCTTGCACCTAAGGACATGTCTTTAACAAACAAATAGCATTTGGACAGAATCCTCTAAAAGGCTGTTGGAGACTTAATTACCTCAACTCAGTGGTCACCCCACTGTTGCATGCATCCCAGATACTGTCAGCATTAACATTCCTGGAATTGTATTGGGTCAGCCTTTGTAAAGGAATTGAATACTGCCTCATTAGCTCAGGCTCGTGGAGCATTTGTGTCTCTGACAACAGTTTAATTATGGACATTGTTTACCAATCAGTATTACATTGACAGACTAGAGGGCTAATCTGAAGATTAGCACAATAGCTTGTTTTCATTTTATTCTTTTAACCAGTGAATGTAAGAGTTAAACAAACCAGCCCTTGTTTTCCATAATAAGATTGCTTGGATACACTTAAAGGGTTTCTACATCTCTCTCTTTCAGTTAAACTTTAATTCATGTGGTATCATGCAGAGAGAGAAATGATGATTTTGGAAATATTGAGGTTGGATAACCAAAAGACCTAGGGTCCGAGCTAGTTAAGACAACTGAATTTAGGAATCCTTGTCTTGTTTCTTTGTCGGTTCTCATAGAGACCTGTGGGAGGTCAATAATCATTTGGGGTTCTTATGAGAGAATTTTATTGAAATTTGAAGAGACGTATTAAAGATTTCGCTTCATGCACATTTGTTTTTCTATATTTGTAATTGAAGATTCAGTTGCTTCTACTTAGCATTTTGAGAACTGTGAATATAAAGCATTGGGAGTTTTCCTTGTTGAGTAGAAAAATGGGTCATTCTCAGATATTCAGACACTGGCACTTTGAAATATTCTGAGATATTTGTACGAAAATGTTATGGTGAATAGACATTTTGATTAATTAAGGAACTATCCTTGAGCATTTAAAGATTCTAATCCCTCTACTTTCTCAGATACTGGAACAGGAGTAGCAGTTGGAGAATTCAACTTTCCAGTCAGATTTTCCAAAGCAAAAGCCAAAGGTGGAAAGTGGGATTCAGCAGTGCGTTCAGGCAGGATCTAGGCGGCAGCTTTAGAGTTGTTCTGTGTGTCACATAGGCATGTTGGCAGTCTTCTGGAGGTGGATAACCAGGTCTGGGAGAGGCAGATGAGTCTCATTCCACAGCTGCAGGCAGAACTCCTGGGCTCAGTCCCACCAGGAGCAGGCTTGGCTGAGTCATGCCTCGGGACAGGGACCCCAACTCCCCTGACTGAAATGAGAAGTGAGTGTGGGATCCCTTGACTCTTTACTACACGTTGATGACCAGCATAGACATAATGCTCGAGACCCCCACATATTTGTGCAGAAGGGCAAAGGTGGTAGTCTGAGAACCTTACCAACTTGCAGATAAGAGTCGTTGGCCCTGATGTGTGTTGCTTTTATGCTTTCCAATAGAATGAGTTGCCTACCTAAAAATGTTGAGCTTCTGTACAAAAACCCAGATTTCTAGCTTCTCTTGAATCATCAGAGGTTCTGAGAACAGGGGTCCAGCGTTCTCACTGGGTGAAAGCTGTCCAAAGCCCTGGCTGCCCCTGGAGGCTAGATGTGTGCTTGATCCCCAGTATCTCCAGCCTGTCTGTCTTGCTCACTCAGGTCACCTACCTGGCTCCCAGCATGGAGATGTAGATGGTGGCAGGCATGGGACCCAGGAAGGCCCCTCTCACACAGGTCCCGGCTTTTAACAATTAGAAGATACTCTTTTAGGTGAGAATATCCTTCTGCCTTTCAGAATGTAAGACTTTAGTGTAGATTTCCATTGAGTCACTCATAACCTCATGATCACGTGTATTAGGTTGCCACATTGCACCCAAGAGTAGGAGAAGGCTGGCTGTTAAGGGAGAAAGAGGAGAAGGAATGTTCAATGAAAGGGTCACCACTTATCAGTTGTATTGAGGGTTAGGGACTGGGCAGAAAGCACAGTGGAGCTACTTCTTCCACTCATGTATTGGAAGCCTGCTCTTAGGCAAGTGAATAAAAAGTAAGTTGTATGAGGTTCTTGGAAGCCTTAATGCCGTCTGTTAATAGAGCTATTGGAAATGTGCTATCCTCTTAATAGCACTCTCAAATTTCTGAGGATTTTTTTCAGAGGAGGGGGAATATTATAGGATGACTATAAAGGGAATAATTCTGCAGATTCTTTGTAGCAATAGCATTACATAAATCATCACTGTGCAGCCATCTAAAAGGGCAAAGATGACTATTTTAACTTTCCCTCCTCATAACACTCCACCCAGGAAAGGTACTAAAGGTAGAATGACTGAAAATCAGGGAGCTAGAGTAAGAGGGGGTGGAGTGGGGTGGAAGAGAAGGGTTTGGGCAATCCCTGACTTTGAATTCCAGAGAACTGACTCTTGCACAGGGCAGCCACACAGACCACTCCCCCTCTGCTCTCTCTGCCAACATCCCCTGCAACTGTGTTTGTCCCACTTAGAATCATGAGCCTCAGAGTCCCTCATTTGATTCAGTCAATTCAGATGGCATGATTCTGCTTATAAGAAGAATAAATCAACATCCTAAATCCTGCCTGGGTTTATTGTAAACAGCCTCTCTCCACCGGCAATGGGCCTCAGTGTGATTTGGCTGAACACTAGCATGGTGGCTTCCTTTTGGAGACACATTTGCTTTTAAAATAACAGGGCTGCAAGGAAGGGCACCTTGCTTTTGGCTGTGTACGTGTTTTCTTAGGAACATGAAAGGCCTTCTCTCTGTGTCACCTTAACTGCTCCTCTGAGTCACTGCTGGGGAGTGAGAAGGAGAAGGATAGAGAAGAAACGATGGACAGGCCTGGGCCACTGTGACACGGCCTCATGTGCTGTGGTCTGCTTTGACCCTGTGACATGTGCCAAGGCCTTCACTGCCCTCAGGAGAACCCTGGAAGTCCATCTTCCTATCTTCCAGGAGGGAGCACAGAGACTCTACGAGTGCAGTACTCACATTTAGTGTGAGTACTGCATGAGCACCAATTTTCCAAGACCACCAGGCCTGAGCCTTCCTGTGTGGAGCCCCCTTCTTTAATGTGTTTCCAGTTCCATGGTTCCCTAAAATCAGAAGAAGTGCATTTCAAGTTATGTTTTTTTAGTTGGAGTATAATTCACATACCATGCTGTTCACCCATCTAAAGTGTATAATGCAATAGTTTTTAATATGCTCATGGAGATGTGCAGCTATCACTATGATCAACTTCGGAAAATTTTTATCACCCCAGAAGGAACCCTTTAGCCATCACTCCCCAATTCTCCCTTTCCCTCCATACCTAGGCTAGCATAATCTACTTTTCACCTCCATGGATCTGCCTATTCTGGACATTTTTATTAATGGAGTCATATAATGTGTGACTTTTGCAGGGGAGGGAAGTTGCATAGTATGGGACTCAACGCCGCATGGCAGGCGAAAATTCTACCATTGAACTACCCTTGCACCCTCAATGTGTGATTTTTTTGGTATGTGGCTTTTTGTGTGTGTTTTTTTCCCACTTAGCATAACGTTTTCAAGGTTCATCAATGTTGTAGCCTGTATCAGTACTTCATTCCTTTTTATGGCTGAATAATATTCCATTGTATGACTCTATCAAACATTCATCAATTGATTGATGTTTATATTGTTTCTGCCTTTTGGCTTTTATGAATAATGCAGCTATGAATATTCAGGTACATGTTTTTGTGTGGACATACATTATATACCTAAGAGTGGAATCATTGGGTCAAATGGTAATGCCATGTTTAACTTTTGAGGAATGGCCAGATGGTTTTCCAAAGGGGTTGTACCATCTGACTTCCCACCAGCAGTATGGGAGGTTCCAATTTCTCCACATCCTCATCAACACTTGGGATTACCTAACTTTTATTCTAGCCATCCTAGAGTGAGTGAAGTGTTATCTCACTGGGCAGTCTAAGTTTTGCTTCACCATTTATTAGTTTGACAAAACTTGGGTAAATGAACTTGACCTTTTCAAACCTGTTTCTTTAACTGTAAAATGGCGATTGCAATAGTGGTTACAACTTTATAGGTAGCTTTTTTTTTTGGTACGAATTAAATGAGATAATCTGGGTAAAGTACTTATCAGGGTAACTTGCACCCACTGAGTGTTTAGTAAATGCTACTATGAATATAGCTTGATGCATGTGGAAGAAGTGAAGAATGTACACTTTGAGGACCCTGGGGTTTGTATCAGTGAAAAACCGCATGGTTACCATGAGTGTCTGAGCCTCAACACTGGAACCAGGCTTCAGGGCTCCTGGCAGCTGTCTTGTGCTGATCTCATGGCTGGTCTGCACAGGAAGCCCAGTGCTGGCTAAGAGAAGAGCTGGCCTCCCCACACCACACGGGCATCCCTAGACAGAGGATTCCAAATTCACCAGCCAGTCACCAGCTGGTTCCCTGGACCTCGGATCTCAGGTCACAGCAGTCTTATGACTTCTTAAACCACTAGAATCGCTGCTGCCTTCTGCATCCTCAGACAGATTAAAAGCAGTGTACACACTGAATTCTTTGGCTCGTTGTTCGCAAGCTGAGCCAAATTCAAGGTGGAAGGTTAGACGTGAAATAGCAAACAGAAGCAGGGCAGACAGGCGCCCACACCTGGCTGCTGGAATGAAAAGAACAGATGCCCGGGAAGTTGGAAAGAATTTGGTAGGCGAACGCAGAGTCTTATGGATTTACCATTTGGACTCTGGCGGCAACTAGAAGACTCTCAGAGTGAGGGAGGGCCCCCTTAGGATTGCCGAAGCAGCCGCGCACCTGCTTAGGGAGCCACGCCCGGCGGTGCCTGGGGGGACTTTGATTTATGGACAGAGGGATTCTGAGCTCAGCTGCATTCTTGTGGCAGGGATCAAAAGGGCTTTTTTCACTGACCACAGATCACAGTCCGGGGATCCTCCCTAGACATAACATTCCTGAGAACGAATGCAGCCTTGGCCACAGCTCGTGAGTTGGAGTAACATTTGGGAGGACACATACCCAGGAGTCTGGCATTTTTGATACTGCCCAAGAAAGCTTTCATATATGCGCAAACAAGGGAACGCCAGATTTGGGGTTCATTTTAATCTTCCTTTGCGGCCCAGGGGCAACCTATTTGGAGGGAAATGAGCTAGACTAAACTTTCACCCCAGCAGGTTATTCACTCCTTTGGCCTTACTTTCTCCATCTTTGGAATGGTATTGTTGGACAGAAACAGAGGGACTGTTTTTAGACAGTTGTCACAGCACTCGCCATTCCCTATTGTCTCACTCATTTGTGATCCCAATGGAGTCATTTTGGTACTTCCCTGACTCCATTAGAAATTAGAATTGGCAACCCCCGAACTATGTAATCTCTAAGCCCTCCCCCTCCCCCTCCCAAACTCTAACAACATTCTTGAAAATCTTGATTGTGAGTAGATTTTAGTAAATTTGACTACACAGGTAGAGATGCTTACGTGTCTTCTTGACTGAGGAAGACAGGAGGAGGAGGAGGAGGGCCTGAGCCGAGCATGGCCCCGGAGTGAGGCACCTGCTGCTGGAGTCAGGAATGGTAATTCCAAGGAGAAGAGCCCCAGTCGTTAAGTGAGAAATCCTGTGTTTAGGGTCGACGCACCCAAGATATTCCACCGTTTGCGTTTCCAGATTATTCTCAGGGATTGGCTCGCTCATTTATCCAAAGGCAACTTGTGTCCGAAAGGGCCAGCAAAGTTGTGCTTTTTCTTCCGATGGCGTGTGTGAGCCTGGCAGAGAGAATAAAGGGATGAGGAATGCTTGGCTTTCGTCTGCTAGCCAACCACTTATACAATTCTCAGTAGTCTACATTTGCAATGAGGAAAAGAAAAATGTTCGCTACAACTGGAGCTCCAAATCACTTTCTGGAAGATGGAAGAGATACTTGTGTCTAAAATGAGCTAGTGTGAGACAGAGGGAAGCTGTAAAGGTCTCCTTTTGTTTTTATGTCCATTGCTTTCTTGATGAAATCACCACTAACGATTTTGCTTGAAGAAGAAATAAACTATATCATACTTGAAGGTCTACAGAGATACCACCGGTCATATTTAAAAGTGGGGGTGGTAACACAACCTTGTGACTGTAATTAACACCTCTGAATTATGTATCTGAATGTGGCTCAAAGGGGAAATTTTAGGTTCTATATATGTTACTAGAAAAAAAGTTAAGAAAAACAAAAATGGGACTGCACCACACAAACAGTGAACCCCAAATGTAAACCATGGACAATAGTTAATTAGCATTATTATAACAATATTCTTTCATCAATTGTAACCAAGTTACTGCATTAATGCAAACGTATTAATAAGGGGAGTATATGGAATTCTGCATTTTCTGAGTGATTTTTGTTTAGACCTACAACTTCTCTAATAAAAATGACAACTCAAATATTAATATTTTTGTCTGGTTTGTGGGTTCTATTTCTGGTACCATAGCTTGAAGATGTCCTTAGAGAAGAATCCTGTAGATAAGAGGAAAGTACATTTTTTTGGTTAATTAGAAATTTCTCTCTTGTTCTTTCTAATGGACTGAGCAGTTGGCAATTACCTTGTGCAGATAACTTGCCTTTTCCATCTCCCCAAGCATGGAGCCAAGGCAAGAAGTGTGGGAGAAGAAAAGATAGAGGGAACAAGTATTGTAGAGTAGTGAGAGTACCCTGTGATTAATGCATGCAAGCTCACAATATGGTATCCAAAACCTAAGGAAAATAATATTCTGAATACCAAACTACTAACCAAGGGTCAGATTTCACCCACAGACTGGGGACACTGGAAAAAAGAACGTCTCTACATCCAAGACTTTCTTACACATATAAGCACATTTGTTCTATAGCCACCTTCCCTCACAGAGAGCTCATGAACCAAGGAAGGAAGGGTGTCCATTCCTAAAGTAGACGGATAAGTGTCAGAACAGAGGTACACGACCTTTTGGGAGTTTTAGAAATCCAGTGGATTAGAAAAGATTCTCCAAAGCAAGCCCTGCTAGTTGCTCACAATATAACCAAAATGTGTCTTTTACATTACTGAGCCTTACAGGGACCCTGAAGATAGATGAACGTTCCACTTTCCTAATAAAAAGAACTTAAAAAATAATAATAATAAGGAAAAGGGTTAATTAGCTTTTAGGGATGTAGATAAGTTAGCCTCTTGTCTACTTATTATTTAATTCATTAATGGACTTATTATGAACATTACATATATCTACAATATAGAAGGATTCTGTTGGGAATATTGCATTTTTTACTCACAGTTTATGAAACTCTTTTGTTAAAACTCGCCACCCATATTTGAGACATCTGGGCCTCCTTTCCGAGTCCTCTCACAACACAACTTCCCGTAGCAAAAAGTCCTTGCTGCTCTGTTTCAGACACAGCTGTGTTTGAATGTTTATCCCAAGCCACAGTTATCCATTTATATAGCAATAGGAAGCTATTTTGTTTTTCATTCATTCTCTACTTCTGTGGGGTGATCTTCACAATGTAACTTGCACAGATTTTTAAAATGTCTTATAAAAAGCTTCTTTGCAATGATGTCCAACACTTGCAGCAATTAATCTGGGATAAATTTTTTTTCCTCTCTATTTTTAATCAGTTCTATCAGGTGACCTCTATAAGTATCCCAAATTAGTTTTGGGTGTGTTCTTTTAGTCTAATTGTTTGTTTTTTTATTAAAACAATTGAGAAAGTGCCCCATAATAAAAAAAAACACTCTATGTAAAGATGCAAATATAAGATGGCCTGCTCAAAGAATTAATTTTGGATTGAAAAAGCCTTTTATTTGGGTGTATATGGTAGTAATCATTTGTTACTTAGATGGTATTTAGCATTTTTTACATATTTTCACTCTTTTTTGAATTGACATATGACACTGCAGTAATTTAGATGGAAATCACAGAATTAATTCTGTCCTAAGATCCGCAAGCATAATTTATATAAATTTACATACAAAATTATATTGGGAAAAGCTTCAAATTCCATATGTGTCAAAATAAATAAGAATATCCTAGTGCTGACTATTCCAGAATTTGATTACCAAATTGCTGTTTTGATGTACCTACTCAAAATGTGTTCTGTGCAAACTAAATCCCTTGAGCTGTTCAGAGAAAGAAATAATTTCATGGCCAAGTAAAGGTGGAAAAGTCTGTGTACTGTGTCTCTTCCTGGAGATTTAAAATGCACATTAGTCTGTTAGAGGTTCTGAAAGTCTGGCATAAAGTAACTTGTTTTTTTTTTTGATTCAGTTTTCCCAATAGATTTCACTATGGAACTCTTTACACAAAGCAACTATTAACATGTTATGTAACTATAGTTCTGTGGCACTCACTGCTCTCTTGCTCGATCTCTTTCTCTCTCAAAAGAAAAAGAAAGGAGGGAGAGATGGAGGGAGAGGGAGAGGGTAGGCAGTGCCTCACATCCTCCTGGAATCTGAGAGGGCCCCCATGCCATTAGGGAATTGCATACACACACACACACACACACAAACACATACACACACACACTTTAAGGTAGAACTAGAAAGAAGAACAATGCATGAAATCAAGCACCTGGGGACATTTCCCTTGCAAAAGATATCATTTACTAATTTGAATAGTTGTATGTTAACTGGGATTAATTATACTATTTAAATAATGAATAATTGCCTTATTCGATGTTTTCAAGGGTCCCAGGTCGCAAGGACATTGGCATGTGCTGGGGCCAGTGGAGGGACTGAGGACGATGGGAGGTGTCTGCATGAGGCATGAGAGCCTCCTGAGAGAGTCTGATCTCTTTTTTCTGAAGCAAGAGAGACAAATAAATGCAGCCCACTACTCCTAAGAGGGCAGCCACTCTTCCTGCAGGAGCAGAGGTGGTGAGAGAGGATGATTCCCAGAGTCCCACTGTGTGATACTCCTCAAATGATCTACTATCTTTGGACCACCACCCCTTCCCCTCCCCACCTTCCTGCACCCTCCCCACACCCCACACCCACATTCCCAAACCCCAAGAAAACTGGTCCCCAATTTCTGGAGAAAGGGAATTTCAGAAACTATCTATATGCAACCGCAACCCCTTTTTTGGTCACTTGACAAAAAGTTTTCAAATTTTGCAGTTTAGCAGGCTACCATGACACGTATTTCTTAGATTGGTGTATTGAGGGTATTTGCCCTCGAATGTCATTCTGTGGACCAAGAATCCCTGGGTAAGCTTTAAAAAAAAAATATTGACTCCTGAGTCCCGGGCAGCACCCCAGGAGATTCTGAATGAGTGGAGATGAGTCATAGAGAAGATGCCCCAATTTATTTTTTAATGAGCTCCCCCAGGTGATTCTGAGGTGCAACCAGGTTGAGTGGCCATGGATGTGGGGAAACATGGAATTTATATTGAAAATGTTTATTGAATTTAATTCCCCGTTGTGAAATAAAATTGGAGAAATTAAAATACACTTTCCTAAATTCAAAGTCTGTAAGAGGTTATTCAATGCAGAATAGTCTTAAAAATAATCAGGCTTTGGTGCTTGCTCATAGTTTAAAGTCTGTTAGTCATACTTGGGTTCTCCAAGTCTGCAGACCTGGGTTCTCCTCCACTCCGCTCCCTTCTCTTGTTTGGCCTTTCAGTTTGTCCAAGGACTTCTAGAAAGTCCATTTTCCCTGTGCTCACTTCCCCAAGCCGGAATAGGATGTGATGTCTGCAGCAGTCTCTGCCTGTTTGAACACTTTCTGCCAGTCTGCTCAGAAATAGAATGATTTCCAATTTGTGATTTTTATTATTTTATGCTTGCTTGGAGTATTTGCCCTTTATACTTGTTATATCATCTTACTCTCCCTATCCCTGAGCCGTCTAACCAGAGTTACTTCTGGTCTTTTAATGATAAAACTGATGATGCCAGACAGTCAGACTCTCTCCTCAGCAATTTCATGCAATTCTCACCAGGTAAATCCATCTGAAAGGAGACCCTGGCCTCCAGGGAATGAGCTGCAAATTCCACACCTCTGATCAGCCTGCTTTATGGTAGTTCCTTTTCAGATTTTGCCATTTTCAATAGACAATGGTTTTCTTTGTTCGGTCTCCTTTTGCAGGAATTTTGAGCAAAGATGCTTGTGCCTCAATTTCTCCATCTGTGAAATGGAGACAAGAATAACATATTACTTGCAGAGAAGTTTATCATGCAAGTTTGGCTGGTACAAGTGTGAATAACCCAAAATACCATTTAAAATAGAAGTCTGCAAAGAATAATTTGATAGTAACTGTATTTTCAATGAAGGACTTGAGGTCACAGTTCATAAAATAGTCCAAGGACCACTTGGATCGTTTTCTGCAGAATTTGTAAACTGAAGGATGGAATGCTCTCCCGCTGTGCAAATTCTGCATCTGCTATTTCTTACAACTTCTTTCCCTAGGGCACGAGTGACCGAAGCAGCAAAGTTAGTAGAAAAAGCAGGTGTGCCTGTTCAAAGGAGGAAAGGAACTACATTTATGGAAACGATCTTCCCAGCACCTCCCACAACTCTCCAAGAGGGATTCACAATCCAGGGGTCCCTGTGGACAGAGCTGACTGTTGCTGAGGAGGCTTCTTGCATGGATTTTCCAACTTGTAGCTTGGCAAGTTCAGGAGAAAAGACTGACCTTTACCTGCAGGGAAAAGAATTATGCTTTTTCTCCGTGGCACTGCAGGAGTTCCTATGGTTTTATCTTGTTAAGGTTTTGCCAATTAGAGTATGAAGACTGCTTACCTGGGTGCCCGTCTTCAAAACTTGACCCTACATCATGATGCTCAAACTTGAACTAGAACTGCATATTGGTGAGTATATTAATTTCTTAGAGCTGCCACCAAGCGAGTGGCTTAAAACAACCAGAATGTATTATTTCACAGTTCTGGCAGAATTAGTTCCTTCTGGAAGCCCTGAGGGAGAAACGGTCCCATGTTGTTCTTCTAATTTCTGGTGATTGTTGGCAATCTTTGTGCCGGCTAAACACGGATGTCTGCCTCCTTCTTCACATGGGCTCACCCTAATCCAGTATGACCTCATCTTCACTTGATTACATCTGCAAAAACCCTATTCCCAAATCATGTCACATTCACAGACACCAGGGGTAAGGATTTCAACCTATCTTTTTGAGGCTACAGTTCAACCTACATAAGTGAGCAAGGTAGATGAGAAAAACTGTTTTCCTTTCATTTCAGAGCTGTTTCTTCAAGATTCATGGGCTGTAGGGGATGACGAGTTAGAGCTACAACTAGGGATCTTAAAAGTGTGGTTCAGAGGAGTGTGACACACCCTCAACGGGATGCTCTCCAGTGAAGCCTCCTGGTGGTGTTACCTGGGTGAAGGCAACAGGCTCAGCTTCTGTTTGGTCTTAACACTTGCAGGTTTCGAAACTGGATATTGTCAGTGCCTAGGAACTCTTGAAGACTAATGAGCTCATGCCCACAAAACTGGAAAGAGCTTGTAAAACCAAAGTGACAGTAGTTTGATTCACACTGAAAATTGACTGGACACTCATGTTTGCTGGACTACATATTCTGGTTACTTTAAAACAGGAAATACAACTGTCAGGTATACCAGATGCTCACATCAGCTTGCCCAGCACTGCTTGTCCCTGTAGTAAGGCTGTATAGAGGCTAAAATGTAATCAGAAGGTTGCATGTTGAGCATGGAGAGCAAGGTTCGTCAATCTTGATATCAAGTGTATCAAGCCCTACAACCGGATGTGTGCACCTTCAGCATCGGAATCCATGCTAAGCAGACTGGATGTGAGCCAGGGGGCGAGACAACCCTTCTTCCCTGGGTAGTGCAGGAGGCATCCTGTCATACTGGCTTCTCCCATTGATAAGTTCCTGTCCTCACCCAGTGTTTCTCAGATATGTGGTTCCATGGCTCACTAGTCCAACCAGGTGCTTTGGGCAAAAAAAGGGTGCTGTGCTAGAAAAATTCAACAGCGCATACCATATCCCTGTCTTGTGGAGTTACCATGCATATTTGCACATTAAACATTCTGAGAAAACCTGCTTACCTGTATTTCCACATTTTCCAAATTTGACCAAGGAACTCTTGCCTTGCAGAACATCTGCAAGTATCCGGATTCACCTATCCTTTTTAAGAACTGCTAATATGGGCATGAGTGCCACTGACTGAACAACAGTCAAGGTCTCGCTCTTCTTGCCTCTTGCCGGGCTACATTCAAAGTGTTGTGGCTGCCTCACCGTTGTTTCTAGGTCTGGCTTATAATGAAAGAAGATAAACCTAAAGAAAGGTAAAATGGTCCTATGGTAAAATAAGTTCCACAAAGTTGGAATGTCTGGCTTCCAAATTTCCTTCCAGTTTTAATATTTGGGGCAAAACTTCATTTACTGGGCTTCCATGCTTTCTTTTATCCTTGCAAATGGTGAAAAATACATAGTTTTGTTTAGTAGAGGCAGGAAGGATTTTGCAGAAGCCTACCTGAGTCATTATGAGTTCTTACTTGTTATGACTTCTAAGCCTCACCAGGTGGTGTATGGAGAAAGGCCAGGCTTGACATTAGAAAAACTGAGTTCAAATCCTAACTCTACCCTGGTATTACCTTGGGTGGGTGACTTCAACTCTCTGAGTTTCAGATTCTTCTTTTTCAGTTCAAATGGGAATAACATTGTCCATTCATAATGTTATTGTAAAGATTAAATAATGGTATCAGTAATATCCCATAATGCCAGGAAATGTGCTAAGTATTTTGTATGCCTTGTTTCATTTTGATCTTCCTAAAGAATTCTATATAGCAGGTTCATCAGAAGAATTAAGGCTTTAGGAAGTAAATAACCTTTCTAAGGACAAACAGCTAATGATGGTGAAGCTGGAATTTGAATCCAGGTCTGTTTGACTTATAAGTCCCTTTTCTCTGGGCAGAAGCCTAACACATAAGTATTTAATTAATGCTTTAAATGTAATTGGTGGTGGTGGTGGTGGGGGGAATGTAATTGGTGGGTGCACGGGTGGTTCAGCGGTAGAATGCTCGCCTTCCATGGGGGAGACCTGGGTTTGATTCCTGGATCATGCACCCCCTATGTAATTGGTTTTCTTTTTATTTAGCAAAATTAGCCCATAGCCAAACGACTGAACTGATTTATGTTAGGTATGAGACTATGGAAAACAGGCAGAGAAGATGAACTTCTAGGGAAGAGAGATCTCAAAACAGATAAACCTTATATATTGTTTAATACATATATTTTTATTAGATCACTATTTAGAAAGGTTCTGTGTGATGCTTCGTAATCACTGCACACCGAGCTTTTGGTTTTGGTTCATTTAGGATTATGCTGAACTGAATGTTCCCTATTGGCCGATTGTGTCATATTTTGAAGTGCAGATTTGTGGCCATTCAACATTTTAGTAGTTTTTTCCCCATTATGAGTCCGACTTTCCAAGGTAGAAGTCAGAATATAAATGCATCAGATTTCTCTGTGGCAAGGGTGGCATGGCTTGGGCAAAGCTGGATTTGGAAGCGAGCTGTGTGAGGACATGCCTTCTGAGAGGGATCAACCTTCAGCTAAGGTTGATGCTGGGACTGTGGGGGAGGGTACAGTGGCAGGGTTACTGGCTTCCTACCCTAAGGGGTCATAGGGGCTGAGGTGCAGTGGTGTTTTCCTCAGAAACAGCTCCTATTGTATTGTGGTGGGGTAGCATTCCTGGCTGTGTAGCTTCAACATCTGGCTCTCTGGCCGTTTTGAAGGTGCTGGGTTATCTAATGGTGTTTCTTTCTTTTTTTTTTTTTTTTCTCCATTTAGTCTTGTCAGAGTAAATGCTGTTGTTTGCAACCAAAAAAAATCCTCACCAATGCACTGTATAATTGCAATGCTTAGCGTTTTACTTGGCACATAGAATATGCTTGATGAATGCTTATTGAATGCGTAAATGAAGGACGATTTTGAAAATGTTTTGTGGTTTGTTGGGGGGGGGGATTTCCTAAATTTTCAGAGATGGGGGTAAACTGTCCAGTGATCTTGACCCCTTGGAAACTGAATCCAGGGGTTTGGTGTAGGGACATTTTGCCTAGGACATTGCAAATATTAATATGTTCCTTCTTTCCCCAATTGGTTTTGGAGGGGACTGTTACTGAAGATTTATGAGTTAATTTATACCAGGCTTGCTTTTTTCTGTAATTAAATGGACAAGTTTTCCTCATTTCTGTTTCTAAGAATGAAATTTGGAATATGTGAGATTTTTCTAGTGAAGAATCTGACTGCATGCATACTGCTACAACCTTTGAGAGAGGTTAAAATGCAAGTCTCAGAGAATCCCAGGAACTTTTTTTTTTCAATTTATAATTTTGCTTCATATTTAAAAATATATTTTAGCATTTATAAGAGATTATTTAGAAATTGACTCCATTTAGTATTGTGTTTTTGTGGTATTTATTAGTTCAGAGATATGAGATCCTTGCTTTCTACCTATTTTTCGCATCCTGGGAAGCCTCAAAAAACAATGCTTTACACCTAAGTAGCAGATTTATTCCAGAAACTCTATAAAAGTGAGATTATTTATTGGGTCAAATTTTCCTTTACTTTCTTTTTCAATTTTGCAGCTCGGTTTGAACATCTATTCTTTATTCTGGACTCATTCTTGAGAAGAGGTTCTGCATAGAATGCCGTACTAAATTGTGGATTTGCAGTTCTACCTGGAAAGACACAGAGGAGGCCAGTGAGAAGCAGGAAGGAGACTGGACAAAAGGAAGATTGACTTCCCAGGGGGAGAGTACCCACTCTTGTTCTGGTCTTTTACTAAAGGATAACCCCTGTGCGCGTCTCCAAAAGAAACATCCATATCCGGGAGTTTTAAGATAACCTTTTTAATAATTCATTTATTTATTTTTTTGGTTCAAGCAGTTGTTAATTCTGAGAAATTTCACCAAATAGAGCTAACAGATACGTAGTTGGGTAAAGGTTACTTTTTCCCCCTGGAGAAAAAAGAGAACTGGTTACCTCTTTCTTTGGGGGGTGGGCTAGGGTGGTTCATGGTCCAGGATTCGAACCCGGGTCTCCAGCATGAAAGGTGGGCATCCTAACCACTGAGCCACCAGTGCGCCCCCTGCTTGCTTCTTAAGCACACATTAGAATGGTCTTAAGGGCCTGGAAGTTATCAGGCAACAGGACATTTAACAGATAAAATTAACACCCCATTTTAATCCCGGGCCCAGCAGATCCTGTTTTTTGTGGCACTTCTCTTTGTCAACAGTTAAGGATGAAACGTACAAGAAACGGGTTTTTTATTTTTAAAATAGCAGCTGCCAAACAACGGGTATTGTCCACCTTTTGTTACTGCGTTTCCGAGAGGTAGTCATCAGTTAGGTATTTCCAGGAGCTCTTCCCACTTTCTGGTGCTTTTATCACACAATGATCTTTGAACATCGGTTTATATACCCACTGAGACGTTTGGACGCTCATGTGTATATATGGCTGTGTAGCCACGATTTTGTAATTCTACAAGGAAAGCGTAATGGAACATCATGTCTGACTGTGCTTGTAAAAGAGCTGCAGTGGAAATCAATATTAATGCATGCTTCTTTCCTTGGATATCTGAATTAGACTTCTGATAACTATTTCATCATTTCTTTAGGTTTGGCCTCAGAAAGAAGACAATACTGGCAAATGGTTGTTATAGAAACTACACCTTGCTTAACTTATACCTTGGCTTCTGATATTTAGGCCCAGCATGGAGAAAAGATGTTAACCTCACCCTCCAGGGTTTTAGAAGCTTGAAGGAAACAATATTAAACTTTGGTCCATGTAAGTGTGTTCTCTTAGCAGGGCCGCGGAAATGGAAATAGTCGAGATATCTATCCTTTTTTATCCTCAGGTGTGTGCTTTCACATGTACCCACCCTATTGTGTTTTGTGGATTAAACTTGATTGAGATCGGACTTTGTTTATACTCCAAAGTGCTCGACATGATGTACATAATATTTAACGTTTCAACTTTGCCACTTTTTATCAGAATTTGATTTTGTCCTCTTCCTCAGAACCTGAGGTCAGATATTTTAACTAATTTAAAAATTTTTTTATTTTGCATGGGCAGGCACCGGGAATCGAACCCGGATCTCTGTCATGGCAGGAGAGAACTCTGCCTGCTGAGCCAATGTGGCCTGCCCTATTTTAACTAATTTTTAAACTAATATCTTTATGTATATTATCATTATGAATAATATATATGTGGCATGTATCAATTAATATTATACACTAATATAATGATAATTAGTTATGCACCAATTAATAATTACTATAACATTATAAATGTAATTAATAATTAATATGACAGTATTTTAGTATATATGTGTTCCATCTATTTTTTTATGCTTGGCTATACTTATTTGAATACGTTCGCATAAATGTGTCTATGTATATGTGTGCATTGAAAAACTGTGCCCAGACTATGTATCCTGTATTGCAGCTCACTCTTTTTTTACCATAAACGTTTACGCTTACCATAAACATTTTCTGCTTCATTAAAAATCTTTGTAAAGCAAGATTTATAGTGTTGTAATGTAAGCAGTATCATACTTTACCAATTTTCTAAACTTTGGACATACAGTTATTTTTTAGATCTGTTCAAAATGCACACTCCTTACGTATAAATCTTTAGGTTGATCTCTGGTTAGGTTCTTGGATTACTTTCTAGAAATGGAATTGCTTGGCCAAATGGTGTAGACATTTTGACACATTGCCAAATTGAATCAAACTGCACTCTTACTGGCATTGTATTGATTGCTCTCTATGATTATATATTCTGCTTATTATTAATTTAAAAATTCTTATCATTTGATAGGCAAAAAGGCAAGTATCTCAATTGCTTTTATATTTACATTTTCGATGTCTGATAGTCTCACCTTTGTGCTACACTTCCTAGAAACTCTTGCTCAACTTGTTTTAAAAGGAACAGACATTGTAATGTTTTAAATAAAGTAAAAGTTGTGTGTGGAAGTTGAAAGGTACGGTGGACTGGAGAATTCACAGCTCTGTGGAGCTCTGATTGTTGAAATTTTCCTGTCATAAATACAGGTTGCTTTCTGGTAATATCAAACGGGCCACTTTATTCAATATTATTTCTTAATAGACTCCTTAGATATATGTAAATATAATCAGATACGCCCAATGGGAAACTATACAGGGATTTACTGGGCTACCACTGGAGAAGATGTATCTGCGGATTCTAGGATATGTCAAACTTGGCTGAATCCAGATTGCAACAGCAGTGTTAAAAAGGAACATGAACACCCATCTGAACATATTTCTGTGTTCCTATTTTCATCATAGACCTTTGGCACTTATAAACTTTTTAGGATAGAAGAGAAAATATCCATCGAAAATATTTGACTGTTTCTGGATAATATGTAAGAGGAGGCATCCTGAGTTCAACTTTTCATTCTCCAACTGTTTCTACTGTGGCCTCAAGGATTAGAAGAGTCATAATTATTCACTTTTGTCAAACAGTGAAATCACCGTAAGGTAGCTTGAGGATGCAAACGGGAGCCCTAAAAGCCAGAAGATGTATGTCTGCGTTAGAGCTTTGAAATATCAAGCTGCAGCCCTTCACCAGGAACCAGACAGATGGCCAGTGGTTGGGTGTCCATCACAACTGGGCAAAGAGAGAGCATTTCTAGCTCTCATCATAACACTCATGGCTGGTTGCTTTCTCAATCACTCCCTTCCCCTCTGTGCTCTCTTGTGCATATCTCTATTTTGGCACCAGCTACAATGCCTTGTAACTATATTCTCACCTGTCTGCCCAGATGCTCTACTGTGAGCCTCCTGACAACAGGCCTCACGTCTTACTCCTTTTTCTGCCTCAAGCACCTAAAACAGTGCTTGGAAACTAAAAGCACCAGTACTGTTGAGTGCGTGACAGTTCAAGTGATAAGATTATCAGCCTTAGGCCATGCTATCAACCAGAAAGGCAGCGGCAAGCACTGGGGAGGCCCAGGCTTTGCCAGTCCTGAGTAGTTCTGGCGATCTGCTGTATTTCACCTGAGACTCGAATCCTGCATTACACTCTGGGAGTCTGATTTTTTTGCAGCCAGTTTTCTCGACTTTGTCACTATTGAAATATCTCTATTGACATGTGTTTGATATTAATAGTGAGAAAAGGGCAGGTATTATGAGAATCCAGCTAAGGATGGAGTGAAGTGACGACTTTTGTTTACCTGTAACCTCAAAGCAGGGACTGTTGCAAGGAATTACAAGCATTTGTTATTCTTTAAAAGAGACATACTCTAAACACCTCCAGAGCAGCTCTGCACAGGGTGCCTCTTTAATCAGCTGGGGAGTCTGGGTGATCTAATCAGTGCACTGTTCTCAGTTCCTGTTAGAAGGAGTGCTAGATGCCTTTTGTGTTAAAGCCTTGTTTTGATTTTAGTTTACTTGGGAAATATCTGTAATAGCTCAAATCAGCTGCAAAGTGACTGAAAAATGCAGGGATAATTTATTTCAAAATAGGCAAACAACTTTAGTTTAAAATAATTTGTTCCAACCACACTTTATTTGCTGCATCTATAAGGCTTTCAGATCCTGATATATATATTTTTTTTTACTGAAAATAATCAAAGGTGACTTTTGTTTATGCCTCAGCACCTAGAAAAGATTCACTAGATACGTGTATTTATTTCAAAGTCTCAAACCTGTAAGCAAGAATCAGAGTTTAATTTCGGTTAGAAAATACAAATAGAACAGGCTATTATTAGACTTTGGTTCATTTCTGAGGAATACATACATATGTACCAAATACGATTCCATTGAGAACTAACTATATGTAAAATTTTCTCTACTTTTGTATTTTCTGTAGCCCACAAGAAAAAACGGCAGGGCTAGGAATTTTCTGATAAACTGAATAGGAAGAAAAGAACTGTAAGGGGTAGGCAAATTTTGTCTCAGTGTTTACTTTTATTTCAAGCTGGAGAATTCTTACCTCACATCAAATTACAAGGGCAAAGTTCTGTTCCTCTGAAAAAGCAACTGCGTCATACGAACTCCACGTGTTTCTTATTTTGGTCAATAGACTTTTTTTTTTAAATCTCGTTTCTTTCCACTTTTGTGTGTGTTTTGAATGTTGGCTCAAGTGAATACCACAGTTACGAAATTGTAACTCTGATTTTGTCCCTCTCGTTAGAGGTTCTGTCAGCTTTATTCATGCATGAACTCTTCAGATTGCTGACCCATTTTCACAGTTGCTAACTCCTGCGATTGAAAGTTTTTATGCTCTTAGAGATTTTTTGAGCAAGGGATATGGAAGAAGGAAAAAGGAGAATGAGAATAGATAGTGTTTTCAATGATATCAGCGAATACCGTGATTATCCAGCAGGTCTTTGTCACATTTAAACAGACATCCACGTTTTATAGAAAAAATACCTTGATTTAACTTAACATAGGTAATTCATCTCAATTAGCTTCACACTGAGTTTTCTTTATCTTTTGGGCTTCTCTACCCCTCTCCCTGATTCTACCCTCCCAATAACAATTTTATTTTTCAAAGGGAGATGCAGAACAATGCTTTGCATTTTTTTTTGGGGGGGGGGGTAGAGTTTTGTAAAGCATCATCAGTTATGAATGTAGATTGTTTTCACAAACTGGGGAAAATAAACTGGTAAATTTCTGAATATGGGATTTCGTTCTGCCCTGAAAACACGAGAAATTTGAACTTTAAAAACATGTCATAAATAGGGGAATGGCTCAAAGAGTCACGGTTCTCTGTATTATGCAGACTTTAAAAAGAACAAGGCAGACATATGTAATCACAGGTATCAGTCTCATAGGTGTAAAGGGCAGGCTGCATGTGGGACGTAGGGGCTGTGGGGGCTTGTGGCACGGTACAGTGTAGACCCCACCAGAGGGGACAGCTGCCATCAAGCTCCCGGTTCTGATTGGTTCAGTGTGAAAACTGGACATAATGTTACTGGATCTTTTAAATGCTTTTTTCGGAGAAATGAGAAATAAGGACTTTAATGTGTTGAAAACAAATAGAAAAATTTTAAAGTATTTATGGACTGTGGGCTATAACTTCACAACTTCTGGTCTATATACACCCGTCTAAATGATATCTGAGACAAATATTTAAAAAAAAAAAAAAAAAGCAACTCACAGAATTATATATAGTATAATCTCATTTTCAAAAAACCCCTCCTCCATTACGTAGGTGTATGCATATATGCTTGTAGATACATAGCAGAAAGTCTGCAAAGATACTCTCCAAATTGCAAACTGTTGTTACCAATTAGGAGGGAGGTGAAGAGTATTTGGGGGTGGGGTGGGGGTGTTTAAGGGAGGCTTTTGCTCTTATTCTATATACTTTTGTGTGGTTGGCATTTTAAGAATAAGAATATTTTCATTTTATTTTAATAATTAAATAAATTAAATAAATTAAAAATTATTAAAATTGCGTTTCAATGTTCAGTTACCAAAATGTCAAAACTTTTCATGTGATGTTCTTTTTTAGGATGTAGACCAAAAAAAAGGGAGAAAGAAAAAAAATGTTTTAAGAAGATATTCACCTCTTATGGACACAAGCATACTTTGCTCCATCCTCACAATATGGCATTGATAGGCTTTGGGAAGTCTTTCCAGAAATGGGCACATTTTCATCTACTGCTGAGGTGGACTCAATTTTATAGCTGTAAAGAAATATCATTTGAATCGTATTTAAATATCATTTAAAGTGTACATTGGTTTGGTTTTTCATTGATAAATTCATAGCTTTTGGGTCACTAAGTGTGTGCTTGGCTACTTTGAATGGTGCTGCAATCACACAGTCTTGATTCTTTCTGTTCTGTCATGATCAGAGCCTTCCCCGTAATTACAGCCATCTTGGGAATGTGTTTTATTGATCAAGTATTAGATGGATGAAGCATTGTAAATCCATCACTATTATTGGAATGACAGCCCTAAGTAAATAACCTGGTGGTTGCTGATTGCTTCAAATGTGTGCCTATAATGCAAAGGACTGCATGCAGAAATTATTTAGCTAAACCAGTTAATATCTATTTACTTGAAATTGCTTAAAAAAAAAAAGGAAAAGAAAAGAAGAAAGAAAAATAATGAAAGACCCCTCATCATTTAGATGAAAAATAGCTAGAAGACCAAACCCATTTATTTCCAATATGAGGTATAGAAAATGGAAATACCAAATGTGTTTTCTTACCTCTCTGCATTTTGCAATTGTCCATATGTTGCAGAGCTTAAAATTGAATGATTCATAGACAACATGGTGAAATGCTATGTAAGTTCATGCTGTATGTGAACTCTTGTAAATTGCAGTGCTGACATGAACTCAAAAGCTTCACCATTCCAATTCACTGTTTGAAAACACATGTTTCAGTACCAGAATGGCAAAACCTCCCTAGACAAAAGTTACTGCTCAGAATCCACACTACTATTGGTGATTTTAAAAATCTCCTAACAACTCGAATCTTAAATAATGTTATTCCTCCTGTTTCTGATATCAAATTGTACGGTGCGGTTCCATTTAGACCTTTCCTCAGTGAGAAGAAAATAAACGTGAATGAAAGTAAACCATTTAAAACATTAAAAATGATCTGGGGGAGAGTCGGGAATGTTGTTTCATTAACCAGAGTTAACCAAATCAGGGGGAATAAAAGAACGTTGTTGCAGCATTTTATTATCCATTTTCCAGCCTAATGCAATTGTGAGACGCTTGGCGAAACCGCCTCTTTATCTTAAATGAACTGCAGTATGTTGCAGTACTGAAGTGTTCCAGAAGAACAGTCACTCCATTATTTTTTGCAGAGATTACCTGCTTCAAGTGAAACCTATATGGAATTCTCCCTGACCTGTTTGGTATTGTGATATTGATAACCAGCCACGCTTTCCAGTCCCTTATCTTGCCTTCTGCGGGATAATCTTTTCTTTTGGATCTTAATTCTGCTAATAGCACCCTTGACTGGCTGCCAGACAAAAACACAGGCAGGTGAAAAATGGATGGCTCCAGCCTGACCAGTGATAACTTCCAAAGGCTTTTTATTCTCAGAATTCCCTCCAAAAAATCCAAGATGACAGGATGACTGTCAGTTGCATCCCTCTTACTCTCTTCTGCAGGCATCAAACCTCCCCCACAAGCCACTTCCCTTCTTAGGATTTATTCCTGTAGGGGAATTGGAAATTGATCTGTTCTATTTGCTTTTTCCCTCAATGCATTTTTACTTTCTTTTTTATTTTTTATTTAGGAATATATATATGTTAAAGAAAGCTAGAAAATGCATAGGAGTTTATAAACTAAAATGTACTTTATTATGAATGGTTAATCACTAAGAGCAATTTCATGGGAATTCTTCCTGATCTCTTCCATGAAGCTATAAACATTTATGTCTTTCTTTTTAATATCAACAAAAAAATGATATCATGCTATTTATGGTGTTCTTAATATGTCATGAAGCTCCTTTCTTATGATTACATACACTATTCTTTGTTCTTATTACAATGGTTGTGAGATATTCCATTTTATGGATATAACATAATCCACTGAAACAGTCTCATATTATTAACCATTTTTATTGCTTACAATCTTTCTATATTTTATGTATAATACAGTTCTAATTTCATTGTTACGGTGATGAACATTCCCATCTTTTTGCAGTAGTCTAAGAATTTCTAGTTTTTTTTTTTTAACTCCCCACAATTCCTCGGTGTTCGGTTTCTTTGTTTAAAAAAAAGGAACACAATAGTGATATTGCCAAATTAAAGGTGGGGAAGGAGAAAGTAATTTCCCCTGTAACTGGTTAATGCATAGACTTACATTCTGTGATTCTGAGTCTCAATGTAGTTAAAAACGAAAAAGTGAATGTACACCACAGGTATGCAAAATAGTTTTAGAAAAAAAAAAACCTTCCTGATTTATTATCTGTGGATATGAGTTATAAAATTTTGGGGAAAAAAAAAAAACCCAGAAGTTTTTATCCTGTGAAATCAATATACTACACTGCGTAGGACTTGAACTCTGAAAAGTGCTGAAAACAGCTTACTGCCTTCCCCTGGCAAAGGGCTCGAGAAAGCCCTTAGTGCAAGCAGCGGGGGGGGGGGGGGGGGGGGGGGGGGGGGGGACACACACACACACACACACACGGACACAATGGTTTATTTGCACCACAGTAAAACTCTGTAATCCTAAAGGATTCTGGATAGTTCTGGGACTCTCCAACGTGGGCACCGCTTTTAACAACGTAGTGAAATCAATCTGAAAATAAGACTCATTTGGTACCACAGCAATGATTTAGCTGGAACATTTGAACGTATGATTATAAGGTAAGTTTTACTAAAGGGGGGGGGCTGGCATGATTAGCTTTGCTGGAATATATAAAAGACTCAACTGTTCCTTCAGGGAAATCATTTTAATAGATAACAGCATGTTGTACAATGTTTCATCAGTGATATTTAGATCTAAATTAAGAGCAGTTGTGAGATGGGTTGCCGATTTTTCTTGTGATAAAAGGGAAATAGTTCAAGAAATAGAGTCCAGATGTTATCTTAATCCAGACCTCATGTAAAAAAGCACACGATGGGACAGTAATAATAGTCCATTCTACCTGTTTTTAATTTTCCTTCTCTCAGACACCCCCTGTGAAAAATAGATTAAACCAACACATCATTTATGAATCAGCACTAGACTGAGGTTTACTTCATATGGAATGTACAGATTGAAGTTTGCAGTCATTGGTTTTTTGATAAATGATTTAAAATGCTTGTTTGACAGGAGCATTTAAGAGGAAAAAAATCCCTAAGACAGTCATCGGCTTAGAAAAAAGTTCACAGTTTGGGGATAATCCAGGCTTCAATAAAGATTCTTAAATTCATTGCTCCTTGATCCTGAGCTTCAAAATCTGTAGTAAATTTAAATAAAGTCAATATCAGAAAGAAATGGGTAATGAGAAATTTCTCCTGGTCCTGCAAAGGGCCCCTAGTTCTTTTACATCTCCCTATGACTCTGAAATTGCTGGGCAAGGAAGCAAGCTTTGTAGGCCTCCGGTGTGGGGCCCTTTCAATGTCTGCTTCCCTAGTGGGTGGGTGAGGGGGCACCAAGGGTTCAATCTCCAAGAGAGGGACTTCTCCCGTCACTTTTCTATCACGGGCCCTGTCTCATGGCCCTCCCCTCCCCACGTCCATGCCTGGGTGAAGTGAGATGTTTCAGGATAAAATCTGAATCTAGGCCAGTCTTTTGAGAGTTCTGTGGACATTTGCGAGTTATCCATGGTGCCCTCAGAGCAGAAGACGGCTTCAGGGGCCTGGCAGGTAGCTTAGGTGAGACAAGTGGGATGTAGGAGGGCCAGGATGGGGCGGGGGGGGGGGGCTGTGGTGACCAGGGAAGCACATTTAAGCTACTCAGCTCTGTTTCTCGTTATCTTTCAGGGATCCTGACTAAAGCCAATTATTGTTCGGACTTCTTTGTTTCTAGATGAACTGAGAATCAAGATTTTAATGTAAAAAATCTCCCGATTTTTAAAACCACATGCTGGCCACATGAAGCATGTCTCCAGGCTGGGTTCAGGCCTTGGGCAGCCAGTTTGGGAACATGGCAGGCAAATCATACTTTTACTTGAATGTAAAATAGTCATGCACAGAAAAGGGTACTAAAGCAATAATTTCATGGAGCCTGAAAGAGTTAAAACAGACTAGAATTCTCCTTCTGGGCATACTTTCACGAAGGGAGAACTTGGTTCACTGCAATTATGACTGCCTGTGAGCCTCCCCTCCTTTCTGTTCTTTGGTGCCAATGGCAGTGATTGTGGCGAAAGGAACAATTAGAATAGCCTCCGAAACAGCATCCATTCCATGGAAGACCCTTCCACCACTGGCAAAAAGCTTCATTTTTTTTTTTTCTAGGAGAATCAGTGCTGTTTTCAAAATGTGATATTTCCATTTTTATTTCATGACAGAGAAGCAAGAATGTGTAATAAGAAAAATGAGCCTTTGGGGGCCGCCCACACAGCTTGACCTCTGCAGGGGAAGCTGTTCCAAAGAGCTTCAATAGGGATTATAACTCAGGATTTACATTTTAAAATAATTAACTTTATGATCACCACTGACAGTCTGCGGGCATTTTAATGGCCATTGTTATTTTAATTGAAGTGACAGCAAAAGCTCTAGTAAACTGCCTTTTCTTAGCAGAATCTGAACCCCTAAAATGCTATTTTTCTCATTCTGAAGAAAGAGAAAGAAATCACTGCAAGTTTTCCTATCTGTAAGCTATCTTTAAAGATATCTCTGGCTTGCCACTGTATCCCCAGTGCTGCTAAGCACAATTCCTTGGGTACTGTGGATGCCTGATAAATATTTGCAACTACTGAATGTGTCAACAACTATGTACTACTATTATAGGAAGCTGTTAGAAAGGCTTCAGGAATTATGACACCATAAAATGTGGGAGGAAACGCACATCTCAGTTTGATTTGTGTTTCGCATATTCTTCCTAAAATCTATTACTTGCTTTTAAAACAAAGAGTTACGAAAATGAGCTCAAAGTAAGAAAGGCCTTGACGGTAGGTGCAGCAGGCACACAGGTTAATACTGAAAATGTGTTATTAGTAATGACCAAAGACCTTTTAGCCTTCTGTCCAAAATTCTGTTTTACTGTATAGAATGAGAATGTAAACTCTATCATGTTGGGCTATTTAGTAACTTATTAGTGCATTCATCTTTTCATCATTTGACAGGTGGAAGTAGTAGTTCAGTTTTTAGTTTTAATTATAAGGGATTCCAGATGTAGAATGCTACCCAAATTAAAACCAGAGCTGCTCATATGTCTTTTCAAAGTATGCTGACTTCAAGGTATCTGCTTTTCATTTCAAAATGTTATTAAAGCTATTACTAAGAAATTCATAGTCTTAGCCTGTTCCAATAATTGACACCTTTAAAGTGACGAAACAGATTTAGAGTGTGCAGAAAAGTAAATTTGTCTTAGAGAATGACCCAATTCATCTATTTCCATATAATGGACAAATCAGTGCACTTGGTGTTAAGCTGGGAGTTGATGCATTAAGCTGAAGGATTCCCTCTCTTCCCCATTTCGTCTTCCCAACTAAATTTTCTTTCTAGAAATTCATCATCTACAAGTAAAGACTTAATTGTGCTTACTTGAATTTCTGGTTTCTCAATTTTATTTCTGTCCATGGAAGAAGCAAATCAAAAACCAACCAACCAACCAAAATCCCACGTGGAAACAAAATAACCTTTGCCAGAAAACCTTTAGCTTTTTAGGTTTTTTTTTTTTTGATAAGCAGTCTTGGGGAAGTCCTGTCCACAAAAACTCTCCCATCCCCTTTTCCTAGCTCACGATGCAATGTACACCTACAAATGTGGATTCATAAAGGACAGAGATTTTCAGTCATTAGAAGGATAGCTGACCGGCTTGATAAATTAGAGAAATAACTTGTTTGGTGTAAACTGAGCCTGTTTCTGAGCAGAAATGTTAGGCTTTTATCCTCTGGAGTGTGATTGAAAGGGTGAGAAGTTAATTTGGCAGCCTCGCTTCTATGGTTTCATAATGTCGCCCCCCGCCCTCCGCCCCCTCGCCCAGCCCCTCCCCCTGCCCCTTTGCGAAAGCCCCGGGACCGCAGCGCTTTGCGCCTGCCCCGGTACAAGGCAGGACCGTGACCCGAAGCGGAACCCCTCTCCGCAGGGCACTTTCTGAGCAGCAACAGCTTGGCTCAAGTGTTTCTTATGAACAGCCGTCCAGAGCACTTGATCTAAATCATGCCATTTCCTTCACAGCATGGCACAGTTAACAAGTCAGTGCACCAACACAATCTACAGATGGCAGTTCAAAAGGTGCGGGTCCCCCCAGCAAGATAAAGGGCCGGCGGTTTTAGGGGGATGCTCATTACGCGGACCGAGCCCGGGGCTGGGGAGGGGTGTGAGCGCCGCGCGGGGCTGCGGGTGACTGGGGGCTGGGGGTAAGGGGGTGGGGGTGGGGTGGGGCTCGGGCAGGGGAGGTGGGGGGCGGCCCAACTCCGAAAATGCATGCGTGTCTTCGCCCCTCAAGCCAGCGTTTGGCGAGATATGCTCTTGAAGTAAAGTGCAAACAGCTTGCAGAGCAAGGCTGCAGAAGCCTTACCCGCCTCCTTTCCAGAGCGGGGAGAGCAGTGAGGGAGGTGACAGGGTACAGCACTTACCTTGGGTCATTTATCTGCAAACCCTGGCATGTATAAGGCAATTTCCTGAGCAAAGCCCCCAACATCAAAAGCCGAGGGGGAGCCACGGGCGAGCGCCCTGGGAAAGCGCCCCGCTCGGGCGAGCCTGCTCTGCAGAGCGCCGCCTGCGCTCCTGCGCAAATTACATTAGCGCGCATGTCCAGCGGAGCATCCACGAGACATATTGGGCCTTTAGACTTCAAAACAAGCCCAAATTGGAACCACATTGCGGGGATACTTCTTAGCTAACATTTATATTACTTCAGTTACCAAATCCAGGCTAAGTCCCGGGACTCGGCGGGGGAGGACATAATATATTAGGAAGTTAAGAGAAGGGTGTTCTCTTATGCCCCCCCCTTTATAAAAATTGTACAAAAACTTTCCTCGCACTAGTAAGGAAATGACTACAAGGCCCTAAAATGTGGGATTTCCAGGGGCAGGTGGGGGGGCCTCTCACCCCACCCGGTCGGGGCTCCCCCACCCCCCACCCCGTGTCTGCCTTGCCTTCGGGGATAGTTTGATTACCCGGAGGCAGGCTGTGGCGAACGAGGCTCAGGTATCAGGCAGGTAATTATACACATATAGCGAAATCCAGCGGGGCCTCGGTGAGTTGTCAGAGGATGAGATTATCTCGGGAGACGCAATCAGCCTCTCCTGTTCTGATCTTTGTAAGCGAACCTTTTTGGGAACGCGCAAGATGGTGCTTTACCACGCATTTCAGCGCTCGGGAGAAAGGAACGCAGCGGTGCTGTGCATTTCTGAGGCCTGTCAAAAGCAGCCAGTGACGATGTTTCCTTTCTACACTTATTTTAATGTGAACGCACTGAAACGGATAACATTCCTACCAGCTCAGAGAGTTCAACAGCAGAACTGTCTAAGAGGAGGTAGATGGTAAGAGAGATATTACTTATTCAAATTTACAAAGAGTGATTTTGAGGTCGTTCTTGTTGGCGAGACAGCTCTGAAGTTTACACCGGAGCTAACGCCCTTGCCAAATGCTTCCCACCATGAATTCCCTTTCTCTTCCATTTTACCACGCCACCCACTTCTTGCAGGGAAAAAAAAAGGGTGGTGGTGTTAGTGGGAAAGAAAAGAAGTGAAGCTAAGGGGTGATAAGCTAGCAGATTTTTAAGTGCAGGCTGGGCAAAGGGGCTTTAAGCTTCAGCTGGCCCTGGTGGGACAGAGACTCCACAATGAGTCTATCCTATTACCAGTCCCGGGTGCCACAATCCGGGGAACTGCAGCCCTTGTCCTTATCAGGGCCTGATTATCGTTTCCCACAGTGGGCTATAGGGCACTGCTTCTGAGCTTTAGGCATTCTCTCTCCAAAGTTCATTCCTATGTGCTATTTCCAAAACATGGGTATGACATTGGGGAGAAAGAAACAGTCATTCTTGCAGACACCCGTGGTTGTTAAACAATATGTGTTTTGCCTGAGACCCGCAGTGCATCAGGGACCATAGATGTGTTATCATTAGGCAGAGTTTCACTTGTCCTAGCCCATCTTAATTTTGTTTGGAATACCCTCTGGGGCAGAAGTGGGAACTATCAGTTGTTCCTTTCTCGGTGTTGAAGAGGCTGTCAGTTTAGAGTGCCTGTGTGGGCTCATGGGGGATTGTCTAACATACCGCTCTCTGAAAATTAGCCTTATCCCCGTATAAGTGAATAGAATGCAGGGATCATTGCAGGCTTTGAGAATTCTTGTTTGCAGTTCCGATGATATGTGTAGGCTTGCTGAGGGGGAGAGAAACAGATACTAAATATATTTGCTCTAGACCATCACTTATGAGGAAGAATGAAAGAATGGGAATTTAAAAAACAAACAAAACAAAAAATCAGAACTTGCATCATCAAATGAGTTTCATTTTTTAAACTTTTCTCCATCTGTAGCAATGACACTACCACAGCTGAAAACATTCTTGGAAATGCTTATTTGAAATTACCTTCAGAACCAGTTTACAATTAGCTTAAGGTATCAGCTAATGGCTTTGCGGTGACACTTTGTTTTTGCCCACCACTCACCCCTAATAGTCACCGTGACCATTCGTTTCCCTGATTCCTGAGACTTGATTCCAAATGAGCTCTTCAACTATCTGAATCCAGACTCCAACAACGATTTTTTTTTTCTTCTTCCAGAATGAACATTCTCGAGAAAGAGACCTTGGCTGAAAAGGAAGGTACAGAATAGAACTTGTAAAAATGGTTTGAACAAGGGAAGCACCAGATATTTGGTGCTATTAAAAAATCACTTTCATTATCTTTTGATCATACTTTTTAATTCTTAGAGAAGCAAATAACGAATCAAATGGGATAATTGGAATATAATCTTGGCACAAACCCCAACTTCCTCCTGCTGCGATATTTGCCATTCAATAGGCATAGAATTTGATTGGACTCCAATGACAACTTTTGTTAATGAGCACCAATTTACATTGTATTTTTTTCAATAATTGACCAAACAAAAGAATTTTGACAGTTATATATATCTGTGATATATATGATTATTGTTCACCAGGAGTCATATCTTCCCTGTAATAGGATTCTACATCCCTTGTCCAGTGGCACATGTCTTACCTCTGCCTCCAATATTCTCCCCTGATTCATTGACTTTGAGCTTGACAGCCTTGGTCAATGGAAATGAATGGGTGTGATGTTTGCCACACTGGGCAGGAACTTAAAATGTGATTGTCTAGTTTGGTTCAGCCTTTTTTGCTCCTATGGTCTGCTATGAAAGTGGCTTGTCCAGGAAAAGGGCTACTCCATCAGCCGAGTCCTGCAATAAGAAGATGCGTGGAATAGGGCAGAGAAGAGTAGAACTGTAGCCAACCAGTGGCCCTCCCGAAACATGAGCAAGATAGGTATATTTGTTGTAACCGCTGATACATTGAGGTTGTTTGTTACTCCAACAAAATATAGACCTTTAGCTATAAATTCTTTATTTATCTGTACTAAGCAGGTAAAACTTAATTTAGTGAGGCCATAAAGAAAATTCCCAACCTGTCATTCATGAAAAAGATTATCTAAGGAATTATAACCAGGACTCCAGAAACTAGTAAAATGTCCAAAGAATTCCACGAAGATAGAAGTATTTTCATTTCTAGGTATACAATAAGTTGAACCATATGAATTTATGGTTTATTAGTGGGATGTTTGTGGATGGAAGGTGGTCAGGGCATTTCCAATCATTAAAGATGAGCTCAAGGGTCCAGATATCATATTTGATAACGAGGTGTTGGCACTGTAATGATATGGTAAGCAGCACGCACTGGCAAGAGAGTTTACAAGGCAGGTCATGCATATTTATTATAGGAGTACAAGTTACATGATAATTTCCCATGGAGGCCTCCTGAGTGGAGTTACCAAGTCATCTAAAGGAATGGCGTGTAAACTTGGAGAAAATCCTGTGGCAGCCCGTCTTATTTTGTGTTAAGACATGAACTTTTATTCCTTGGGTGCAGAGAGAGAACTGATACAGGTTCAGAGGAGAATCTCTATACATTTCTTTTGCCTCTTCCCATCCTATCTCCTTCACCTCCCCATCTTTTCTGGTTTTAGTTAAGAAAAGAGGGATGTAAGTGAAGCTAATGCAATTTTCAACCTTAGATAATTTGCTGTTCTAAAATTTCCCCTGGGGCTACTTAAAAGACAAAAGCTCAAACTTCATTGAGTAGAATAATATACCAAAATTTTTTTCAGTCATCCATGATGTCTTAGCCTTGGGGAATAGGGAAAACTTCGGGATTTGAAATGAAGCATAGCATCAGATGCAAGATTTGGTAGATGATATACTCACATGGGAACATCAAAGTTCTATGCCATATTCTTCTCTCTTATAGGTAGAAGACATATTTTCTCTACTCTACAGATTAAACTCTGCAAACCAAGAAGTAAAGATTTGGTTGATGATACCCAAAAGAATTTCAGAAAATTATGTCTCAAAATTTGGTTGCAGCTGGTTGAATTCAAAATGCTCATACACTGTCAGCCAGTGTTTTCATTTCTAGGCATACAATAAGTTGAACCATATGAATTTGCCGTTTTGTAGGTCAAAATGGTTGAATATTGGCAATTTGTGTGATTCAACCGCAGTATCAAAGGGAAACCCTCACACATGTACAAGGAGAGAAAGATGTTTAAATTGTAGCATTGTTTTAATAATGAAAAACTGAAAGCAATCCAACTATTCATTAGTAGAGGAATGAATGAATTATGGTATATTCAAACAATCTATATATTATACAGCTGATGAAATGAATGAACAATAGCTGCAGCTGTCAAAATGTATTCATCTCAGCAGGATAATAATTAGTGAATTAAAACAACTTGAAAAAGTATATATAATGTTTAAAGGTACACAAAAATAATATCATATGTTGATTAGGATATACACATATGTGGTAAAAGAATACAAGCATACAGTGCAAGGACGCACGTCAATTTCCTCTGGAGAAGGTGAGAGAGGAATGGGTTTGGGAAATATCTTCTGTGCTTTGTTAAAATAGATCCTAAGCAAATATGTAAAAATGTTAAGCTTTTTTTCTTCCAGGTGATAGACATAAAGGTGTTTATGATATAATCATTTCTATTTTTCTCTATGTTTTAAATACCATACAAAAATATTTATTAAAAACCTTTTCTTATAAAATTAACTTACAAACCTATTGTCTTATTTCAGAATCCTATTCTGAATGTTAGAAGTTGAATATTAACTCTTTATTTCTCTTTAATTTCCTGCCAAAATAATCCTAATTTACCACTAGAGCAGGTGGTTGCCTTATACCAATTAAGGGGGAGCTCACATACATGGAAATACAAAAATTAAAAAAGCACTCAATATTTTTCAATGTATCACTTCTGTAAGTGATATAGTACATCAGTTTCCTTCTTATGCAGGAGCCAGTTTCTCTCATTGATTCTAACTTTCTCTCCATTGCCTTTTTCATTTTCCCTCCTCTAAGTAGATTTTAGGCAAATAAATAATAGACATCTCAGAAAGATGAGGAAACATTTCAGCTTGAAACTAGTGGAGAAGGCAAGTCCTTATTTCTATAATAAGGCTATATTTTTGTACTTGCAGTTTTGATGACATATCAGCCAGCTAGCAACGTTGGCAAATATAACCAAAATGGTGTTCCGTATAAATGCAGTGTAATGCTTCATTAATAGTCTTTTCTGAATCAACAGGTATTAGGTCTTACATAAGGCATTGGTCTAGGGATCTGAATTCTTTTGGACATCTTGAAAATCCTTTCTCCTCTAAGCCAGTGTCTTTGTCAAAGGAGGAGATGCTCTATCTATTTTGTTTTTTTACCGTAAACATCAAAAAGGCTTGAGTCAACTGGTTTGAATGATATAGACATTTCTTGTTTCATATAATAGGAAGCCCGGAGGTACTTAGTCTCTTGGGTGTGTTGCTTCAGAGGCTTGACGGTGTCATCAGGAACCCAGGTTCTCTTCCTCTCTGCCATCAGCAGGTCCCTGGGTTGACTTTATCCTCAGGCTGATGACAAGATGGCTGCAGCAGTTCCAAGAGTCACATCCACTCATGTCACATCAGTGATCATGGTAGAAGAGACTGTCTTCTTAGGAGTGAGGAAATATTTTCTAGAATCTCCCAGCAGACTTGTCCTCACCTATAATGAAAGAGTTGGGTCATATGCTTATGCTTAAACCATTTCTGAAGAGGCCCATGGGATTATTTGAAACCAGTTGCGCTTAGTTCCGGATGATTCCTCTAAGGAACATGGCTGGGTAGAGAGTAAGTGGATAATGGATCAAAATCAAGGTTCTTTCAGGAAGAAGGAGAGGCAGAATGGATGCTGGGTGGACAAGCAGCAGTGCTGACAGCTGTGGTTTGGATTGTCTATAGGGGTTATTGGTTTCACCGTGATCTTCACTAGCTCTCTTTCCAAATTCCCCAACCCTCATGCCAATAACTGTACAATCCAAGTCAAATCTGCACGCTGATCTACATTCATTCAGTCCCTAACCTCCTTTCACACCCAGTGATCTCCCAGAAGCCCCTCCTGTTTAGAAATTCTGGGACTGCCATCATCCCTGCCTGGCAGGGGGTTGCTCAAGTGCTAAAAGTTAACACAGTGGACAGGCAATGGTGGCACAGTGGCAAAGTTCTCGCCTGCCATGCCGGAGACCCAGTTTCAGTTCTGCCCATGTTAAAAAAAAAAGCTAAAAAAGGAAAAATAAGTTCATTTATAGATATAGATATAGATATTGCTGTTCCCATCTTTTTAAAATTTCACCTTGTTTATATGTCCAGGAATTCCAGGTTTTCCCTGGGGGTATATTCACTTGCTCAAGTTGTGATTTTAAGAATATTTTCAAGAATTTTCCAGAAAGCATTTCCATTTTGGAAGCAGTTAGCTTTATTTATTTTTTTTCTTTCTGTGAATCAGATGATGTATTTGTCACATTCCAAATTACCCATTTTCTTTGTGAATCTGCTTGTCATTTTGGCGACCAAAAAATGTGTTGACTGAGGGAAAAAAAAAGTTTATTTTGGGGGAGGTGGGAAGAAAAAGAGTGGAAATCCATTGGTGATTTTGGGTCCTCCAGAAAGGGGATAGAGGAGAGAAATGCTTTATTTTGAATCCTAGAGACTTGTGCAATGAAAATAGGTCTGCCAGTTGTCTTCTCTGTCAGTCACAGACTCTTTTCCTGTTTCTTTCTCTAAATGCACATCTAGCTAAAAATCCAAGAAATGTGATCGTTTTTCTCTTGAAAAAGTCACTTCTGTGGTAAGGAAATCTTCTGTTCTGAAGCAAGAAAGCTCAGTGCACTTGTCGTTAAATTACTTTTTCCCTTTTACAGGAAAGGCCACTCTAATGAGATGAAATTTTATTTAAATCATCTCCCCAAGTCAGTACTAGGAGAGATATTTGGGGTACTTGTTCGACAGAGAGAGGATAAGCAAAATTTTTCCCCTCCGGTTTCATCAGGGATTATTTTTAAATATGATTAAAAATAAATAGGGTTTCTTTCCCCTGAAGTGTCATTCCTTCCCCCTTAATTGGATTAAGACTAACGAAACAAAATTCTAGCATTTGCATCCTTATCCTAGCAAAGGAACTCTAGCAGTCAGTCTCTGGGTGCAATGAGAAACGCTAGTTAAGGGTTCATGCCTGAGCTCCTACAGAGCTGTTTAAATTCTGTCTCTGCCTCTTCCTTGCTATGTAACCTTAGTTGAGTTACTTAATTTCTCTGAAATTCAGACACCCTCATTTGTAAAATGGAGATAGTAAAAATCCTCTTGTAAGAGACGGCACGTGGTACCTGTAACATCAAATGTGTTCAACCAAAGTTAGATATAAATAGACACCTCTGGATAAGACCTGATAGCATTATTTGAGATGTATTGGGTGGACAAGTCACAAAACCACAGCCGAACACAGACTGTTCTATGCCCCAAGGGAGTATAACTTTGAATGCAAAACTTACCTCAAATTCAGTTTGAAGAAATCATATTCCTGGAGGATTGCCTGAAAGATATGGAAGACCTGCTTTTGTTCAGATATTCTCAATTCTACATGTAGATCAAGCCAGGCCAACAGGGCACACGGACTAAGGCTAGTTGTATACGATTGTGTAGATTACAAAGAGGGTAGGAGATCTTTCTGTGAGGTAGCCAGACAAATGTTAGAGTCTGCTAGGGAAATAAAGGGATTAAAGATATTTCAACTTCTCAATCTTTGAGCATCTTGTAAGGAAAGACATGTGTATATCTGAAAAAGAAAATCTGCCATGGGAGCAACCAAGAAGTGAGAATTAGGAGACCAAGGAAAACAGACTTGTAGGGGTATCTGCCTTCCAGAGAGAGGAGAGAGAGGGTAGTAAAGAGACTTTAGGTCATATAATATCCTGAATCAATTGCCAAGTGCTGGTGGTCCAGAACAAGAAGTAAACTATTGAAGATATAAACAATTTTACATCCTTACTACTTATCCCCAGAAGTACCTGCTACCTAGTAAACACTCAGTAACTTCCCACAGGTTAACTTTCCACATTGAATGCCGCATGGAGTCTTGCTATCGATTCACTAGCATTTGAAATGTAAAATTTTTAGAAGAGAGTGCTTTATTTTCATCTGTCCTATCTCTCAAGGCCTGTGAATCTTCTGACCAAACTTGAGGACAGTAATTTGAGTTCTACAATTTCTATCACAGGCCATTTGAATAGTAAGTTTTTTCACAATCATGAGACTTGTCTCAGTTATGGTTGATTGATCACATCGGCTAAAGAAGTTAGTATTAAAAAACAAAAAAGCAATTTCCTCTCTAAGGTGAAACAGGCCTAGAGTCGCAGCTGTGTATTTGTCACTGGTCTGAGTGCCAGGTTTGAAAGAAAGAGCTCGGCTGAATTTTGAGTTAATTGAATAACTTCAAACTCATTTAAAAAATGCTTTAGGTTTGACAAAAGCCAAAATGTATTTTGCCTCAAGTGCTTTCTCTCTTGGCCTTTCAACTCTGCTGCAGTTTAAGAGAAATTTAATCTGCGTGTTTGTGATTCATTTACACTTAACTCATCCCTGCGTGGTTTTAAGAGCTAGTTGGCGGTTGGCAATCTTTGGCACCTATTTTTCTTTAGGACTGTGAAGGTGAATTTTGCCCAGAATAAATGAACTCAAACCTCAAAGGTTCAGGGTCAGTGAGAAGCGCAGAACCCATAAAGTTCAGGTTGGTTCCACACTTAACAAAAACGTGTCTTCCTCTTACTCCTGGGGTACACAAATAACTCTTTGCTTTGGATTTTGCAGTTCTCCTAGGCACGTCCCTGGATTGGTATTTGGCTATGCATTCTTGCATATCTCCCTTTCCCAGCTGCTCCGCCCCTCCAGAAACAGGAGATTCTCACCCTCATAAGATTCTGACTTTCCCAGTACATTCTTTAATTCAGAACTTAAA
Organism: Tamandua tetradactyla; assembly: GCF_023851605.1. Lineage (NCBI taxonomy): Eukaryota > Metazoa > Chordata > Mammalia > Pilosa > Myrmecophagidae > Tamandua > Tamandua tetradactyla. The sequence continues at coordinate 12,092,413 of NC_135338.1, forward strand.
TTTCCTCTTCTCCCTGCCCCAACTGCCAAGAGCAGAAATCCTTGACCCTACACATACTTCCTCCCATCTTAAAATATGTTTAATTTCACTGCTAGAATAGGGCCAAACTTTAGTTTTTCCCCTCCTAATATGGCTTTAGACCTCCAAATTCTTATTTTCTTCTTCAGTATAGGAGTTGTTCCAACTGCAGTCTTCCTAAATTCTAAATAATTTGTCCGAATTCTGTAAAGAATTACTTATTGGATGTATTTTATTCTTCTGAGGGTTGACACAGTCGAAGTCCATTTTACATTATTTTTGTGCAGACATGATGGATTGACAGCCTTCATTATCCTCTTCCTTGCAGGTAAAACCCCCGTTCTCAGTTATCACCTTTTGCTATGACATTTGTGACTCAGAAATGAATCTTGACAGATGGGAACCACTCACGATGATCCTATTTTCCTTGCTAGCGTTTGATTTAGAGAAGGATTGGAATCCAATCCTGGCCCAAGAGAGCAGAGGGCTAAATTGCTGGCGGTCTCTGGGAAAGATTTTCTCGCTCTTAACAGAGGATCCACTGAAGAACAAGCCTCCCTTTTACTGCTGCGTGCTGTTGTGTCTGGATGTTGCTATCTCTGGCTGAGATGCCTGGAACCAAGGCAGCCATTCTGTGATTTGAGGAACAGCAGGTCTGGGACAAAACTGACACACTAAGGGCTTCCGAGTGGAGAGATGGAAAGAGTCTGGGTCTTTGATCACCTTGCTGGGTTGCTGAATGAACTGAACCAAAAGATAGGCTCTCTTAGGACTTTTTGCTCTGTGAGATGATAAAATGGCCTCCTTGTTCAAATCGTTTGGGGTCTGGTTTTCTATTACAAGGACCTGAAGGCTTTCTAATGACTCACTTGCTTTTCCTGAATGAAATCCCAATCAACCTTTGGGTTTTGAAAGTAGTGGTCGTTCGTCAAGATGCCAGCTGCTTCCCTACCCCCCTCAGGTTCTATTCCCCCAGACTCAGCCCCTTCTCTCCACCACGGTTTACCACAGCAGGGGTTGCTTTTTCCCTGCCCCTAACCCATCTATCTGAAATTTCTTTTCTGCCCTCTGAGACACTAAATCAGTTCCTCCCTTTAAATCTTATCCTGCAGCAGTCCCTTTCTCGTCAGCGTTTGATGAGCTCCCTGTGATAGCTCGCATGAAGGACGCTCTATAAAAGTGAGTTATGTTGTTCTGTGTTACACTGCTCTGCCTGGGGCCCAGTAGGAATCCTGGGAAACAGATGAGCACAGAGGTCAGAGGCACAGGCTGCAGAGGATGCCTGCAGAGGGACTGCAGCATGGCAACCCTCCCAGGGACACGTGGAAGGGCTCCAGTAGTCTCTAGACTCTCTAAGGTCTAAGCTAGAAGTAAAACACTAGTTTATGTGACAGCCTGAGAGCCCCAGGGATGAACTGTGGCGCTTCATCACTATAGATCATCGAATTTTAAATAAGGATGATATTCCAGAAGCTGAGACATTCTTTGAAAACAAAATACACAATAAAAGCCCAAGAAGGAGGATTCCACTGGATGCTTGCCAGGTGGAGCCTTTGTTTCCAGTCTTCCCCTGACTCCAAAAGAGTCCCTGAGGATGATGTGAGGCAATTTAAGAAGCCTTGATTTCTATCCTGCAAACTAGGTACAAACTTTGATTTGATCTGGAATGGTTTCCTCGAGAGAGCGCTTTACAATAGCCACAGAACACAACCTCACAGCACAGGGGTGCCGCGTGGATTTGTGGAGAAGCATTTCCAGGCTCTGGACATGGTTTATCCTTCTGCATCTCTTTTCCATGACTCTTGTTGGATCCTGCCTCCCACTCACTCAGCACTCTGCATTTTCTAACCGTATTTGTGTTTCCCATCTTTCTTTCTTGTTTTTTTTTTTTTGGAATGCTCAACCACTTGGGTTCTCTCTAACCATTTTGCAAGCTTCAGACCACCTGTATTTCCTCCTTGAAACTTCCCTGATTTTCTCAAGAGGGAGCTTTGGAGTCCTATCTGCCTCTGCAGGATTATCTGGGCATGGATCTCTCTGAGTCTTCCTATCTTTATATAAAAACTGAGGATGATACTACTTCAGGGCTGGAGTGAGAATCCATGCATGGCATATATTAAGTGCTCAGAAATGTGAGCCTATTTTCTTCCTAATTGGAAGTAATTACTTTCTTCTTTTGGACCTCCTCCACAATGTGCTAGAGACTCTGTTAAAAATTATGTCTTTTAAAAGTTATTTGTTACTAGTGGTCAATGAGAGGGAGGGGAAAGGAGTATGGTATGTATGAGTTTTTTCTTTTTTCTTTTTATTTCTTTTTCTGGAGTGATGCAAATGTTCTAAAAAATGATCATGCTGATGGATATAAAAATATGTGATGATATCATGAGCCATTGATTTTACACCACATACGAAATGTTTGTATGTTAAAAATGGTTGTGTTTTGGTTTGCCAATTAAAAAAAAAGTTATTTGTTTATAAGAAGCCTGGGCATATTTGGGATTCCCTTGCCTCCATATTTCCTGTCTATGAGAGTGGGATTAATAGTTGAGATTGTTAAGAGTAAAATTATTCTGGCATCTGTTTTTCTTTGGCTCATTCAATTTCACTGTGATCTGTTCCTTTAAACCAGCCTGACCCATGTGGCCAGAATCCAACCGGAGAAACCTTTGGGCCCCTGCTTTTGTACACAGTAAACTTTCTGAATTCTCGTGCCTTGAATCTTTTTCTCCTTTTCTTCCTTTACTCTCCTGGCTTCTTTTCCTATTCCTGGCTAGGAGCCAGCCCCTTGATCTTGTGTTGGATTTGATTTCTTTGGTTTGATCCCCACATGATCTCTTGAACATGTTTCTGTACTTTCCCTCAGACTCTGCCTCCTGTTCCCTTGGCTTGTGATGTGGCTGCCTGGTGAGCTCTGGAACCCAACCCTGATGCAAGTCTCACTCTCCTGCAAGCCAGTACTGGGCACCAGAACATCCCTCTGGGGGATAATTCTAGATATTTAAAGGAAAAACCCTTTTACAGCTCATTTATAAATATAATACACCCTTGCTCTAGGCCATGTCATAATTAGTGCCTTCCTGCTGTATGTTTCAGAATGGGCATTTTCAATATGACAAAAGTAGAACACTAGGGCAATAGATAAGATTCTACAAAGGTCCCAGGTACTAGAGTAACTTTCCAGAAACCTACAACCTCCAGATGGGTCCCTGGACCAGATGAGTTCTGAAACCTAGAGGGCCCAGCCTCTCCAGAACATCAGATAGTTCCATCTCCTTACCCCATATTAGTGACAGACTCTTCCAACATGCAAAAGTTAGAATGGCCACAGCCCAAACACCTCTAAAGAGAGGGATGAAAAGATCAAAGGTGATGGTGGGGTTATACAGAGAGGATAGGATTCAGCAAATGAATATGACTGCTGAATCATTAAATTGAGATCTCTTTTAGTCTCCAGTATCTTAGAGCAGCTAGAAGTAAAAACTGAAAATCGTGAAATTGTAACCCATGTCAAACTCTGAAATATGTTCTACAACTAATTGTGGTGTTGTGCTTTGAAATGTATTGCTGTTTGTATATATGTTATTTTTCACAAAAAAGAAGGAAAAAAGTCAATTGTTATGATAAAAAAATATTTAAGCCTTCTAGACTCCTATATTCTGAAGCAGCTAGAAGGAAAAATCTGAGAGAAGCATATGGTAGCCCACGGCAAACTCTGGGTTCTGTCCTGTAACTACTTGTTGAAGAGTGCTTTGAAAACTATTGCTTTTTTTTTTCTTTGCTTTGTATATATGTTATACTATACAATAAAAAAGTTAAAAAAAAAAAAAGTAACGATTTCCTATTTACCTCAACCCTTCACAGAATGGACTAAAAGTGTGGTTGTATTTTATGAAATTTAGTTAGGTAGAAAGATTAAGAGAGAAAGGAGATTTTCCTAATTCTGTCACTAATTTTTTGTCATCTCAGGCCATTTTGAAGTCTCATTTTAATAGCTTCATGTTGCTTCCTCCTTTCATCTGATCAATGGATTCTTGACTGTGAAACCAGCCCTCTCTGTTCCTGGTTTAGGCAAGTATGGATTTTGACCTCCCAGTTTCTCATTTGATAAGATCTGTCAAGGCAAAGTAAGAGAGGTGGGATGGTGTTTATCATGAACTTGGGTATTGAAAACCTTTCACACGCACACATCCTTCCCTCTCTGAGGGCAGAACCAATAATGAAAGTAGATTTGGGAAGATGGTTCCTCAGGATTTTATTTCAGCACAGATTCCAAGTGAATCTTGGAAGGCTTAATTCTTCCAGCTTTATACTCTCAAATCACTTGCCCCCAATTTTTCAACTTATAACCCTCTATGTTTGAAACCCAGTAGTGCCTCTCTTTTTAGTTTTTCTAATGAAAAATGTTAAATAGCACTTCAGACAATGTTTTCTGTCACTGGAATGATTCCAATGTTAGTAGACCTTCATCCTTCCAACTATCGATCTCCTTGGTTTTGATCCTGCTTGGAGAGGAAAGGGCAGTTTCCTACTCTATCTAAACTACAGACCTGAACTTCCATCAAGATATTATGCTAACTCCCTTCTAATGCACTTCTATGCTTTCTTTCTGATGAAAGTTTCCCTAGATCTCAGCTGCCTGTGGGTATGAATGAAGTGACAGCAACTGCAGCCATCCACCTTTGCCTTCACCCAATGATGCATCTTTGCATCACTGCATCACCCCATGATGCATCTCCCATCTCTCAGCAGTCAGTCCTGCAGGCAGTGCTGTGAGCCACTGGGCACTGAGGTCTCCTGACTAGCATGGTGCTGCATTACCCATGGCAGGCTGGGTCTTTCTATCACCACAGGGCTCCACAGGCTCCATGGACATCACTGCTATCTCATCCAGCCAGCACCACCTCTTATAGGTATCTGCAGAATTATCTCTCCACGCAAAAGAAGCAGTAAAGCCTTAGAGCTGCCCAAGCAGTAAGATGTTTGGTTTTAAACTAAGGAACACTCCTTCTGTATGATACGCTCTGTCAGAAGGGGTACTTGGGAGTTGGGTACTGTTTATGGAATTATTTTTTTTAATGAATAGTTCTTTCAATGGTTTTTAATAATCCCCCCAATACAATGAGTGACTGGACCAGTAGACAAATACGAGGTACAGACATTATACTGTACTCAGGATCTCTACTCCCTTAAAAACTAAAGCTTTCATGCTAAGCTTTTCCACACCTGTCGTCCCCCCCCTTTTAAAAAAATATTTTTATTAATAAATCTTAACATGCAAACATTCCATACATGGTGTACAATCAATGGCTCATGTTATCATCACATAGTTGTATATTCATCACCATGACCATTTTTTGGAACATTTGCATCACTCCAGAAAAAGACATTAAAAGAAAAATGAAAAAACTCATACATACCATACCTCTTACCCTTCCTTATCATTGACCACTAGTATTTCCATCTACCCAATTTATTTTAACCTTTATTCCCCCTATTATTTGTTTATTTTGTATCCATATTTTTTACTCACCTGTCCATACCCTAGATGAAAAGAGCATCAGACATGAGGTTTTCACAATGACACAATCATGTAAAAACTATATTGTTATATAATCATGTTCAGGAGATAAGGCTACTGGAACACAGCTCAGCAGTTTCAGGTACTTCCCTCAGGCCACTCCAATACATCATAAACTAAAAAGGTATATCTATATAGTACATAAGAATAACCTCCAGGATAACCTTTCAACTCTGAAATTTCTCAGCCACTGACACTTTCTTTTGTCTCATTTATCTCTTCCCCCTTTTGGTAAAGAAAGCTTTCTCAGTCCTTTGATGCTGGGTCCTGGCTTACCCCAGGATTTCTGTCCCATGTTACCAGGGAGTTTTACAACCCTGGGAGTCATGTCCCATGTAGGGGGGAGGGCAGTGAGTTCGCTTGCCGAGTTGGCTTAGAGAGAGAGAGGCCTGAGCAACAAAAGAGGTTCTCTGGGGGGTGATGCTTAGGCCTAATTTTAAGTAGACTTAGCTTATCCTTTGCAGGAAAAAAGTTCACAGGGGTGAATTTCAAGATTGAGGGCTTGGCATATTGATTTGGTTGCCTCCACCTCTTGAGAGAATATAAAAAATTCTCCAAATGGAGAAGCTGAATATTTCCTCCTTTCTCCCCAGTGCCACAAGGGGACCTTGCAAATACTTCTTTATTCACTGCCCAGATTACTCTGGGATATATCAGGGTATCATACTAACCTGGGCAAACCAACAATATCTCATGCCCTAGTCAAGATTCTGTGCATTTATAGGTATTCAATTAAACTGACCATACAAGTTAAATTAAGTAATGTACTACCAAAAATATAAATATTGCACCAAATAAACATCTCTCCCTTTGGTCTCACACAGAAGTTGAAGTTTTAAAATATGGACCATATCATCCTTTATCCTGTATTCTGATTTACCTTAGTCCTATCCAAATCAGCTTCATTCATATCTCTACTTGAAGCCAGATCCCCTTTTCAGCTTTTTAAGCAGTTCCAGTATGGGGTACTGCAGACTTTCATAGCATCAGAGCTCTAACTCTGGGTCTCAAACACCTGGCTTCTTGACCCTTCACACCACTAAGCTTGTTGTCTTACTAATTAGCTTTCCAGTGTACTGAGAGACATTTTCAAGTACAAAAGAAGTCTAACTCAAAATGACTTAAACAAGGAGAAACACTTCTTATTTCACATAACAAGAAGTCCTATGGTGAACTCAAAGACCCAGGTTCTTTCCATCTTTTTGCTCTGCCACCTGTGGCATGTCAGCTTTGCCCTCAGCCCAATTCCCTTCATGTTTGTAAGATGGTTAGGATGATTACAACTATCAGAGCTAGAGGAAGAAGTGGTTGCTTCCTCCCAAGTATCTCTTTATATGAGTGAGGAAAACTTGCTCAACTTTTACCACCAGCACACTCCTCACATCTCATTGACCAGAACTGCATCAAGTGCTCACTGCAAAACCAGCTCCTGGCAAGAGAGATGGGATTCATATGGCTTATTTAATTGCCACACAAAATCTGCATTTAGAAATTCTCGATAAGGAACTGACAAATTCTGCTACATCTGGATACAGCCAAATTATGACAGTTCTTTGCTTCAAGCACAAAGAAACATATTTAGAAAATATGGCAGGAGTCTCGCATGTGCAAAGAACCAGAAGTATCAACAACTTTTACCTTCAGGGGCTTGAAAAGAAAATGCCCCACCTCCTATGCATCCCGTAAGGGAGTGTAGTTCCAGGACAGGAAGCAGAGAACTCTGGAAGACTGGGGGCTGTAGGCGGAGACCAGGAAGTGCATGGAGGCTGCAGGGCTCCAGGGGGCCTTGTAAACTCTGATCCTTGCTGAGTTGGAGCTGGGATTCTGTGGGGAGGGGATGGAAGCCCATGTGCCAGGAGGAGAGGAAATGCTCTGTGAGCAGAACAGGAATGGACTCTGAGGCCTGTGGTGGCTTTTATTATTTATTTTTGGCTTATTTTCAGGAAGGTCAGGGAATTTCTTTGTACTTGAAAACCACATTGCTTGCACTGGGTAACAACATTCTAGGGAGGGTTAAATGTTTTTAAAGTTTTGACCCTCTCCTTACCACCTGTGCATTTCTACTCCAGGGAACAAGCTATGTTCTCCTTACCTGGAACTCTTGTCCTGTCTGGTTGATAGACTAAATGTGAGTTTTATTTCCTATAAAACCAGAGCAGAAATTTGACATTCACATTGTCTTGGAACATTAGGATGTTGGCAATTAATCGAAGATAGGACATGCTTGCTGGAGAAATAACAAGACTGAATCAACCAGCAGATACCTCTCATGCATTTAACATATTATATACTGTTGTCTTCTGCTTCTGAGTTGGTTCTTTTAACTAGTCTTCTAAATGCTGAAGGAACAAGGTGATTATGTTTTAATTATGCTTCATGACGTGAAACAGTAGGGGCTTTGATGCATAATAAGGAAATGAACCAACCAATAAACCAGATTTGAACCCTGGGTTTACTCTGGTCTCACTGAGTGATGTTTAGAGTTAATGGAATTGCTCTGGGGCTCAGTATGCTTCATCTGGAAAGTGGACTTTAAAAGTAAACACCCCCCAACCCCAAGCCCAGTGTGTGCTCTGTGTTCAGTGCATGTTGGCTCTTCTTCCTTCCCCGCTGAATAAACATTCCAGAATCTGAACACATAACAATTCAAAGGACCTGCTCTATTGATTGAATATTTGCAAAGAAATCTATAAACCAAAGATTATATATATGTGTGTGTGTGTGTGCGTATATATACATATATATGTATGTATATATCTAAGTATATGTATGTATGCATATATATATATGAGAAAATGAATTTAATTATATATTCATATATACCATATAATGCTGACTTGGGGCTTTTATAATTTATTATTTCTTAGCTGAGTTTTAAATCGTGCAGTCAGAATTTTACAGCTGCAAGAGGCCTCATCTTCACATTTACCCTCTTTGTCCTTGTTATTCCTACACTACAGCCAGTGTGATCTTTTTAAAACTCAAACCCAATCACGGTATTCCTCTGCTTTAAAGCCTTGCGTGAATTCTTATTTTGCTTTGTAAAAGCAGGAACCGTGTCTATCTTATTTACTGTTCCGGTAACCCCAGAATCTCGAAAAATACCTGGCCTGTAGTAAGCCCAGTACATTGTTTCTGAAGGAATGAATCAAGACCGAGCACCTTTTCATGATCTGCCAAGCCCTTAGCGATGGGGGTGTCTCCCTTTCCTCCTTCTCCATTTCCTCTCTTCTCACTCCCCAGCAGCCTCTTCGCAGATCAGATGCACCAAACTCCCTGTAGTTTCACAAGGACATGCCCCCTCCAGGACTGTGCCTGAGCTGTTGTATCCACCTGGGAAACCTGGGATTGCTAAATCCTGTTGGTCCTTTAAGGCTCTGCTTTAGATGTCACTTCCTTTACTGCCAATCTCTCTCCCATGACCTACAAATGACTTCAAGGCCCCTCTCGTGTGCTCCCATGGCTTCCTCTGCTTACCCTTTTATAGCATTATCACACCCATGAAATCGTCTGTTGTCTTCCAATTGACTGTAAACATCATGAGAGCCAGGACTGTGCATTGATATCTGATAATAAATATTTATTGAATAAACAAATAAATCTTCTGGCTCAAGCCCTTCATTTTATTCTTGAGGAAACTGGAGACCAGAGAGGTTAGCGACCTGTCCAACATCACCAACTCTTTGGCATTCTGAAAGGTGGGCCTTCAATGCAGTTGTCCAGCTGTCCAGTATTTTTTTTTACTTAACTAACATTGTTCCAGAAACTGCAGAACAGTTGTAATTTAACTTTGGAAGAATGGTGATAGGAACTCGAAATTATCCTACAATTAACACAAAAAACAGATATTTTTTTTGAAATTCTCTGTGTTTTAAAATTACCCATATCATTGTTTTCCTTCATTATTCCAGAGCTGTTGAAAGAATGTGGCAGAATAGTGTGTTCACCGTTGGAAGCCTGGGCTTTTGTATGACAGCCAGGATGTAACTCCATTCTGGCAAAATCTGATGTTATCGCTCAGGTTTTTGTTGCACTGAAGTTAGGACATTTTCTGCTGCAAGGATCCTGGTGGAAAAAACATCCACATATCAGATCCTTCTCTTCAGCAGGGCCAACTAACAGTGCACTCAGTTAAAGCGAGAACAAAGGAAATGTGGGATAGTAAAAAGAGCAGGGGCTTTGCAACCCTGAAACTCTGGGTTGGATACTCCTTTACCACCTTACAACCTTGGGCGTAGAACTTGCTCAGGGCACTGTTTCCTCACCTATGAAACGGGGCCAATTGGAAAGATCATTTAAGAATTAGCATGTGCAAAGATCCGGGGCCTGTCCAAAGTAGGTCTTCAACACGTGTTAGGTCTCTTCTTTCCTTATGTCCCTATTACAGCCACTTTCCCAATTTACATATTCCTGGGAGGGCAAAGCTCTTTCTCAGGGTGACCATTCTAGGGAACTAGTGGTAGCCCCGTCCTACTCACTGGATGACTAATGACTGTAAAGGAGATGCCTTATCACTGAAAAGCTAAATTCTCGCTTCAAAGAAACTGAGGTTACTTTATCTCTTTTCCTGTCTGTCTTTTACTGGGATATGGGTTGAGGATGTGTTTGCTCACATCTTCAAGAAATTATCTTTATGTATATACTGCACTTCTTCAAAGATAAGGGAAGGCATAGCTTTGTAAAAGGGGATCAAAGAATCTTTCTAACAGAATATGGATTTTGCCATCTTTGTTGGTTCAAATGATTGAATTGGACTAATCTGAAAAAAGAAAGAAAGAAAGAAAAAAGCGTTCTTTCATGAAATGCCTGGCCGAGCCCCTTTGGGTCTGCAGTAAAATCTGGGACGCTCAGCTGAACACCCCTTAGGGATCAATGGGGACCTTGGAAAATTGGTGGTATGAGCTCCTCAGATAATTTTCTTGAGGGGGTTGGGTCTGTCTGTGGAAAAACTGACCATGCTGTCTTGCTTGCTGACTATTCCAACCCATACCACTCTCTCCTTATGCTGAACACATACTGCTCTTTGACTGCACAGTCTTAAATTTTAAATTATGTATTATTTTGTCTCTGTCATCCAGTAACCGGATTCCAGGCTTCTTGAGCACAAGAACTAGGGCTTTATGTTGAGCAGCACCACGACACAAAAGGAGCACAAGAACCAATTGTCGATTGAGCGAGTCACAGCGTCCTCTCTTATTTTTCAGCAGCTCAGGGGCAGGCAGGCTTTCTCCCCATATTCCAGATGAGAGTTAGGGGGAAGACTTGCACAAACTCAAAATGCATGAGTTGGAAGTACCGTGAAAACCTTACCACTTGGCAAATAGCTGTTGTTCTAGGCCACTGCCTTGGCAGGGTTCTTTGGGGGAAATAGAAGAGTCATTATAGGCTAAGGCGCAAAAAAAGTGTGAATTCCAATTTGTTTCTCCTCATTTAAAAAAAAATGAGTGTAGAAAGGAACACTTCTGATAAGCAATGAGACAGAGATACAATATCAGGTGAGAGAATGTGGTGCAGAAAAACCAAAAATTATTTAGCAAATGGATTGAAGCTTGTCACAACTTCACTACATCTTAAAACGAGCCCAAATGTACACAAAGTGGTGTGTGTCTTACTGGGTCTTTACTGAAGGCCATTTAACATTGGGGCATTTTTCCAGCAGTGTACATACAGTAACAGCCGTCCTTCTCAGAACATTTGGGTCTTGCTACTTTGAAAATCAGTACTGTTCAGTGCCTATAGAAATTGCTTGTTTGTCCTCTATAAGATGTATATAGATGAATGTATAATTTATTGTCTACACGGGGGCATCTTTGAAATAAAAACAGAGCAATTAATAATTATGCCAAGACAATAGGCAAAAATTGGGACTATGCCAAGAAAACTGGAATGAGAGAGACAGAAAGTCACAGGGATTGAAACAGATTTGTATAGTGTATTTATAGGAAGATTATTTTATATATTTATGTGAATATTTATGTAGGCTAAGGTGAATAAGGTGAGGAAGCTGTTTCGTTCCTGATGATATTGGGCTGAATCATCTACTGAACTAGGCCCTTTTGTAGTTTGGACTTGGCATTTGTGGGTCTTTCACATGTATAAACATACTCCAATGCGAGGATCACATCTGACGTACCCAGAAATCGAACCCGCAATCTTGTTTTCATCAGTTTAACTCATGACTAGTTTTGAATTTTTCAGGGCTCTATCAATGGGCTGTCCACTAGACTACAAGATCAAAGTAAAACTCACAAAGGGTTCTGGGCTTTTCTGTGAGGCCCAGCGATTCTCCTTCTGTCTTTATCAGCAACTAACTGTGATTTTTGGCAAGTTACTGAACTTCTCTGTTTTGGTTTCCTTATCTCTAAAATGGGGGTAATATTATCTGATGTGCAGACTTCAAAGGTTTGTTGGGAGGCTCCAATGAGGTGAGGTGTAGGGAAGGCTACTGGAAAGTGCTACACATATGTGAAGTGTCATCATTATAGGACAGAGGGAGCTGGGAGCTGGGAGGGGAAAACAGGGTTTTCAACTCTAGCTGGCCTTGTAGACTAAGCCTGTGCAAACAAATGATGAAAGTAGGACCACAGGAGAGGCATTATTCTCTTTTTTATGAAAGAGAGTGAGGTGGGAGAGCGAAGGAAGGGAAGGGAATGTAGCCAGAAAAACTCAGGGAGGATAAGGTAGGGGATATAGAAGACTATATCCCTGTTTCCCCCAAGGTCTGGCAAGAGCTCCTCAAACATGAACATTCTGGAAAAGTGGGCACTGTAGATTGCTGAGGTCCCAGGTTGGAGACGTACATCAACTCACTCCTGATTGAGAAGGCTGGCTTGATCTTGCAACCCAATAGGAATCAGAATGTCATGCTTGCTTTTCTTCCCATCTTGACTTTTTGCCAAGATAAGACAAAATAATTTATGTAAACCTACTTCGTGAGCTATAAATTTCGGTAGAAAAATAACTTTATGGGGTGAGTCTATTGATCCTAATTAGTATTATAGTAAGAATCATGTTTTATTTAAAGTTACAGAAGCCTTTTGAGCTTATCAAACTTTACTTACCCCAAAAAGTATAATGAAAGAAATAAAAATCACACCTAATCTTGCCACCAAAAGATAACAATTGACAACATTTTGGCGTATGGGCTTCTAGACATCGTTTGGTATTCATGTATGATTTTTAACAGACTCCAATTCGTTATCATAATTTTTTTTATCTTGGTAGACAAACTGTTGAATAAGACAGACCCCAGGCCTCTTTTCCTGGAGTATCTGTTTTCCTAGGAGAATATTAATGAATACACAGATGATTATGGTATAATATATGCCACGATGGGGAAGCAATGGGTGCTTTGGAGTACTTAGGAGGAGCATTTCTTCTAGGCTCAGGGAGTGAGGAGACGCTTCCCGAAGAAGGGATGGCCGAGGTCTGAGTCATGACTACAGTGAACCAGACGAGTGGATGTTGTAGCGTGCCAACTAGATTCCTCCTTAAAGACGGGAGGCTCCTTCCCGAGCAGCCAGGATGACGGCTCACAGCTGAGGTGCTTGTTGCACAGGGACCGCGCTCTGCTGAAGGAAACTGCCTTGCCCAAGGCTAGCTCCAACCCTGGGGGCAGCGTGGGTAAAAGGCCCACCCCATGCCTCAATTAGACAATGCTGAAGGGCCATCCCAGCTCACAAGCTCCTCTCAGGATGGGCCGGTTGCAACTGCATGGCAATTCACCTTTCCCTTCAGCCCCACCCTGCCTCCCTCCCTCTTCGCAGGAGTTATTCCCAAAGGTACTGCCCAGTCTCCCTACCCCATGTTAGGGACAGCCCCCTCCAACATGAAAAAGCTAGAGTGGCCATAGCCCGAACACCCTTCAAGAGAGGGATGGAAAGATCAAAGGGGATGGTGGAGTTATACAGAGAAGATAGGAATCTTCTCTATGAATATGGAATCATTAAATTGATATCTCTTTTAGTCTCCAGTATTTCAGAGCAGGTGGAAGTAAAAACCTAAAATTGTGGAATTGTAACCCATGTCAAACTCTGAAATCTGCTCTACAACTAATGGTGGTGCTGTGCTTGGAAATTTATTGCTGTTTTGTATGTATGTTATTTTTTCACAAAAAAAGAAAAAAAGTCAAATGTGGTGATAAAAAAAAATATTTAAGCCCTCTAGCCTCCTATATTCTGGAGTAGCTAGAAGGATTGTATGGTAGCCCATGAGAAACTCTGGGATCTGTCCTGTCACCACTTGTGGAAGAGTGCTTTGAAAATGATTACTTTTTAATTTCTTTGCTTTGTATATATGTTATACTAATCAATAAAAATGTTAAAAAAAAAATCTCCCAGTGAGCCTCCTGATCACAAATAAACTCTGTCCTTAGCTCAGGCAAAAGTGCTAGTGGCAGGGTAGGAGTGCAAGGAGGGTGAGTACAAACAGATGGAACAGTAGGTTCAGGGCCTAGAGATGAAAAAGAGGTGTTGGAGAAATGGAGCATTTCTACAGAGTTGGGTAGTGTGGTGTCTGAAGGTGGGAGAGGAAGGACATGATTCCAGAGAGGGAGTTAGGCCCTCAGAGTTCACATCAAGGAGATGGGAGACTTTGGATCCTGTCTCTCCTAAGGCCAATGGGAAGCCCTGGCCAGCTGCAAATGATGGGAGAGAGGTTGTCTGGTTTGTGTTTTAGAAAGATCATTTTGACTACGATGTGGCACCACTCATTGAAACCCTCGTTATCATTGATCCCTTATTTTTATGAATATGTTGGAGTGGTCTGTGATCTCTTTCTACACTCTGTGCCTTCATGGAATGACTGGAAACCCTATGTTCCCTAGACAAATGACATAATCAGCAAGAGTGTTGCAGCTGTGTGGTGGAAACTTTAAAACTTTAAAACTCTAGGAGTCAACCTTAGTCTTTGAGTCTTTATTTTTAACCCAATTCACACTGCTTATAGGTAATTATTGAGCACCAACTATGTGCCTGAATGCACTGCACTACTGGGGAGGAACACGACAAAAGCTCCAAGATGGAAGAGGCTGTGCCTGTCTTGTGCATTTGCTGTCCCAGTGCAGAGCCTGACAAACGGTGAGTGCTCAATAAATGTGCAAGTGGATTCAGGAGTCTCAGAGACATGGGTGAATTACTTAGCCTTAATGACTGTCCAATAGGGGATAACAACAGCATCCCACTCTCTGAGTCATTGTGAGGTAGGTGTGGTAGTTAGGTTCAGGTGTCAACTTGGCCAGGTTTAGGTACCTAGTCCTGGACATGAGCCAATGGTACGTGAACTTCATCTGTTGCTGATTACATCTGCAGTCGGCTGGGAGGCGTGCCTGCTGCAATGAATGATGTTTGATTTAGTTGGCTGGTGCTTAAATGAGACAGCTCAAGGTAGCACAGCCAAAGCAGCTCAGCATACCTCATCTCAACACTAGCAGCTCAGTCCAGGCCTTTGGAGATGCAGAAAAAAATCACCCTGGGGAAAGTTGTTGGAACCCAGAGGCCTGGAGAGAAGGCCAGGAGAGACCATCCTGTGCCTTCCCACATAAGAAAGAACCTCAGTGGAAAGATGGCTGTCTTTCCTCTGAAAGAACTATGTGTTTTTAGCAAAATAAATCCCCTTTTATTAAAAGTCAACTGGTGTGTTGCATTCTGGCAGCTAGAAAACTAGAACAGTAGGTAAACACCTAGTTCAGAAGCTTAATATTGAATTTACACAAACAGCACAAATATTGTTTGGTATTCTCAACATTAATAGTGATAACATAGGACCTTAAACAGTTACAGTCTATTGTTATTTCTTTCTTGTCCTCTCGACCCTATAAACATCACCTCAGAAGAAAAATATGATTTGAAAACTAGGTTAAAAAAAATGCATGCACTCATTAATGTACTGAGCAAACTTTCTCTTTTTTCTGAGGGCATCTGAAGTGCCAGGCATGGATTATATAGTGGGGTACAGAATGGACATAGTCTCTGTTCTCAAGGAACATATCGTACTAGAGAGGAGACATCAAAGGCTCACCAATTATGACCCCAAATAGTCTGACATTAGAGGGAATAATAGAAACTAATTCTGACAGAGGAATCAGGGAAAGTCTCTGAAAAAGAGACTTTGATCTGGAACCCAAGAGTAGGAATTTTGTAAGGAGGAGGGGAAAAAGCATTTCAGGCAGAGAGGAAATTCTGCGCAAAGAATTGGGGTGGAGAATATGGAGAGAAAGGCAGTGTAGCTGGAATGCAGAGTGGAGAAGCAGCTGGAAAGGAGGCAGGTAGAGATCTGATGGAAACTTGGTGGTCCCATGGCATTCCTGTATCCAGATGACAGGGTCCCAAACCGCGTGAGCTCTCACTGCTTGCTCTCTGACAGTGCAAGAACGGGTCCTTGATGCTTGTGTAATGAGGACAGGTAAACTGCAGTCTGGACAATCACGTGTCGTCTTAGTCCGGGGAAAAGTCGATTATTTTCACCCTCTTCGGGACTTCATGATAAATGAAAAAACACGTGGGGAGGCACCGAGTTGAGAAGACATATATTTGGAGTTCATTTCTACCCCTAAACAAAGTGGAATTATTAGAAAGTCACTTCTCTCTCCCTCCCTCTCTCTCTCTCTCTCTCTCTCAGCTGCGGTTCTTTCAGCAGAAACAATTAGACGGAATAGGGGGCAATTCAGAATGGAGATCCTGTGGTGGTTTCCCAGGAGATTTCAGAGAATTTGGGGTGTCGTAAGTGTCGGGGTGGTGGCTTGCACGCTGGATCTGCTCAGCGAGGCCTCCCTTTCCCCCTCGGTGATTAGAACAACTTGTGCTCTGGAAAGACAGCATTTAAACAGCCAGATTGGCAGCACTATCTTCTAGGATGGTGAAGGCTTAATTAACATTTGAAAATGCTTTGAGATCTTTGGATAAAAGTACTCTGGAAGGATGAAGTGTTATTATCTTTGGAGTGATACAGGTCATATGACACAGGAAGTGGCTTTGAAGGAAAGGAAAACCTTTCATCAGGCAAACTCCTTGGGGTGGTTTGAGCCTGTTTTGAGTGACTCAACACGCCCCTGTCATCTCGCTCTACCCGGTGAATGAAAGAAACAAGTTGGCCTACAGCTTCGCAACTGCCATCATCATTAACTGAAAGAATTTAATAAGTTGTACGTTAAACACTCTACAAATTATGCAGCATCCTGAAGCTGCATTGAGCACAGTGTGGGCCCTTTCCCAGCACAGAGTAAATATTGGCTGTTACTGTTATTGTTATTCTCATAAATATGGTTTGAAGTGTCTGAACTTCATGTTTTCTCCTACTTGAATGCCTTTTAACCAGAGGGTTCAATATTCTTCAGTGATGAATGAACATTGCTTTCATATGAAAGGCTCGGTAAAGAGCAGAATGAATGGAGAGGGTTACTGTTGAGGCCTTGATGTGAGGGCTCTCCATTAGGCCTGGGTCCTGCCCAGCAGGTGACAGCCCAGTGATGGGTGCTTACTCTTTTCCTTTCCCAGCAAGGAGGACCCAAAGTTGACACTGGATTTCCCAACTCCCACTTTCCTGCTGGCTCCCCGAGGTCTTCAGTGGTGAGATTTCTAGGAGAACACTTTAAATAATAGCTCCTATATTTAAGGGCAGAAGTGTGGAAGGATTTCCTCCTGTTCCCTCTGCTAACTTACACACCTTCGTGTTATTTCCTGGAGGTATAGAAGTCAGGACAGGAGCGGGGAGTGGAGAATAGGAATATGGTTCATATGAGAAAAGTTTATTTTTGAGGAGTAATTATGTCACACTAAACCTGCTCATGTGGATTTGTGAAATTAATTTCGCTGTCTAGATGATGGGAATATATACTTTTTAAACAAGCCCCTGCCTCAAATATGATCATTTGAAGGCAGGAAAAGTGTACAGATGTGTTCTAGAAAGTGGTATGGGTGTAGGGAAGGGGCTTAAAGATATCGCGAGATGGGAACTCGGGTGGAATTGAGACCAGCCTGGGGCGAGCTGGGAGTGTGCTTGGTTCTGGGTTGCACAGGTTTTCAGGCTTGTTTATCCCTCATCTGTGTGTGTGTGTGGGGGTGTGTCCTCTCCACCCCTAAGGAGCGACCCTACAATACAGCGGGGCCAAGCTTGAGCTGACCTAATTAAAAGCTCATAACAGGGGGCGTGAGGGTAGTTCAGTGGCAGCGTTCTCGCTCGCCATGCCGGAGACCCAGGTTCGATTCCCGGTGCCTGCCCATGCAAAAGCAAAACAAAACAAAAGCAAAGCAAAAAACATAGAAAAAAAAAAAAACTCATTACACCAGCCCATCCCTATTAACAGATTGGTCAAGAAAACCCATCAGCTCCAGAGCTCTCCCTCTGCTTCCCAAACCAGGAATTCCAGTCCCAGCCGTGGGGCCTGGAAGACTCCAGGTAGCTAAGGTATTCTTCCCTGTCTGTGACCTTCAGGTACAGCTTCTTACTTTCTGGATTATTCCACATTCCTGCAAATTAATTTTATCCACTCTGAAACATTTTTAACAAAGAAGGCTCTCTGAACATCACCTGGGTAAAATCACAAAGGAGAAAAGACTGTGTACTTCATCTAATCAGAAACAAATAACTCTAAATCTCTTTTGGAAATACAGCCTTTCCTGTCCCTGCCCCCTTTCCATTTATCTTTCAATGGTGGGGGCCAGAAATTACGGGTCCTGTAACCAGACCATGGTACCAACTCCTCTCCTTGTTTTTTGAGATAATTGTTGTCGACCTTGACAGAAGATCTCAAAACTTGAAGTATAAAGTTGGTAAATGAGACTATTGTCTGGGAGGTGTGGGGGGAGGGTGGGAGCAGAGGGTTTATCTAGTTTAAAAAAAAAAGAAGAAATCTCCTACCCCCACCCCCACCCCCCCAAAAAAGAAGAGGAAAATGCACCCCAACCAGGCTCAAGTGAACTGAAATGGATCAAAGTAAACAGAGACATCTAAAAGCTTTTGTGAGTTAAAAGCAGCTATCTGTTGCAGCTCTTGCCTCATTAACTGCTGATTGAGGCACTGCTTGGCCGTCTGGGATACCCAACACCCCTGGCTTATCACCAGGTGAGCCTCAGTTGGGCTGCTCTTGCCTAACATCCCCCCACCCCCGCCCCCTGCCACTTTACCCAGCTCTTCGACCTCAACCTTCTTACAAATGTTTATGCTTCCTACCAGGCAATGGAAGTAAAGGTTTGTCCTTGAGATTCTTGCTGAGAATCTCATTGCCGGTTGGCCAATGAGGAGCCCTCAGAAAAGAGGAAAGGAAGCCAATGATGTGGTATCTCTGCAGATCTGAAAGGTCGATGTATGGCTAGTGCTTGAAGGAGAACCTCTGCCTTGGAGGGCATGGGCGAAGGAGTCCAGGGGTTTTGCTTTTCCAGTGTGGGTGTCGGCCTCGTTTACATTTGTGAACGGGGGCGGAAAGGTGACAATTAGGCCATATGCTTTAAGACACAGATATCTTTTGCTCCCCCCTCCCCCTCCCCCACTGTCCCAGCCCTTCCTCAGTGGGGACCTGGAGCTGAGACAGAGAGAGCTGGGGTAGGGGGCAGGGACGAGCAGGGCTCTTTGAGTAGGACCAGATAGATCTCTGTGTAGAGTAATATTACAGCTCTTTCTCTCATAAACAAGCTGCATGCCTGCTTCTAAAGACCCATCTGGCATAGCTTTGAGAATGGCAATAATTACAAGCTGATGATGGACATGGAAAAAAAAAGCCCTGCTGAGCTAACTCATAAGGAAGTACAGGCCAGGACTGCAGGGAAATTACAGGCTGAAAACCTTTCTAGTTTAGGCCTTTTGGTGTTCTTAATCACAGACTTTAAATGTTGTAATAAACACTGTTGCATTTTATTGACCAACTCCCATGACAGGCAAATCTTTTTCATTTTATTTTATTTTTACCATTTGCTCTTTGGAGAGCCATTCAGCAGTGTCGGCCTGGGCCTTGCCAATGGATCCTTAACTTTTCGGTTCCTAGAAAAAATTAGGAAAATGGGGGTGACTTACTTTTTACTTAGTTCATAGAAATTTGCAACTTTTTTTTTTTTCCTTCTTCAAATGCTTTCTGCATCCTGTGATTCAGACTTCCAGGCTCAATTCTTAACTTGTAGCTGTGGAAGACAATGGTTTGTTGTTTCAGTCGAGATGCTTGAAAAGGATAAAAAGAACAAACTTGGGAGGAATAACTATGATTGCATCCCATCAAATAGGATTTATTATATGGGGGAAAAGTAAAAATCCAAGTTAAACATTATGCTGTTGGATTGATGAAATGTTAGGTTCTGGCCTTGTTTGTAGAGGTGAATCTTACCTCAAGAGTGAATTTGAGATGGACAGGATGATTGATCCTTCTCAGAAGTTTGGGGCCTTATGTTTTATAGGTGGCTCTGAGACATCTTGTCCTCTTAAGCACCTAAAAGCCAGTGCTTTTAGAAAATCTCCCTAGGAAGAAGAAAACAGAAACACTGGAAAAAGAATTTCCTTCCCTTTGGCAAAATTAGTCTTGCGTACAATACTTCAGCAGTTGCTGTTATAATGAGACTTTGACACTATAATGTGGTGTTTATTCTAACTCAACACATGCAAATCCTTCCCACGCAAAGAATTTTCTATTCATTTTATGCACTTTTAAAGTCTGAGCCTAGAAATGAGGCACAGTGATGTGAATTGGGATATTTTTTTCTGATCTTTCAAACAGTAGATACCATTTCTGTAACTTATTTTCAAGCCCTTCCCTTCTTTGCCACAATTTCTCATGTGTATTCCTTAAAGACTTGCATTTTATTCTTTGTGTTTTGCATGACGCCCTGGCAGTCCCAAATGGATTATTTAGCTCTCTCCTTTTGCATTTGATTGCTTGTGCAAGCACATAAATTTTAGGGTCTGTGAAGTTAAAGCAGTGACATGGCGGTGCGATGGAAATTTACCAATATAAACTCAGTTTCTTGTCCTTTCATAGGCTTGACTTTACCTGCAGCTCCCCTGTCAATGAAAAATTATTTCTTTATATCTGTCTCTTTTCCCTATGCAGGCTAGAATTGTTCCTAACAAAAGAAGCAGGAATTGGTGGAAACTATATATTAAATGCAAGACTATTTGTCTAGTTTTCATTAGGTTGCTGAGTGAAAAGCCTCAATTCCCCTCTTTTCCCAAGGTACTCAGATATCGGCGAAGGCTCCCTCATCTCACACCATCGTTTCTCTCACGGGGCACAGTCCAGCTCTAAAGAATTCAACACTTACTGGCCTTCAGCGAACTGTCAGCAATGACAGCAACCAGGGATGCTGGCATGTCTTATTGTTTACAAAGGATGAGCACAACAAGGCCTCTCTGAGGGCTTGATAAGCTCTGCAACTCCTCCCTCCCCAATCCTGGTCCCTCTGGTCCGGCTGTCTTTGCACAGCCAGCTGAAGACTACAAGCAGAAAGTATCGAAACTTGATCTTAGCACCAACAAGTCAGCAAACACAGCTGGCAAAGATAAACTAGAACTGCCCGAGGTTGCTTTGTAAACAGTGAAAACAGAGAGAGGAACGAGGACTTCTCCATCCTTGAGACCTCATATGCGTATGGTTTTCTTATGTACTCCAAGCTTGATGAACAGAATTACGAGAATAGCGTTAAAGGAAGTTCGTGGTTCATTATTATGGTCTTGCATATTTCATCTCTTTTTCTTATTTTAGCATCCTTCCATTCCCCTAGAAATACCAGCCAACCTTGTAGTAAATTTCAAAGTTTGTTTTTATTTTTTTCCAAATGTTCTGAACACGGTATGGCCTATTCACAGTATCTGGAAATGGCTTGAGAATTGTACCAGTGTACCTGCTTTTTCTCATTCCTGCTTCAGGAAGAGGAAATTTTTTATCAAGAAGGGGACCTCGGCAGTTGAAGCCCATTTCCCCCTTTCCTTGTGCTTCCTTTCAGCATTGAACAAGTGGAAGTAGAAAGGGGAAAAATTTCATATGTGTGTGTTGCAGTCAGTTCAATGGTTTTGATAAGCCATATACATCATAACTCTGCCAACTGCATGGGATTAAGGGGTACTATCTTCCATAAATCTCTAGCAACTGATCGGAACAATGCTACTTCTGAAAGTACCAGACTGTTTCCAGAAATGAACACTTCCAGTATACTTGGACAAAAGATTTTTACAATAGACTTGTTTTTCCTTGCTCCTCCTTTCTTGCAGAAATGCTGTTGCTGAAAATAAGGTATGCCATGGTCAATAGAGCAAAGTACTTTTCCTAATTTTAGCTATTTCAAGGCTGTATCAATCACAAACATTGTAGCTTAACACTGACAGTCACTAAAAAGGATTTCATCTTGCTTATGAGGCAGAAGCCTCCAGAGAGTAGTCTGCTGATAGTCTACTTGACTATTTCTGAACAGTTCTCATGAGATATACGTCTAGTCTTTGTACCTAAGTATCTACTTGTAGAATCAGGGTTTGAGCATGTGGTGTTAACTAATACTGCTGATTCTGCTGGCCAGCTTCTTCTCTGCCTCTCCCTGATAAGTTGGGGGCAATTTCCATCCTCCTAAATAAGTTCAATGTATTTTGGGATATTAACAGGCTAAATTGTTCATTCCTGTTGAAATATGTGTATTTGGAGTTACTTGTAGACGGACGCAGATACAGTCTCCTCCATATGCAAAGATTAGCTTCATAGAAAAATTACCCAAAGAATGTATTCTCTCCTTCGGCCATCACTATAGGGATGCATGCCCTCAGCAGAGGTCTCCACGCGTGGGTGAGACTTACCAGTGCTACTTCTAGCAAAATAAGAATGTTACTCATAAGGACCAGAAAGAGCTCGTACATCCAGGTTCAGAAAATGATACACCATCCAATGGATGTAGAGTTAGGCGACGACCCTGTTTCCTTTCAGCCCCAGTATTTCAACTTCCTACTGCTTTTTCTCTAGTCTGACTGTGGTGTTCAATTATTTGTTCAGCTCCAGGCTTTGTGTGATTGTGTGGCTTTTGTTTGTCTTTGGCATGAGTTTGGGGAGTCATTGGGTAGTTTGAGGTCCTTCTTAGCTCATCTTGAATCCTTGTGTCATTTTCACGACTTGGATTCTTTCTTTCTCAAGCTATTTCACTGGCCTGTTGGCTTAGCTTTTGCAGAATTCAGGCCTCCCCCCTGTAGATGAAAAAAAGACCCAGGAGATCCACTAACATGCAAAAGGGAGATAAATGCATTAAAAAACTGTCTCCCTGAGCACAGGCCTGCTTTATAATAAACTGCAACAGTGCAGGAATTAAGATGTTGAAATGCTGCCCAAGTGTCTCTGCCCTTTTATTATGTCCAGGATGAGGACGCCATAGCTAACATTTTAGCTTCTATGGGTGCAATTAAGAGATTTGTTTCTTTTTCGGGGAATTGAACCTGGGTCTTCTGCACGGAAGGCAAGCATTCTACCACGGAACCACCCGTGCACCCTGAGATTCGTTTCTTAACCTGATTCATCTCAGAAAGAGTTGAGTTGAAGAAGCTTTAGAGGACCGGCAAGACTGGCATGAGAAGATGTTGGAAAATTATGTTTTCTTCTGGACATTTGAGTTTATTTTTTCATTCCAAGCAAGCATGAGAACTGCATAAGCCTGTCTCGAATTTCTGAGAAGCAGGGAATTTGATTACTTAATGCCAGTAGGGCTAGGGAGATGGTTTTAGTTTCCGACTTTTTCCCTCTTTGGAATGATGGCAAAAGATGTTGAACTAAATATTTGTTTTATTAAGACATTCGTAGATCTGTGTGTGTAGAGATGGGTGTATGTGTATGTATGAGTGTGTGTGTGTGTGTGTGTGTGTATGTTTTAATTATGATGGTTATCTGCCGAGCCCTGATTTAATCCTTTCAAATTTCAGCACTTGAGTCCCTCTGTAAAATAAGAGGTGGTCTCTCTGTCTGGTTAGGATGGCAGCTCCTAGTGAGTACTGAACCATCACAGGAGGCTGCGAGGTTACAAAAATGTTAAGAAGGGGTGGATTAGGCTATCTTTATTCTTTCATAAAGATCTATTTATGGGCCTAGGTTTGGATGGCATTTAGTTAGGTCTCTGTCTTCCCTGACTGTGATTCTCAGTTTGGTCTCTCATCCATGTTCAATGCAGCATAATAACAATTTGTGAAATGCCCGCTTTGTCTAGGCATTGTGCTAGGCACTCAGGCCTGTTTTTGGAAGGGCCAGCTATAGTCTCTGTCCTTTAGGAGGAGATAGTAAATTCTACAATATCCACATAAGGCAGGAGTCTTACAATAAAAGGGGAAACAAAATGTTACATGTGCTCTGTGGAGGGAGAAATGTATTTTGCATTGGAATTGGGTAAGCCTTCCTAGGGTGCTGACATTTGAATTAGTCTTCAAAGGAAAAGTAAGATTTGAGTGGGTGAAATTGGAGAAAAGGGCGAAGTTCAGAGGTGTGGAAGCCTGTGACACGATAAAGCAAAGCAGAGGGGACTGTTCTGGCCAGAACATTAGTTGTGTGTGAGGAGAAAATGGAGGGTGTGTTTTGAAGTGTAGAATAATTTCAGTTCATGTGGGGCCTTGAGTACTATGCTAAGGCGTTTGGACTTTATTTTAAAAGAAAACAGAAAGCTAGTAAAAGCTTTTGGATGAAGGATGTGTGCTGCGATCATATCTGTGCTTTAGAAAAGTAAACTCTCAGGGCTGTGAAAGATGTATTAGAGGAGAGAGAAAGACAGTAGTGCTGGATGAGACTCATTGGGGAGGTGATCACAGTAATCTAGGATTGATGCTGCCTCGTAGGACAGTGGTGTTGGAAGCGGAAGTAAAAGAATAACTAGGAGTCCTTCTGAGTTTAGGACTGGGTGGGGTGGGATTCACAAATGACTCTGAAGGTTCTACCACAGGTGTTTGGGAAGTGCTGAAACCATGAACTGAGATAAGGGACTTAAGAGAAGAAAGTTTGGAGGAAATGACAAATGAGTGCTTGAACTGGCGTTTTTTAATACGCTTTGATTATACACACTGTTTCTTTTCTCAAGGAACTGGCCTCTTACAGGCATTCTTTCTGGAGTCCGTTGTTAGAATTATACCTATTTGCCTTTGATTTGGAAAGTGATGCTTTCTGAATCCCCAGAAGAAAAGGTATGCTTGATTTTTATCACTTCTGAATGTATTTCTATCTTACTGTGATATCAGGGTATCTCTTGAGGAGCATCTTGAGTCTTACTCAAGGTAGACTCTTTAACCCAAGGTCCCTTTCTCTGGCCATACTTCTGAGGATGGAGTAATTTGAAATCCTTAGTACTGCTTATAGAACTCTCTGAGTTGGAACAAATCTGGCCTTCCCAAGGCTAGAATTGGAGCCAAAATATATTCTTGGATTGTGTCTCTCCTGCCGGCTATGAAGCTGCCAGATACCATTCCAGTGGGTGGAAACGGACACCAACCTCCAAGGAAGTGATGGCTGCACATAAGCATCTGCTATTCCTGCTCCTTCCTCTCTGCAGTGAGGAAGGAAACCGTGGGCTTTCTTAGACAGCTTACTTATTCTCTTAACACAGGGGAACTGAAAAGTCTTGGCCTTTAGAGTTTGGTTTGTGAACCTAAGGCTGAAGGGGTTTCCAGAGAGCAGACGGTTCCCATCTCTTTCTTCCTCCACCCCCCTTCCTGTGCTGTGCAATTCATTCCATCTTCTGAATTTTAGTACAGAGAATTAGACGAGCCTGAATGGAGAGCCTGGAGTTTAGAGCTTTTGCAAGGCTTCAAGGCCAAGCAGCTTGGCGCAAGGAACTTAAGGAAGGGACTATGCCACTGTGCTTTCTTCCTGCAAATAAAGTATAATTAATGCAACTATTCAGATTCTGTTTACTTTATTAGATTTGCATACCACATGGCCAATAATCAGTCCGTGTGGAAAGGTGGGGGAGGGGAGGTGTTATCAGAATTCCAAAAATCTACTTGTTGTCTGATGAAGCCCTTCCGAGGTTTGCAGTCTGAATTTCATTTGCAGTTAGAATTCCCACATCAAATATTCTAAAATGCTAGGCAGCACATTCAGCTTGGAATCTTTGGGAAATTGTGTGTTATGGGTATATGTCTTCACTCTATTGTGAACTTAAGGCACTGCCTGCTTTATAAAAGCCCTGATTCTCTGCTGAGTCCCATTTCCCATCCAAGAAAATTGAAAACACTCTGCTTCCTTTTGTTTTCTCCCAAATTGTGGCACCAAATTTTACCTCTGCACTTTCAATTCCTTTGATTATGGCAGCAGCAATGACCAAGATAAAATAAACCTTAAAGGGACATGAGTTATTTATGATGTGCCTTTCCCACTGATTGCAGACAAAGTAGGTATTAAAAACCTATTGTGGGGGCAGACCACGGTGGCTCAGCAGGCAGAGTTCCCACGTGCCATACTGGAGACCCGGGTTCGATTCCCGGTGCCCGCCCATGCAAACGAACACAAAACATAAAGTCTATTGTTGGGTGTTCAATACATTGATGGGTGCTGTATGGAACAGAATAAAGGAACCCACTGCAAAACATTTCTGAGTGAGGGAGGAAGAAATGCACCTCTTGAGTTCCCCTTTCATGTTGGAAACTTAATTCTAAGACGGAGAGAGCAGGGGAGAAAGGATAGAAATAGGGTGGCATGCTGGTTTATTTGCAGTAGGCTTGCTTGAACTTTCCAGTTTGAGGGCAGCGATGCAAAGGACAGCTCATTCTTTAGGTTAGAGTGTAAGCAACTTGGAAGACAAAATCCCCATCTATTTTGTCTTTGGTGACTCTCCCCAGTATCCCCTCCAAAGGTGGCAGGTAAGTGCAGGGGTCTGACCCTCGAGGAGGCTGATATTCTCCAGACACCTCCAAAGGCACTTGTAAATTGAGAGCCGAACCCTCTGTCAAACACATTTCCCTTGTCAAATTGTCCTCATCCCACCTCACTGACACCGATAGTCCTGGGAGCCGATTCTGGTGCCAACCTGTATTGAACTCCTCGATGCGAGCCTGCTTTCCTGAAGGGCAGCTTGGGCTAAAACTTGACCTTTTTGAGCTTTGGGAGGTGGGAAGGGGAGCAGAGGGCTGCTGGGGGAGAGAGAGATTTCCTGGTTACTGCTCCAGGGAGTCTGTTTATGTGCCTTCAAGGGTCACAGCCAGCTAAATGGGCTTCTCTGGCTCTGCTCTTGGGTTTGGTTTCAGGGGACCTGGGCCTGTGGAATTTGCTGCCCACCGGCCGTCCCTCACTCTGGGGGGGCTTTTGTCCCACAGTGTGATAGCGAGCCTTGCCAAAGAACTGCAATCGGAGAGGCTGTTTTTAAGTGGAGTTTACTGTTGTTGTATAAACCTTCATTTAAAATGGACTATAAAATGTTTCTGAACCTGCCAAGCACGCATTAAAATATTTTGCTCCATTTATGCCTATGTGTAACATTTGGTTTCTAAAGAGCTTTAATCAGTAATGTTCAAGTAGGAAGTTATTCATCTTTATTGCCAGTTGGTTCTCAGTGGTGGTCGCGGCAACAATCTTTTTATTGCTTCTGTGTTTAGTTGTTCTTTGACATGATAGAAGTCAGCTGCAGTTCAATGAGCTCACTATTTGTGCAACTTAATTGCTTGCTTCCTTCAATACATACTCAATTTTTCCTTTTATGAGCAGGGCTGTTGGAAAAATTAAGCTTAAGGATATAGCCATGGACTGTTAATTAACCTCCTTCCCAAACACATTAGTAAAATAGGTCAAATAACTGCTGAGTGCTAAGTGTACCATTACTAAGGTCTTCGTGAATCCTGTCTTCCTTAAGTGAACAAATGTTGGGGCTTTGAGTACTTTCTGGAAGCAGTGATGACTTAAGAATAATGCTTTCTAACACAGCATTCTCTCTCTTACACAATCACCTCGAAGTTGAATACATTGTTTAACTTTGTCTAGCTCTACCAAAAGTTCAGCTTGTGTCTTGTTGTATGTACAAAAAGAAATAAAAAGCTGCCTCTTCCTTTTCCTTCCTTCTTCCCTCCCTCTCTTTTTCTTTCTTCTCTCTCCCTATCTCTTTTTCTTTCTTTCTCTCTCTCTCTCCCCCTCTCTTTCTCTATTTCTCTTTCTTTCTCCCTCTCTCTTTTCCTTTCTTCTTTCCTTCCCCCTCTTTCCTACTTTCTTCTCTCCCTCCTTCCATTCTTCCTTCCTTCCTTCCTTCTTTTTTGGATTGGTCGGTTGTTGCTTGTTTTTAAAAGGGGATCTTACATTCAGCTTTCACTTTGAATATTCCCAGTG
This sequence comes from Tamandua tetradactyla, assembly GCF_023851605.1. Classification (NCBI taxonomy): domain Eukaryota; kingdom Metazoa; phylum Chordata; class Mammalia; order Pilosa; family Myrmecophagidae; genus Tamandua; species Tamandua tetradactyla. The sequence goes on from NC_135338.1 coordinate 12,120,243, forward strand.
GGGTAATTTCTAGAATAATTTGAATATTGTGAGAATGTATAAATATTTGTGATGAGTATACAAATATGCTCAGTGAGGGAACTAATCTATCAAAATAGCTGTATATAGGGCTCTTATAATTCTTCTCCATATCAAGGTTATATTCAGGTGGAAAATCACTTTAATTGCAGTGGTGAAGAGCTGATTGGTACTTGGCCAACTTGACAGAAAATATTTTGAAATTTACGGACAACCAAAGGAGAAAGAAAATAGGGCAGATTCTGAATTTGGTAGCAAGCAGAAAATTTACAGGGCCCAGTTTTTGCTTTTGGAAAAGGAAAAGCAAAATGCAAGCAAAATTAAAACACGAGAATATGCCACACAGATCTATAAACTGAGACTTAGGATCTTTCTGCTCTTTCTGTAGTTTCTATGTTTAGCCTTTAAATTGGAGGGAATGAGGAGAAAGAAACACAACCAATCTACCAAATAAATCATAACCTGATACACACAGAAATTTATTTTTTTAAAAAGCTATTACTCGTTTACCATCTAAATCTCACAGACATTGTTATTTAGGTAAAGAATCGATATTTCTAAAATCATCTGTGCTGATAAAATTATTACCAAATAATAGTTCAATACTCTTCCTATATTTTTGTGCTTCTGTCCCCCCCCCCACACACACACACTTAGGCATATTTCCCATGAGGGCACACTCAATAAGAAGCTTCTTGCAGCAACTTTTTCCCAATGTGTCTTCAGGATATCAATGACATAGAATAGATATGGAAATGGTAACCTTTGGGCATCTTAGTTTGCCTACCTGCTAAAGAGGGTTAATGGCCTCTTGCTAGTATAGACTCCAATGGATTTTTAGGAAACTTGATTAGTGAATGCTTGTCCGGGCCCTTGAAGCAAAAATGTGGGAAGTTTTCCCTGTGTGTTACATTGTCCTGCAATAAAATTCACAGGGATGGCCTCATTCATACTCATTAGTTGTGGGTCCTGAAGTTATCCTCTCTTATTTTTTGTCTGAGATGCAAACGGCAGATTGTGGATGGGTGGAAAATAGTTGAACCATCTGAAAAGTTAAGTAAGGGAGGAGCCTTTACATTTGCACTTACTATGGCCCTTATCATTTACGTGGCTGGCCCACAAATTCCAAGTTGGAGAGAGAGACACTCTATAACCTGGGGAGAGCAAGCTGCTATGAATCAAAGTCAAGAGACCGAATTAAAGTTTTATTGCTGTCTAACTCTCATGATGGCAAAATTCATATCCTCTGAAAATTGACATTGTTACCTAAGAAAGGAAAAAAGTACGACTCCGGGGCTGATGGTTATGATTAAATAGAACATTTTGGAAGCTTTTCAGGGTACTTAGTCTTGCTAATCATATTTTATATTCTTACATAGAGCCCTATTACCAACCTATATAAAGCAAATTTATAAATGTTACATTTAACTTGTTTCATGTTTCCCTTTAAAATAGCCATACCTTTGCGCCAGGAGGCTATATTGGATCATGGCACGCCTCCACGAATTGATATGTTACTCATCCCATGGGTTCTTCTTCTCTTACTCCTACTTTTTCTTCCTTTTTTTAAAGGTATACTCCTGTGCCTTTTTTCTTGGCAATCCTTGATTAGCTTTAAAGAAATTCAGACAAGATCTGGAAGCCATGAAATACTTCTGAGAACCAGAAGGTGGCGCTGTGGATACTGCAGTGGTGAAGGACCTGGAACTTCAGGAGACAAAGATGAAAGAGGGAAGACGGGGTAATGAGATAACAGAAACTAATCTGCAGATCTTTGCAAGGTTAACAGGCCACCTCAGAAAGCTATAAACCAACCTCTGAATGTGAGAAGCTGCCATGGATCTGTCTTGTAAGAATATTTTCTCTGATTTTTAAAGTCTCCTTTCCAGCTGTATTAGTTGATATCTGCTTGAATTCTATATAAATGCTGTTACCCAGAGAGGAAAACCAAACTTCAAGGGAAGGCTTTTAGGGAATTTTAGAAATCCACCTTTACTCATACTCTAAAACTGCAGCATGTAAAATGAGAACATGAGCCTGGCATATTGGAAAACCACATTTCATGTTCATAGAATATTATCCGCTAGGGAAACAGGTTAATTCGATTTATTTAGTTGTATTAAAGAGGTAGTGAGGACATTTTCCTGTGCTCCATTACCCTCTACATCTTAGGTTGCCTCTGACTTTCCTTTCTTTAACAAGCTGTTTGAAAGAAACTCCTGTAAATCAAGTTTGGATGACAATTTTGGAGGTGGGGGGGCAGTGAGTTGTTGCTCCTTTGGAATTTCATGTAGCGATGCATTTAGATAATCGAGTTGAATTCATGGATGGTGACAGTTATTCACTTCCATCTGAAACTTTCCTGAGAGAGCCATGTTCCAAACTTCCAGGGCTCCCTTCTCAGGTTGGCACTGGTCTCTCTTTTCCTGAGGAAACTCCTTCTGTAGCTTCACCCCAGAGGCAAGCGGAGGTCCTGGGAAGGAAATGTACTTTGGGTCAACAAATGTTTCCTAAGCTGAGGCTTCTTGGGAACACTGGCCTTTCCATGTAAAATATGAATGCCGTTCCCTGTGGAATTTCTGTTCTCTGGAGCAGATATTGGGAGGGGTAGAGAGCATGGTGTCCCAACAGGGGGCAGAGCCCATATGTCCGGGGGGGAAACTGAGGGGTGTGGGGGCATGCGGTCAGCTGCCCTAGAAATCAGCAACAGGCAGAATGCACCCTGTGGGGAACTAGGGGATGAGGAGGGCAGTAGAACAGGCAAGCGAGATTTAGGACCAGGTGGCGGCTGACTTCTCAGGAGTGTGACCCTAGATCTGAGAATGGTGGGTCAGGGTCTTAGGGATCCATTTTGGCGGTCTCATACTCTTCCCAAGTCCCGATCCTTTGTGTTCCAGTTTGCCCAGTTGTGCTGGAGCTGAGGCCGGCCCGTGGCCGAGCTGGTGAGGGAGGGTGCCGTGAGTGGTCTTTCCACGTGACTGGAAAATTTGACCAAGTGAGAGGGGACCTGGGAATGGAAACCAGTTGACTGTATATTCAGAAACAGGGATATTTCTGATTCACCAGGGCAGGCTCCTCTCTTATTTCTTGGAACGGATTCCTTTCTTCTGAGCCTGGAGCCTGGGCAGTGCTCGAGCGGCAACAAGGAGCAGAAGTTTCCTGTCACTTCCTCTTTGGCAGGTTGCGTCTGCAGACACTGGCTCCCATACCCCATAATTACTTTTTCACATTTTTTAATATAGTAACACATGGTTGGGCTTGTGGTGGGGGAGCCAGTGATGCCTCCCGGCATGAACATTATAAATAACTTCAGGGATCATTTTATATGGTTAGAGAAGGAAGCAGCTTCTTTCTTAAGAAGCAGCTCCAGGCAAATAAGCAGGATTCAGGGAACAAATAACCTTTATTTCAAGAACCCCTTTGCCTTTTCTTTCTCTCCATAGATCAGAGATCTTCCTGGTATTAATTCGTTTCCTCACCAGCCTATGTTACACCACTTTTACCTTAGAATGGCTACTGAGGCCATTTTGCCATTTAGAGGAAAGTGTGCGCATTTTCTTTGAGAATGTGAAACTTGACGCTCTCAAGTCAGCTGTCCCGTGTGAGCTCTTGATCGTGACCTCTCTAACAGGCACCCATATGCAGGTGGCTGTGCGTATTGAAAACTTATATTGTTGGAAGGGACTTCAATAAGCAATCTAAACTGATTCCTCATGCCTCTGACAAAATTTTCAAACCATCCAAGGCAACCCAATCTTGGAACTTCCTGAGGACAGAGGTTTAAGGACATTTGTTGTGGAATATTTAATCGTCTTCATTGCCAAGAAATTCTTCCTTTTATCTAGGCTTTTAATGTACATCACATTTTTGCTTCTTATGTATTCAGCGGAGGTTGACAACTGCTGATGAAAATTGACCTTTGCATATTTCAATGGCCTGTTCTGTATGCGTGCATGATTTAATAACTAACACCCAAATAAGATAAATAGTATTTTTTATTGAGTAGAGGGATCTAATAGAAAAGTACTCATAAAGGCAATGTTCCAAAACCACTTTATAGGCTTCGTTAGGGTCTATATTTTAGGTTAACTTTTTTTTTATTTTTTGGCATGGGCAGGAATCAGGATTCGAACCCAGGTCTCCAGCAAAGCAGGCGAGAACTCTGCCACTGAGCCACCATTGCACGGCCCTATATTTTAGGTTAACTCTTATTTATACGAATTTGATCCTCACAGCTCTCTTCTGAAGGAGAACAAGTAGTTCGGATTATTTTAGAATGAGATATATTAAATTTACATTACAGAAAGACAGAAACACTAACCCAGGGGAGGAGATCTAAAAATGGTCACCACAGTCCTAGGAATTAAACATGTTTTATTCCACCCTTTTGGGGACATCAACTCTCTGACAGAAAACAGAACCAATGGGCAGATGGGGCTTATTTTTACCTCCTGGAGCCTGCATAAGTGTAGTCAGCCTAAGACCAGGGACAAAAATTGCAGCAAGAGGCAAGTCTGTAGGGCTGGGTGAGGGTCTTCTGAAAACCACCCCCACCAAGGGTGGAAGCTTGAGGGAACTCAAGATCATCCTTCATTGTCCTGGGCCACGTTTACTGAGGTGCTTGCAGGGCACCTTCCGAAAGGAAAGCACCTCGCACTCCTCTCCTGAGAATGTGTTCTTGGAGCTGGTGCGGGTTCCCTCATCGAAGGGCTTAGCCTGGAGGAGAAAGTACACCAGTGAATTCTGTGATATCGCACGACTCATGAGTCACAAAAGCAGGTGGAATGTCATCCTCGATAAAGGAGGCTGTTTGATAATTTTATTTTAAAGACTTCTCTAGGGCTGAGAATCTGATTGAGCGAATGTTTGATGTGCTGCGCTCACAGCCCCAATATCCGGTAAAAAGAACAATGGCGGATTAAATAACAGAGTGCTTTTCTCTCATGGTGTGGTGCTAGTTATGAGGGAAAACACTCGTGCCATTTCCTAGGTCCTATTGCCTGAACACACGGCCCCGCTGTGTTAGATGAGCTGGCGCCAGAACTGCAAGTCCTTTTCAATCGTACTCACCAAAAAAGGACCTAACGCCAAAGATCCCCATTATAAAATTGGCCCTTTACAAGCCGTATTTCCAAAAAACTACCTGTACCTGTGCTCTGCCATGCTGCATTTTAAAAGATGATTCCATGCTAACGCTTAGGAAATGGCAAACCCAAGGCAGAAGTCTGCCTGCTGGCGTTTCAATAGAGCTCATTATGAAGGAGAAGAAGTTTCTATTCCTACCCCTGGAAGGAAAAAGCCACTCACAGATAAAGTGTATGATATGATTCCCCATTGCTTTAGATAGCTACAAGTATGACTTCCGACATGATAAGGGATTGTTTTCTGTCTCCATCATACAGGACTTGGCTCAGCCTTTTTAAGAAGAGGTGGTGGCATTTCTGAAGGCCACTTGATCAGATTGGAACCTGTGGGAGCATGAGGTTGCCGTGAGGGTAAAAATCAACACTGGTTTCAGCTACCAGAGCAGTTTGCAGTGAGAGTGGGTGGGTGTGGAGGGGGTGGGGCGGGGTGGGGGAGCAGGTTGGGGGAAAGTTTGGGAACGGGGGAGCAAAGAAAGACCCTATGATTTGGAGAGAGATATTTAGAGGCCCTGTGACAAAACACCTTGCATATCAGGATCTGTTTTTGGTGTTTTTTTGTTGTGCTAACCTCATTAGGATTAAACTCATTGAGAGATCTAGAATGGCTGCCTCCTCAGAAGGGTACATTAATGAGGCAGATAGACTTTCAAATGGTGGCGTAGGAGGATCAGCCATCAATACCTCATCTGCTGGAGGGAATATGACAAGGAAGTTACAGGACTGATGAGAATTTACTAAATTAAGTTGTACCTGTGGAAAATAAGGGTCCAGGTGCTATGCAAGTGTGAGGATTGCTTTAATATTTCAGTAGCCTTTTGGGGGGAAACTAGAGTCTAGGGGAAAACTGAAATGAGGGACATTGTAATTATCAAAAAGTAAGAAATGGTGGCTGCTCCTTCCTGATACTTTGACAAATTGGCTAATAAGTGGATTGTTGACTACCACCTAAAACTCAGAGGGGGAAGATCTGGGTATAATGTGAGGATTTAAAATAAGTCTAAGAGCTGTGTCAGTGTTTGTATGTATGTATATAGTAAAAAAGAAGAACTCCGATTTGTGATTAAATTTTGAACATTTAGTCATTCCCAAGAAAGGCATCAAAGAGATCAAGAGGCCAGATGCATAAAACAGGCTCCTCAAAATATAATGTGCCTGGGTTTGCTTCTCGGAGCCTGCCCATGCAAAAAAATATCTATATATCTGTACAGATATATATTTGCATGGGCAGGGACCAGGAAGCGAACTCGGGTCTCTGGCATGGCAGGCGAGAACTCTGCTTGCTGAGCCACCGTGGCCTGTAAAATATAATTTTGATGCTTTTTGTGACTTGGACTGGAAACAGTGGGAATCAGTGAGAAAAGAAAACACAAAGGATTTATTTATTTAGGTGCATGTTTTGGGAATTGAACCCGGGTCTCTGGCATGGAAGGCAAGCATTTTACCTCTGAGCCACCCATGCACCCTACCCAAAGGCTTTAATTTCCCCAACTTTTCCACTCTGGTTGCTAGGGTAGCTGGTACTCCTTTGCCCTGAGATGACATTTTGATGACCTCCTGGTGCCACCAGTGCTGGACAGAGGTGGAGAAGGGTAGAGAACTTTGGCTATATAAACATTTATCTTGGTTCCATTTTAATCTTGAGAGTGACGCTCAAGGTTGCACTTCTTACAGAAGAGAAACCTTCTCTGTTTTGAATGGTAATGGAGAAAAAGCTCTCTTTCCTCTTTAGCTGGCTACTTTCGATTGTCTTTTCCTTCACGAGAGATGAAATTAAAATAGGGAACTTAACTTCTTTGTAAGTAGGGATGCCAGTACTCAACTGTTGGCAAAGTACTTGGGATTATCCAGACAGAGATGCTATTTAAGGAGCAGGCATTAGGGCTGAGCCTTTTCAAAATTAAAATATCCCCAAATGAGCTTTATCAGTATTTCCCTTAAAGTCCCTGGTATGGGAAATTGCCAGTGGAGGAATGCAGCTCAGAGGTGTCTGGGTATTAGCTCTAGCTCTGTGGAGGGCTCACCTACAGTCACCAGCCAGGGGGTTGGCCAATGAAGCTGCTGCATTCCTTTTTTCATTGTTAGTTCTCTCTTTGGTGCCTGGAACAGAAAGCTGCATCCATAGATAGTGAGGTAGGAGACAGGCGTCCCCAGCACCCTGCCTGCCTGTCACATGCTGAGCTTCCTGAGAGTATTTGAGGTGGAGAGACCCTGTGACCTTGGGGATGAAGATACTGAGAAACCCTTGGCCACATGGCTGCTTACAGGCCCTCACAAGCTGGGTGAAGCCCCCAGGGAATTAGTTTTACTAGGCAGCTCTCCAGTTCTTTGCAAGTTGCATCTTATCTGTCTATTTTTAAGAAAAGGTCTTGCCGGACATCATTCTTGTCACTTTTCCATTCTTTCTGTAGCTTTCAGCTCCTGGAGTTTTCCAGGCTTCTGCTGGGAGCTCCCTTCCCTTCTTGGGAAGGGTTCGAGAGCTCACACTGCTCCAAGGTTAAGGCAGATTTGCTGGTTGTTGCTGTTTTCCCTTCAAAGTACCGCAGGTCACATGATGACTTCCAGGCCCAGATGGGAAGATGATGTGGATAAAAGTAGTTAGCAAGAGATCAAAAACTCGGCTGTACTTCTAAATGGCTTGCCTTTTAGAAAAAGCGCATTAGCCTCTCACCCTGATGTGGCTGTGGGTAGCCGACGAGAAGGCACACAGGTGGCACCGTTATCTTGCCATTTACTGCACGATGCCTCCGCGACTGCTGCCAGCCCTTCAGAAATAGGAAATGACTAACGATGTGGTGGAAATTATGCACCAGGGTTAATAAACTTGAAAAGGAACAGTCTTCGGTGTTTGATCCTTCTTATGGGGAGTTAAGTCTGAGTCCTAGATTCTCTTCCCTGAGGTGTTCTGATTTTTTTTTTTGGTGATTTCTTTTCTCTGCAGCAGCGGGAGTCTAGGCTGGAGGTGGAGCAGTGACACAGATGCTGCAGGGAGCGGAGCACTCACGGCACCCACCCCTGAAGATTCAGACACATCTACTGATCTGCAGTCCATCTGTGAACAGAGCTCCGTTAAAGGAGCCACAAGCACAGAAGATTTCATTTTTGAAGAGTGATGTTTTGCGCCTGCTCATGAGGAACATTCTGGAAAGGCTTTGTTCACTACCTGAGAGTGAATTTGGGGATCAAAAGGCCTTTTCCTTCAGACCCATGGTCAAGCGTTCTTTATCAACCCTGGGGACCTGTGTTCTAGCTCTCCACTTTCTCCCTCTGCCTCTCGTTGGCTTCCGTAGTTGATTTTAGAAAATGCTTGGTGGGCAAAGGGAGCAATGTAAACTTTTTGTTTTTTGTAGATGGTGAAATAGGTTCAGTCTTTGTGAGATATAGTGAAAAGAATCCCAAACTCTGAATGTGGAGACCTTAGCTTCAGGCCCCTTTGGGTTAGGTGACCTCAGGGAGGCCCCTCCAAGATCTCTGAGCACAGAGGTGTCACTTTTATGATGATGGGTCTTAACCAGGTATCTGCTGAGGTCTCCTCCTGCTCTCATCACAGCACATCTGTTTGTGATATTCTGCCCTGATCCCATCTCAGTTTCCTTGTCTTGAAATGCTGTAGTCTGTCCGGGACTCTGCCCTGTCACCTCCTAGCTAGCAGCCACGTGGACAGTTCTAAGAGCAGTGGTGAAACATGGCCCATTGCTATAGCAGCAGATTAAAACATGGATGGCTTCTGTAGTCGTGAAGTGCTGGCATCACTGCAGATCAGTTGGATAAGAAGAACCCCTAAAAGTATTTCTAAGGCCCCTAAAGTCAACGTAGCTCTTGAATTTACTCATTTAAGGCCAATTGGACTAAAGACTCAAGCTATACTGGATACCTAAAGTTTTTGATGAATCAAGGCATCTCTAAATCTTTAAACCAGATTCAGGGCTGCCAGGATGTCTCTGTGGCTTGGCAAGGGGGTATGGGTGTATGTGTTGAGCTTAAGTGCATGAGCATGAGAAGATGTATATGTGTGGGAGGGTGTGCACATATGTGTGTGTGTTTGTGTGTGTACCCACATGGATGAGAAATAGGAGAGACTTAGTAAAGATGGCAGTTGGTTTACAGCAAATTTACTACCACATGGCGTATGATCTCGCTCTATTCACTGAGACTCTCAGTAAGGCTTTATGAAATCCTTAATGCTAATAATAATAGCTGGCACTTATTGAGTATTTAGTATGTGCCAAGCAATTGTATGATGAGCACCTAAACCTCTCTGTGCCTCAGTTTCTGCATCTGTAAAATGGGAATAGTCATAAAACCTACCTCTTAGGTATGAGGAGCAAATAGGTGACTATGGGTTAAATGCATAGGGTGGGTTACAAAGACAAACTGCATTGAAATAGGGCAAGTGTCAGAACAGAGCCTGGCACAAAGCCTGGGCTCAATAAGTGGTGGCTCTTATTATCTCCATTGTATGCGTAGGGAAAGTGAGGTCCCTGGGCTCCACAGCTGATGGGAGTTGAACTAGCAGCCTGATTCTGGTGCCTGAACCATCCACCTTTACATTAAGGATCTTGATCAGCAAACTGTCCCCTATTGCTGAGCTTCCTGCAGTTAATGCTAGCTGGGTCCTCAAGGGCTTTTGGAAAACAAATTCTTTCAGGAACTAGACCTCTGGGGGTGAATGAAAACTACTTTCCCCCCCTCCATTGTTATCTCAAGGCCTTTGCTCTGATGTCACATGCCATAGGACAGCAATAGACCCCGTGGCTGGTGTCCCTCTTCAGATCCTTGGGCCAGGTCTGAAAGAAAGGCTGTATGTTTAAAATAAGATCCTTAAGCTTACTTTGGCTCTTGCTCTTAACTTCACATTCCTGTCAATCGGCTTTGTGCAATAATGAAAACAAACGCTTTTAAGCAGGATTTAATGGCTATGTAGTAAAGAGTATATTTTCCTCTTGCCTCGTTATCTTAGCTATTCCATTACAAAATAAGAAGGTTAAAAAGAACAGAAGTCAAGAGCACAAATGCCAGTCAAAATACAACATCTCTGTTAATAATGGTTAGATTCGTTCTCTATTGGCTGAGTCTTTATGTTAGTGAGGCAAATGGATGTACCTATAAGAGTTCCCCCAAACTGAAGACCATACCCCCTGGCTCATGGGAAAACCTTGGTTATGAGCTTCCAAACTGACCAAGGTGATGGGAGCTGGGAGGAGAGCAAGGGTGACTCTCTGGGCATGTCTCATCACTGGGTGTCAGCTAACAGGTCATGGGCATCGCTTTGGTGGGACATCAGACCTCACGTGGCCATTCAAGGAGAGTCCAGGACACCCTCCAGGATGGGGGCACACCATCTCTTAGGTGAGGACTGAGAGAGATTGGAGTGCTGGGCAGAAATGAATTGCCTTGTGTGGTAAGTCTCCTCTTTTCTTTCCTTCCTCTTCTCCCCAAGAAGTCCTGAGACATTTTACTCAGGGGAAACAGGGTGCAACTAGACTATGAGGGCAGCCTTGAAATGGAAAGGATGTAGAGGGTGGACGAGGGAGTACTGCTGCATGTGTGCGTAGGAACCACAGCTCTTCTTCAGCACTCAGGTCAGTGCTGCCCCCCAGTTCTCCTGTGCCAAGAGTTCTGATTCACTCAGCAGCCCAGAATTCAGCTCTGGGCACAATTGGGCCCAAATGCTGAAGCGTCTGCCCTGTTCTGTGCTGAGGCCTTACGCCACTTTGTCTAAAAGGCCAGCCACCGGGTCTGGAAAGCTGAACCTGCAGCAGCCCTTGTTTGCTGCTTTGCAGAGGTTTGCTTTCTCCCTGTTTGCATCGTTGTCTCCGGGCTGGCACTCAAAGGAGCCCAACAGGCCATTACAGTCACACCGTCAAACAAAGATCTTTTAAGAGAACAATCATCATTTGTTTCCAGTTGGCATTTCTGAAGATTTAGCAGGATAATCTTGGATGTACGTCAGCAAGCATGAGCGGGAATCATCTTAATCCTTAACAAGGCATACAAATGCATTGGAATCACGTGAAAAGTTCACAAAGAATTTCTCTTTCTCCTTTCTCCCCCTGAATCGCCAGCTGTAGGGTCTTGTGCAATTTCTTTGGGGCTGGGGGGAAAGTATCCTTTTGATCTAGCTACCTGAGATGGGTCTCCTAAGGGTTTCAGCTCTGGGATGATCAGGCCAAATGTACACTCTCCGTTCCCAAAGCAAGCTACTGTCCCCAAATCATGGTCATTTAAGACCCCTGAAGTCTTAGCTGGGAGCTCTTGGTTGAACTCTTCCAGCCCTTCTTCTAAAGTCCCAACTTGAGCTATCCCCAAAGAGGCAGCTGTTGGATTCCTAATCCCATTTAGTTTCGTAAAGATAAATGAACTCCCCAAGAGACGACCTGCAGACAAAAGGACAGAGAATAGCAAAGGTGAGACTCCTCTCCAAAGAGTCTTCCTCCTTAAGAACCACCAGCTCTGTTAGACCTGTGGAGGGAAAAGGGGGTGGTTTCTATGACCTCCTCCACCCCCCAAAGTGATCTTCCAGGTGCCAAGATGTTCATACATTCTTCCTTGAGAAGGCTAGGTCATGGAGGGAGGGGATATGTGGCACAAACACTTTCTCTCAACTGTACTGGGAACACTTCCTTATCTTGTTTGTTATATGTACCACGATGCTTATTGTTTTTGTTGTGTTGGCTGATTTCGATGTTCCTCAGAGTGGGGCACTGTTCTAGTTTGCTAGATGCTGGAAAGCAGTATACCAGAAATGGAATGGTTTTTAAAAGGGGGATTTAATAAGTTGCTAGTTTACAGTTTTAAGGTCAAGAAAATGTCCCAACTAAAGCAAGTCTATAGAAATTTTCAATCTAAGGCATCCAGGGAAATATATCTTGGTTCAAGAAGGCCGATGAGGTTCAACAGTTCTCTCTCAGCTAGAAGGGCATGTGGCAAACATGGTGGCATCTGCTAGCTTTCTTGTGGCTCTACAAAAGGGGCTCTCTCCAAAATGTTTCCTCTTTTAAAGGAGTAATGGGTGGAGTCACAACTCCATGGAAGCTATCTGGTCAAAAGTTACCACCACAATTGGGTGGGTCACATCTCCATGGGAACAGTCAAAATGCTCCCACCCAACAGTATTGAGGATTAGAGGACATAGCTTTTCTGGGGTCCACCACGGATTCAAACCAGCACTGGGCTCTTGGGAAACATGAAGCTTTTTAGCACCCGTTCTACACCTACATATCTGCAAGGGGTGGAGGTGGGGTATAGGGATCTTCATTTTCACTTTGTATCTTAGCTATATTTTAGGCATAGCTGATTTATATGAAGGTATAAACCTTGCCCTTTCATCTTTACTACCAAACCTTGCCTATTCGTCTTTATTTGAAACCCTGCCACAGTGACTAGCATGGGGAGGGTGTCCAGGAAATGTGGAATGAATGAAGGAAGGAATGGTACAGCATGTGTAGGGGGGAAATCTAGGGAGGGAAAGTGAGCAGTGAACTTGGAATCTGTGATGGGCAGCAACAGGAGGCAAGAGCAGATCAGCAATTTAATTTCACCGACTCCCACAGTAAGGTATTGGAGATAAACTTTTTAGGTAATATGGATTCACTCCAATGAACATTTTAAATGTGGTATTTAAGGAAAATGTCCAGAAGCAGCATTCCGCAGATTTGGGCAGAGAGAGGTCAAAAGCAGGGAGGCCAAAAAGGACAGAAAAGCAGGTGGAAGCTGATGGACTTGGTTTCTGGTGGCAGCAGAGATCTTTTGAAGAACAAACTCCTGCACTTTGGTAGCTGACCTTATCTTGGGAATGAAGGCGGAGATGAAATCCAAAAGGAGTACAAGATTTCAACACTACTTATCCAAGAGAAATAGTGGGATCTGTGACAGGAAAATGGATGTGGGGTGGGGAGTGCTGCATGGAAGGAAGGACTGTCAGTTCAGTTTCAGACGTGTGGAGCTTGAGGAGCTACGGGGCAACTGCCTGAGTGAATGCTGTATAATCACTCTTTGGACAAAGATGCAATGAGTGCCAAGAAAGTAGAGCATCTATCTTTGAGACACATATATTCTGGTGGGGAAGAAAGAAAAGCAAGCTGAAAAATTACAATAGTAAGTGTGGGCAAAACAGATTAAAACAGAGCCTGGGAAAGGGGTGGGGAATAGGAGACTGAATAATGGGGAAATACAAAGAATACTTTCTAAGGGAAATAACATTTGATCTGAGCCTTGAACAAGGGTGACTAGGATCTTACGTGAGGGAAAAGAGAAAGAAAGTCATTCCAGGGACAGGGAACAGGATGCGAGTTCAATGGTGTTGGAACACAAGCTATGAGTGCATAGGGTGTTTTCGCCAGTTTCATGGGGGAGCGGGAAAACGTAGCTTACATGCTGTCATGTCAGAAGTCTATCTCCCTTCCGTTCATTCTTTAAGATCATTGTATTCAATTTTTTAAAAAAGCACATTAAGATCTTGAGCTGAAGTGAATTTATATGAATTGGGAGAGAAGTCACATTTTTATAATGTCTTTGCACCTAAAACCTCATATGTCTTTCCAATTTGCAAGTCTTTATTTATGTCTTTCAATGAGATTTTATATCCTTATTTGTGTGGGCTCTGGCCATTTTTTATAACTTATTCCTAAGCAATTTATAATTTTGTCACTATTGTGAATGAAATATTTCCCCCCAGATTAATTTCCAGGGACTTGTTGCTAGTATAAATAAAAGCTATTGATTTTACATGTTTATCTTATATTCAGCCACCCTACAAAATTTTTATTGATTACAGTAGTTTTGTTTGAACTAGAATCTTTCAGCCAAAAGAGATTTTTAATCCAATTCAAGTTTTAATCAGTAAATGTGTAAAAAATGTGCCTAAAATTTAGCAAGTAGAATTAGAAAATGATTTTAAACTTCTCAGTTTATGTTTAAGTGCCAGCTCATATTTCAGATATTAATTAAAAGAGGCTTCCAAATGGGTAAGCTGTCTGGGCTTTTGTGACCACATCATAATTTTTTTCTCCTGTAACAAAGTACTTCTCCAATCAGTTGCTTTAATTATGCTTTAAAAAGACCACTTTTTTACTTACAACCAACAGTGAATATTTCATAGAGGGTTAAAGGAGCCCTGATGACTTACATAAAATTGGAACTTGAGTTTAGAGGGCTGAGGGTTTCATCAGTTTACATACTGTCAGCAATTTTCCTCCAATGAATTTTTGAAAAGGTGGAAATTGCATTAATTTGAATAGAAATATGAAATCGAGATTGCAGAGGTTTAACGGGCCATCGTCCCCTGCCTTGGAGACAGTCGAGATGCAATAGATTCATAGATCATCATCCAAATGGCAGGAGTAGAGGCACTCTGCTGCCACCCCTTCTCTCTGTCCTGCCTTCTCTCTTGAAGTCTCCCCTTCTGCTGTTCCACACCACTCCCAGCTCAGTCAGGCCCACGGTTGTCAGCAAAGCTGCAATTGAAGCAAATGTCCAACCAAGAGTCCAACGATGGAACAGAGCCTAACCTTCTCTTTCTGTCGGTGGCTTCATGCCTCCAGTGACTTCACTGGAAGTGGTGGGAGTGGGGGGAGAGTCACCTCATCATGAACACTACACTCCACACAAACTTGACCGAATCCTCTTCTCTCCAGTCTTCTTCTAAAGACTGGAAAGGGAGAGAGATGAGGTTTGGGGCTTCATTCCCGTGCTAGTTTGAAGCATGGCCCATAAAAGGCTATGCTCTCTTATCTATCTTAGAGGGATAGTTGTTTCCACTGTTGGGTGGGTTGTTTCTATGAAGATATGACTAAGCCCATTCAAGGTAGGTCTTTGTCCTTTACTGAAGACCTTTAAGGGAGCTGAGAGAGAGAGAGAGAGAGAGAGAGAGAGAGAGAGAGAGAGAGAGAGAGAAGAAAGAAAATACCCTGGGAGAAGCTAAGAGAGAAAGAAATGCCCAGAGACATTTTGGAAAGAAGTACCAGCAGACATCCCCATGTGCTTTTCCATGTGACAGAGGAACCCTGGATGCCAGCAGCCTTTTCTCAGAGATGGTATCTCACTCTTGATCCCCTCATTTGGACATTTCCATGACCTTGGAACTTTAAATTTGTAACCTAATGAACCCCACTGACAAAGGCAACCCATTTCTGGTATATTGCATTCCAGCTGCTTTAGCAAACTGAAACAATTCTCCAACCTCCAAGTCTCCTAATAAGCACTGGAGCAAGGTAACTGGTTCTGATGTGGGCAGCTTTTTTAGCTTGTGGGGCACTTCGCTTCTTTAGTTTGACTCGTACATCTGTGGGCCTTCATGACAATTCTGGAGCAAAAGGAAGTGTTCCATGCAGCATACCCAAAGATTGACAGGAAGCCCTTTGAAAAGTTCCATGGAAGATGTTAATTTTACACTGAAGTTTATTGATTTTCCTGGCTCAGTTTCTGTGCAAAAGTTGTGGGAAACTGGCAGTTTAATCAGAATCACTCATTCCCCACAACATTGCATCCTTTGAGTGATGACAACAATACAACAGCGGTATTATTTGTGCAATTAACAGAGTGTTTTTAGGTTTCATCAGTTCTGTTCGTCGAGTAGCCTTATTTTATGAAGTCACAACAAACATTTAATTAGTGAATGCTGAACCATTGCTACTCAGGGAAGCACAGGCTTAGGTGCCTATGATCCTCTGTTCACATTTTCATCAACTGATCAATAAATAAATTTAGGTCATGTGTGTTTCTGTTTAAAGACATCTTGTTTAATGTATTTTTTTTAATCCCTTAGCATTAGGCAACAGCACTGTCATACATGCCTGACTGGACCTTGTCTAGCTCAGCTATTTTTTCCATAAGACACACTACAGTCTTCTTGCATTTAGGAACACGGGATAGCATTTCAGGACCACCCTTGGGAGCAATTTTAAACAGGGAAATCACCAAAAAAAAAGAACAAAAATGTGAAAAATGTGGCACTAAATATACCATGAAAAGGACACTTATTTAGGGTATGAGAGCTGAAAGAAGGCAGAGTGTCGCTTTGTTTGACCTCAGCTGAGAATGTGTGCATCAAACAGCTCAGACTTTTCACTCTCTGTACATGTCAGCAAATGACCATAAGAGTGCTACAAGTACTGATTTGAGGGCTACAAATAAATTTTAGCTACTAGGTGAATTCGCAAACACAGAATCTGCAAATAATGAAGATTGGCCATATATGCTCACACATGAAGCCTGTGGTTGAGGCAGGGGAACAGTGGTTATTTTAAATGTTTACAGATACCAAATCACAGCTCAGCCCAGTTGAGGCACTTGTCTAAGGTATTGGGAGCTTGCATGAGGTTGAGTCAGGACCAGAGGCCATTTCTTCTGACTCTTTGTCTAGTGTTTGTTCCATATTTAAAACTACGGATCAAAGACAACCTCAAACAAAGACCTAGTTTTTCCTTATGCAACATTTTCAACCATTAGCTGACTGACTGAAACCCTCTACAGGAATTAGGGGTTCTCCCTCATAGGATTAACCCTGACTGATCCATTGGTTCCATGTAATGTGCTCTGGATACCTTCCAGAGGCCCCTCTAGATTCACTTGTTGCCACTCTCCACCCTGGCTTCTGTCATGGGAATCTATATGGACATTTATGGACTGGATCAATGCCTTCTGGTGTTGTTGGGTTGCTCCAAAGGGGAGCACCTGCAGGAGATCAGAGGATGGGAGGGAAGTGTGTTTGAGTACTTATTCCAGCTGTCTCTGCAGTAGGAAGGTCTAGTTGCCTGAAATCTATTGAAGTGAGATATTCCACTTCTCAGATCCTGCTGTGACATCACTCTAACTCTTCCCCCACATGCCTACTGGATGTTGATATTCAGGGAAACCTCTCAGAGCTGTAGGTCAAAGATGGTAGAGCTTTGTCCATTGGAGTCTCTGAAAGGACTGTACAGGGCAGAACTTCGAACCCTGCCTCACCCCATTCCCTGCCCTGATAATTAGATCTTATGTGAGTGAGAAATAAATTTCTATTGAATTAGACACTGAAATTTGGGGAGGTAGCTATTTAGCAGTTAGCATTATCCTAATCACTATATTGCATTTGGTTTGTTTGAGTAAGTTATATCTGTTACTCTCAAAAAAACCAGAAACAACCATTTCCTTAAAATACTCATAAACACGCATGAAAATAGACTCTATATCAGTAGTAGCTTTCATGCTTTTTAGATTGTAGCTTCATGACCAACTAATGAGTTCTGATGATAGCTTAAAAACTGTCCTCAATATGTATTTTACATACACACATGTAAATAAAGACCTGCCCACTGTCCACTCAAGGGCAGCAATGGGGAAAACTGCTGGTCTTATCTGTTTGATAAACCCTTGGATTAAATACTGCCATTGAACTCTTCTGAACAGGTTGAATATCACATCAAGCTTGTCCTCCCTACTTTATATAACACTGCTGCTCTTCTTAGAGGGCTGCAGGGACTGGGACACAATCCTTAACCTATGACCTATTGAGGAGTCAATTCATGTGTACTTCTCCTTGCTTTGCTAAGCTTTTTTTTTCCTTGTCAGTCCACAGGTTAAGTAAATATCTAGCATTAAAAGTACCTACACCACTTAAAAAAAAAAGTACCTACACCATTTTAGCACTGTCTTCATCTAAATGAGAAAAAATATTTAAAACCTTCAGTAGAGAGCCTAGCACACAGTAAATACTTGTCATATGCATGTGTGTATCTATTTCTATGGATATTATCCATCCACCCATCCATTCATATTTTGAGAAGAGTCACATTCTCTTCTACCCCATAGGACTGCTGATTCTCACTGAAAGAACTATGTCTAATCTCCACAAAGTATTCAGTAGTTAGGTGGACAGAAATGTGGGGTCTTGGATATTTGAGTTGTTTCCAAGTCAGCCCTTTTGTATTAGTTTTCTATTGCTGCCTAACCAGTTACCACAAACTCGGCAGCTTTAAACAGCATCAATTTGTTATCTCGTTGTTTCTGCAGGGCAGAAGTTTGAGCATGGCTTAGCTGGGAACTCTGCTCAGAGTCCTACAAGGCTAGAACCAATGTATCACCCAGGCTGTGTCCCTCTCTGGAGGTTTGACTGGGAAAAAAATCTGCTTCCAAGCTCCTTCATGTTGTTGGCAGAATTCATTTCCTTACAGCTATTATTGAGGTTTCTTTTTTCTTGTTAGCTGTTGGTGGGAGACCCTTCTCAACTCCTAGAGGCTGCCCTCAAGTCCTTGCCACATGAACCTCTTACAAGCTGTTTCACGACATGGTAGCTTAAGAGAATGTCTCTTGTTTGGACCCTCTTTTAAAGGGTTCACTTAATTAGGTAAACCCATCCAGTATGACAACCTTTGATAAACTTAAAGTCGGTGGGTTTGGGACCTTAATTACATCTGCAAAAATCTCATCACCTTTTCCATGTAACATAATATAATAATGGAGGCAATATTCCATCACATTTTCCATATTCTATTGAATAGAAACAGGTCACAAGTTCCACCTGCACTCAATGGGAAGAAGTTACATAAAGGTATGGATCCTTGGGGTCATTTCAGCATTCTGCCTACCACATCCCTTCAGATTGGTTTGTGCAATTCTCACTTTCCTGCCCTACTGGACAGGAAAACTGTCCTTGAAGATGAACTTCCTTGAAGATGAATGAATGAGAAGATGATGGATTCTAAGCTCTTTGGAAAGAGAAGCCATGCAATAACGTGGCAAATACTATGAATAGCTTGTCTTGTATCAATCTCCTGGGAAGACTGAGAAGATTTTAATCTTTTCTTTGGTGGTTTGTTAGATGTTGCCACTTACTGAAGAGAATAAGAGGAGATCTTAAGACATGGTTGTGGAGACCAAAGATCTTCATCCAGTTAAAATAAATAATTCTTATTGACCTCCTTGCTATGTATTAAAGCTTGTCAGGAATCTTAGGAAAAATCCTTAATTTTTAGAGACACCATTGTTCAAACTACTTGAATTTCTACCCTATTTCACAAGGTCCCTTGAAGTTTTCTCTAGGCCCACGTTGAGAAGAGTGTAATACTAAACACCATGATTTATAAGAAGTGAGGGAGAATGGTGATGAGTAGGGAAAGGGACTTGCTTTTCTCAGCAACAGATTCTATTCTCTCTTCAAAGTTTTAGAGGAGAGGACCATGAACAGAGAAAGAGAGAGAGAGGGAAAAAAAACATGTAAAGAAATTACTTGAAATCGAGTTGAGATTTGGCCTTATTCTTTGTCAGGCTTAAACTGTGAGACTAAAATACAACTTTTTTTTTTTTTAAGTGACTTAATACCAATGACCTGATTCTCCCCCTACTCCCTACCTCTAGGTATTTCTTTATACAAGAACTTCTGGGGTTTAATATTCCAAGATTATCTCCAGATGGTCTGAACTATTCTTTCAGTGATTTCCTAGTGGAATTTTTTTTCTTACCTGGGGAGAGGTACCACAGAGATCAATGCCAGAGGGCATTATTGAAAACATTGACCCAAAAGACGCTCTCCAGGCCACTGGAAGCATCTGCTTCACAAATGTCAGGCTGGGGGACATCACCAGATGTTAGTGTTAAAATACCATTTCGAAGACAAACATTGACTTCAAGGGCCAAGGGTCACCTAAACAAAGAGCCAGACTGGCAATGAGGCTCAAAGTGAGGGTAGAAAAACTAGATTCATGTGGCCATGACTCCTTCTGTGTTCTAAGCCACAGCTCACCAGACTTTCCAGGACTGTGGAAACCTTCTGCCTTCCATGGATAAGGTTGGCTGTTCTGGGGGAGGTGGGAGGGGAGTGATGGGTGGGAAACAGGAGATAATAGGGTAGGCACAAATTTAGCATCGAGATATTAAAATAGTTTCTTCGTATGGGATTTGGGGGATTCTTGGCACACAATTTAAAAAACAGAATATGAGAGGATTTTTAGGGTACCTCACCAATTCCATAAAATAAAGTAGGGGTCATTTCTTTTCTTGGTGTTGAGAAGGATAATCACTTAGCCATTCTAAGAATGGAGGGAAGATTTTTGCCCTTTTTGCTCACTGCTCTTGTCCATATTCTTAGTTCTTTCAGTATGGAGAACAGAGGATTGTGAGTAGGTAGGTAGGTTGTATGTTCTTCACAGCTCCTT
Source organism: Tamandua tetradactyla (assembly GCF_023851605.1). Classification (NCBI taxonomy): domain Eukaryota; kingdom Metazoa; phylum Chordata; class Mammalia; order Pilosa; family Myrmecophagidae; genus Tamandua; species Tamandua tetradactyla. Next base: position 12,140,533 of record NC_135338.1, read on the forward strand.
CTTCTGGCATCTTTTCTCTATCCCAATCACACATTCTTTCATGCTTATGCATTTGAGGCAATGTTCACAAAAGATAACACCATATAACATTTATCATGTGGGTTCAGATTGGGAGTGGGAGCTGGGCCAAGATGGAGACTAAGAATAGAAAGAGAACAATGAAGAAGAGCCTGGCTTCTTTCCTTTCTTTTTTTGCATGGGCAGGCACCGGGAATTGAACCTGTCTCTGGCATGGCAGATGAGAACTCTGTCACTGAGCCACTGTGGCCCACCCTTCTTTCCTCTTTGACTCAATAAATTAAAGACACTACGAGAGACCAACAAGATACTGGATTGGTCACGAAATACCTTGACCATTAACCTGAAAATATGGAAACTTTTATTCCCTGCACCACCAAATACTTTACTATACCAAGAGTGATGAAAAGCAATCAGACTCTGCCGGCTTAAATATCTTATTTCTCTGAATCTGAGAAATACTTCCCCCAAATGAAATTTTGATGTAAGACAAATTTGTAGAGAACTATTTTAAAAAATAACTCACTCAAACATTTTTTGCAGACCTGGAAAGAGTATGAGGTGGTAAAACCAATAAAATTGACATTCTTCTTTTTTTCTCATATGTCACACATTGTTACTTGGCTCAGATGAGAAAACGTGCAAGAGTGATGACTGTAAATTTGGAAACCATTCTCACTTCAATAGAGTATCTTTTTAAAGAATCTTGGACTTTCAATTTTTTTCTTGATCAAAAGCTGGAGGATTTAACAGTTATTGAACTCTCCAGTTGTTTAGCAACAAGCCAGTAGAGAACACGATTCAGAGAATCCTTGTAGTTTGACTGCCTGATTTCATCAGAAGAAAGGCATTGCAGTTGGGCTACATTCTCCTGGACCTTTGAGGATGAGGTTGATTGAACATCAATGGCTCCAGTTGGCTTCAGGATGACTAGTGGATGCTGGGGAAGGAACAAGAGGTATTTAGTGCAAATGTACCACACTAATGCAAGGTGCTAATAATAGGGTGGTATGTGGGAAACGTGTATTGTAAGCATGATTTTTCTGTACACCTACAACTTCTCTAATAAATTTAAAACAGGGAGATGCTTACTGTGGAGGTACAGAACTGGGGTCTGTGGGCTCCATCAGGCATGCAGTGACTGAACACTCACTACCTCAAAGCACAGAACTTCCTTTGCAAAAATGAATGCTCTACTAGAGGCTCAGTTCTCTGCTTTAAGCCAGAAAAGAGATTTGAAGCAGCATTCATTCACCCTGCTTCCTGTCATAGTTCCCTGGTTTCCCATGGGAAACTGCCCCTCTTCCACTGTCAGATGCTAAAGTTCAGATGAAACGGACTCTACTCCATTCTCTAAGGTTGGCCACTGTGGTAGAGTGAATTATGTATCTCAACAAAGAGATACTCTTAATCCCCATTCCTGTGTGTGCAAGCTCTTCTGTAACTAGAACCCTTTGAAGATACATTATCAGTTAAATTGTGGATTCATTTGGGATCTTCTAAGCCCCTATTTAGGTATGGTTGGACTGAATCAAGGTGGGCCTTAAACTGTGCTACTAGAGGCCTTATAAAGGAACGTCAGAGAAAGCCACAAGAAGAAGAAAGGAGCCAGAAGTCAGCAGAAACTGTGAGAGCAGACACAATGAGAGAGAGATCACCGTGTGACAGGAGGGAGAGAATCCCAAGGCTTATGACAACCCAGCACCACAATGCTACAGACTTTAGGGAGAAAACATGACCTTGATAATGTCACGAGTTTGGATTTCTAGGCTTCCAAACTCCTGTTGTTAAACCAATCCATTGGGTGGGATTGTAAGCCAGGGTTCTCTACTCTCTTCCCTGTGGGTCTCACTTAATGACTCCTGGGGTTCACTTGTAGCATGGTGCCTGGGCTCCAAGAAAGAGTATTCCAAAAGGTCAAGCCCTACTGGACAGATACTAATCAAGCTTCCCCACTCATCACATGGGCAAGCCTAGAGCCAATGTAAGAAGGGACAACACTGGGCGCACGGGTGGTTCAGCGATAGAATGCTCACCTTCCATGTGGGAGACCTGGGTTCAATTCCCAGACCATGCACCCCAAAACGAAACCAACCAAAAAAAAAGAAAAGAGAAAAAGAAAGGACAGCACAGGGGCAAGAATCCTGGGATCAATGGATAGTAGGGGCACCAGATTTCAGTAGACCACTTTTATCTTCCTGTGTCTTCATGGTAAAGATCTTGAGAGCTGTGGTCCAAAGCCATATGGTACGGAAGTAAGTGACAGTTATCACGTTTCTTAGATGTCTTCTCAGACAATATCCTCTTGGTCACTCTTGATCCATGTGGAGGTTGAGGCTACCCATAGAACATATTATTAAATTATAGTGAACAATTTTATTTTGATTTCTCCTTTCTACTTCTCCCCAGGAACTTAGGGTGAGTTTCTGAACTTGTGATATTGACATAAGGTATTTCCTTCCATGTGGACGAAACAAATATTTTAAAAACAAAGAGGAAAATTTTATTTATTCATTTAGTCCACAAATATTTAGTCCAGTAAACTCAGAGCTTACCACATATTTGATACTTTCTTACATATGCTTGGTTTGGGAGAGTCATCTCCCCATGGAATAGTCTTTCTCTCTCATGTAATATCCTAAAAGGATGACATAAATTTCGATATTAAAACATTGTCATCCACAACCAGAAACACTGGTCTCTAGTCAACCAGAGCCTGCTATATGAGTGAGAGGCAATTTTTTTGTGGCCCAGTGAATCTCAAGTGACCAAAACAGGCTGCCTCTATGGAAAGACACTGGTGCCTTTGCCCAGTGGATTATCCATGTGTTAATACTGGTGAGAGAGATATTTCCGCAACTGTGCATTATGAGTGAGGTGGTGGGAACCAAGGAGCTGATGAATGAGGAGTGAGATTCTAAGTTTACACCGAAGGATAAAATAGTAATTCAAAATGAGCACCGGTCAATAGAAGACAAAAACAGCCTTGCTTGGAGGAAGGTGAGGCTGACTTCATTGAGAGAAAAAGATAGGCCGAACCGTATGGGTGAAATCAAGTTAAAACATACTGTATAGATACTATCCCTCCCCTAACAATTATATCATTGAAATTAGGAAGAGGAAGGATGATGAGGGCACTTTGAAAAGGTAAAGAAATCTGAAAAAGGAATTAGATGTTAGGGAGCTGGGAAAGGCTATCAATTCCATTGTTTTGCCTTGGTGAAAAGGTGAAAAGTAGTGATTGTGGCCACAGATCATCTTCGCACCAGCTAGGAGCTACCTCCTCCTACTTTTTTCCCTCTACCTTCTTGAGAAAGGTAGCCAAGACCTAGCTAAGATCTTGAACCAACATGGGGTACCCCTGAGCATGGGGGCTAAAGAATTTGTTGGCACAGGGTTAGGCCCCTAGGGGTGGGATTTGAGAACCTTGCTGGGTCCAGTGATAATCCTGGCATTATTTGCTCTGGAGTCAAGGCAAGAGAGAGCTTTTCTGAATTTGATGGTAGAATAGATCATTTATTTACATGTTCACTTCCCTCACAAGTCCAGGTTCACTGCCATTGGCTGATGCAGTGAATAGTGGTTGTTTTAGTTTGCTAGCTGCCGGAATGCAATATACCAGAAATGGAATGGCTTTTAAAAAAAGGGGAATTTAATAAGTTGCTAGTTTACAGTTCTAAGGCTGAGAAAATGTCCCAAAGTTAAAGCAAGTTTATAGAATTGTCCAATCTAAGGCATCCAGGGAAAGATACTTTGATTTAAGAAGGCCGGTGAAGTTCAGGGTTTCTCTCTCAAGTGAGAAGGCACAAGGTGAACATGGTCAGGGTTTCTCTCTTGGTTGGCAGGGCACATGGTAAACATGGTGTCATCTGCTAGCTTCCTATCCAGCTCCCTGGGAGGCATTTTCCTTCTTCATCTCCAAAAGTCACTGGCTGGTGGACTCTGTTTCTTGTGATTGCATTGTTCTGTTCTCTCTGAATCTCCCTGGCTTTCTCCAAAATGTTTCCTCTTTTATAGGATTCCCATAAACCCACCTGAATGGGTGGAGACATGTCATCACCTAATTCAGTTTAACAACCACTCTTGATTGAATCACATCTCCAGGGAGATGATCTAATTGCAGTTTCAAACATACAGTACTGATAGGGATTAGAAAAAATGGCTGCCTTTACGAAATGGGATTAAAATTAAAATGTGGCTTTTCTAGGGTACATACATCATTTCAAACCAGCACAGTGGTGTTGAGAGAACCTAGTACAATTCCATGCACATAGTAATTCTCAATGGTGCTGAATGAATGAACCAACTTTTCCAGCTGTATCTTACCTTTATAACCTTGTTATCCAATCAAACTGTATGTGTGTGAATGCATGTGTGTACTTTTGTTTGGGTTTGTGTATTTTTAAAGCCACCACCATTACTATTTGTTCCAGGGCTTGTTCAAATGCAACTTTCTCCATAAGCCTATCTCTGATCATTCCTAAGCTGAAGCCATCTCCCTTTCTTAAGAACCACCATAATATTTTCTTTATACCTTTATCTTCATTATTTTGTACTATAGTTTCATAATTACTTGTCCATCATTCCTTCTATATCTGATGGCAAAATTTATGCCCAAACCATCTTCCTGTTTCCCTAATACAATGTCCTACATCTGGTAGGACTTCAGTTAATGTTGGGTGGGTAGATGGATGGATGGATGGTAGATGCATGGCTGAATGGGAGATATGTAACACCATTAACTGTGTCTCCAAAATCTTCTCAATTGCTTGCCCCTGCTTTGTCTGAAGTCCTAGGAAGACAAGCCATTGGCCTCTATAAGCAAAAAGATGCTGTTTATTCTTAGCTGGAGCTTTCACCTAAATCCTTTCTTGCTTTTTATTCTGTTCAACTAAGATAAACTAGAAACCTCAAGAAATCTCTTTACCCTTCTCCCTTGTTGATGAAGGCCCAACAAACTGATAGCCATCCCTCTCCATGTTTTATTTCCTCATTCTGGCTCTTCATTGTTGCTCTCTCCCCTAAGCATCAGGACCTTCAGTCTCTGTCTTAGTAATCCTCTGCCAGAGGAGATGAAAGAGAAGCCACCATGATAAAGAAAATTTCCATCACTTCGCTGTTTCTAACAAAGGCTCCAAACTTTGTAAGTGATTTCTTGACCTCTCTGTGGGCATCTGTGTATACTTGTATGTGTGTGTGTTTGCATGTGTTGTGCCATGAAGAGTGATACAGTGTATGTCTAGATTTAGTATATTATTTATGATTTCCAAAGAACATTAGTCTGTGCCATTTCTATACATATGCATATACCCACACGTATAACCCACAAAAACTCCTTTGGATGGTTGCCTGAGCTGTCCATTGCCCAAACTCATTTTTAGAACAAAAGAAGTTTCAGGGTAAAAGCTGTCATCTGTTTCATTACAGAGTGGACATGTGGGAATACTATGATGCCTGAAGCTTTTTAGTTGAAGGAGACTTTGGGCCAAATCCGTTCCTGGGGCATTCAAGTGTAGATCCTATATATGTGGCCCATACTGAGTAACCTGTTTACAATTTCTTTAAAAAGCATATGGCAACCAGTTGTCTTTTGCTTTCTTCACTTAGAAAGACCCATGGCAGCTAGCTCTCTGGACTTACAGATGTGGGTTAGCTAAAACTGAAACAGTCAAGTACACAGGCTGGGTTTGCTCATGCATACTGCTCCCAGGTCATTCTGCCTATGGTCAGCAGTTGGGTTTGCTTGTTTGTTTATTTGTTCTGCTTTTCCTTACTCAGATCATATTGCTTATCTATGATTGATTCTGAGCAAAAGTCTAAAGAGGCGGCGATATCATTTTTTCCTATTTTGTAGAATGATTTTTGATATATATTATATATATATATATATATGCACACACACTTCTGTAAGCGTAGTGGTTTAAAAAAAATTTTTTTTTTAAATAGAAGCTTGGAAATTAATGCAGAATCTAACATAGTCGTTATTTATGTTTCAAGTATCATTTGCATGCTTTGAAATGTGTATGCATGTTATATATTGGATCATGCCCCCACATAAACATGTCCAAGTCCTAACTCTGTGTCCTGTGGATAGGAACCCACTTGAAATACGGTCTTCAAGGATTCCATTCAGATGAAGCCAAACCGAATCAGCGTGGGCCTTACTCCAACATGGCGGCAATGTTGTGAGCTGAGGAAATTGGACGCAGGAGTTGATGGGAGGCAGAAGGGGGCAGGTGGCCATGTGATGGAGAGATTGGGTTATGGACGGCTGGCAAGTCCTCATCAGAATGTTACAGACCGTGGAGAAAGCATGGGGTGCTGGAGCCTTGGTTTCAGACATCTAGCCTTCAAAACTGTGAGACAATAAACTCTTCCCGTTCAAACCAATCAGCCTGCGGGTTTTTGCTTTTGTTTTTGTTTTTGTTTTTTTGTATGCTGTATGGCAAGGGTCACATTTCATTCTTTTTCCATGTGAGTATCCCCTTATTGCTGCACCATTTGTTGAATTTGTTTGTTTGGGAAGAGTATGGCCTGGGAATTAAATCCGGGTCTCCTGCATGGCCGGTGAGAATTCTACCACTGAACTACCCTTGTACCCCCAGCCTGTGGTATTTTTATAGTGATCCCAGAAAACTAAAACACTGGGTTGCCCCAGAAAGCATGTGAGTCTTCCTCCACGTAAGGGGAGGGCTTAACGGCATAGCTATAAATATGACAATGTAAAGTTATAGGAATTGGGTTATAGCCTACTATTTTTTGCTCCCCTTTTTGGAGGAAAGAACAAATACAGTGGCAAAGAGTTGATTGGAAGATCGAGATTGAGATTATTATACATTGGCTCTTACTAATAGCTAATCTAGGAGAAATTAATTTTGACAGCTTTATTTACTCCATTCCTAAACAATAAATCAGCTGTCACAATAATATTTATGGCTAGACTTCAGGAGATAAAAAAGGGCCATCGGGCGGTGCGACGGTGGCTCAGTGGCAGAATTCCCACCTGCCATGCCAAAGACCCAGGTTTGATTCCCAGTGCCTGCCCATGCAAAAAAAAAAAAAAGGGCCATCGATGTGAAAGTAATATCTGAAGTGTTCATTTACACATTTGTGTCAAGCAGACATGATGACTGACCACTAAATGCTATCCACCTAAAACAAAATAGCAAAGATGTAAACAAACAATGGAACACAAAAATCTGGCAGATAAGTTCAGGAGAGTATTAGGTGTTATATCAGAATGAAACTGAGTATGATCTATGGACACGTAATGAAATGTGAAAATAGAAATAGGCAAGTGGAGAAAACCATCACTTCACTAGTTGGATAAAGCAAGCTGGGCTTTTATAATACTGACCCTAGAAGAAAATATTTTCAGGTTCCTTTTATTGCATAATATTAATTTTATTTGGTATACATACACACAGATAAATGTATATGTGTGCAGATTATATGTGTGTTGAAAATCTCCTTTATTTTTTACTCATCTGGTAACTTTTCTTCCTTCTGAGAGTTGACACTTGGAGTAGAATAGAGTCTGGCCTAATATAGGGGAAAATACCAGATTTTGTCTCATTTCAATTTTTTCAGAGGCTACAAAAAGGTTAGGGAGAGACAATAACCTGAAATGTGGTATCAGGATTCATGAGTCCATCTGGCATGAACCGGCTCTCTGATAATAATCCAAGTTGGCTGCACCTGAAAACAATGTGATCATTCTACAGAACACTGGGAAATGATCCAGTGGTCTGGCAGACTTCCAGAACAATCCTTCAGGGCCAGAACTTAGTTCTCCTTATCGCTCTGGGGAGATAGAACACCTAGATTCTAGGGTGCGAAGGAGTTGATAGATGAACTGGCATTTGCTACCTGAGAAAAGGTGTGGAGGAAACCACATTCTAGGAAACCCTAAAAAGGAAGACAATACCTGTTGATAGAGACAGGTCAGTCTGCTTTTATTATTAAGTCCCTTTTTGAATCATTTTACTCAGGCGCCAGCTATTGTAGGCTTGCATTATTTCCATGTGACAAAATTGAAATTTGTACACTGGGTAATTATTTTGTTCACTCAGCTAATGGCTTGGCATATCATTGGACTTTATTTGAGGTCACAGTTGTCTTCTTCCCTTATGATTCTTGGGCTGGAATGCAAACTTGGCCTTCTTGACCTCATCTCCTTTCACTTTTCCCTTGTTCATTATGCTTAAGCTTGTCCTCATCTCATGGCTTTGGTACTTGCTGTTGACTGTCTCTGGAACACTCTGCCCTAGAGCTACAGAAGGCGGGCTCCTCAGTGGCCTTCTTACGTCTGTTCATACATCATTCCACACGCTGTCCTCTCTAAATAAGCCTCTCCCTATCCTCAACTAGTCACTCTCTAGCATATCATCCTGTTTTATTTTATTTATCATGTTCTAAGATGAATTTGCATCCTTCTTTGATTACACATTTATTGGCTGTTTTTACTAATAAAGCCACACGTACGTCTGTTTCCACAGTGCCAAGCATAGTGAATAGCATATAGTGATACTTAAAAAGTTTCAGTGACTAAACTGGGTTTCGGGTTCTTCTTCAGCTCACAGAGCTCATCAGGTTATGACCACACTTGCTATGTTATAGCTTAAGGTTGGCTAAGTATTCCAGACTAAAATACTGATGGTGGAACAAATATAACAATATTTTGACTGATTTTCAATAATGTTGAGGATGATTTTTGAGAGGATAGGAAAGGGGTAAAAGGAAGGTAAACATTCTTAATTGTGAGGTGCCAGGGGTTTTCTTGGTTCTACTTTGTTGGCTGGCTTAGGACATCTGTTCGTTGGCTAGAAGCTGCCTTATTTATCCCCAAGCTGTTTGGTCTTTTCTTTTATCATGAGGAGGCCTTTGTGTTGGGAAGGAATTGTAAGACTTCCTGCTTACTTTAGCATAGACATCTGTTAGTCAAACAGACATTTCTCCTTAGACTTCACATGACTACTTTCAATGGAAATACGCTGGCTGTAAAAATTTTTTCCATCGGATATCCTTATAAGGAAAGCAGAAGACATGCTTATTATGTGCAAACAGCTATTACTATGAAAAAGAATTATTAACATGAATTAACTTTGATTAAAACAAAAACTAAATCACTTTCATTGATATAAACAGTTTGCTTTTCAACTGGGTTATTCATAAACTTCAATTATAAAATTAATGACAGATGCACAAGAAGTAATATATCTGGCTTCCACATGTGTGCAATGGAACTAGCCTTTTTTAAATACCCATTTAAAATCTCTTCCTTTTTTCATAATACTGGCAATTTGGAAATGATAAACTTATTATTCTAACCTATGCTATTTTATAAACTTTTCTCATTTAGACATCTTTTTTAACCTGAACTGTTTGTCCTTTGCTTTTACACTTGCTTATCTTACTCTTGTGCTCAAATATTTCATTTTCCTGTTGATACCAGGGCTGGGGTCATGAAATGTCCTTTTGCAAAGGATGAGGTGGGGCTTCTCCTACCCCATGATCATGTTTTCATAAACAATGAAATTTCCTGAATTGCTGTATAGTGGGATAAGAAAAATACTTATATTTAGTTGTTTTAAGCTTCTTATATATTATAATTTTTTAAACTACCTTGGGACATGTGAAACATCTTTTAAATATCCCTTCATTCACAAAGTTACATAGGACTTCTGATTTGGAGATAGCCTTAACATTGAGTGAGAGTCCAACGAAGGGAAGATAAACTGTCAATCATTCCGAAGGAAGCAGGTGCCATACCTTCTTTCCAATAGTACCTACCAAAGAACAGGATTAAGGAATAACGAGAGAACTGTAAAACTCACACAAGCAATGCAACAAGGAATATTTGCATATTAATCTTATGATGCTTTGGCCATATATGAATGAAGGGAAAATTATTTAGAAGTTCAAACATCTAGGGATTTATCACCTGGGGCCCAGGGAAACTCAAAATCCATGGATGAGTCACCATGGTCTGTGAACCCTTGAAGTTATGTGCAGCATTTTGTGTGCATGTAGGCATGCAGGCTCATATTTCAATCTTAGTGGTGGGAATAGCCTTTGTTTGGTTCTCAAAAAAGTGTGTGACCCACAAAGATGAAAACTCACTGAAAGAGCTAGCCAGTATTCCTCAAACTCCATTTAATGGAATTTAATGTTCTATGTGATGTCCTTAAATATCCACTGCAGTCAAATGTTTGGGAAACTTATTTAGTGTATTTTACCTATTGGAGAGTCATTGTAAACATTAACTTATCAAAAGCTCTAATATGTCCTACAGCAAAGAAACGTGTTTTACTTTATTTTACCTAGTATTTTATTTGAAATGAAACCCTGTTTTTGAACATCCCCTGGGCACTAGCAGCCCACAAAATGAAGTGTGAGAAATATTGAGCTAGATCGTGTTATCCAGAATCCCTACCGTTTAACATTAGGGACACTTCTTGAGGACCTGTTGTTGAAGGTTCTTTCTTGGATAGTCTAAGATGGGACTTCACAGACTAGAAAAATCATAGAATCTAAGGGTTGGAAGGGAACTTGAGGGTCTGGCTAATCTTCCATTGCATGGTTGACTCATCTCTATACATATCACATAAATGATTGTTTCCAGAACTTTGAAATCATGTTCTTGGTAAAGAATTCACTAATTCCCAAGGCCATCCCACCATTGCTAGGTTATTCCATCCCTGGTCTAGCTCCTCTCCAAGGAAACACACATCTGTCTTCAACATGATAGCCCATTAGCTATCTGAAGAGATCTGCAGCAACAGCAGCAGATCTTCTTTTTTTTTTTTTTTTTTTTTACATGGGCAGGCACCAGGAATCGAACCTGGGTCCTCTGGCATGGCAGGCAAGCATTCTTGCCTGCTGAGCCACCGTGGCCCGCCCAGCAGATCTTCTTGAAGTCTCCGCTCTAGAAAAGTGGCCTTGGGTCCTCCCATTGTTCCTTGTGGTTTGGGGGTCCCTCACACCCCTGGCTCTGAAATCTAGTTTCCCCTTAACTGAGTCTCACGCAAGGCATTCTGCCCACTCAGAGTGCTTTGCCAAGGTGAATGAACACTTAATTGAGGGGATGCATCCTCTTAGGTCCCCTTTTTAGAAAAATTCACACTTGAGTGTTTCCACCTTGTGTCTGTGACCATGACCACATATTCTCTCACCTGGGTGGGTAGAGTTGCATTTGTTAACTTTGTCCCAGCCAGTGCTGCTAGGGGAGGGGTGGGGAAGGGGGTGCAGATCTGACCTTAGCTTGGCCAATTGGATGATCTCTCCTGTGACTGAAATTCACTTACTTTAATCCACCTAATCTTTGCTAGAGGGTGGGATAGGGGCTTTTGTGGTCTGGAGGTGTGGGAGCACCAAATGCTGGGAGAAGCTCAAAAACATGACTAGAGGGAAGGAAGCATGGGTCAGATGTGCATGGAGACGTGGAAGTGTGTGTATGTGTGTGAGAGATACCGAGAGATAATACAGACAAAACTACCACTTCCTCCTCCCCATTTCTTCTGGGGCTTCATCAGACCTCCTGCCTTTGGGTTCACAGAAATACTTCTGATTCTTTATAATCAACTCTCCTTTTTTGCTTAAGCTAATTTGAGTGAGTTTCCATTTCTTACAACTTAAATACTCTTCACAAAAAAAACTCCAAGAGCTAGAAATTCCTCAAGAGAATCCCATAGGTAAGATCACTCATGTCTTGTCTTCCTAGAAGAAAGTGAGTGGCATACAGGGAGGAATGAGATTATTGCCAAGTTCTCCTAACCTGGCTCTTTCCTTCCTTTCCTCACCCTACTTTCACTCAATTTATTCATTTACCCTACTTCCATGTCTCTGCTTCTGTTATTCCTTCTCCTAGAACACTGACCCTTTCCTTTCAGTCTATGCAAATCCAACATCTTCTTTAAGTATACAGTTCAATTATTTGTCTTCTATAAAGCATTCCTTGACCACTCAGTAAATACTTGTTAAATGAAGAATAACTAGACTAACTGAAGAAACAAGAGAATGGTCCAATAAGGAAAGATGAAAAATATTATAATTGATTTAACTAGAAGAGAAGGAGAATTGTTAACTCACTAACATTGGGTACATAGAGTATTATTTCACAACTTTTGCCAAAGCAATCCTTCTCTTTCTTCATTCAAGCCAATGAAGCAGGACTTGCATAAAGAAGTGTTTGAAGCCATTGTATTTCTCAACTTTTGTGGGATTTACTTCTAGAGCAGTTTTTCAAGAGATGGTGGAGTTTCTTCTAGGGATTTAAAAATAACAAACACCTTTCTGGGACCCTTCTGAAGAAGTGACTTCCAGGGACTATTTCTAGCTTTTGGAGTCTCTTCTTTAGCACTTGGTGCATAGGACATGTTGAATACATATTTTCTGACTAAAGAAGCAAATGAACGAATATAGCTTCCATTCCTGAAGTTCAACCATGAGACAAAGAGCTGGGAACCACCAGCTAATTTGTTTTGGTGAAATGCTTTATCTGGAGGTTGGAAGAGATATCAGATAGAATCTGACATGTACAGAAATGCACTGAATTCTTTTATTTCCAGAGGAGACAACTAAAGTGTGTTTAGAGTTGATACAGGGGCAAGCAGGCCTGATGTTTAAATGCATGAGCCACTAAAAACACATTCCTGAATTGTGCTCCTTGGCTAGCAAACCAGCATTCCCAAATCCCCAGAACCCATCTCTACCACCAGCAAGGGAGCCAGTCTCTGCTATCGTGGTGGTATCATGCCATACTGAATATTTGAAAGGAGGAACAGCTATGTATATATCTGTCAGGCTCATTTGGAGTAGTTGGCACAGTCTGGAGAGACCAGGTGGCCCACTTGAGGATTAGAAAGAATCCAGCCCTGTTGCCAGATCTCTGAAGAGTAATTCAGGAGGAAATGGAAGCTCACTTTCATTCATCAATAAGAAAAGCCTTATCTGTAGAAAGTGAGAGGAAAATGCAAACAACAACAAAAACCCCCTTTGAGTGTGGTACCCAGGGCTATGCACAGGATGCCAGTTGGAACCTGGGTTCCTCAGATCTGCCCATATGGGCAGGAGAGGAGCAGCATTGCTGGATGCTGTGTTCAAGTCACCAGTTGAGTGTAGGCTGCCAAAGAATGTCGGGGCCCACTTTACCCCTTTTCCATTTCTATGGGTCATCAGATTGAGAGGCTTAAATTGAGTTCTCAATGTCTGAACATCCTGTTGTAAGATAACCAGCAGATTCAGGTCATTAGGTCAGCAGATTAAGTTGATCTTCATGAGAGGAAAAGGATTTTTTCCATCGCAATGGGTGTTTGAACTAAGTTAAAACCTGGCAAAGTGATCTGGATTCAGGGTTGAATGATTTATGTGTGACTTGGGAAAAGATATGATTGCAGAGTTATTCCTAATCTTTAGTTACAAAATAAACTTCACTCCTTTTATTTCCCTCTCTCAAAGGTACTCTGGTTTGAGCAATTGTGCCAACTTCCAAAGTGTTGATAGGAAGGTGGGATGATTAAAAGCCTTCCTTTTGGAATTCCCTGCAGACCCAGCCCAGATCCTGCAGGCCTGACCCCCATCAGCATCCGCTTGCTGGACTCTCTTCTCCCATTTATGTTCTTATTTCTACCATTGTCATCTTAAGACTTTTTGTTCTGTAAATCACTTGGAAAAAGAGTGAATTTCCATCAGCACTAATGAGAAACTTTGGCTTTATTGGTATAGAGCATGATTCTTATGCTTCTCTGCTGAGTGTATTTTTTAATTCTCCCAATTGAAGTATATCTGAAGTACAGCCTAACTTCTCAGTTAGGTCAAGGGCATTAAGTTAATCAAAATACCAAAGAGTAGGTCTACGTCCAGACGCAGTAGGAATGCTCCTGAAAATTGAAAAAATGGAAGGAAAAACAAACCCATTCAGAAGAATAATTTATCAAGGAAACATAATGGGGAGTGGAGACAGGTGGGGTATGGGAAGCTTTAATTTCAAATACCATGTTCTTTCTATGACAAGAAAATGTGAATGATAAAGTTTTTGTGTTTGTTTTCCATTTTCGTCTTGTTTGGCTTTGCTTTGCTTTTTTGTTTGAACAGCAGGGCTTCCTTATGGATCAGTTCTGGTGTCATGAAAACCTCATATGTAAAGCTATAATTCCCCCAGTATGGAGAACCAAAATTGATAATAGCTAAGCAAGAGAATTGTAGGTGACTTGCAATGTCACCTGATTGCTGGCCTCTGTTTCTTTAAGAATAAACTCTTCTCTGTTTATTTTCATGGAGGCAAAATAGAGAAAATTAATTATGATTACAACCCATAAAATTCCAAGTCCTGTGAAGGAAGAGAAACTTTCCATCCTGTCAAGAATTATATCCCCAGGGCGTGACTCAAAAGTGGGGTGGTCTCTGCCTAATGCATTCAAATGATCAATTCTGAAGACACTGGAGTTTCAAAGAGAGAAAGAGTTTATTGGTAAGCACAAGGCAGGAGATCAGATGGCCTATTGGCCTAAAAGTCTGTGTCCCCAGATTTTAATAATTTTAATAGTTTTAGAGTAGCAAAAGATGGGCAGGTTTTAGAATGACAACAGTGGCTCAAGGTGAAGTCAGAGATGATCTAATTATTGAGCATGCACAGTTTGATTACATGCTTAGTCACAATGTATGTAAGAAAATAACAGTCTTAATATGGTGATGGGTATGATTTTTAGTATTATAATGAGGTATAGATCACTTATAGGTTAAATTTTAAGCTACTGTAAATGTCAGGCAGGACTATTTTGGATAGATTCAGCTTCGTGTAGAATGATAGTTTAGGAATTATGATGGGTTATTTCTGAGCTGACTCAAGTTCCTGTATAAATAAACTTTAGGGCTGTCTTTTATGATCTTAAGACTCTAAAGTTGAAAGGATAAGGGGGTACAAATAGGGACAGTCAAAAAATTTTTACAATCACAAGATAAAGGTTGTATAGCTATAAGATCGTTATCGAAGATTGAGGCAGCTGGGTTATAGTTCAGTAATTTCATGTACTTCCTCGTGGCTATTCTAATAAACTAGAAAGTAAAAAGAGCATCTTTATAGTGATTCAGTAATCATAATTATTTGGTAATTCTTAATTTCTCAGTTACACTTGGTACATAGCATATTCTCAATATATATTTATTAAAAAGAATGTCTGATGAGGCAAACATAGGTCAAACTGTAGGGAGCAATAGATGTTTCAACAATAATAGTAGAAGACTTCAATATACCACTCTCCTCTATAGATAGAGGAGAATAGAAGGAAAAGAGAGAACTTAAACAATTTGATAAATGAATTAAATCTAACAGACATATATAAGTCATTACACCCCCAAACACCAGGATATATATTCTTCTCTTGTATTCATGGGACATTCTCCAGGATCGATCATTTGCTGGGGCATAAAACATGTCTTTATAAACTAAAAAAACATTAAAATTATTCAAAGCTCTTTCTCTAACTACAATGGAATGAAGCTGGAAATCAATAATGACCAAAGAACAAGAATTTTCACAAATATATGGAAATTAAGTAATGTACTCTTTTTTTAACTTAAAAAAAATTTTTAAACATAATAACATACAAACATGAACATTCTTACCATATGATCATTCCATACTTGGTATATAATCAATAACACACAATGGCATCACATAGTTGTATATTGATCACCATGATCATTTCTTAGAACATTTGCATCAATTCAGAAAAAGAAAGAAAAAGAAAAAAACTCATACCATATCCCGTATCCCTCCCTCTCATTGACTGCTAGTGTTTCCATCTACCCAATATATTTTAACCTTTGTTTCCCCTATTTTTCCTATACCCCTTACCACTCCCTTTCATTGATCATGAACATTTCAATCTACCAAATTTATTTTAACATTTGTTCCCCTATTATTTATTTATTTTTAATCCATATGTTTTAGTCATCTGTCCATACCATAGATAAAAGGAGCATTAGACAAAAGGTTTTCACAATCACATAGTCACATTGTGAAAGCTATATCATTATACAATCCTCTTCAAGAAACATGGCTAATGGAACACAGCTTACATTTTCAGGCACTTCCCTCCAGCCTCTCCAATATACCTTAACTAAAAAGGTGATATCTATATAATAATGCCTAAGAATAACCTCCAGGATAACCTCTTGACTCTGTTTGAAATCTCTCAGCCATTGACACTTTATTTTGTCTCATTTCTCTCTTCCTCCTTTTGGTCTAGAAAGTTTTCTCAATCCCTTGATGCTGAGTCCCAGCTCATTCTAGGATTTCTGCCCCACGTTGCCAGAAAGTTTTACACCCCTGGGAGTCATGTCCCATGTAGAGAGAGGGAGGGCAGTGAGTTTGCTTGTTATCTTGGCTGAGAGAGAGAACGCCACAACTGAGCAACAAAAGAGGTTCTCTGAGGGTGATTCTTAGGCCTAATTTTAAGTCGACTTAGCCTATTCTTTGTGGGGATAAATCTCATATGAACAAATCCCAGGATTAGGGGCTCAGCCTATTGCTTTGGTGGTCCCCACTGCTTATGAGAATATTAGGAATTCTCGACATGGGGAATTCTCGACATGAATTTTTCCCCTTTCTCGTCATTTCCCCAAGGGGACTTTGCAAATACTTTTTAATTCACTTTTCAAATCACTCTGGGATTTATCAGGGCATCACTCTGGACAAACCTACAAAATCTCATGCTCAAGGTTCCATGTACTATAATGTTCAATTAAACTGTCCACATAAGTTATATTAGGAAATGCCCTAGTCAAATTACAAATTTTGTACCAAATAAACATTTTTTGCTTTAGTCTTACACGCAAGTTAAAGTTTTAAAATATGAATTACCATCTATTTTCAACACCCTGAAATATTGATGTTCCTTTGTTCTTCCTCATGAAAAAACATCTTTTAAATTTGTACATTTAGTCACTATCATTGTACACTCTAGGCATTCCTAGATTAAACCATCTCAGTCTTCATCGTCTAGCTTTCCTTCTGATTTCATTTGTGCCCCGAGCCCTCCTCCCTCTATCATTCTCACATTCAGCTTCATTCAGCGTTCTAACATTATTGTATTACAGTTAGGTAGAATTGTGCTACCCCTTTCTGAATTTTTACAATCAGTCCTGTGGCACGGTCTATATCTCTTCAGCTCCAATTATTCACTATCTATCCTATCTCTATCTCCTTATGGTCTCTGTTCTTAACTGAAATTCTCCAAGTTCATTCACTAATGTTAGGTCATATCAGTGAGACCATAAAGCATTTGTCCTTGTTTCTGGCTAATCTCAATCAGCATAATGTCCTCAAGGTCCATCCATGTTGTAACATATTTCATAACTTCATTCTATCTTACAGCTGCATAATATTCCATCATATGTATATACCACAGCTTGTTTAGCCACGTATCTGTTGATGGACATTTGGACTGTTTCCATCTCTTGGCAATTGAAAATAATGGTGCTATAAACATTGGTGTGCGAATGTCCATTTGTGTCCTTGCCCTCATATTCTTTGAATAGATACCTAGCAGTGGTATTGCCGGATCATATGGCAATTCTATACTTAGCTTTCTGAGGAACTGCCAAATTGCCTCCCACAGTAGTTGCACCATTCAACATTCCCACCAATAATGGATAAGTGTGCCTCTTTCTCCACCTTCTCTCCAGCACTTGTCATTTTCTGTTTTATTGATAATGGTCATTCTCGTGGGTGTGAGATGATATCTCATAGTGGTTTTGATTTGCATTTCCCTAATAGCCAGGGAAGTTGAGCATCTTTTCATGTGCTTTTTGGCCATTTGTATTTCCTCTTCTGAGAAGTGTCTGTTTGTGTCTTTTGCCCATTTTATAACTGGGTTGTTTGTCTTTTTATTGTTGAGTTGAAAAATCTCTTTATATATTCTGCATACTAAACCTTTATCTGAAATATCATTTCCAAATATTGTCTTCCATTGTGTAGGCTCTCTTTTTACTTTCTTAACGGAGTTCTTTGATGCACAAAAGTGTTTAATTTTGAGGAGTTCCTTTTTATTTCTTTCTTCCTTCAATGCTCATGCTTTGGGTATAAGATCTAGGAAACTGCCTCCTATTATATGATTTATAAGATATTTCCCTACATTTTCTTCTAAAAGTTTTATGGTCGTAAGTCTAATGTTTAGGACTTTGATCCATTTCGAGTTAATTTTTGTATAGGGTGTGAGATATGGACCCACTTTCATTCTTTTGCATGTGGATATCCAGTTCTATAGTCACCATGTACTGAAGAGACTGTTCTGTCCCAGGTGAATCGGCTTGACTGTCTTATCAAAGATCAATTGTTCATAGCTGAGAGGGTTTATATCTGAACAATCTATTCGATTCCATTGGTCATTATATCTATCTTTATGTCAGTACCATGCTGTTTTGACCACTGTAACTTTGTAATATGCCTTAAAGTCAGGTACTGTGAGACCTCTGACTTTATTTTTCTTTCTCAGAATATTTTTAGCTATCCAGGGCACCCTGCCCTTCCAGATAAATTTGGTTATTGGTTTATCTATTTCTGAAAGGTAAGTTTTTAGGATTTTAATTGGTATTGCATTGAATCTGTAAATCGATTTAGAAAGAATTGACATTTTAACTATATTTAGTCTTCCAATCCATGAACACGGTATGCCCTTCCATTTATTTAGGTCTTCTGTGGTTTCTTTTAGCAATTTCTTGTAGTTTTCTTTGCACAGGTCTTTTGTATCCTTAGTTAAATTTATTCCTAAATATTTTATTCTTTTGGTTGCAATTGTAAATGGAATTTTTTTCTTGATTTTGCCCTCAGATTGCTCATTACTAGTGTATAGAAACACTGCAGATTTTTTAGTGTAATCTGCCATTTTGCTGTACCCACTTATTAGCTCTAGTAGTTTTGCTGTGGATTTTTGGGTTTTTTTCACATATATATCATACCATCTGCAAACAGTGAGAGTTTTACTTCTTCCTTTCCAATTTGATGCCTTGTATTTCTTTTTATTGTCTAATTGCTCTGGTTAGAACTTCCAGTACAGTATTGAATAACAATGGTGATAGTGGACATCCTTGTCTTTTTTCTGATCTTAGGGGGACAGTTTTCAGTTTTTCCCCATTGACGATGATGTTAGCTATGGTTTTTTCATATATTCCCTTCATCATGTTGAGGAAGTTCCCTTGTATTCCTATCCTTTGAAATGTTTTCAACAAGGATGTTGAATTTTGTCAAATGCTTTTTATGCATCAATTGAGATGATCATGTGGTTTTCTGCTTTGATTTGATTTGTTGATATGGTATATTACACTAATTGATTTTCTTACGTTGAAGCATCCTTGCATACTTGGATAGATCCTACTTGGTCATGATGTATAATTCTTTTAATGTGGTGCTGGATTCGATTTGCAAGAATTCTGTTGAGGAGTTTTGCATCTATATTCATTAGAGAGATTGGTCTGTAATTTTCTTTTCCTGTACTATCTTTGTCTGGCTTTGGTATGAGGGTGATGTTGGCTTCATAGAATGAATTAGGTACCCTTTCCTCCTCTTCAATTTCTTTGAAAAGTTTGATCAGGATTGGTACTAATTCTTTTTTGAATGTTTGGTGGAATTCACATGTGAAGCCATCTGGTCCTGGAATTCTCTTTTTCGGGAGCTTCTGAATGATTAATTCAATTTCTTTACTTGTGATTGGTTTGTTGAGGTTGTCTATTTCTTCTCAAATTAATGTTGGTTGTTCATGCCTTTCTATGAAGTTGTCCATTTCATCTACATTGTTTAGTTTATTTGTATAAAGTTGTTCATAATATCGTCTCATTGCCTCCTTTATTTTTCTGGGGTCAGTGGTTATGTCTCCTCTTCCATTTCTGATTTTATTTATTTGCATCTTCTCTCTTCTTCTTTTTGTCAACCTCACTATGGGTCCATCAATCTTACTGATTTTCTCATAGAATCAGGTTCTGATTTTGTTGATTTTCTTGATTGTTTTCATGTCCTCAATTTCATCTATTTCTGTTCTAATCTTTGTTATTTCTTTCCTTTTGCTTGCTTTGGTGTTAGTTTGCTGTTCTTTCTCTTGTTCTTCCAAATGGACAGTTAATTTCTTCTTTTTTGCTCTTTCTTCCTTTTTGATATAGGCATTTAGGGCAATAAATTTCCCTTTTAGCACTGCCTTTCTGTATCCCATAAATTTTGATATGTTGTGTTTTCATTTCATTTGCCTCAAGATATTTACTGATTTCTCTTGTAATTTCTTCCATGACCCACTGGTTGTTTAAGAGTATGTTGCTGAGCCTCCATATATTTGTGAATTTTCTGGCCCTCTCCCTATTATTGACTTCCAAATTCATTCTCTTATGATCTGAGAAAGTGTTTTGTATGATTTCAATTTTTAAAATTTATTGGGACTTGCTTTGTGACCCCGCACATGGTCTCTCCTTGAGAATGATCCATGAACACTTGAGAAAAAGGTATATCCTGCTGCTGTGGGGTGTAATGTTCTATAAACGTCTGTTAAGTCTAGCTCATTTATTGCATTATTCAAATTCTCTGTTTCTTTATTGATCCTCTGTCTAGATGTTCTGTCTATTGATGAGAGTGGTAAATTGAAGTCTCCAACTATTATGGAAGATGTGTCTATTTCTCTTTTCAGTGTTTGCCTCATGTATTTTGGAGCACTCTACTTCAGTGCATAAATATTTATGACTGTTATGTCTTCTTGTTGAATTGTTCCTTTTATTAATATATAGTGCCCTTCTTTGTCTCTTTTAATTATTTTACATTTGAAGTCTAATTTGTTGGGTATTAGTATAGCTACTCCTGCTCTCTCCTGATTGCTGTTCACATTGAATATCTTTTCTCAACCTTTCACTTTCAACCTACGTTTATCCTTGGGTCTAAGATGCATCTCCTGTAGACAGCATATAGATGGCTCCTGTGTTTTAACCCACTCTGCCAGTCTATGTCTTTTGATTGGAGAGTTTAATCCATTAACATTCAGTGTTATTACTGTAAGGGCAGTACTTTCTTTTACCATTTTGCCTTTGGATTTTATAGGTCATATTTAATTTTTCTTCTTTTTTACTTTTACTGATACTCTTCATTTCTACACTCTTCTCCACCCTCTCTCTCCTGTCTTTTCCTATCTGTCTCTAGTGCTCCTTTTAGCATTTCTTGCAGAGCCGGTCTCTGGGTCACAAACTCTCTCAGTGATTTTTTTCTCTGAAAATGTTAATTTCCCCATCATTTTTGAAGGATAATTTTGCTGGATATAGAATTCTTGATTGGCAGTTTTTCTCTTCTGGTATTTTAAATATATCATACCACTGTCTTCTTGCCTCCATGGTTTCTGCTGAGAAATCTATGCATAGTCTTATTGTGCTTACTTTGTATGTTATGGATTTTCTTTCTCTTGCTGCTTTCAAGATTCTCTTTCTCTTTTAAATCTGACATTCTGATTAGTGAGTGTCTTGAAGTGTGCCTATTTGGATCTATTCTGTTTGGGTACACTGTACTTCTTGGATCTGTAGTTTTAAGTCTTTCATAAGAGTTGGGAAATTTTCAGTGATAACTTCTTCTATTAGTTTTTCTCCTCCTTTTCCCTTCTTTTCTCCTTCTGAGACACCCACAACACATATATTCATACCTTCATGTTGTCATTCAATTTTCTGAGTCCCTGCTCATATTTTTTCACTCTTTTCCCTATATATTCTTTTGCTTGTTGAATTTCAGATGTCCCATCCTCCAGTTCACTAATCCTTTCTTCTGCCTCTTGAAATCTAACATTGTAGCTTTCCATTGTTTTTTTTTTCATGTCTTTTACTATGCTTTTCATTCCCATAAGTTCTGTGATTTCTTTTTTCAGACTTTCAATTTCTTCTTTCTGTTTATTCCTTGCCTTCTCTATATCCTCCCTTAATTCATTGATTTGATTTTTGATGAGGTTTTCCATGTCTGTTCAAACTTTCTGGATTAATTGTTTCAGCTCCTGTATCTCATTTAAATTGTTGGTTTGTTCTTTTGATTGAGCCATGTCTTCAGTTTTCCTACTATGATTCATTATTTTTTGCTGGCATCTGAGCATTTAATTTCTTTCAACTTGCTGGGTCTCACCCTCAGGGAAAACTGATGCAGGTGACTCTTTCCTTCTGAGAGGCAGACCCTGCTAAGGGGGGAAAACAGGTACCATACAGGCAGGGCAAGAAACAAGAAAACAAGAACTGAAAAACTCTGATCTGTTAAACAAAACTAATGTTCTAGTTTGCTAGCTACCAGAATTCAATATACCAGAAACAGAATGGCTTTTTAAAAGGGAGAATTTAACGAGTTGCTAGTTTACAGTTCTAAGGCCGAGAAAATGTCCCAATTAAAACAAGTCTATAGAAATGTCCAATCAAAGGCATCTAGGAAAAGATATCTTGGTTCAAGAAGGTCGATGAAGTTCAGGGTTTCTCTCTCATCTGGAAAGGCACATGGTGAACATGGTCACGGTTCCTCTCTTGGCTGGAAAGGCACATGGCGAATATGGTGTCATCTGCTAGTTTTCTCTCCTGGCTTCTGGTTTCATGAAGCTCCCTGGGAGGTATTTTCCTTCTTCATCTCCAAAGGTCGCTGGCTGGTGGACTCTGTGCTTCGTGGTGCTGCAGCATTCTCTGCTCTCTCTGAATCTCTCATTCTCTTCTTTTATAGGACTTCAGAAACTAATCAAGACCCACTCAAATGGGTGGAGACATGTCATCCCCTAATCCAGTTTAACAACCACTCTTGACTAAATCACATCAACCAGGGAGATGATCCAATCACAATTTCAAACATACAGTATTGAATAGAGATTATTCTACCTTTATGAAATGGGATTTATATTAAAACATGGCTTTTCTTAGGGGGCATGCTTCTTTTCAAACCAGCACAACTAATTAGCCTGTTCTGGAGATTGTTTTCACTTTTTTTTACTTAGGATTTTCTTGTTGGATGTCTTTGTTGTCTATCTGTTCTTTGACATTCAGTTCAGCTTATTCTAGACCTCTAGTTTAGGTTTTGTTTAACAGATCAGAGTCTTTCATGGCAGATACGAAAAACCCACCTCTTATTCGATGGTGAGAGACTGAAAGTCTTCCTGAGTAACTCAAGAACAAGACAAGGATGCCCTCTATCACCACTATTATTCAACATTGTATTGGAAGTCTAGCTAGAGCAATCAGGCAGGAAAAAGAAATAGAAGTCATCCAAATGGAAAAGAAGAAGCAAAACTTTCATTATATGCAGATGACATGATATCATACTTGGAAAATCCTGAGAAATCTACAACAAAGTTATTTGAGCTAAGAAACTAATACAGCAAGGTGGCAGGATGTAAAATCAATGTATCCAATCAGTAATGTTTCTATACACAAGCAATGACGAAACTGAGGAGTTAATTTAGGGAAAATTTTCATTCAAAATAGCAACTAAAAGTATCAAGTATCTAAGAATGAACTTAACTGGGGATGTAAAGGACCTGCAGACAGAAAACTACATAACATTGCTAAAAGAAATCACAGAAGAGCTAAAAAGGTGAAAAGACATCCCCTGCTCATGGATAGGAAGGTTAATTGTAATTAAGATGTCAGTTCTACGTAAGCTGATCTACAAATTCAATACAGTATCAATCAAAACCCCAATAACCTACTTTGATGACATGGAAAAGCTAGCTACCAAATTCATCTGGAAGGGAAGTAGACCCCAAATAGACAGAAAAATCCTAAAAAAGAAGATTGAAGTGGGAGGATTAATATTCCCTGATTTCAAAGCTTATTATGAAGTCACAGTAGTCAAAACAGCATGTTACTACCAAAAAGATAGAAGCATTGACCAATGGAATTTAATCAAGAGTGCAGAAATAGACCACAAAATCTATGGTAAACCTCTCTTCACAAGGCCCCAAATCTACTGAATTGGAACAAAATAGTCTTTTCAATAAATGGGCATGGGGGAACTGGATGTCGTTAACCAAGAGAATGAAAGAGGACTTTTACCTTACACCCTATACAAAAATTAACTCAAAGTGGATCAGGCACCTAAATATAAGAACCAGTACAATAAAACTCTGAGAACAAAATGTAAGGAAACATTTTCAAGAACTAGTCATAGGAGGTAGCTTCCTAAACTTTATACCTAAAAGCACCAGCAACAAAAGAAAGAATAGATAAATGGGAACTTCTTAAAATCAAATGCTTTTTTTGTTTGTTTGTTTTTATTTTTTTTCTTTTTCTTCTTTTACATAAACAGGCACTGAGGATTGAACCCAGGTCTCTGGAATGGCAGGCTAGAATTCTGCCACTGAACCACTGTTGCACCACCCAATTCAAATGCTTTTGTTGCTCAAAAGACTTTGTTAAAGATGAGTAGGCATCCAACTCAATGGGAGAAAATATTTGGAAATCACGTATCAGATAAAGGTTTGATATCCTGTATACATAAAGAAATCATGCAACTCAACAACAAAAGCACAAACAACCCAATTATAAATTGGGCTAAAGATATGAATAGGCATTTTTCTGAAGAGTGAATACAGATGGCTAAAAAGTACATGAGGAGATGCTAATTTTCACTGGCTATGAGGGAAATGCAGATCAAGACTACAATGAGATACCACCTCATACCTATAAGAATGTCTGCCATTAGACAAACAGGAAACTTCAAATGTTAAGGAGGATGTGGAGAAATTGGGATACTAATGCACTGCTGGTGGGAATTGTATAATGGTGCAGCCACTGTGGAAGACTGTTTGGCGGTTCCTTAGGAAACTATATAATTTAGTTTCCTTAGGAAACTAAATTATTGCCCTATAATCTAGCAATAGTACTACTTGGCATATACCCAGAAGAGGTGAAAGCAATGACACAAACAGACATTCGCACACCAATGTTCATAGCAGCATTATTTACAATTGCCAAAAGTTGGAAACAATCCAAGTGCCCATCAACAGAGGAGTGGACTAACAAAATGTGGTATATACATATGACAGAATATTATGCAGCAGTAAGTCAAAATGATGTCCTGAAGCACATGACAAAGTGGATGAACCTTGAGGACATAATGCTGAGTGAAATAAGCCAGACACAAAAGGAAAGACACTGTATGATTCTGTGTTTATGACTATGGTAAAGGTAAAGTCATGGGTTTATAACACAGAATAAAGTGACCGAGAGATACATAGAAGCTAGAGATGGGTGAACAGTTAGCTAATGACGTTGATCTTAAATGTAATGGAAAAGATAGTTCTGAAGGCGGTTTATTAGTGGGTCTATAAGTAATATTGCCATATTGAAGGTGAACGTGATTGAAAGAGGCTGTATAGACCCATGTGTCCTAGCAATTAATGCTACAAATATAAATAAGTTCTTGTATGAACTACTTGAAAGGTATGAATCTTGTACAAAGAGCATATAGTTTGGGGATTTGGGAGAAAACTGCATTTGCATGCTATGGGCTATGTTTAACAGGAAAACATCAACAGTACCACAGCAATACCAGGGCTAAATGATGGGGGAAGAGACAAGAGTTAAGGGGAAATTTCGATTTTTCTGTTTGGTGAGGGTGTGTTTATCTGTAATTTTTCTCTTGGGAATAATGAAATTGTCTAAAATTGAGAGTGTTGATGGGTTGTTGACTTTTGGTATTATGTATAATGCTCAAAGGATGAAGGTGGCAGAAGGGTAAACTGACTGAGAAGTAGAACAGTGAATGATGGTTTATACATATGAACAGATTTTGTGCTGCTACAACAGGAACAAAATTGTGAGGCATATAACATTGCAATTGAACCTGTGGGACATTTGTGAAGCATAATAAGCCAGAAACAAAAGAGCAAATATTGTATGATCTTATTTAGAAATAAGAAAACAAGGACTAGATCATAAGCTCTTATAATAGTCACATTTAGTCTGGAGTGATAATTGCTATCTCTGGATTTTGAGAACCTGTGCTATATATGTATAACCTGGTATTTAGAGATAAGAATGAAGCTGATCAGATCAGGATTAAGGTAATTCAGAATATAGGGGTAAAGAAGTCATTGT
Organism: Tamandua tetradactyla; assembly: GCF_023851605.1. Classification (NCBI taxonomy): domain Eukaryota; kingdom Metazoa; phylum Chordata; class Mammalia; order Pilosa; family Myrmecophagidae; genus Tamandua; species Tamandua tetradactyla. Next base: position 12,166,627 of record NC_135338.1, read on the forward strand.
CTGCATTTAGAACTTCACCTACTCTATGAGACCAAAGGAGAAAAGGCTCATTTTGTCCAGAACCTAAATTTTCTGTAGCATATAATCTAACTCAATTTGTTTGGATAAATCATTTAAACAACCCAAACACATCCCAGAGTATAATAAGCACATAATAAAAAATTATTGGCAAGACTTTTATTCTGTGAAGATGGCCAACTAGAGTAGCTTGAAATTAGCCCTGCTCCATGGAAAAGTTAGAGAAGGGACAGGAGGGCAACTGAGGTGGCAATTCAGGAGTGCGGCTGACCTGGGAGATTCTTCTGCACCACATGGGGCAGCTCTGGTTGCAGAGGCTGAGGAACTGAGAGGCAGAAAGCTGGAGCCTGGCACAGAGGTGTGTAAGCATGGAGCCTGCGAAGTGCAAGGATGGGAGCCCAGGACTAGAAAGTAAGTGAGGTTGTGTTCTTTGGGTGCACTACCCTCACCAGCACAGCCCTGTGACCAGCAACTCACCCTAAACCCCATGTACCTGAATCATGTCACCTGCTCCCGTTCCTGGTGCTCCAGGCACCCCCACCCTCACAGCCCCCAGTGCATGTACCTGCCCCACACCCTCACCCCAAGTGCAGCCCAACCCACTTCTCCTGCACCCCTCCTGACCACTACCTCCCCCTCCTGTACCCTTTATGGCAGCACATAAAGGCTGTGGGCACTAACCTCCATGCCTAGGCTACCCCTGTCCCCCACCCATAGTGTCACACAGCCTCACCTCATCCTCCCTGACCTCAGCACATCTGTTTATGGCACTCCCAGGCCCATACATGTACACGGGCCCCCAATCACATCATTCAGCTCTGGGAACCGCACTTTACAGCAGTACTAGAACCACACATGTGCACAGCCCTCAGCCTCACTTCCCAGCTCTGAGAAAGTGGTGACCTACACAGCTGGGTCGCATCTGCCCCCAATCCATGAAGGCATAACACCAACCTGCTGCTACAGCTCTACACATGTGCACAAAGGGCCCCCTGCTTTAGACCAGAGCACACCAGGGTTACACCCCACAGACCGGGGCACAGCTACATCCTCCTTGGCCACTGGGCACCCACATTCACAAACATCAGTATAACATCCCCAACCTGCACCTATACCTGCCCTGAAACAAATCACTGTACTGAATACTCCACCCTGTGCCCTGCTCCCTGCCCTACAACCATCCCACAAACACAAGGCCTTAGACTACTGAAAGAAGTCAACTCCCAAAGTAAATCAATCAAGATATTTACATGCTATGAAGACAGCAGAAGATCACCAAGCATATCACAATGAAGACAGATGTAGCCCTGCCCAATGACCAAATTAAAACACATGAGGAGACACAGACATTGGAACAGCTAATCAAAGATGTTCATACAACACTACTTAATAAAATAAGCAGGATAGCAAATGATGTAAAGGAGATCAAGAAGACAGCAGACGAGCACAAAGAGGAATTTGAAAGAATAAATAGAAAAATAGCAGAAATCATGGAGATTAAAGACTCTATTGACCAAATAATAAACATACTAGAGACACACAACACCAGGTTTGAAGAGACAAAGAAAGAATAAGTGATATAGTGGACAGGATAATTGACTTCAAAGACTCAAAACAGCTAATGTCAAAAGAGATGGAAAAAGTTGAATGGGAACTCAGGGAAATGATAGACAAAACAAAGCCCTCAAATATAAGAATCACTGGTGTCTCAGTAGGAGAACAGAGGAGTAAAGGGCTAGGAAGAGTAGTTGAGGATATAAGGGAGAAAACTTCCCAACCCTCATAAAGGGCATAAATATACAAGTCAAAGAAACCCAACAAACTCCAAACAGGATAAACCCAAATAGGCCTTCCCCAAGGTGCATACTAATCAGTCTGTCACATTTTGAAGAGAAGCAGAAAATCCTCAAAGTGGCATGAGAAAAACAATTTATTACATACAAAGGGAAACCAAATAAGACTGAGTTCAAACTACTCAACTAGCACCCTGGTGGCAAGAAGGCAGTGATATGATATATTTAAGATCCTGAAAGAGAAAAACTTCCAGCCAAGAATTCTGTACCCAGCTAAATTGTCCTTCAAAATTGAGGGAGAGATTAAAGTTTTAACAGACAATGAAGCTCTGAGAGAATCTGTCAACAAGAGACTGGCCCTAAAAGAAATACTAAAAGGAGTTCTGCCAGCTGAAAAAAAAGACAGGAGAGAGAGGTCTGGAGGAGGGCATAGAATTGAAGAGTACCACTAAGGGTAATTTAATGAATACAAAGAGAAAAAGGGAAAAGAATGTATAGATCTGACAAATAAAATAAAAAGGATAAATGGTGGAATCAAGAAACACCTTTTCAGTAATAACTTTGAATGTTAACAGTCTAAACTTAACAATTAAAAGACGCAGATTGGTAGAATGGATTAAGGAACATAATCCAGCTAAATGCTGCTTACAAGAGACTTATTTTAGACACAAAGAGGCAGATAGATTGAAAGTAAAAAGATGGAAAAAGATTTTCCATACAAGTTGTAACCAAAAGAAAGCAGGAGTAGCTATACTAATATCGGACAAAACAGACTTTAAATGTAAAGACATTATAAGAGACAAAGAAGCACACTATATATTAATAAAAGGGACAAGTCACCAAGAAGATATAACAATCATAAATGTTTATGCTCCCAGTCAAGGACATTCAAAGTACATGAGACAAACATTAGCACAACTGAAGGGAGCGATAGGTGTTTCAACAATAAATGTAGGAGACTTCAATACACCACTCTCCTCTATAGATAGAACAACCAGACAGAAGATCAACAAGGAAATAGAGAAGTTAAATAACTTGATAAATTCATTAGACCTAACAGACATATATAGGTCATTGCACCCAAAGTACAAGGTTATACATTCTTCTCTAGTGGTCGTGGAACATTCTCCAGGATAGATCATATGCTGGGGCACAAAACAGGTCTCTATAAATTTAAAAATATTGAAATTATTCAAAGCACTTTCTCTGATCACAATGGGATGAAGGACGAGAATATTCACAAATATATGGAGATTAAATAATACACTCTTAAACAACCAGTAGGTCAAAGAAGAAATTGCTAGAGAAATCATGGGCTATCTGGAGGTGAATGAAAATGAGAATATAACTTATCAGAATTTATGGGATGTGGCAAAGACTGTGCTGAGAGGGAAATTTATTGCCTTAAATGACTATATTAAAAATCAAGAAAAAGTAAAATTGAGGACTTAACAGTAACCCTGGAGGAACTTGAGAAAGAACATCAAACTAACCCCAAAGCAAATAAGAGAAGAGAAATAACAAAGATTAAAGCAGAGATAAATAAATGGAAGAACAAAAGACCAATAGAAAGAATCAATAAAACCAAAAGTTGATTCTTTGAGAAAAATCAATAAAATTGATGGGCCACTAGTAAAACTGACAAAGAAAGAAAGAGAGAGGATGCAAATAAATAAAATCAGAAATGAGAAGAGGTGCGTTACCACAGACACTGAAGAAATAAAAGAAATCATAACAGGAGACTATGAACAACTATACACCAACAAATAAAACAACTTAGATGAAATGGACAAATTCCTGGAGACACACAAACAATTTACACTGACTCATGAAGAAATTGACGATCTCAACAAACCCATCACAAGCACAGAGATTCAATCAGTCATCAAAAATATTCCTACAAAGAAAAGCCCAGAGCCAGATGGATTCACAGGGGAATTTCATCAAACATTCCAGAAAGAACTAACACCAATCCTACTCAAACTTTTCCAAAAAACTGAGGAAAAAGGAGCTCTGCCTAATACATGTTATGAAGCTAATATCATTTTAATACCAAAACTGGATAAAGATACTATAAGAAAGGAAAACTACAGGCCAATTTCCCTAACGAACATAAATGCAAAAATTCTCAGTAAAATATTAGCAAAGCACATCCAACAGCATATTAAAAGAATTATACACTATGACCAAGTGGGGTTTATACCAGGAATGCAAGGATGGTTCAACAGAAGAAAATCAATTAATGTAATACAGCACATTAACAAATCGAAAGGGAAAAATCACATGATCATCTCGATTAATGCTGAAAAAGCATTTGACAAAATTCAGCATCCTTTCTGAAGAAAACACTCCAAAAGATAGGAATTAAAGGTAACTACCTCTTTCAATAAAGAAAATATATTTAATAAAAACTGAGAGCCAGCATTGTACTCAATGTAGAGAGAGACTGAAAGCTTTCCCCTTAAGATCAGGTATAAGACAAGGATGCCCATTGTCACTACTATTATTCAACACTGTGTTACAAGTTCTAGCTAGAGCAATCAAGCCCCCAAATCCTCTGAACTGGACAAAATAGTCTTTTCAGTAATGGGGCATAGAAGAACTGCATATTAATAGCCAAAAGAATGAAAGAGGACCCCTATCTTACACCCTACACAAAAATGAACTCAAACTGAATCAAACACCTAAATATACGAACTAGCACCATAAAGCTTCTAGAAGAAAATGTAGGGAAACATCTTCAAGACCTAGTAATAGGAGGTATCTTCCTAAACTTTATACCCAAAGCATAAGCAGCAAAAGAAAAAATATACAAATGGGAATTCCTCAAAATCAAATGCTTCTGCCCCTCAAAGGACTTTGTAAAAAAGGTGAAGAGGCATCCAACTCAATGGGAGAAAATATTTGGAAATCACGTATCAGACATAGGTTCAATTTTCTTTATATACAAAGAAATCATACAACTCAACAACAAAAGAACAAACAATTCAATTATAAAATGGGCTAAAGATATGAATAGACATTTTTCTGAAGAGCAAATACAGATGGCTCAAAAGTATATGAAGAGATGCTCATTTTCACTGGCTATGAAGGAAATGCAGATCAAGACTACAGTGAGATACTACCTCACATCTCTAAAGATGTCTGCTATTAGACAAACAGGAAACTTCAAATATTGAAGAGGATGTGGAGAAATTGGGATACTAATGCACTGCTGGTGGGAATGTATAATGGTGCAGCCACTATGGAAGACTGTTTGGCGGTTCCTTAGGAAATTAAATATCGAGGGGCCCTATAACCCAGCAATAGCACTACTTGGCATATACCCAGAAGAGCTGAAAGCAATGACACAAACAGACATTCGCATACCAATGTTCATAGCAGCATTGTTCACAATCGCCAAAAGATGGAAACAAATCAGATGACCATCAGCAGATGAGTGGATCAACAAAATGTGGTTTATACATAAGATGGAATATTATGTAGCAGTAAGACAAAATGATATCCTAAAGCACATGACAAGATGGAAGAGCCTTGAGGACATAATGATGAGCAAAATTAGCCAGACACAAAAAGACAGATACTGTTTGATTCCACTTTTATGAGCAGCATAATGGTATAATCAGAGGTTTATAATATAGAATGTAGGGGACTTAGAGATACATAGAAGCTAGAGATGGATGAACCGTTAGCTAATGATGTTGAACTCCATTATAAGTGAATAGATAGGAGTGAAGGTGATTCTCTAGTGGGTCTAGAAGTAATACTACCATGTTGAAGATGAACAAGATTGAAAGGGATTGTATAGACATGTCCCATTGACTCACACTAGAAGTATGGATGAGTTTTTGTAAGAATTACTTCAAAGATAGGATTCTTGTATAAAGAGTGTTTAAGTCCAGGGTACAGGGGAAAACTGCTATTGCATGCTATGAGCTATGTTCAAAAGGAAACCATCAGCACTACCACAGCACTACCACAGAGGTAAATAATGGGTGAGGGGCAAGAGTTAAGAGGAGGTTTAGATTTCCCATTTGTTGAGGGGGTGTTTATTGGTTTTCTGACTCTTTGGAATAATGAAATTATCTAAAATTGAGAATGTTGATGGACTGTGGACTTTGGGCCCTCTACATGATGCCCCATGAATGCAGGTGGCTGAAGGATGCACTGACGGAGAAGCAGAACAATGGTGTATACTTATGAATGAAGGTTGTGCTGCTACAAAAAGAAGCAATGCTATGAGGCATGCAATGATGTGAATGAACAAGTGGGACATTTGGTGAGACGAAATAAGCCAGGAACAAAAAAACAACAATGGGTTGGTCACCTTTGGAAAATGCTTATAAGAAAACAGGGGCCTAGACTGTAAGCTTTTAGAGCAGACAAGACACATTAAGTCTGGAGTGGTGATTATTATTTCTGGATTTTGAGCATCTGTTTTATATATATAACCTGATATTTAGAGATAAAAATGAAGCCAACCAGGTTGGGGTTAAAGTAATTCAGAACATAGGGGTAAGGAAGACAGTGTCTATATTTTAGAAACACACATACTGTTTGAGACCAATGAAAGAAAGTTTTATTTGATCTGGAACTGAAATTTTCTGTAGTACATAATCTTATTCAACCTATCTGTATAGCTCATTTGAACAACTGAAACACAGGAAGCACAGAATTAAAAAGAGGTCCTTTAATCCTTTATCAATTATTGCAATGCCTGGAAACATCCTAGAGTATATTAAGCAGATAATAAAAAAGTATTGGGCGCCATCCTCTCCCTCTTTGTCCACCGGCCCGGCGCGTGGCACCCACGCCCCGCCAGCCAGCCAGCCCGCCCGCCTTCCTCTCCCTCTTTGTCTGCCGGCCCGGCGTGCGGCGCCCACGCCCCGCCAGCCAGCCAGCCCACCCGCCCTCCTCTCCCTCTTCCCCCTTCTGCTCCGGCGGCACTCCATCCACCATCTTATCCTTCCCTTTCTCCTCCTGCTCCGGCGGCTCTCCAACCACCACTGTGCCCTCTTCCGCCTTCACCGGCTCCTCCACCACCGGCCTCGACAGCCTTGCCACCCTCACCGTTCCTCCTCCAGAACAGCTACTGGGGGAGTGGAGACAATACAGAGCAGCTCCCGGAGCCACGACAGAGATCAAAGGGACAGCGTACCCCATCCTGGAACAGCTGACTGTCTGGGAGAACCAGCTACGGTGAGATCGCCGAGGGGCGCGGGCTTTCCCGGGCGGGATGGCAAGCGGCCGGAGTCCCTCCCTTCCTCCTTCCCAGGCCAGCTGGCAGAATTCGGCAGGCGGTCCTCTTGGGCCATGGTGGCTGGCGCCCCCACCACGCGAGGCCCCCCGGACCATCTGAGAGAGTTGGGTCGGAAATCCCCAGACTGCGGAGAACGGTGACCGGGGGGGTCCCTTCCAAACATGTGACTCCCCGATCCGGCTGGGAACAGTGCACTCTCCCAGGCTGCGGCAGCTGGCGCCCTCCCGCCACGCTTGGCGCCCCGGGCCGACTAGGAAATTCGGTCGGGCGCTCTCCCGTGCTGCGGTGGCTGGCGACCCTCCCCACGTTCGGACCCCCAGGTTGGCTGGCACTCTTCCAAGACGCTTTGGCTGCCAAACCTCCCCTACGGCGAGAGTTTTCCAAAGTTAAAGGACCCACAGCAACTTTCACTGGTGGAACCCGTAGACAAACGTGTGCCACAAGCACCACCTACTGGGCAGGATAAGAAAAACAGAACCCAGAGATTTCACAGAAAAACCATTCGACCTGTGGGGTCCAACACCCAGGGAAATCTGACTAAATGTCCAGACGCCAGCAGAAGATAACGGATCACGCTCAGAAAATTGAAAATATGGCCCAGTCAAAGGAACAAACCAATAGTTCAAATGAGATACAGGAGCTGAAACAACTAATGCTGAATATACGAACAGAAATGGAAAACCTCTTCAAAAACGAAATCGATAAATTGAGGGAGGACATGAAGAAGACATGGACTGAACAAAAAGAAGAAATAGAAAAACTGAAAACAACAAATCACAGAGCTTATGGAAGTGAAGGATAAAGTAGAAAAGATAGAAAAAACAATGGATACCCACAATGATAGATTTAAAGAGACAGAAGATAGAATTAGTGATTTGGAGGATGGAACATCTGAATTCCAAAAAGAAACAGAAACTATCGGGAAAAGAATGGAAAAATTTGAACAGGGTATCAGGGAACTCAAGGACAATATGACCGCACAAATATACGTGTTGTGGGTGTCCCAGAAGGAGAAGAGAAGGGAAAAGGAGGAGAAAAACTAATAGAAGAATTATCACTGAAAATTTCCCAACTCTTACGAAAGACCTAAAATTACAGATCCAAGAAGTGCAGCACACCCCAAAGAGATTAGACCCAAATAGGCGTTCCCCAAGACACTTACTAGTTAGAATGTCAGAGGTCAAAGAGAAAGAGAAGATCTTGAAAGCAGCGAGAGAGAAGCAATCCATCACATACAAGGGAAACCCAATAAGACTATGTGTAGATTTCTCAGCAGAAACCATGGAAGCTAGAAGACAGTGGGATGATATATTTAAGTTACTAAAAGAGAAAAACTGCGAACTAAGACTCCTATATCCAGCAAAATTGTCCTTCAAAAATGAGGGAGAAATTAAAACATTCTCAGACAAAAAGTCACTGAGAGAATTTGTGACCAAGAGACCAGCTCTGCAAGAAATACTAAAGGGAGCACTAGAGTCAGAACTGAAAAGACAGAAGAGAGAGGTATGGAGAAGAGTGTAGAAAGAAGGAAAGTCAGATATGATATATATAATACAAAAGGCAAAATGGTAGAGGAAAATATTATCCAAACAGTAATAACTCTAAATGTTAATGGACTGAATTCCCCAATCAAAAGACATAGACTGGCAGAATGGATTAAAAAACAGGATCCTTCTATATGCTGTCTACAAGAAACACATCTTAGACCCAAAGATAAATATAGGTTGAAAGTGAAAGGTTGGGAAAAGACATTTCATGCAAATAACAACCAGAAAAGAGCAGGAGTGGCTATACTAATATCCAACAAATTAGACTTCAAATGTAAAACAGTTAAAAGAGACAAAGAAGGACACTATATACTAATAAAAGGAACAATTAAACAAGAAGACATAACAATCATAAATATTTACGCACCGAACCAGAATGCCCCAAAATACATGAGGAATACACTGCAAACACTGAAAAGGGAAATAGACACATATACCATAATAATTGGAGACTTCAATTCATCACTCTCATCAATGGACAGAACATCTAGACAGAGGATCAATAAAGAAATAGAGAATCTGAATATTACTATAAATGAGCTAGACTTAACAGACATTTATAGGACATTACATCCCACAACAGCAGGATACACCTTTTTCTCAAGTGCTCATGGATCATTCTCAAGGATAGACCATATGCTGGGTCACAAAGCAAGTTTTAGGAAATTTAAAAAGATTGAAATGATATACAACACTTTCTTGGATCATAAAGGAATGAAGTTGGAAATCAATAATAGGCGGAGTGCCAGAAAATTCACAAATACGTGGAGGCTCAACAACACACTCTTAAACAACAAGTGGGTCAAAGAAGAAATTGCAAGAGAAATTAGTAAATACCTAGAGGCAAATGAAAATGAAAACACAACATATCAAAACTTATGGGACACAGCAAAGGCAGTGCTAAGAGGGAAATTTATTGCCCTAAATGCCTATATCAGAAAAGAAGAAAAGGCAAAAATGCAGGAATTAACTGTCCACTTGGAAGAACTGGAGAAAGAACAGCAAGCTAACCCCAAAGCAAGCAAAAGGAAAGAAATAACAAAGATTAGAGCACAAATAAATGAAATTGAAAACATGAAAACAATAGAGAAAATCAATAAGACCAGAAGTTGGTTCTATGAGAAAATCAATAAGATTGATGGGCCCTTAGCAAGATTGACAAAAAGAAGAAGAGAGAGGATGCAAATAAATAAGATCAGAAATGGAAGAGGAGACATAACTACTGACCTCACAGAAATAAAGGAGGTAATAACAGGTTACTATGAACAACTTTACGCTAATAAATACAACAATTTAGATGAAATGGATGGGTTCCTGGAAAGACATGAACAAACAACTTTGACTCAGGAAGAAATAGATGACATCAACAAACCAATCACAAGTAAAGAGATTGAATTAATCATTCAAAAGCTCCCTAAAAAGAAAAGTCCAGGACCAGACGGCTTCACATGTGAATTCTATCAAACATTCCAGAAAGAATTAGTACCAACTCTCCTCAAACTCTTCAAAATAATCTAAGTGGAGGGAAAACTACCTAATTCATTCTATGAAGCCAACATCACCCTCATACCAAAACCAGGCAAAGATATTACAAAAAAAGAAAACTACAGACCAATCTCTCTAATGAATATAGATGCAAAAATCCTCAACAAAATTCTAGCAAATCGTATCCAACAACACATTAAAAGAATTATACATCATGACCAAGTAGGATTCATCCCAGGTATGCAAGGATGGTTCAACATAAGAAAATCAATTAATATAATACACCATATCAACAAATCAAAGCAGAAAAATCAGATGATCATCTCAATTGATGCAGAGAAGGCATTTGACAAGATTCAACATCCTTTCCTGTTGAAAACACTTCAAAAGATAGGAATACAAGGGAACTTCCTTAAAATGATAGAGGGAATATATGAAAAACCCACAGCTAATATCCTCAATGGGGAAAAATTGAAAACTTTCCCCCTAAGATCAGGAACAAGACAAGGATGTCCACTATCACCACTGTTATTCAACATTGTGTTGGAAGTTCTAGCCAAAGCAATTAGACAAGAAAAAGAAATACAAGGCATCAAAATTGGAAAGGAAGAAGTAAAACTATCACTGGTTGCAGACGATATGATACTATACATCAAAAACTCAGAAAAATCCACAACAAAATCAGTAGAGCTAATAAATGAGTACAGCAAAGTAGCAGGTTACAAGATCAACATTCAAAAATCTGTAGCATTTCTATACACTAGTAATGAACAAGCTGAGGGGGAAATCAAGAAACGAATCCCATTTACAATGGCAACTAAAAGAATAAAATACCTAGGAATAAATTTAACTAAAGAGACAAAAAACCTATATAAAGAAAACTACAAAAAACTGCTAAAAGAAATCACAGAAGACCTAAATAGATTGAAGGGCATACCGTGTTCATGGATTGGAAGACTAAATATAGTTAAGATGTCAATCCTACCTAAACTGATCTACAGATTCAATGCAATACCAATCAAAATCCCAACAACTTATTTTTCAGAAATAGAAAAACCAATAAGCAAATTTATCTGGAAGGGCAGGGTGCCCTGAATTGCTAAAAACATCTTGAGGAAAAAAAACGAAGCTGGAGGTCTCGCGCTGCCTGACTTTAAGGCATATTATGAAGCCACAGTGGTCAAAACAGCATGGTATTGGCATAAAGATAGATATATTGACCAATGGAATCGAATAGAGTGCTCAGATATAGACCCTCTCATCTATGGACATTTGATCTTTGATAAGGCAGTCAAGCCAACTCACCTGGGACAGAACAGTCTCTTCAATAAATGGTGCCTAGAGAACTGGATATCCATATGTAAAAGAATGAAAGAAGACCCGTATCTCACACCTTATACAAAAGTTAACTCAAAATGGATCAAAGATCTAAACATTAGGTCTAAGACCATAAAACAGTTAGAGGAAAATGTAGGGAGATATCTTATGAATCTTACAACTGGAGGCGGTTTTATGGACCTTAAACCTAAAGCAAGAGCACTGAAGAAGGAAATAAATAAATGGGAACTCCTCAAAATTAAACACTTTTGTGCATCAAAGAACTTCATCAAGAAAGTAGAAAGACAGCCTACACGATGGGAGACAATATTTGGAAACGACATATCAGATAAAGGTCTAGTATCCAGAATTTATAAAGAGATTGTTAAACTCAACAACAAAAAGACAGCCAACCCAATTACAAAATGGGAAAAAAAGACTTGAACAGACACCTACCAGAAGAGGAAATATGGATGGCCAAGAGGCACATGAAGAGATGCTCAATGTCCCTGGCCATTAGAGAAATGCAAATCAAAGCCACAATGAGATATCATCTCACACCCACCAGAATGGCCATTATCAACAAAACAGAAAATGACAAGTGCTGGAGAGGATGCGGAGAAAGAGGCACACTTATCCACTGTTGGTGGGAATGTCAAATGGTGCAACCACTGTGGAAGGCAGTTTGGCGGTTCCTCAAAAAGCTGAATATAGAATTGCCATACGACCCAGCAATACCATTGCTAGGTATCTACTCAAAGGACTTAAGGGCAAAGACACAAACGGACATTTGCACACCAATGTTTATAGCAGCGTTATTTACAATTGCAAAGAGATGGAAACAGCCAAAATGTCCATCAACAGAAGAATGGCTAAACAAACTGTGGTATATACATACGATGAAATATTATGCAGCTTTAAGACAAGATAAACTTATGAAGCATGTAATAACATGGATGGACCTAGAGAATATTATGCTGAGTGAGTACAGCCAAAAACTAAAGGACAAATACTGTATGGTCCCACTGATGTGAGCCGACATTCGAGAATAAACTTGGAATATATCATTGGTAACAGAGTCCAGCAGGAGTTAGAAACAGGGTAAGATAATGGGTAATTGGAGCTGAAGGGATACAGACTGTGCAACAGGACTAGATACAAAAACTCAAAAATGGACAGCACAATAATACCTAATTGTAAAGTAATCATGTTAAAACACTGAATGAAGCTGCATCTGAGCTATAGGGTTTTTTTTGTTTTTTTTTACTATTATTACTACTTTTATTTCTTTTTTCTACATTAACATTCTATATATTTTTTCTGTTGTGTTGCTAATTCCTCTAAACCGATGCAAATGTACTAAGAAACGATGATCATGCATCTATGTGATGATGTTAAGAATTACTGATTGCATATGTAGAATGGTATGATTTCTAAATGTTGTGCTAATTTCTTTTTTTTTTATGTTAATAAAAATTAAAAAAAAAAAAAAAAGTATTGGCAAGGTCCCCTGAAGGAGGGGAGGAAACCTGTGGAATTATTAAACCTTACCATCAGGGAATCCCTTGATACTGTGTCAAATCTTAGGGATACCCAAATCAATAGGCCATACCCTCGATCACAAGGCTTACTCTTGTGAAACTTATGTGGGTAGCAGAGAAGCTTAAACTTCCTATAGGCACGCCTAAGAGTTACTTCTGGAGGACCTCTGTTGCTGCTCAGATGTGGCCTCAGTCTCTCTAAGCCCAATCTGCAAGTGAAATCATTGCTCTCCTCCCTATGTGGGGCATGATATCCAGGGGTGAAAGTTTCTCTGGCGATGTGGGAGATGACTCCCAGGGATGTATTCAGACCTGGCACCATGGGATCAACAATTACATCCTGACCAAAAGAGGGAAAAGAACTGTAACTAATAAAGTATCAGTGTCAGAAAGAGTTTAAATAGAGTTGAGAGGCTACCCTGGAGGTTGCTGTTATGCAAGCTTCAGGTAGACCTTGCTACCTGTCATAACCTGCCAACCCCCAACTAGGACCATTCCAGCCAATCCTAAAGAACACCTAGGACAATATTTATGATTTGACAAGTGTTCCAGCACTAGAGTAACTTTCCAGAAACCTACAATCTCTGGATAGGTCCCTGGTCCAGATAAGTCCTGATACTTAGCCCAGCCTCTCGAATATTAGATAGTTTCATCTCCCTACCGCATCTTAGTGACAGACCCTTCCAATATAAAAAATTTAGAATTGCCATAGCCCAAACAACCCCAATGAGAGGTATGGAAACATCAAAGTTGATGGTGGAATTATACATAGAAGATAGGATTTAACAAATGAATATGAATGCTGAATCATTAAATTGATATCTCTTTTAGTCTCCAGCATTTTAGAGCAGCTAGAAGTAAAAACCTAAAATTGTGAAATTGTAACCCATGTCAAAGTCTGAAATATGTCCTACAACTAATTGTGGTGCTGTTCTTTGAAATTTATAGCTTTTTTGTATATATGTCATTGTTAACAAAAAAAGATGGAAGAAAAGTCGATTGTGATGATAAAAAAGTATGTAAGACCTCTAGCCTCCTATATTCTGGAGGAGCTAAAAGAAAAATATGAGAGGATTGTATGGCAGCCCAGGACAAACTCTGGGTTGTATCCTGTAATCACTTTTTGAAGAGTGCTTTGAAAACTATTGCTTTTTTATTTCTTTGTTTGGTATATATGTTATACTATATAATTAAAAAAGTTACAAAAAAAAAAAAAGGATTGGCAAAGTCTCTTGAGGATGGGAGAAAAAATATGGAACTATTAATCTTTACCACCAGGGAAACCCCTGACACTGTGCCAAACATTAGAGACACCTAAATCAGTAGGCCAAGCCCTTGATCTTGAGGCTTGCTCTTGTGAAGCTTGTGTATGTAGTGAAGAAAGTTAGCTTACTTATAGGTGTGCCTACGAGTTACTTCCAGAAAACCTCTTTTGTTGCTCAGATGTGGCCTTTCTCTCTCTTGAAACTGAACTCTGCAAGTAAAATCATTGCCTTCCCCCCTACATGGGTGCGGAGGGCCAGGAGCAATCAATCAGGCCCAAAGAGGAGCAATCAATCAGGCCTAAGTAGGGAAAGTCCCCACAACATTGGGGCAGAATGTCCCCAAGAGTTAAACAATAACCAATGTTAGGGAACTGAGGGAGTGGGATGTGTTTTGGCAACAGCTAACGGCATTTTTTTTGCTTCTATGATTATGCTTGTTTGCTAGTGCCTGCAAACCCACAACATGATTTTAGCCTTTATAAGCACACCTTGAAAACCTCTGGGGCTGCTCTCTGAATCTCCCTTCTTGGAGGTTTCTAAGGCAGTCACTGGCCAACTAATAAAGACTCCAAACTGTCTTGCAGTTTTGAATCGTGTGGTCTCTCTTTCAGTGCGCCCCACAATAACGGGTGACATCCAGAGGTGAAAATCTCCCTAGCAGCATGAGACATGTCTCCCAGGGATGAGCCTGGCCCTGTCACCATGGGATCAACAATGCCATCTGACCAAAAGGGGGAAAAGAAGTGTAACAAATATGGTATCAGTGGTTGAGAAAGTTCAAATAGAATCGAGAGTCTACTCTGGAGACAACTCTTACAGAAGCTTTAGTTAGACGTTGCTACCTTTCATGGCTTGCCAAACCCCAACCAAAACCATTCTTGCCAATCCTAAAGAACCTCTAGGGCTTTCTATAAGATTCTACAAAGGTTCAAGGCACAAATATTACTTTCTAGAAAACTACAACCTGCAAATGAGTTCCTAGGCCAGATAGATCCTGAAATGCCGAAGGGCCAGCCTCTCCAGAACAATAACCAGTTCCATCCCCTTATCCCATATTATCAGCAGCCCCTTCAACATAAAAAATTTAGAATGGGCATAGCCCAAATACCCTTTAGATAGTGTTGGAAAGATCAAAGGAGAAGGAGGGGTTATAACAGAGAAGATAGGATTTAACAAATGAATGTGATCGCTGAATCATTACATTGATATTTCTCATAGTCTCCAGTGTCTTGGAGTAGTGAGTAGTAAAAACCTAAAACTGTGGAACTGTAACCCCTACCAAACTCTGAGAACTTTCTTACCACTTATTGTTGTGGTGTTCTTTGACATTTATTGGTTTTTTGTATATATGTTCTTTTACACAAAAAAGAAAATAAAAGTTGATTGTGATGATAAATACACAGCTATATGATGATACTCTGAACCACTGATTGTACACTTTGGATGATTACATGGCATGTGAATATATAAAATATATCAATAAAATTGCATTAAAATAAAAATGTCTGAATTAATACATATCACAAAGACACAACAGAAGTAAAGACACAACAGAATTTTCATTGCTAGTTACTAAGAAATATTTGATAGAGTTAATCCTGCATAGTGAATATATGTGATACACACCTTCGTCTTAGTATATACTACTGGGATTTCATTGTAGCCATATCAAGGAAACCCAACCAATAGCTGCTTTTGTTATTTCAAAAGATTCTTATTGCAGAAACGTATGTAGCAATATTTCTTTGAAATGAGCATTCGCTCTATCTCTGCCTATGCTAATTCTAAGGATCAGTCTGGAATATCTGGCTGGCTATATGAAATAAAGATAGTTTGGATATTGATCGAAATGTACACGGTAAAGGTCATTGGTATCTGCCGCTGGGTTTGTAATAGACCTTCATGGGGTCTCAAATAAGTCCAAGTTGGAGAACTCAAATGATCCTTTCTAACAGATCCAAGCTCCATTGTTCAAAGTACAAACCTTGTTTTCTGAGCAAGATTTTATAAATAAATCTTGATTTAAATATTTCCTTGACAACGTTTCTTGATGGTATGTTCTTATGTATTTCTTGAATGAATGACTATAGAACCAGTTAACAAATCAGAGAATGCGGTGATTGGCTCCTCCATGCTATCAGAAGGGAAGGCACTTTTTAAAACACTAACTGTATGAATCACAAGGGGGGAAGAAACTACAAGTTTCAGTAACTTTTAAAGTCAAGGCCAGCCACTTCTGTTAATTATCAGTAGCAGTAAATACTAAGAAGTAATAATATTAAGCACCATGACAGCCTGAATATGTTTAGCAAAGTAATTCCTAAAAGGAATGTTAAGTGAAAAATTAAAGTGCCACATTAAGCCTTAAATCAAATCCACAAGCCTTGGCAAATATCTCTGCTCACTTTTGCTCCTAATGCTTATTATAAATGCTAATGCTAACTTAAATGCTAAATGTCCGTCCCCTTGCTGGCAGCAGAGGTTTGTAAAAAGGGCTGACCTTCAGGAGTGCAACACATGCTAATTAAGACAGAACATCTCACAGAGCTGCCTTGCACAAGTATTATGGGACAGATTTTTCTTTCAAATGAAAGAAATACCATCTCAGAACTACACTGAGGCACATGTAGAATATCAGCATTGCATACCAATGGCACTGTGCCAGTTCTGAACAGTAGCCCAGGAGAGCCCAACATCCCAGCTCAGGCTGAAATTCCAGTTCAGGTGAAAGCAGCGATATTTGGCACTGATCAGGCAAACTACACATGAACCATCACTCAATTCTCACGTTCTTGGAAGAGTTGTAAGCATGCCCACCGTGGGCAAAAGAGAGTGAACGTAGCAACATTACCCCAATAGGTCAAGTTTTTCTAGTTTACTTTCACCACTGGCAATTACTAAGATATTTATTTAGAAACTATTCCCCCCCCCACCCTGAATTTGGCTTCTTTTTAGTAAAGATCGGAAATCAGACATAACTGATTTTTTATGAGGTGGTTTGGTGATGTAGGGTGCCGATTTCTTGATACTTAGCTTTTTCTTTTCTTTTCTTTTAATGAAAGCTGACTTTGACCAGTGTGCAAGACGGGTGGGAGTGGGTGCATGGGTGGTTCAGTGGTAGAATGCTCGCCTTTCATGTGGGACCAAGGTTCGATTCCCGGACCAGGCACCACCCCTGCCCCCCCCACCAAAAAAAATAAAGATACATGGGAGTAAGGAGGCTGGTGTGAAGCCAGGGAAGTGAGGATGGGATTGCGTTGCTGGTCCAGGGCGAAGGGATCAGGACCTGAGCTGGAGGGCCGGGGCATATTTAATTACTTTGATGAGAAAGAGGAAAAGTGAATGTGAAACATGTAGAATCACAGAGTGGACACACAACCCCTAGCTGCTCCCCACCCCCACCTGGCTTGCATGCGTTGTTGCAATGTGCTTGTGCTTTCTATTTTGGTTTTTTTTGACCAATGAAAATGTTCTAAAATTGATTGTGCTGATGAATGCACAACTATGTGATGATACCAATGCTTATGTTTTAAAACACCATTTTCCACCTGTGAAATCAACATGGACTTGGATTGGGAAATGGGTGATATTGGGGCCCCTGACTACCTGTGATAACCGGACCACAGAAACAGCCACAAAATAAGTGTTTGCTGTGGGGCCGGAACCCTTGGCTCTGGTCTTTACTTAAGAAGCAAACTCAAATAGGGGAAGCCAGTGCTTATTCAGAAATGACAGTACAACCGTAAAGTAATACACATTTTGACACAGGCATGGAATTTGGTTTCTGGAATTCCTTCTTTTTCTCACTAATGCGATTTGTATGAAGCATTTGCCCTACCAACGCTTGCCTCCCCAACAGTAGCTCTTAGTGTAGGACAGCTCTGAACACTTTTAGGTCTCCAGGATTGATAATACAAATTTAAAGCCAGTTTCCTCTGGGCACATCACTGCAGTGTGAATGGCTTACCCAGGCAATGATTTGGGAAAACGGGTACTCGACATATTCAAATTGTTTCTGCTTTTCATAATTTATTTGTTTCCCTTGCCACCCTAGTCCAAACTTGCTAATCCCAAGCATTTCTACATTCCTCTAACAGACAATCATAAATTTCCAGAGAAGTAAGTGTCTCTGGGTCTGAAGCATAGTTACATTGTTTGTTTAAGATATTTGGAGACAGGGCCAAATGCAATACAAAACATGGTTTATGGCTTTTCATTTGGCATTGATTTGTGCTTCAAGGCTCAGAGTATCATTTCCTTTGAAAGGTTTTGCATTTTTAATGAGAAAATGTTTTCAATGACAGAGTTCTTGAAGAGCTTTACAGTGTTTAATTTTTGAGAAATAAGTCCATCAAAATAAAGTAGCTTAAAATTTTCCTTTTCACCTTAAATGATTGTTTTTAAAAGGAGTCCTCAAAGTTGTCTTTCCGAGGAGTTTTCCTTACTAAATCCTCTGGTGATATATACCCTGTGGGGCACCAATCAACTGTAAGTATTGACCATATTGTTACAAAAATCCCTTGTAAGAAAGTGACAGCAAGAAACATTACATAACTGCACATACCTTGTGATTGGGCCTAAGCCAGAACCTTTCCCAGGAGCCAAGGAGCCTCAACATGATTGGAGAGAAGACAAATAATCCAGATTCCTAACAGATAGCTGTCTCAAAGGAAGAATTTCACTGAAGTGTGAGCAGACCAGAGACTGATTGTTCAATAGAGAGGGGGGTATCATGTTTCAAGAAATCAATTGCCAATGAACAAGAATTAAAAACAAATTAAAAAGCAAGGTAGCTTCCTGGATGAGAAAAGAAATGTCTTTTCCCTGCTGGACTAGAAGGGGTGAAACAAGGGGGAGATAAGAAAGGACCTAACCTCCCAGGAGGACCACCACCCGTCACAGTGTTGCCTTTCTCCACTCAGGACCTTATTAGGAAAAAGTGGAACAAAGCAAAGAACTATTAGACCCAGGAGAGCAAATGTCAGTCACCTTTGGAAGAGAAAACATTGGTTGCCTCAGAACCACCTGGAAGGCTGAACCACCGGTAGAGTTTCTCGTTCAATGTCTAAAGGGGTCTGAGAGTTAGCGATTCTGACAAACTCCCAGTTGATTTGAAGTTGCTGGTGAAGGGACCACATTTGAAAGCCATCGTTCTAGCATGAGAGCCAAGAAAATGGAAGCACACAAGTTTAAGGTCACCTTGTGATGGATTGAATGTATTCCCTTTGTGGTCTGCACATGTAAACTACAATGGAGACATATACCTGGATAATTAGAGCTTGTAAGCTACTTTTTAATCCATTAAAATATTTCAAACACAGAAGTGTTTTTCTAGGGGTGGGAGGAGTGCAGAGGGAGGTAGGGGGAAGGGGAAGGGATATGTTTCTTAATCTCCCTCCATGACTTGCTTTATTGTCCTTTTTTGTTTTGTGTAGCTATAACAAGGTATTGTTTGCCTTAAGAAGACTCTTTTGACCTATTCTTTAATAATGGCTTTACTCTAGTTCCTGTTTGCACAAGGTCTGGAAAAAATAATGTTAGGAAACGGGGAGTGTGAATGGACAAGATAAGCTAGTTGCAAGATATGTCCTTTTCATATCTCTGATGTCAGTGGGGATAAAGGTCACAGGCAGTCTGAGGATGAGTTTATGATGTATTGTTACATCAAACCAAAGAGATGGTTTCTATTTGTCTTCAGACTAGGCCCTAAATGGAAGCCTCTGGAAGAGGTCATGGAAAAAACTCAGCATCTCTAGGAGTGACTTTTTTTGTCTGCAAAACAACACAAGGAGAAATAATATAAATATTCTCAGTGTTATTTAAACCAACTCATTTCAAATGCCAATTTAAAGTTCTTAACTCCTAATCTATTTTGCCTCCATTTCTAATCTTTGTTTTGTATGTTTGCCTCAGGCTTTCCATTGGGACCTTCTTGTACGTTGCTTAGTTATAGAACCAGTGAGATTATAATCAAGTGTCCCTGAAATTCTAGCATATATAATATTCCCTTGAAGTGAACAGCTCCATCATGAAAAATAAAAGCCCTTTCAAATGCTCTCTAAAACTAACAGCCCAACATAAAAGTTGGGTCTCATGTTGATGGCAGAGGCTTCCATCTCAAGTGCTTCAGAGGAGGGGTCAGGTATTTGGTTTAATCACATAAAACGCCATTGTCACATGGACAAGGGAAAACTCCCCTGTGAGCATTATGAGTCAAATGGTTTTTGAGTCAGGTTTCTGAGAATTGTAACCAAGAGTGCTAAAACCACAGGATGCTTTTGGACTGTAGGGATGGGAGGGAGAGCCCAGCATCCCCGAAACCTCTCTAAACAGAAACAAGGCACAGCTAGTGAGAAGGCTTCTGGTCCAACCAGCACCAACTGTGTTCATTCTTTCTGCATCTCTAGCTGTATCCAATTACCTTAATCATTCTAGACATTAGATAAACTCCTACCTCAGCCTAAGTAGAATCCAGGCCTTGGGACCTCTCTTAGCAGTATGACCCAGCAAGGAAGCACAGTTCTCTTCTGCATCAGCTTACCACTGGGAAACTTAGGCCCCAGGGCTTCCTGTGTCCCACAATAAGAAGCAGAAGTCCCTCTTTGCTCCTAGGGGATCCAGGTGAGTAGAGGGACAAAGGCAACCAGGAAACATATATGGATGCAGCTCTAAAGAAAGACTCCTGCAAATTCAGAAAGTAGGAAATGTCAGCACTTACCCAGTTCCCCCTTTGGTGCATTATAGTTTCTCTAAGGCACATTTCTCCCCCCAATACCAGGTGCCTAGACAGTGTTCTTGCTCCCTAGTGACCTCAAGCTGTGTTTTGGCTTCCCAGTGACCTGTGGGGCTACTCCAGGGCTCTGGATGTACCTCTCAAACCATCCTCTACTTCAAACTTTCCTGTCACTTCTGCCTTATGGAGACCATGTGGTCCAAGCCACAAACAAGTTTACCAGTTGCCTGCAGTGGCAAAAAAAGAATGTGCTAAAGAGAAGCACAAGGTGGAGTACATAAAATGAAACCATCCCAAAGAATCACAATAGAAGGTGTTCTCAATGAAGACAGGAATCTTGTCTGTCTAGTTCACCCCACCATTTCCCAATATCTGGCACAGTATGTGGCACTTAGTAGATGCTTCACAAATATTTATAAACGAACTCAATTAATGAACATATAAACCCAGGGTGGGCTAGGGGCCTGCTCTTATCTCAAGTGCTGGTGATAGAAAGAAATGGATCCACTAGCTCAGCCTTAGGCTTTAGCAACTGATAGAACTGAAGTCCTCAGAACCAGGTGGAGAAGAACTCAGGGAGGCAGCCACCGATGGAGAAGGAGGTGGTATAGGGCCCGAAGGAGGGAAAACACATGTTTATTGCATGCCTTTTTTCACTTTTGCTCTTGAAAAATGCCTTACTGTGTGTGCTTTTATGGATGAGGAAATTGAGGTTAGAGAGGTAAGCTAGTGAGCAGCTGAGCTAGGATATGCATCCAGATATTTTGGATCCAAAGTTCATGCTGATTAGATCAATTGGTGATGAGGAAAGAGGGTAGAGGCTTTCCCCCCACAAATCTGATGGATGATGGCTTAAATTTATTGTAACATCGCCTATGACCCCAATTTGACTCTAGAGGGCACTATTCTCAGCTATACATGGCTCCCAGCTCAGCTTCTCAGTGACTCCTAGTTCACAATTCCTGAGAGAATTGACCCAATCAATTGGCCCGGCTTGAAATGAATAAATACTAACTCATTTAGAATAAGTAAAAACTAAGTACAATCGTAGCTTCATTCCTTCATCTCCTCACTGTTGCTTAACATGGAATGAGATACCTTTAGGAGAGAGTGGAGATGGAAAACCATAACCAGTATTTCTAGGACAAACTGGTGTGGCCAGCATTCTTCTAGGATCCTACTCTTTCTTTCATTCTTCCATGAATATCTATTCCTATTTCCCCACCGAGATGAAAAGCCTATAGTCTCTCTAGTTCTTGCCCAACCACAGATGCATTATATTTCAGTCCGTTGGTGGTTTGAGTCTCAAGTGACTGAAATATGTTAAATATTATATATACTGTGCCAACTTCTGCTGCCAAAGTAAAAAAAAATGATGCTTTGTGGAGTTACTGATAAAATAGGATATTTTCTTCATTCATCTTGTCCTCAGCAGAAGCAAACAGAAACATTGCCCCTCACCCTTCCCTTACCTCCTTATAGATCTAGGCATCTCAAGGATTTTTCTTGTGTATTATGACTAGGGCTCCACATATTAGGACTTCTTCAAGAGAGTAGTATAAAGATCACTGCCTTCTGAGTGAAGAGGTTCTCTGCATGAACTCTGGTTCTGGAGTTGGCTCTCCCCTTGATAATAGTTATGCGGGATCCATCCATTCCAAGGATATATCTCCAGGTAAAGAAGTTGTGGGAGGGCCCCACACAGATTTATCTTCAAGAGAGAACATGATGCGAGGAGCTTTGGATCCAAAGCTGGAGTTGACAGCCTCCAGCTGCCCCTTCTTTGGGATCTACTGCAGCTTTATGCTGAAGCCATGACCTCCCTGAACTACTCTTAGCCAATGGTGAGACTGCCTGGGTTGTTAGAGCTGTGCCTTTCCTGCCCAAATGGGACTCTTCTAATGGGAATCTTTGTTATGGGGCTTCTCATCAGGCTGGTTGACATATCTCAGAGCTGCATTGCAATCTGAGCAATTTCCTGCTCAGTCCTCCTTTCTTCCTTCTTACCTTTCATAATTGTGGCATCTGCATCATGGACTGAAGATTTCCTTACTTTCTTCTACTCAATCTTCATTTTATTCTTCATAGGCATTTTCCCCAATACATAGCCTGCATGTCTATATCTGTATTTATGTCTGCTTTTTAGAGGACCTGAACTGACATGCAATGTTAGAACTCAGGGAAATTGTATGGCACCCAACTGTAGGAAGTAGATGTGGGACTCCTGGGGAAGAAAAGTATCCTTCACAGAAACAGGGATGGCTTCTCAGATTCATTCCTTGAGTTAGTGGCCAATTGGCATTAGTAAAGTGTAAGTAATATTGATTAATAGAGATTAGAATGATATCAGTCTATACAGGAGAGTGAGAATTCCTGTCTGTTGAATAGTTATGGAACTAATTATATTTATAAACTAAATAATTACATTATATATGAAAGAATTAACGCAACTTTCAAAGATGCCTAATGTAAAACAATGTTGGGAGAACCTGACTTTTAAAGGTGTCCATATCGTTGACTTCATAAGTTCCTACACTTCCAGATGAATGAAAAGCTCCTTTCTAGTCATTTCTGAGAAATCCCAACTGTTGTGAAGGAAAAAAGTCCTTGGAATGCAATCAGTTTTACCATGCCTTCCCTCAGGGAATTTGAAGTTTTCTATTTCTTGCATTTTCTTGACCATTCCCCTCCCCCTATTCTTAGTATTCATCTTTGTCTTTCATGATATAAGCTTTTTCCAATGCCTGATAATTCTTGGTTGTCTACAGAGATGTGAAAAAAGTGATAGGAAAGTATATGCGTGAGTGAGGGCTGACAAAAGGTGGACTTTGGTGTTGGATTATCTGGTTTAGTCAATTCACTGGAGAACTTCCAACTTCAGAATTTGGAGGTCTTTTCTCTTAGGTTGATCTGTTTCTCTAAAGAGGAATCTCAAGTCTTTTTCTGGAGTATGTAAACCTGGCTGCAAGTATCCTGTATATTCATTTGAGTGTGTTATAGCAATCAGAAATTTCCACCATTGAGTGACTTTTACTTAGTCCCCCCATTTCGATATGGCACATGCTCTAAAAGCTTTCTCTGGCAGCCCTGAATCTGAGTCTCTTGCGCTCATTTTCTCAACAGCATAAGCCTCTAGTTTTCTGCTCAGATAAGGAAGAGACTTCTGCCTACAGCAAAGAATAGAGAAGAGGATCTGTGAATCTAACTCCTTATATAAACTTTCAGTGAATTCTCCTGTTTTCAACTCTACCTTTCATACCCAGTTTCAGAGGCACTGCTATCTCCCATTCCCAATCTTTCTAAAATTTGTTGCACTATCTCCTCTCCCATTCTCTTTGTCTGGACTTATGTCTCTCTCCATCATCCTTATTTTGATGAGGTTTGATGTAGAACAAAGATAAGTGCATGTGTTCAATCATTCATTTTTATCTGGAAGGTCCTCCCCGTAAGTTCTGGAGGGTCTCTTTAGGGTAGCAAGTATCTCTCTGAGTAGTATAAAGTGGAGTCATCTTTAAGCCTTGAACTACATTAAGCTTGGAAGATCACACTTAACTCCACAATGTGACCCTGAAGAGAATGGGGAACATGTGGAATCTGCTGAGTATGGGTAGAATCAGCTCTAGGCAGCTCACACTTCAATGCACTTGACTTTTTGCATTGTAGTTAATTTTTTTGAGTTGCACAGGATGAGACTACAAATGGGATCTATTGTGCTGAGATAAGCTAAGAAACACACCAAAAATGCTAACTTGATTTTCTTTAGATAGACAAAAATCTCCTGAAAATAAAGGTACCCTCTAAAAATTGGTCTGGCCAAATTGGGAGATTGGTTACAGACAAGGGGATTAATTAAACAAATAAAAATATTGAGAATAATGAAGGGCATATAAATACAGAGGGAAAGAAAGGTAGATTGAATTCTGAAATGTTTGATTGCAATTGGAGATTACCAATATAGTGAGATGCAGATCTGCTTATGTGGATATATGCACTTATTTCAATAATATAGAAAAATAAATGAATTTAGATGTAAGTTCATGGTGTGTGGGTATGCGTGTGCCTATACATGTATTTCTTAGCTTTGTCTACTGAGAGGGAACAGCAATACCCGCAAAGCAATGAGTACATCTTTTAACTAGAGCTTAGCTTTTAAATGCCATTCTTCATTAAAAGCAACCAATTCCCTTTGAAGAAAAGATTGATTCCCAGCACAAGTAGAAAAAGTAAAAGAGGCGCCTGGAACATCTTTCAATATCATAAACCAAGGGAATGCTCAAGAAATGTTGGGCATATTAAAAGGACACAGAAGCCAGGTTGACAAGACTCACATTGGTCAACTCTGGGACAATTTGAGCATCAAAATTAATAATAGCAATGGATTATAGCCCATTAAATAAAATAGGAATCTATGTATTCATACTCAAAAATAATGAATAAATAAATGAGAAGAAGGGAAAACTCTTACAGTTGAAGGCCTATTAATAAATGTAGAAGGGATGATAGAATTAGAAAAATCACCATTCAACAACTGTGATAATAATTCATTTAGGTAAGAAATATCAGTGGATACTAGAACTAGCGAATACATTTTGATGACAGACAGGATATTTGCCCTTTAATATTTAAGTCTTAAAGTATCTCCCCACAAAATATTTTTTAATTGCGAAAGGATAACTTTACAGTGGAGAAGTCTGGCAAGTACCATCTTAATCAAGTCATCAAAGTTAATAACAACAGTAATTAGACAAATTAAAATTATGTACCACCAAATAGGATGCCATGAGACGAACTCTTCCACAATATGTTCCTGCCAAAAATCATAACCTGAATCTAATCATAACGAAACATTGGAAAAATCCAAATTGAGGGATACTCTACAAAATAATAGGCCTGTCCTCTTCGAAATGTCGAGATCATTTAAGTCAAGGAAAAACTGAAAAATGGTTCCATATCGAGGGAGATTAAACAGACACGACAAATAGCACACTCATCTTGGGTTGGATTTTTTTGCGATATAGCAGTGGTTCTCAAAGTGTGGTCCCAGGACCAGAAGCTTCAGCATCATCTGGGAATTTGCTAGAAATGCAAAATTTTGGACCTAGTGCCAAACCTGCAGAATAAAAAATGCTGGGTTTGAGGTCCAGCTTTAAACTGGAGTTTGACAAGACCTTCAATTGATTGTGATGCAGCTGAAGTTTAAGATCCACTGCTTTAATACAATCCACATATTGTTGGGGCATTTGTTGAAACTGTGGAGTAGATAGTAACAAAATATAAAGGTTTATTTCTTTATTTTCATGTCAATGTTTGTAGGAAATGCACACTAAATTATTCAGGGGTAACTGGAAAATTAAACTCTTAAATGGTTCAAGAATAAAAAGTTGTTTGTAATGTATTTGCAACTTTTCTGAAAATTAAAAAATATTTCAAAATAAAAATTTTAAAAAGGTGGGCTTAATGATATATTTATCATGTCAGGAAAACAGTTTACTCATATTAATTCTAACTGCTTTTATGTAAGTTAAACGTGGCAATAAATACAAAGGACATCTATTCCATTACATATATGGTTAAATCTGCTATGGAAAATAGTTTGTTCTCCCAAGAACCATCTGTGTTTATTTTCAGGTTGAACCAACCCTAAGGTTGCTAACATTCTTTAAAACCATGTTGATGAATGACACAATCTCTGAATCACATCAAAGCCAATATGGTTTCTTTGGGGATTCCATATCAGTGGAAAAACATTTCCGCTGAATAGCATCTGCCTGTCCATATGTAGAAAGAGTCAATACACGAAACTGGAAAATAATTGTTTTCAAATAATTGGCTAGATCCACAGATCCCCTTTTTCAGCTGCATTACTAATTGCCTGAATACAATCCATGTTCTGAATTTTTCCCTTGCTGTAGATCCTTTGCAAGACTTTCCATTGCACACAACTAAAATACAACAAGAGCAAAATATAGCCTGAGACAAGTACGTATGTTGGATTAGATTCAAATATGCAGGGCTTTATCTAGAAGGAAAAAAATCCTTTTAGAGTCAGACAGGAAGTGAATCAGGCCCATGGACCTTGGCGAACTGACCAATATGCAAACATTGGTGGTTGGCGGTTGTTTTTCGACTTTGGGTTGTCTACTTTGAAGCCATTGTACAACATCCAAATACCTAGCTTCATTCTCCATGGCATGTTGGTGGTTATGCATTTGCTCTGAAAATGTGAATGGAGAGTTTACTTCCAACTAACAAGTGTTCTTTCCCCAAACATAATCCTTCAGGACTGAATCTGATCAGTTATGTCACAACTGAGGAAGGCAACATTTGTTTTAATGGGGTTTATTTAGAACATCCTGCTGCTAGTATCAGCACAAAGATTGGGCAACTTCCACCAAAATAACTTTCAGTCTACTTATACGCAATTAAATGTTTATTTAAAATTTCCTTTTGGTTTTTA
This sequence comes from Tamandua tetradactyla, assembly GCF_023851605.1. Classification (NCBI taxonomy): domain Eukaryota; kingdom Metazoa; phylum Chordata; class Mammalia; order Pilosa; family Myrmecophagidae; genus Tamandua; species Tamandua tetradactyla. Next base: position 12,194,043 of record NC_135338.1, read on the forward strand.
CTGCTGTAAATGTATTGTTCATTTTTCACATACCAAGCGCTGTTGTTTAGTCTCAAGGGCATTACTTGTTACAAATTTAACAACTGTGACATATTAAAAACAACATTTAGGGAAGAAATTAGGGTTGAGAGGATGTGACCAGATGTTTCCGTGGTGTTTTGCCAAAATGTCACTTAAATGCCAACAAGATTATGAAAGGAATTTTTTCCCAAAGTCTCTCTACCCACTTGACTGTCTCCAAAATATGCTGCTATCATAGTGGTATTAAGAAACCAATTTTTTTTATTAGGAACTTGGGAAACAGAATAACCATGCATAAAATACAGGATTCCCATATTCCACCCTTTTGTTAATAACTTGCCTTGGTGTGAAACACTTGTTACAACTGATAAAAGCACAGTTTATAATTGTACTATTAATTATAGTCTGCGGTTTAAAGTAGGATTCTCTGTGTTTTCCAGTTCCATAGATTTTTAAAAAAATTTTTTATTCTAGTTAGTACCAAATATACAACCTAAAATTTCCCTTGTACCACATTCAAATATATAATTCCATGCTATTAATTACGTTCACAGTATTGTGCTACCATCACCAGCATCCATTACCAAAACTTTTCCATTGTCCCAAATAGAAACTCTGTTCATTTTAAGCCTTAAATCCCAATTCCCTAACCCCATTCCACCTCCTTGTAGCCTATATTCTAGATTCTGACTCTATGAGTTTGCTTATTCTAATTACTTCTTATTTCATACCATGAGATGATACAATATCTGTCCTTTTGTGTCTGGCTTATTTCACTTAATGTGAGGTCTTCCAGGTTCATCCATGTTGTTGAATGTATCAGAACTTCATGTCTTTTGATAGCTGAATAATATTCCATTGTACGTATATTTCACATTTTGTTCATCCACTCTTCACTTGATGGGCACTTGGGTTGTTCTTCTTTCGGCAATTGTGAATAATACCACTCTGAACATCGGCTTGCAAATATCTATTTGAGTTCCTGCTTCCAATTCTTTGGGGTATATACCTAGAAGTGAGATTGCCAGCTATGTCATATGGTAATTCTGTACTTAGCTTTCTGAGCAACCACCACACTGACTTCCCCAGTGGCTGCACCATTGCACATTCCCACCAGCAATGAATGAGCGCTCCTGTTTCTCCACATCCTCTTCAACATTTGCAGTTTTTCTTTTTTTTGTTCATAATAGCCATTATAGTAGGTGTGGAACAGTATCTCATTGTGGTTTTTTTTTTTTTTTTCACATGGGCAGGCACCAGGAATCGAACCCGGGTCTCCAGCATGGCAGGCGAGAGCTCTGCCACTGAGCCACCGTGGCCCACCCAACCTTTAATGGGATCATTGTGGTTTTGATTTGCACTTCCTTAATGGCTAAAGACATTGAGCATCTTTTCATGTGCTTTATGGCTATTTGTATATTTTCTTCTGAGAAATGTCTACTTAAGTCTTTAGCCCATTTTGTAATTAGGTTGTCTTTTTGTTGCTGAGTTTTAGTTATATTCTGGATACTGAACCCTTGTCAGACACGTGGAGGAAACTCATTTAGCTTTTATATTAGTCAGTTTTCTCAAAGATATTTAAAATATTTTCACTGTCATTTTTTCTTGTATAAATCCATCATGGCAATAGCAACAACTTTGTGACCCAAGTTTTCTTATGACTTAAACAGGGATGCTAGAACCCCCCTCATAAATCTCTTTGGAAATTAAATAAGACAATGTAGGTATAGCTCTTAGTTCAGGACCTAATAACAACACATTAAATAGTGTTATTACTATTGCAAATAAAAAGTACTATTTATTGACTGACCTGATTAGGATGCAAGCAGAAACACCAGCCAGGTACCTGGGCACTATACTGATTTATTAGAAAGGTAATCTTCCTTGTAGGAAGGACCTTGTAGGTTCCCCCGTAAGCTCCAGTCTTTTGTTGACATTGTTAATTAGTACTAGGAAGTATAGCCAATCAAGAGGTAGCCACAAAAGAAAGTCATTGATGTTTTCACAGAAATGGAGTGGTAATTAGATTATACTCCTCTGAGCTGATTTTTACATTCAAGAGTATTTAGAAGGAGCCTGTAGGTAAATACAACAGAAGAGATTGACTGAACCCCAAGCAGAGAACCTCACATTTGCTCTCCTTCTGTGGGAATTCTGTTGATTCCAGAGGGTTAATAGAACTTTTTAACAGTAGACTAGGGCTCTGGAGTTTTCATGAGTTGATTCACATTGAAAAATATACAAAAAATATAAAAGCCAGTGAAGCAAAGTCTGTACGAGAGAGGTTTTTCAGGGAAAAGGGATAAGCTTGATCCAAAAATATTTTTGAGGGTGGAGACATTCCAAGCATACCATTCAGTGACTGTGCCAATGGAATGTGGGCACAGCATAGGAACAGTGTCCAAGACTAGAGAGCTCTAGGGGACCAGGAAAATGTTCAGGAGAAAACACAAAGCAGCGAAGAACATCCTCTCCCCCTCCAACCCTCAAGGTTGTTCCTTGTGAATTGTGAATTGTGAATGCTGCATGAATTCTAGAACCATGAACTACGATTCCAAAATTTGGTGCCAAAATAGTTATAACTGCATCTTGGAAAATATGGTGGTTCTGCTCTAGACACACACACACATGCGTACACACATGCACACACATTGAATTGGATGTAGAGATTGAGCAAGTAACAATTTTTACATTTCAGTCCCAAACTGGGTATGACTTGTTGGTTCTTCTCATTATCTTTGACTCTAGGAAGGTAAAACTATCATAATGAAAATTTACCAAATTTTAAAATAAACATAAATATGGACTGCTTTGCCTTTTTTTGGGGGGGGGGGGACATGGGCAGGCTCCAGGAATTGGCATGACAGGCGAGAATTCTGCCACTGAGCTGCTGTTGCCTGCCCTGCTTTGCCATTTTAATCATGAAAAGATAGTCACTTTTAGATGTGGAGGAACATATCCATTTCTTTCCTCCAAATCCTTGAGTAAAGTTTATATGCTCGTTGTTATGGCTGGTGCTGTTTTCCTCATCAGTGTTTGTAATCCTTCAAAATATGAAAGGATTTTGATTGTGAAAAATCCCCATAAGTCCTAAGAACTGTATTGGCCCAAATTCTGTAGCTATGTTTTGTGATTTGAATCTGTTATGTGCCAGAGAAAAGCTTCTTTTAATTCAATGTTGTGGGGGCAGACCTTTTGTTGGGTGGGGCCTTTTGATTACATTGTTTCCATGGAGATGCAACCCCACCCATTCAAGGTGGGTCTTAATCAGCTTGCTGGATTCCTATAAGGGAGAGACATTTTTGGAGAGACCTTAGAGCTGAGAGAAGCCGACAGAGAAAGAAAATACTCCAGTAGAAGCCTGAGGGGCCCACAGGAGCTGAGAGCCATTTTGGAACGAATCTAGGAGAGAAGAGCCAGCAGATGTCACCATATGCTTTTCCATGTGACAGAGGAACCCATATACCATCAGTCTTTCTTCAAGAAAGGTAGCCTCTTGTTGATGCTTTATTTTATTTTATTTTATTTTATTTTGTATTTTGGCATGGGCATGGGCAGGCTCCAGGAATCAAACTCGGATCTCCAGCATGGCAGGTAAGAATTCTGTCACTGCACCACTGTCACAACTCCCTGATGGCTTAGTTGTAATATTTTTATGGCCTTAGAACTGTACATTTGTAACCTAATAAATCCCCTTTGAAAAAGCCAACCCATTTCTGCTATACTGCATTCTGGCAACTTTAGCAAACTGAAACAGAATGGTTATGTTAGTTTGTAGTATATCATCCTCGTTCTTCTATACAGACAAATGAAGGAAATATGAAGGTACCTGGATATTCAAAAAGGACTGAGGATTTTTCAACAAAAATTTAGTCAAATGTCTTTCCAAAAATACTTTGCAATAGTAGGCCAAGATGGTGGTATAAAACTCACCAGAGAACAATTCTCATAAAGAATCTTTGAACACTAGAGTCATGGATATACTGGACAAAGACTTAAAAAAAAAAAAGATCTTCAGTACATTCTAAGAGATAAAGGAAAACACAGAGAAAGAACTAACGGATATCAGGAAAACAATGAATGAACAACATGAGAATCGCAGTAAAAAGACATTTTTAAAAGGAAATACACAAAAATACTGGAGTTGAAGACTACAATAACTGAAACAAAAAATCTCTAGTGTTTCAAATGCAGGCTGGAGCTGGCAGAAGAAAGAACCAATGAGCTAGAAGAAAGGACAACTTAAATTATTCAAGCTGAAGAGCAAAAAAGAAAAAAAAATTAAAAAAGCAGAGTCTAAGAGACGTGTGAGACAACTTAAAGCATACCAATATATGCATTATGGGAATCCCATAAGGAGACCAAAGAGAGAAAGAGATAGAAGGAATATTCAAAGAAATAATGGCTGAACACTTTCCAGATTTAATGAAGAAATGAATATGAGTATTCATATTCAAGAAACCCAACCAATCCTAAAGAGGATAAACTTGAAGAGAACCATGCCCAGCCATGCTACAGTAGTCAAACTATCACATGCCCAGGATGAAGCAAAGTTTCTGAAAGCTGCAAGAGTAAAGTAGCATGTTATGTATAGGGGAATCCCAGTAAGATTAAGTTCTGGCTTCTCATCAGAAACCATGGAGGCAGAAAGGCAGGGACGTGAAATATTTAAAAAGCTGAAAGAGCACAATTGCTAACCAAGAATTCTGGTGCGACGGTCTTTTATAAATGAGGGAGAGATTAAGCCATTCCCAGATTTAAAAAAAAACAACTGAGGGAATTCATCACCATTAGACCTGTCCTACAAGCAATGATAAAGGAAGTTCTTCAGATGAAAGGAAAGGACACTAGACAGTGGATCAAAGTGGCATAAAGAAATAAAGACCTCTGATAAAAGTAAATATATGGGGCAGGCCACAATGGCTCAGCAGGCAAGAATGCTTGCCTGCCATGCCAGAGGACCTGGGTTCGATTCCCAGTGCCTGCCCATGTTAAAAAAAGTAAATATATGGGCATTATAAATGCCAGGATTATTGCATTGAATTTTTTAGTACATAGCTCCACTTTTCACTTCTCACAGGTTTTTTTTTGGTTTGTTTGTTTGTTTTCACATGGGCAGGCACCAGGAAATGAACCCCGGTCTCCAGCATGGCATGTGAGAATTCTGCCTGCTGAGCCACCATCACACCACCCTTCTCACACGTTATAAAATGCAACAGCATTAAAAGTAATGATTAATCTATGGTTTTGTGTATACACTGTCCAAAACTATAATTAGTAACAAGTACAACCAAAACGTGGAGGGAGATACGGGAACAGAGTATATCTATGTTATAGAATTTAAGTTGGTATCAGATAAAATGTGATTTGGGATGTTAAGTTTTTGCCCCATGGTAAACAAAGGAAAACATATGAAAAATATATACAGAAAGAAGTGAAAAGTGTCTCAATATGGCAAAATACAGTAAATAAATGTGAAAGTAGGCATAAAAGGAAGAACTGAGGTGCCAAAAGGAATAAGAATTGTAATGATCAAATAGAAAAATGGCAGAAGAAATTCCTGCATTATTAGTAGTTACTTTAAATGTAAATGAATTAAGCTCTTCAGTCAAATGATAGAGATAGGCTGAATAGATGTAAAGGATGACTCAATTATATGCTGTTTACAAGAGACTCATCTTAAATTCAAAGACACATCTGGTGTCAACTTGGTCAAATGATTATGCCCAGTTGTATGGTCAGGCAAGCACTGGCCTGACCGTGGCTGGAAGTGTATTTTATGGCTGATTGATAAACCAGAAGCCTGGTGTATTAAATCATCAGTCAGTTGATTGCATCTGTGGTTGATTACAACTGTAATTGACTAAGATGTGCCTCCTACAATGATATAATCCAATCAGTCCAAGCCTTTTAAGGAAACGTGTTCAGACAGTGAACCTCTCCTGTGGAGTTCATCCAGACTTTTCATCAGAGCCACCAGCTTCACAGCCTGCCCTATGGATTTTGAACTCTTTCATTCCTGTAGTTGCGTGAAATACCTTTATAAATCTTATCTTTACAGATCTCTCCTGTTGGCTCTGTTTCGCTAGAGAGCCCTAAGTAACACAACATGAGTAATTTGAAAGTAAACAGATGGAAGGAAATGTACCATGCAAATACTAACCAAAAGAGAGCTGTGGTATCTATATTAATATCAGGTAAGAAAGGCTTTAAGTAAAAAATTGTTTCAAGGGATGAAGAAAGTCATTATGTATTGATAAAGGGGTCAATTTAATAAGAACACATAATATATTTATCATTAAATATATATGAACTTAATGGCAGGGCCCAAAATATATGAAGCAAATATTGACAGATTTGAAGGAAGAAATAGACAGTTCTACTTAATAGTGGGAGACTTTAATGTAGTACTTTCAATAATGGATAGAACATCTAGACAGAAGATCAATAAGGAGATAGACAACTTGAATGATACTATAAACCAAGAAGGCCTAACAGACATACACAGAATATTTCACTCAAAAGCAGCAGAATACACGTTCTTCTCTAGTACACGTGGATCATTCTCCAGAATAGACCATATGTTGGGTCACAAAACAAGTCTCATAAATTAAAAAATATTGAAATCATAGAATGTCTCTTCTCTAACCACAATGACATGGAGCAAGAAATCAATAAGAGAGGAAGTAATGGAAAATTTACAAACATGGAAATTACACAATGCACTCACTAAGCACCATGGGTCAAAGGAGAAATCACAAGGTAAATTAGGATGTATCTTGAAGCAAATGAAATGAAAACACAAATGCCAAAACTTATGGGATGTAGCAGTAGGGATTTTATAGCTCTAAATGCTTACTTTAAAAAAGAAGAATGATCCTAAGTCAGATACCTAACCTCACAACTGGAGGATCTAGAGAAAGGAAGAGAAAATGAAATCCAAAGTGAGGAGAAGAAAGGAAAGAAGAAAAGATTAGAGCAATAGAGAGAAATGCGATAGAGAATAAATGAAAACAAAAACGTGGTTCTTTGAAAAGATCAAGAAAATCAACAAAACTTAACCTAGACTGACAAAAAAAAAAAAGGATGCAAATAAATAAAATCAGAAATGAAGGGGGAGACATTACTAATTAACCACAGAAATAAGAAGGATTATACAAGGATACAATGAACAACTATACACCAACAAATTAGATAACCTAGATTAAACGGACTAATTTCTAACAAAGCACATACTACATACACTGACTCAAGAAGAAATAGAAGACTTCACGAGGCCAATAACAGGTGAAGAGATACTGTCATCAGAAATTGCCACAAAGAAAAGCTCAGCACTAGATGGCTTCACAGATAAATTTTACCAAATATTCCAAGAAGAATTAACACCAATCTTGCTCAAACTCTTCCAAAAAATTGAAGTAGAGGAAACACTACCTACCTCATTTTAAGAAGCCCGTGGTACCCTGATACCAAAGCCAGAAAAAAGATAATGCAAGAAAAGAAAGTTACCAAAGAATATTTCTTATGAATACAGATTTAAAAAATCCTCAATAAAATACTAGCATATTGAATCAAACAACTCATTAAAAGAATTATACACCATGATCAAGTGGGAGTTATCCCAATTAAGCTAGGTTTGTTCAACATAAAATCAATTTATGTAAAAAGCAAAAAAGAAAATCAATTAATATAATACAGTACATTAATAGAATGAGGGGGAAAAAAACACAGTGATCATCTCAACTGATGCAGAAAAGGAATTTGACAAAAACCGGCACCCCTCCTTGATATAACACTAAGAAAACTAGGAATAGAAGGAAGCTTCCTCAACATGATAAAGGGTAGATATGTAAAACCTGCTGCTAACATCACACTCAATGGTGAAAGACTGAATACTTCCCCTCTAAGATCAGGAATAAGACATGGATAACCATTGCATCATGATTATTCAGCATTTACTGGAAGTTCTAGACAAAGAAATTAGGAAAGAAAGAGAAATAAGAGGCACCCAAATTGGAAAGGAAGAAATAAAATTTTATTTGCCAATTATATGATCCTATATACAAAAATACCCTGAAAATTCCACAAGAAAGCTACCAGAGCTAATAAATGAATTCATCAAAGTGGTAGGGTACAAGAGTAACCTGCAAAAATCAGTAGTGTTTCTATACAGTAGTAATAAACAATACGAAGATGAAATAAATATAAAAGTTCCATTTACAATAGCAACTAACAAAATCAAATATCTGGGAATAAATTTAACCAAGGATGTAAAGGACTTATACATGGAAAACTATAAAACATTGGTTAAAGAAACCAAAGATGACATAAATAAATAGAAGAATATTCTGTGAACATTGATGCGAAGATTGGATCCTGTGAAGATGTTGATTCTACCCAACATGATTTACGGATCCAATGCAATTCCAATAAAAATTCTGACAGACTTCTTAGCAGAAATAGAAAAGCAAACCATCAAATTTATATAGAAAGTTAAGGTGCCCAAATAGCCAAAGCCATCTTGAAAAAGAGGAAAGAAGTTGGAGGACTCATACTTCCCAATATTAGAACTTATTACAAAGCTATAGTGGTCAAACATGATGGTACTGGCCTTAGGACAGACATATAGACTAATGGAATCAAAATGAGAGTCCAGATGTACACTTTCACATCTATGGCAAACTGATTGTTCACAAGAGTACCAAGTCCACTCAATGAAGAAAGAATAGTCTCTTCAACAAATGGTGCTGGAAAACTGGGTATCCATATGCAAAAGAATGAAGATGGACCTTTACCTCATACTATATTAAAAAAATCAACTAAAATACACCGAAGATCTAAGTACAAGAACCAAAACTATAAAACCCCTAGAAGAAAACATAGGGAAGCATCTTTAAGACCCTGTGTTAGGCAATGTTTTCTTAGACTTTACACAAAAAGCATGAGAAACAAAAGGAAAAAAATTGATAAATAGGACTTTATCAAAATTAAAAACTTTCATGCATCAAAAGACTTCATCATGAAAGTACAAAAACCTACAGAATGGGAGAAAGAAGCCACATATCTGATAAAGATTTAATGTTCAGAATATGTAAAGAAATCTACCACTCAACAACAAAAAGACAAACAACCCAAGTTAAAAAATGGACAAAAAACTTGAATAGACATTTCACCAAAGAAGACATATAGATGTATAATAAGCACATGAGAAGCTGCTCAACACCATTAGCCATTAGGGGAATGCAAATCAAAACCACAGTGAGATACCATTTCCCACTCTCCAGAATGGCTATTATTTAAAATAAAGTAACAAGTGTTGGGGACACATGTGGAGAAAAAGGAACACTGACTCACTGTTGGGATGTACAATGGTGCAGCCACTGTGAGAGATAATTTGGCAGTTCCTCACTCAGAAAGATAGGTATAGAATTACCATATAATTCAAGTATACCCAAAAGAATTGAAAGCCGGGGCTTAAACAGATATCCACACACTGTTCATAGCAGAATTATTCATAGTTGCCAAAAGATGGAAGCAACCCAAGTGTACATCAACTGATAAATGGATGATCGATATGTGGTAGTATATACCTATAGTGGAATGTTATTTAACTTCAAAAAAGAATGAAGTTCTGATACATGTGACAACATGAATGAGACTTGAAGACATCATATTGAGTGAAATAAGCCAGACACAAAAGGACAAATATTGTATGATCTCACTGATATGAAATAAGTTTAATAAGCAAATTCATAGAATTAGGAACTAGAATACAGTTTATTAGGGGTCTAATTAGGGGTGATGAATCAGGAGTTAATGCTTAATCAGCACAGAGTTTCTGTTTGGCGTGATAGAAAATTTTTGGCATTGGATGGTGGTGATGGTAGCACAACATTTTGAAAATAATAGCACCACTGATTAATATATTTGAATGTGTTACAAAGGTTTTTAGGTTTATACACGTTACTAGGAAAAGAATTAACAAAAGACTTAGGACTGTACAACAAACAGTGAGCCCTAATGTAAACTATGGATTATAGTTAACAGTACAAATATAATATTCTTTCATCATTTGAAAAAAGGTACCTACCACACTTATGAGAAGAATCAATAATAAGGGGGCATATGGGAGCTCAGTATTTTCTGCATGATTTTTCTGAAACCTATAACTTCTCTAATACCAAATTATGAAAAAAATAATTTGCAGTCTCTTTTACCAATGAGGCACTCTTTTTTCTTTTTTCTTCTTTCCTTTCTTTTTCCTCCTCCTTCTTTTCCTCCCTAGCCCTTACACACACCTCTCTCTCTCTCTCTCTCTCTCTCTCTTTCTCTCTCTCTCCCATAAATCTATTTAACCAAAGAACAATTCAATTTATGGCAAAGAACCACTCAGGAGGTTGCCTGGAGGTAGGCTGTTTCAATGTTTATCAAAGGTAGGGTGCAGCTTACCTCAATTGGAATCTCCTTCTAAACTTTCAAAATTTCAGATTACTGGCCCCCACTTCATTCTGACAGAGTCACGTTCCCTGGGGAGGTGGAGGGAGGGAATATGCAGACAGTGAAGCTGCATATTTAATGAGCTCTGCTAGTGATTCTTCTGCAGCTTAAATGTAGGAGCCTCTTCAAAGTGGAAATTATTAGTTCTGGTCATAAAAGCCAATAGTGCCTTGTATTGCCTGCTGTTCTTCTCGCTTTGAAGAAAGCATCAGTGGCTCAGTGCCTTGGAACAAATTCTAGTTTAAACCAAAATGCAAATCTATTTCTCTCTTGTCAGTATTTTCATCTGGCTCTTCCACAGGCTCAATCATTCAGCCTTTTTCATACAGAACAGCATTTGGAGTTGAAACAGTGCCCAGAGCATTTTCATTGTTGATCCTTACTTTATTCCTAACCCTTCTATGTTCCTAGACAGTGACTATGATCCCCATTTTCAGGCAAGAAAAGGGACATAGTTGTAGCCGAGTCACCTGACAGTCACCAGATGTGAGACAGAGCTAAGGCTCTGCCAATACCTTCCAGAACAGTGAGTGGTACTTGGAGCTTGACTGCTTTTTGGAATCACCTGGAGAGATTTAACACTCCCAATACTCTAGCCACACCCCAGGACACACCAGCCGAACCTCTGGGGATAGGACCCAAGCGTCAGCACTTTGTAGAGCTTCCCTTGTAGTTCCAATGTTCAACCATGGCCAAGAATCACTGTCCAGGGCATTTGTAGGAAGTCAGTTGACGCTTTCAGAATATCTAGGTGAGACCATTAACATTTTTCTTTACAGATGGAACTTTCCTTTTCCTCTCTGTGGTACACCCTAATAGGGGAAGCAAGTTCAGAGGGTATTTCTTATAGAAACCTGCTTCTGGAAGCTAATTTTAAAAAGCGTCTGTAGTGTATTCACCCACCATCAGAGAAGATCCAGTTTGAAATGTTGAAGTATGAATGTGGGAGGTGTTTGAAGTACAAAAGCTAAAATGTTGGAGGTGTTTAAAATATGAACGTAGATATACTCACTGTGTATACTACTCCTGCCTGATTGGGACCTCCCCCCTCACCACTCCTTCACTTTATCTGTTTCAAGATAATCCATGAAATTTATCAGTTTTCAGCTCTTTGTGGTCTTCTCAAGAGCCAGTAACAGATCTCCAGTGAGCTGAAACAGGGAAAGTTGTTTTAAACCATTGACTGCTTAATAAATTAGCACCAGACGGCTCTTAGCTTAATTTATCTCCAAGAGCCAGTTTCCCAGGGTATCAAAGCAATACCACAAGAAAAATTATTTCCATTAAACACCACAAAAATGTCTTTCCTGTGATACTTCACTGAAAGGGTGACATGTACGAGATTCTCAGTCACAAAACAGGAAAGAAATGTTTGAAAGTTAAATTAAAAAGTAAAGCACAGTTAAGATTTTATTGAGCTTAAACCCCATTCCTACCCCCTAAACATATAAATCTGTTCTGTGTTCTGTGTCTCCCACTCAGATGGGTGATAAATTTTGGATGCTGAATTCTTATGTCTCTAAAAATAACGTTTACCTAAAGTGAAGTGCAACATCTGGGTCCACTGGGGGGAGCATGGGGTGGCCTTTCAGGTTAATTATTTGTGTGGTCAGGTTAGATTTCCCAACCCTGACTATGATATCCAGTTTTGTTTCTCTTGGCCCCTTCCCACTACAGGTAAAGCATCCTGTCCCACCGACTTTCCCATCGGTCTGCTCCTTCATGCAGAATGTCACCGACCTTGCCTTGACATTGAGGAAATGGAATATTTCCCATCTGTGCCTGTGCCAAAGGGCCTGCTTTCCCTGGGGCATCTCAGTTACTTTGGTTAGGAATGGATGGAAGAGTCCCCGTAGAGTGTTGTTATGATGGTACTGTCAGAAAACAGCCATGGGTGTCCAAGGTTCTTAGAAAAGCATCTCTTTCTGCCCTCTCGATTAAAGGACATGTCTGATTGCCTAGTCAGAGAGTGAACTGAGACGGTCCATATGCATCTTCAGGGACTGTCCGTGTAAGCAAGATAACAAGGCTGGCCTTAGATTGATCATAACAAGAACTCTTTACAACACCCCAGTCCATATTTCAAAATAGGCTAATACAGTAGAAAAAGAAACCTATGAAGGAATGCAGTGAAAGCAACCAGCTGCCCAGAGCGATCCTGGGAAATGGGGGTCTTTAAAAAATTTTTTGAAAATATGGATAACATCACAGACAGTCTCGAAGTAAATTTTTAAATTCTCTAGATCTTTGTATAAATTTGAGTCCAAACATTTTCATCCCCAGCATAAATTTTTCTAGGCACTGACTCAAAACTCAGGAGTTATCTTTTCCTTTTTCTCCTTTCCCGATCAAATCCTGCATATTATTCCTTTTCTTCTTTTCTGTTTTCTTGGTCACCACCTCACTTTAAAACCTTACTCCATTGGAAAAGACCCATACTCATATTCAGATCTTCAGCCTTCCAAATTTCTAAAGGCATTATACACACCACCGTTAGAGCAGTCTTCTGACCGTTGCCTCATTTAGATCACTTCTCTATTTAAACTTTTTCAATGGCTCTCCCATTCCCTAATGAATAAAACCTTGGCATTCAAGGCCTTTACTGTTTGGCTCTAAATTATGCTTCCTGCCTCGCGCTACTCCTCATGTTCCAGCTAAATGAAGGCCTCTTCGCCACCATTTCTTAACCTCATCTTACCCATTTTCATCTTTGGCTCTTGTAATTCCCTCTATCTGGAATGTGACACTTTCTCTCATCTCTCCTTACTGAAATCTTATTTGTCTTTCAACATCCAACTGAGAAGTCACCTTTGTTTCATAAAGCCTTTATGGTCATTTCACAGAAGCCTCCTTGGCCTCCCTGTCTTTGACATTTCATTAGGGCTACTCTTAGGGTCCATAATATATATTGCCGTGTACTATGGTAATTCAGATAACTTGCTCTTTCTCTCTCAATGGGCTGAAAGTTCTGGAAGATATAAACCATGTGTTTGTATTCTCTATTATGCCTTGTACATACTAGATGATGAATGATTGAATAAATGAAAGAATAAAGTTAAGTGATAATGCCTTCCCTTCCTAATGCTTGTACTAAGAAAAGTGTGGCATGGTGACCTGTAGTCATAAATCATGTATTAAAAAATTAACCAGGGCAGGCCACGGTGGCTCAGCAGGCAGGAATGCTTGCCTGCGATGCCAGAGGACCTGGGTTCAATTCCCGGTGCCTGCCCATGTGAAAAAAAAGAAAAAAAAATTAACCAAACCATATATATGATAAAGGTTTAATAGCCAGAATTTATAAAGAAATCCTTCAACTTAACAACAAAAAGACAAGCGACCCACTTTTAAAAAAATGGACAAAAGACTTGAATAGACATCTTTCCAAAGAAGATTAACAGATGGTCATAAAGCACATGAGAAGACATCATTAGCCATCAGGGAAATACAAACCAAAATCACAATGAAGTACCATTTCATACTCATTAGAATGGCTGCTATTAAAAGATGGAAAATAAAAAGCGTTGGAGAGGATGCAAACAAATTGAAACACTCATTCATTGCTGGTGGCAATGTCGATATGGTACAGCTGCCATAGGCAACAGTTTGATGGTTCCTTAGAAAATAAAGATAACAATCCCACTTCTAAGTATATATCAAAAAGAATTGAAAGCAGGGACTCAAACAGATATTTGCACACCAATGTTCATGGCATTATTCACAATTACCAAAAGATGGAAGCAGCCTAAGTGTCCCTCAATTTATAAACAAAATTTGGAATATACATAAAATGTATGCATGTACAACCCAGGAACAAAAAGGCAAATATTGTATGATCTCACTGATTTGAAATAATTAGAATAAAACACTCATAACATCAGAATCTAGAATATAGCTTACAGGTGGACAGGGTGGGGATAGAAAATGTGTAGTTGTACAGTTTGAAAATATTATGTACCCCCAAAAAGCCATGTTTTAATCCTAATTCAATCTTGCGGAGGCAGCCATTTCCTTTAATCCTGATTCAAGACTGTATGTTGGAAACTTTGGATCAGATTACCTCCATGGAGATGTGACATGCCCAATTGTGGAGGTAATCTTTGGATTACGTGGAGATGTGACTCCACCCATTCCAGGTAGGTCTTGATTAGTTTACTGGAGTCTTTTAAAAGAGGAAATATTTTGGAGAGAGTCAGATGGCAGAAACAACTGAAGCCTAGAGGCCTCAGAGCTGACAGAGAGAGCAGAGGTAGACACCTGGAGAGTGGTTGCTTCAGAGAACAGAGACTTGGAGATACTTGGAGTGCAGCAGACATCATCATGAGATATTAAGCAAGCAAGAACCTGGAGAGAGCCAAGGGAAGCCAAGAGATGAAAGCCAGCCTCAGAGAAGCAAAATGAGGAACCCCCACAGGATCAGAGGCTGAAAGCAGTGGAGCCCAGGAGCAAGGAACCGGCAGATGCCAACCACGTGACTACCCAATTGACAGAGGTGTTCTTGACCCATTGGCCTTGCTTGAGTGAAGGTAACCTCTTGTTGATGCCTTAATTTGGATACTTTCACTTCCTTAGAACTGTAAACTTGCAATTTATTAAATTCCCTTTTAGATGAATCTGGGCTCAACAATGCCATCCTGACCAAAACTGGGGAAAGAAGTATAACAAATAAGGTATTAGTGGCAGAGAGAGTTCAAATAGAGTTGAGAGGCTACTCTGGAGGTTACTCTCATGCAAGCTTCAGTTAGATGTTGCTATCTACCATAACTTGCCAACCCCCAACCATAACCATTCCGGCTAATCCTAAAGAGCACCTAGGGTGATATATAAGATTATACAAAGGTTCCATGCACTACAATGGAAACCCACAACCTCCAGATGGGTCCCTGGTCCAGATAAGTCTTGAAATGCAGAGGGGCCAGCCTTTCCAGAACATCTACTAGTTCCATCTCTCTAACTCATATTACTAACAGCCTCTTCCAACATGAAAAAGTTAGAATGGGTATAGCCCAAATACCCCTAAACTGTGGGAGAAAGATCAAAGGTGATGATGGACTTATACAGAGGAGGTAGGGTTTACAAATGAGTATAATTGCTGAATCATTATATTAATATTTCTTTTAGAAATGATGGCTGTGTCATTGCCAACTGGAAGAAAGGCAATCCTTCTTTTAAGGTGGCAGATAATTTGATAAAGTTTTAAATTTGAGAATTTAAAAGTGGCAAACTGGGAAACTTAGTTGAAGAGATTTCCAAATCAAATGGGAAAATGCAGCCTGGCTTCTCCTTGCAATTTACAGTGAAATGTGAAAGGAAAGGGATACACTGATAACTGAACTCTTGGGTACCAGAAACCAGAAATTGACAGACTGGAAAATCTGGACTTCCAGAAAGTGAGACCCCAAAAGCTAGTGCCCCATGTGAGGATTTAACCAAACATGGAACCAATCAGCCATGTTGGCACAAACCAGGCTTGGAGATGGAGTTATCCAGGAAGGATTTGTGGAAAATCCTATTATCTGATGATTTTGACCCTTGTATGCTGCATGCCAAGCAAACAAATTTCTTTTTGTGAGATATGTATGAATGAAACCACTGCCAGTCTGGTCTAAAAGTGACAGAAAAAGGACAAATGAAGGAAAAATGACTTCAAAGGCAGAACCATGGGAGATAAGATCTGGAGTCAAGAAATCTCTGGCCAGGAGAGCAGACCCACCCATACATGTGGAGAGGGTGAAGTTGCCTCAGAGGCAGAGGGTGGGAAGCATTTGGTACTCCAGGCCTTAGAGTGGGTGGAGCACATTTCCCAGAGAGTGGGGAGAGCCTGGCCACCACCCCACTGTTCTGAAAGGTTTGAGTGTGTGCCCCAAAATTGGCCCAGAGTGTCACTCAGATGCTTGAGGAGGGTGGGGCCAAGAACAAGGTGACTCTCCAATGCTCCCAAATTGCAACCCTCACCCCAGTGTTTGGAGAGAGCAGGGCTTCTGCATAAGTCCTTGAAAAGTGTGGGACTGCCACTCTCTCAAGCCCCACGATAAAACACCATTCTATAAATTACTCGCAGACCTTAAAATCTAATGATGTATGCCCTGTGTATGTCAGAACTGTTTGGGTCCAGTGACTCTTGTTTTCCTTTCAATTTATCCCCATGGAAAGGGGAAATTTTACCCTATGTCTTTCCCTCCTTTGTATATTGGAAGCAGATAGGTTGTTCTGAGTTTCACAAGTTTATAGCTAGAGGAGAATTTTGTCTTAGAACAGACCATGCTTGTAGCTGATTTTAATGAGACTTGATACTGTTTTTCACTTTGTACTATATTTGTATTGTTGCTGAAATTGTTTAAGGGTTTTGTGATATTGTGATGGAATGAATATATTTTGTATGTGGAAAGGACATGTCTTTGGGGGGTCCAGAGGGTAGAATGTGCTGGTTTGAATCTGTTATGTATCCCAGAAAAGCCTATGTTCTTTAATCCAATCTTGTAGGGGCAAACCTTTTGTTGAGTGGACATTTTGATTAAGTTTTGTCCATGGTGATGTGACCTCACTGATTCAAGGTGGGTCTTAATCACTTGCTGGAGTCCTTTAAGAGAGCTGAGAGAGAGAGAAAACTAAGAAATAAAATGCCCCAGAGAGAAGCAAGCAGGACCCATGGGAGCTGAGGGAGCTGTTTGAAACCAGAAGTTGGGAGAGAAGAACAGCAGATGCCACCATGAGCCTTTCCATGTGACAGAGGAACCCCCATGCTGCCTTACCTTAAAGAGGTATTCTCTTTTTGGTGCCTTAATTTGGACATTATCATGGCCTTAAAATAGAAATTTTGTAACTTAATAAATCCCCTTTGTAAAAGCCAGTCCATTTCTGGTATATTGCATTCCAGCAGTTTTAGCAAACCGAAACCTATGGGGATCTGTATTTTATGCGTGATTGTTTTGTAAACCCACAACTTCTCTAATAAAGAAAAAATTAAGCAAAGATTGCATAACTTTCTGAAGATTTAAGTCTCAAACCTGGCAACGGTCTGGTGCAGGTGGCCCAGGAGCTGTCTGAGCGAGTTCACCTTTGGCATGCTTATTCTGAAAACCTGGCTACAGCACTGGGGCACATAGAGAATTTAAAGGCAGAAAGGCAAAAAGACACTTAAAAGAAAAAAAAAGGTTTGAAATGTTGCAATGAATTCTCAGTTCTGGTCAGCCTGTTTGGATCACACGATAGCTTAATACACGGGAATAATTGAACCTTAAATACTAACTTCTGATTATTCCTTTGCAAAAAGATTCTGGGTAAATGTGATCTGTGCATTGCAACAGCAATGCATATCTGGTCCTTTCCTTCTCTTTTGTGTTGTTTTGGTTTTTTCCCACAGTGCCATGCTTCGTTAGCTTAAATAAAGTGAAGGAATTGTTCAAACGGTTTGACAAGTAAAAGTGAATTAATTGGAGCTGGTGTGACTGTGGCTCAGCAGGCAGAATTCTTGCTTGCCATGCTGGAGACCTGAGTTCAATTCCCAGTGCCTGCCCATGCCAAAAAAAAAAAAGACAACAACAACGTGAATTAACTGGATAATTCAGGCCCCACATTTTTCCTTTTCTTTAATAGAAATGTCTTAGATCTAAGCTTGTCAATATTTACCGGCATTTCTCTTAATTTCACTTTGCCTAGGCAACCTCAATATTTTTGTTACATGAGAACAGCATTAATCTTAACTACTCCATGAGACTATGAGGATTAATTAACAAATGTAAAAATGCATACTTAAAAAGTGCTTTGTACCTTCTAAAGCACTGTACACATGCTTTCCTGTTCTAAGTATTATTCAGATAAGTTGGTTACTCTTTGGCCTGTATTTAATACTTTGATCCACGCTGCTTTTAAATCTATCTAGGTTTTTCTGATAGGTTGATATATGGATATATTCATAATTTAATGGACAGTTATTCTTTATTAGATATTAAGAAACCTAGAAGTGAACCCAAGCTAGGAATTAGATTAAGTTGACTTGAAAAATACCATTTGTGGGGTTTTCAACAAAGTTTTAGACTCTTTCAACGCTTAGAAAATCTCCTCTAAAGCAGTGCTGTCAAAGTGTAGTCCATGAACCAGTACTGGTCCATAAGCTATTTAAACTATTTACTCCCGGTGGCAACGATAAACAAATTTCTTAGTTCGCCACAACCACCATGATGGCTGCAACTTCTGCTTATTGCCCCTTCTCCTCTTCTTCCTCCTTCTCCTCCTCCTCTTCTACTTCTTTGCCTCCTCCTCCTTCCCGGTTTCACACACCCCACTTCAGCTGCTCCTTCTTTTTTGCAAGAGTTTCTTGATTTCCAACCTGGCAAAAATGCTTTATCTGCCCACTGACCGGTACTTGGAGTCGTGCTGCCCTAATGGCATTTTGATATTTGGGTCTTCACCCATGTGTTCATTCTTCAACAAACTTTTGTTAACCCCCATACTAGTTAAAGCCATCCTCGTTTTTGTAATAACAAAGTCTTGAGCTTATAATAAAAACCTTTCTCCGATATGTCACAGTCTATGCAAGTGTCTCCGGCCCAGTGGGCTTCTATGTGATATTTGGGGAAATGGCTCCTTCAATTTTGTGGATGACACTGTCTCCTAAGCTCTCAGAGTCCTTTTTATTACTTCAACAATGGGGAAGGAGATGCTGAGAAAGGAACGGCACATCAGTTTAGAGTGACACATCATTTTTGCTTACACTTTATTTCTGAGGACAAGTGAACAGGCCGTCCCTCACTCCCATGCGAAGGGACTGAGAAACACAGTTCCTGCTTTGTGAACACTTCCAAGAAGTAACAGTTCACTAGGGAAGGGGAGCAAAACATTTTGATGGCCATCTGGCTGTCTTCATCTACAAATGCCTATGGTTTGTGTATGGCTCTGAACCAATGCTTCTCACATTCTACAGTAAATGGTCAATTATTTTTTTCTAAATTTCTAACCCGCCACAACCCAATTCTTTAAAAATATATGATAAAAATGAATTACCAGAGGGTGGGCCACGGTGGCTCAGCAGGCACCATTTCTCACCTGCCATGCTGGAGACCTGGGTTTGATTCCTGGTGCCTGCCCATGCAAAAAAAAAAGAATTACCAGAAAAAGAAATAAACCAAAGATAGAGCAAATAAAAGGCAAATTTTCTTATTATTCAAGACATCAGGCAAAATCACTTTGTCAAATTGTATATGATTTCTCTACTTAGTTCATCGTGGAGTAGTCAACCCAGCACAGAGATCGGCTTGGTCCCTGGACCACATTTTGAGTAGCAGAGTTTTATACCCTGGATTTAATACCAATAGTGAACTTGACATTTTTATTTTTTATGTAGAGAAATAAACAATCAGCAAATTAAAAAATAAGATAATTTTAGATAGTAACATGAGTTGTGAGAACATGTGAACATCAACATGTGGCCCATTATGGGGGGGATATTGACTCACCCAGCATCTTGTGGAGAGACCTTTCTGAGAAGATTCCTTGTCATAACCAAGATGGAACAGTGGGTTCAGAAAAAGGCATTTAGAACAAAAAGATTCAACGTCATCTCAAGCTATCTAAAGTTATCTTCATTTCATTTATGACTTCAAAACTTTCATAAGGGTTTTAACATAGATCCCTTAAAAAAACAAACCAGGAGATATAACAGAAGTCTTTCTAAAATCTCTTATTCTCTCCTACTAAAATACCATATGTATGTTGATTATTTTTTATAACAGCCTCATTGAGATATAATTCACATATCAATGGAATATCATATTTACCATAGGATCAAGCAATTCTACTTCTAAGTATATATCCTCAAGAGTTGAAAAAATATGTCAACTTGAAAAAATATATATATATATATTTTTTTGCATGGGCAGGCACATAAAATTCACCCGCTTGAAGTACACGATTCAATGACTTTGAGTATTTCACAGAGTTGTGCAACCAACGCCACGGTCCATTTTAGAACATCTTCATTACCTCAAAAAGAAACCCCATACCCTTTAGCTTTCAACTCCTTTCCCCCACCCCATTCCGTCTCTAAATACCCTAAGTAGGCACCCACTAATCTACTTCTGTCTCTATAGATTTGCCTATTCCAGACGGTTCCTATAGATGGAACCGAATACCATGTGGGCTTTTGTGATGGGCACCTTTCCTGTAGCAAAATGTTTTCAAGATTCATCCATATTGTGGCATGTATCTGTACTTCATTCCTTTTCATAGTTGAGTGATATTTCATTGCATGGATATACCACATTTTGTTTATCCATTCATCAGTTGATGGACATTTGGATTGTTTCCATCTTTTGGCTATTATGAATAATACAGTTGTAAACATTTCCTATAAGTTTGCAAGTTGGGCAGGCCACGGTGACTCTGCAGGCAGAATTCTTGCCTGAAATGCTGGAGATCTGGGTTCAATTCCTGGTGCCTGCCCATGCAAAAAAAAAATTTTTTTTTTTTTCAGATTGACATATTTTTTCAACTCTTGAGGATATATATATACTTAGAAGTAGAAATGCTTGGTCCTATGGTAACTCTATGTTTAACATTTTGAGGAACTGCCAAACTATTTTCCAAAGTGGTTGCAATATTTTACATTCTCACCAGGAGTGTATGAGAGCTCTGATTTCTGCACATCCTCATGAACACTTGTTTTTTTTGTTTGTTTGTTTTTATTTAAAGTAACATTTATGGTTTGGAAGCAGAGCAAGTCATATAATATATACAGTGTGACAACATTTAGGTAAAGTTTAAAAATATGAGCAGAACAAGATTAGATATTGTTTAGGAATGCATACATAGAAAATAAAAACATAAAAACAAGAAGAATGCCAGAATTAATAGAGTGGTTTCCTAGAAAGGAGGGTGGAGTATCTTGGGGATTTTAATGCCATAATATATTATTTCTTAAACTGAATGGTGACCACCTATCTGTGTTTGTGTTATGTTATGCTTTCCATTACATATCTAAAATATAAAAAAAGTAAGCCCTGATTATGTGAACACTTGTTTTTTTTATTGTAGCCATCTATAGTGGATTTGATTAGCATTTCCCTGATGACTTATGATGTTGAGAATTTTTCATGTGTTTATTGGCCATTAGTATATCTTCTTTGGAGATCCTTTGCCCATTTTTAAATTGGGTTGTCTTTTATTTTTAAGCTGTAAGAATTCTTTATATATTCTAGACACAAGTTTCTCATCAGATATATGATTTGCAAACATTTTCTCACATATTGTGGAATATCTTTTCACTTTATTGATAGCATCCTTTGAAGCATAGAAATTTTTATTTTGATGAAGTCTAATTTCTCAATTTTTTTCTTTTGTTGTTTCTTCTTTGGGTGTCATAGCTAAGAATTCATCACCAAATCCGAGGTCATGCAGAGTTTAGGAGAAAACAAACTCCTATATTTTCTCCTAAGATTTTTATAGATTTTTCTCTTACATTTAGGTCTTTGATCCATTTTTTTGTGGATGCATGGTCTGGAAACGAATCTGGGTCTCCTGCATGGAAGGTAAGCATAGGTCTTTGATCCTTTTTTGAGTTAATTTTTTGAATATGATGTGCAGTAACGGTCGAATCTCATTCTTTTGCATGTGGGTACCTCATTGCCCCAGCACCTTTAGTTGAAAAGACTGTTCTTTCTTTCACTGAATGGCCTTGTCTCCATTGTCAAAAACTACTTGACCATAGACACATGGATTTATTTCTGGGCTGTCAATTCTATTCCTTTGATTAATCTGTTTATCCTTATGACATCATCACAGTGTCTTGATTATTGCTGCTTTTTACTAAGCTTTGAAGCCAGGAGGTGTGAGTCCTCTACTTTGTTTTCAAGATTATTTTGATTATTTAGGGTCCCTTGAAATTTCATATGAATTTTAGCATCAGCTTATCAATTTCTATAAAGAAACCAAGTGGGTTCTGATAGGGATTGCATTGAATCTGTAGATTAAATTTTGGGGATTATTGCCATGTTAGCAACATTAAGTCTTCCAAGCCATTAACATGCAATATTTTTAATGTATTTGAATTGTTTATTTCTTTCAACAATGTTTTTTAGTTTTCAGAGTATAAGTTTTGCACTTCTTTTGTTAAATTTATTCTTAGATAGTTAATTCTTTTCATACTATTGTAAATGGAACTGTTTTCTTAATTTCGTTTTTGGATTTTTCATTACGTGTGTATAAAAATATAATTGATTTTTTATATATTGATCTTGTATCCTGCAACTCTATTGAACTCATTTATTAGTTCTAACAGTTTTATAGTGTATCCCTTAGAATTTTCTATATACAAGGTCATATCTTCTATAAATAAAGTTTTACTTCTTCCTTTCTGATATAGATGCTTTTATTTCATTTTCTTGCTTATTTGCTCTTGCTAAAACCGAACCTCTAGTACAATGTTGAATAGAAGTGGTGAGAGTGGGCATCTTTGTCTTGTTCCAGATTTTAAGGGGAAAGCATCCAGTCTTACGATATTAAGAGTGAGATTTAGCTATTCATTTTCCATAGACGCCTTGTATCAGATTGAAAAAGTTCCCTTCTTATTCTGAGTTTGAGTGTTGGGTTTTGTCAAATGCTTTCACTATGTCTATTGAGATGATCATATGTTTTTTCTTTATTTTATTGAAATGTGTATTACATTAATTGATTTTCAGATGTTAAATAAAACTTGCACTCCAGGGATAAATTCCACGAGGTCATGGTATATGATTCTTATTATATGTTACTGGATTCAGCTTGCTAGTATTTTGCTGAGGATTTTTGATACATTTATTCATAAGATATATTTATTCATAAGATATATTTCTTGCTATGTCTGTCTGGTTTTAGCATCTAGATTAAACTGACCTCATAGCATTACCTGGGAAGTTTACCTTTCTCGTCTCTCATTTTTGGAAGAGTTTGTGAAGAATTGGTATTAATTCTTTTTTCAATGTTTGGTAGGATTCAGCAGTGAAGGTATCTGGGCCCGGGATTTTCTTTCTGGGATCATTTTTTTTTGTTATCAATTCATTCTCTTTGTTTGTTAAAGGTCTGTTCAGATAATCTCT
This sequence comes from Tamandua tetradactyla, assembly GCF_023851605.1. NCBI lineage: Eukaryota > Metazoa > Chordata > Mammalia > Pilosa > Myrmecophagidae > Tamandua > Tamandua tetradactyla. Next base: position 12,217,628 of record NC_135338.1, read on the forward strand.
TTCCTCTTGAGTTAGTTTGGGGGTTTCTTTCTCTGGAATTTCTGCATTTCATATAGGTTACTCAATTTTTTGGCTAACTTGTTCATGGTAATTACTTTGATTTTTTTATTTCTGCAAGGTTGTTAGTAATGCTCCCTCTTTAACTTCTGATTTCTAGTAACTTGAGCCTCCTCTTTTTTTCTCAGCTAGAGGTTTGTCAATTTTGTTAATATTTCTAAAGAACTAGTAATCGGTTTTGGTGACTTTATTGCTCTTTAATTCACTGTTAATTTCTGCTCTCATCTTTATTATTTTCTTTCTTATGCCTATTTTAGGTTTAGGTTGCTCTACTTTTTCAGTGTCTTAAGGTGGAATGATTGAGATCATTCTTCTTTTTTCTAATATAGGCATTTGGAGAAATAAATCCCCCCCCACACACACACAGTGATTTAGCTGCACCCCATAGGTTTTGTTATATGCATATTGTGTCTTCATTTTCACTTGTCTAGAAGTATTTTTGAATTTCCCTTTTGACTTCTTCGTTGATTCATTAATTATTTGGTAATATTTTGCTTATGTTCTACATATTTGGGAATTTCCCTAATTTCTTTCAGCTGTTTACTTCAATTATCGTTCCGTTATGGTCAGAAAATATTCTTTGTATTATTTCAATCTTTTATACTTAATTGAGGTTTGCTTTATGGCTTAAGTATATGATCTACCCTGGAGAATGTCTCAGCTATGTTATGTGAATGTATATTGTGCTGGTATTGGGTGGAGAGTTCTATAGATATCTGTTAGGTCTAGTTAGTTTACAGTGTTGTTTACATTTTCTATTTCTTTGTTGATTTCCTGTTAGCTGTTCTATTATTGAAAGAGGGATACTGAAGTCTCTCACTATTATTATTAAATTGTCTGTTTCTCCTTTTCTCAGTTTGTGCTTCATGTATTAGTGAACCTTTATTAGATACATTTATGCTTTATAACTTTTTATCTTTCTGATGGACTTCCCATTTTTTTCATTATGAAATGCCTCTCTTTATCTCTAGTAACATCTTTTGTTTTAAAGTCTATTTTATTTATCACTCTAGACACCCCAGATAAAGTGGATGCTGTTTTCGTAATATATCTTTTTCCATCCTTTTATTTTGAATCTATTTATATCTTTGAATCTGAAGTATTTCTCCTATAGACAGCATATAAGTTGATCTTTTTTTTATGATTCATGTCTTTTTTGTTCCTCTTTTCTCCCTTTACTTCTTTCTTTTGCATTTAGGGAATATTTTCAAATGTAGCATTTTCTTTACGATTTTTCACTAAAATTTTTTTAGTTATTTCCTTAATATTTGCTCTATGGTTTGTAAATGAACTTCAGATTAATATTCCAGTGAGACACAGAAATATTATTTCTATAAAACCCTATTCCTTTCTCCCTCTTTGAGATATTATTGTTATACATATTACATTTATAAGTTTTACAAACCCAGTGATACATTGTTATAATTATTTTTTTATACAATTTTATGTCTTTTAAAGAAGCTGAGAGAAGAAAGGAGATTGGGTATATGTTGACAGCTTTTATTATATCAGCCTTCTTATCATCATTTCTAGTTCTCTTTATTTGTTCCTGTGGATGCGAGTTGCCATCTGGAGTCATTTCCTTAGTTCAATACAACTTTATTTATACACACCTCCTTTGTGCTATTATTGGCAAATACATTACATTTCTATATGTTATAGGTCCATTGATACATCATACATGTACAATTGCCTTTTAATCATTAAGGGAAGAAAGGAGAAGGAATATGCATTTATACTGTCTCTTTTTTTGTCTCATTGTGTGGGTTTTTTTTTTTTCACATGGGCAGGCATTGGGAAATGAACTTATACTGTCTTCTGTAATTATATATTACTGTTTCTCGTGCACTTTGCTTTTTTGTATGGATTTAACTAACTGGGTCACTGGCTTTTATCTTGAAGAACTTTCTTCAGCATTCTTTTGTAAGGTGGGTCTACTAGCAACAAATTCTCTCAATTTTTGTTTATTTATGAATGTGCTTATTTTATTTTTGTTTATTTATGAATGTGCTTATTTTGACTTCATTTTTGAAAGATAGCTTTGCTATCTTTGATATAGGGCTCTTGGTTGATTTTTTTTTTTCTTTGAGCCCTTTGAATATGTTTTCCCAGTGTCTTCTGGCCTCCATTGTTTTCTGATGAGGAGTCAGCTGTCAATCTTATTGGGGTTCCCTTGTATTGGTTTATTTATGACAACTTTTAAGATTTTCACCTTGTTTTTGACTTTCAGCATTTTTACAATGATGTGCCTACTTAAAGATCTCCTCACATTTATCATACTGGCCTTACTAGATTTTATTGAATAAACATATCTTCATTTGCTGTATGCCTTACAACAATCAGAGACTTTAAATGGGTGTCTATTTTTAAAGTAATTTTTCACCAGTTTTGCTGGGGAGTGGGTCCATGGAGTTCTCCACTCTGTCATGCTGGAAGTGGAACTCCTACATGTTGATTCTTTCATTCATTCTCTCATTTACCCATGTTTATTGAATATGTAATATGTACCAGGTACTATGGTAGGAACCAGAGATACACGATGAAAGAAACAGACCTGGAACTTGCTGCATAGTGGGCAATAATGTCAAAAAGTAAAACAAAAACTGCTTGGTCAAACCTCAACAAACAACTGATTGTTTTCTGACCATAATGAAATGATAATTGAAGTAAATAGCTGAAAGAAATTAGGGAAATTCCCAAATATGTAGAACATAAACAAAATATTACCAAATAATCAATGAATCAATGAAGAAGTCAAAAGGGAAATTCAAAAATACTTTGAGACAAGTGAAAATAAAGACACAATATGCACATAACAAAACCTATGGGATGCAGCTAAATCAGTGTGTAGAGGGGAATTTATTTCTCCAAATGCCTATATTAGAAAAAAGAAGAATATCTCAATCATTCCACCTCAAGACACTGAAAAAGTAGAGTAACCTAAACCTAAAATAGGTAGAAGAAAGAAAATAATAAAGATGAGAGCAGAAATTAACAGTGAATTAAAGAACAATAGAGATTACTAGTTCTTTAGAAATATTAACCAATTACTAGTTCTTTAGAAATATTAACAAAATTGACAAACCTCTAGCTAAGAAAAAGAGAGAAGGCTCAAGTTACTAGAAATCAGAAGTTAAAGAGGGGACATTACTAACAACCTTGCAGAAATAAAAAAAAAAAATCAAAGTAATTACTATGAACAATTTAGCCAAAAAAACTGATTAACAATTAGGGTAAATGTCAGAAAAGAAGGTGAGGACTGTCTGCATTTCCATTTTACCCTGCAACAAACAGTATTATGATTACTACACTGGTCCGTCAGACTGTGACAGAAGCAACTCTAAGAGAGGTCCCCATTACATTTTTGGGGGGGTGTTGCATGGTCCAGGAATCGAGCATGTGTCTCCCTCATGAAAGCATTCAGTGGTAGAATGTTTACCACTGAATTACCATGCACTCCCATTATATTTTGAATGAATTAATTAATGAATTAATTACATTAAATATCCTGAAAGAATCATTCTTTGAGAAGGAGAAACATCTAGAATCAGGCAGCTTAGCACCTGTTGAAGAAGAAAGGGAAGGTGGCAGTGTGGTCATGAAAAGCAAAGGATGGTTTAAGGTAGGAGAAACTTAGAGGTATAGGGCCTAAGGACTTTGCATTAAGACTTTTAAGTAAGTGATTAAACGTTCTTTTTTTTTTTTTTTTTTTACCATTATGGCTAATTCTAAGTCAAAACAAGCCTTTGGAAAGAATAATTATGCAATATTTAGGGTACATAGCGCTTACAACAGTTAATGTAGGCAATTGACATTAACTGAAAGTGTACTATGTGTTGGGTTCTCTCATGTAAGTTTCTCAATAACTTAATTGTTATGAGTCATGGTTCATCTGCCTTCAGAGTAGAGCTAGCAACATCTGCCTGACTGACTGAGTAATCAGGTGACCAAGGGCATCATTAAATCCACCTCTCCATCAGAAAGCATCATGCTGCCTTGATTTAAAGGCAGCTAACTCTTCCTTTGCCCTTTAAACATTGTTTGAACTGGTGATATTTTGTGATCTAGAAGGAGAAAAGAAAAATAATAGATTCCCATTCTATACCATACTTGTATACTTTTGAAACACTTATGGAATATATGGTGAATTGCATAGCCATTTATTTTTCAATTTTCTTTGCTGAGTTCAACAAACACGTATTGAATATCTACTATGTGTCATGCACTGTGGACAAATTGAATATGATAGGGTCTTTCTCTAAAGGGTCTTGTACTCTATGTGCTGTAGGGGAAAACTTACAGGGCGTCAAATCAGTTCTCATTAAAGTTTATTACATGGAAGGCAGTTCTGGAATGGGGGTGATGCGGAGCACCAGGGAGGATGTTTATATTAGGAAGGTAAGGTGCAGGCCATAAAAGCAATTCTCAGGCCTGACTGCCCAACCGAAAACATTTTACCTAGTGGTAATAACCTCAGGTGCTTCTTGGGGATGGAAAGCTTATTGCCTCCTATAGGGGATACCTCTTCTTTTTTCAATTTATTCCTCCTATTTTGAGTAATTGTACAACATTTTTCTTTTCCATTTAATGTGCTGGTGGAGCTGACAATGTCAGTGCCGCCTCTTTTTCTTTCTCTACTCAGCAAGGGGTAGGCATGTGACCCATGCTAGGACAATGAGACATTATTCCCCAGGAATTTGTGTATTGACTAAGGGATACTGACTTAGGGCTTTTGGATCTGTCATTCCTGTGGTAATGCCTCAAAGAGATAGTTCAAGAATTCTTGTGGCTGAGTCTTTGGAGTTTCCTGGGTTCATCCTTCCCCAGGTCTTATTTTTCCATTCTTTCTTTGATTCTACATACTACTGGAATCCTTTTAAAATACCTTTTAGCATAATGTGCCCAGAATTTATTTCTATTGCTTGAAACCTCAAAACCATACTGTTACTTAGTATATTCAAATGTAAGTTATTACTGGAAACCCCAACTTGAGCACCTAGGCTGAATTCATTCTTAGTTTTAGATATTTTCACCTAGGCTGAATTCATTCTTAGTTTTAGATATTTTGGGGCATTTTCCTAATGACTCATGATGTTTCACATTTTTGCTTGCTGTTATTGGCCATTCAAATATCCTCATTTGTGACATGTTTTTTAAGATCTTTTGCCTTTAAATTTTTTTTTATTGTTTTCTATGTTGTTATTAAGTTGTGAGAGTTCTTTGTATATTTTGAATACAAGTTCTTTGTTGTGTACATTTTTTTCAAAATTGTGAAGTCCGGTTCATCAACTTTTCTCTTCAATGGTTTGTGTTTTTGTATTACGTCTAAGAAATATTAGTCTACCCAAGATCACAAAGATGTTCTCCTGTATTTTTTTTTCTGTTTTGTTTTATTTGTTTGTTTTTTTGGTACAGTTCTGTTTGTTTGTTTTTAATTGTATTCTGGTAACATATACACAACCTAAAATTTCAATTTTTCCCTGTGTTTTCTTCTAGAAATTTATAATTTTAGGTATAATTTAGGCCTATAATCTATTTTGAATTAATTTTTGTGCATCATGTGAAGTGAAGATTGCTGTTTCTTTCTGCCAAAATATATCCAGTTGATATCCACTTGTTAAAAAGACTTTCTTTTCACATTTGAATTACCTTAGTGCCATTGTCATAAATCAATTGACCTTTTATGTGTGGCTCTATTTCTGAACTCTCTATCCTGTTGCATTGATATGTATTCTATCATTTTTTGCCAATACTAAACTGTTTCTAGTACCGTGACTTTATAGAAAATCTAGAAGTCAGGTAGCATAAGGCCTCCAGCTGTGTTCTTTTTAAAAATTGCTTTGGATATTCTAGATCCTTTGTATTTCGATTTTGGAATTTCTACAAAAATGCCTATTCAGATTTTTATTTAAATTCCACTGAATCCATAGATCAATATGATAAATAGTGCTATTTTATCAATTTAAAATCTCCCAGTCATGAACATGGTATATTTTCCCATTTATCTCAAGCTTTTCTAGTTTCTCTTAACAATGTTTTATAGTTTTCAGTGTTTTGTAATTTTCAGTATAGTGGTCTTGAATATGTTTTGTTAGATTTATTTCTGGGTATTTTTTGTTTTAAAAAAATACTTAAATTGTGATTTAAAAAATTCATTCTCCGAATGTTTGTTGTTAGCATATAAGAATGCAGTTGATTTTTATACAGTAACCTTGTATCCTGTGGTATTGATAAATTTGTTTATCTGTTTTAGTAATGTTTTATAGATTCTTTAAGATTTTTGACAAAAACAACCATATCATCTTTAAGTAAGGATATTTTTAACTTTTTCATTTTTTGCAATGGCAAGGACTGTCATTACAATGTTGAATAGAAGAGGTGGAAGAAAAACTAGACTTTACTCTCTGGCTGGTCCCCCTCTCCTTTCTTTTAAAGCTGAGATCCTTACAGAATAGGTACACATCCTTTGCCCACCTGCTTATCTCCCATTTACTTTTTTAACCTGCTGGTTGTTAGCAATGGAGTCATTAAGGAATCCATGCAGGACAGAAAGTTAAAGTTTAACAGGTTTATTGAATGGAAAGAAAGCAGAGAGAAAGCAGGGAGAGATCAGGCAGGCAGGAGGCAGCAAAACCTGCCAATGAAAAGAAAGAAAAGTGGCTCTGGCTCTTTGTTGTGGGAGCTGCATTTTAAAGCGAGAGTGATGCTGGGAGAGGAGGATCCCTTTCTGCTTCCTTCTTTGCTGTGTCTGTTCTAACCTGTTTGCTCCTTATTTTTTGCCTCGAGGAATGTTTGGCAAGGGGAGTCACAAGTTGTGGCCAAGGGGGAAAAGTCAAAAGTTTGGCTGTTGCAGCAAGGGGGTGGGGTACAAGTTTCATCCCTTGTGACCTGTCATTCCTGCCTTTTGATTAATATGTATACTTGGGATGGTTAGGCTAGATTTAAGGGAGGGAGGTGGGGAGTCATTTGTCCTTCTTGGCTACTTCCTGCTGGATGGGGGTAGGGTTAGGGGCTTTTGGGGGTGGGAGCAGGATTTCCAATGCAGCGGTTGTCAGGGGCCGAGTCATCCAATTCTTTACCTTGAGAGATTTTGGTAGCTTAGGGTGTTGTTCCTGAAAGAGCTTAAAAGTAACATGTTATGAACCGAGGTAATTGTGTGGCATAGAAATTGATTTATGAGCTTGCAAAACTGAGGTGCTAAGGTGAGAAGTATTAATAAAATCAGAGGCCGTGTAAGGGGAAGTAGGTAGGAGAGCCACAATGACATTTTAAACCAGGAAGGGTTTGCGCTATGTTTTTGCAGCCAAGCAAATTTGAAAACATCTGTGATGGAATTAGACTGCTGGCTCCTGTGCCTACCTCTGCTAGGTTAGAATGGCTAGCAGAGGTAGAAGAAAAACATAACATTTCAGTTTTAGGTTTATGTTCAGGGAAATGGGAAAGGATTGGTTAATGGGGGCTGCTGAAATTTTGGGTGACAGGTAGGCCAAGGTATATATTCCCATCCAGTTAGTAGGTAGATGAGACTTTTATGATATTTTACTAAAATAGACTAATAATGTAAGAAAATTTTGTTATTTTAACAGAGAGAAAACTGAAATTTAATTTTGTATTAATATATTATTTGACACTAAAGTTTCAAAACCTTTTTTATATAGACCCATGAGATTTTCCCAATTTTGACCATAATTTTCCTTTCCACAAACATTTTATACTTACTATATCTATTCAGGCTTTGTTTACTTTTTCCTCATTCTGTGATAACCATTTATTTTCTCTCAAGACAGAACTATCCTTTTTTTTCCTTTTAATAAAACCACATCCTTTATATCCTTTATAGTTAAGTTCCTAAGCAAACATTTTATTACATACAATGATCATTAAAATTAAACTTGTCAGAATAACGTCAGATATTTACAACACAGTGGGAATGTTTAAGGTTGGGTTGGGTGAAGATTGTGGCAAAGAGGGAAAGCAGCAGGACTGCAGGTGGCATGAGGCTTAGCTTTGAAAGTAAGGGAAGCATGAACACTGAGTTTAGCTTAGCTAGAATGTTTTGTCCAAGAAGGGGGACTGTGTATGTAGGCACTACTAAGAATGAGTGGGAAAAGGATGTGTTTTGAAGAGTGCTGGCTATGGGTGAGGTTTGTAGTGGGTGGGTGCTTGCTCCCAACTATAGATTAATTCCAGCTACAGATGCGAGGGGAGGTTTTAAGGGCTCCAAAAATTCAGGTAAGACTGAAAATGTGGCTCCTGTATTAACCATGAAAGAGATGGACTTACCTGCCATGAGGATGGCTACCCTGGGCTCGGTTATGGAGGTGGGAAGAGTTCAGGCTGAGGAGCCCAGGCCACACTAGTCTTCAGTGGCTGGGTCAAGGAGGTCTGAGACTCCAAATCCTGAGGAGTGGCCGCCTGTTTAGGGCGGCTGCCTGTTCCCGAGGTGCAAGGCTGAAGGACAGTCAGCTTTCCAGTGTCTTGTCTTATGGCAGAGAGGGCAAGTCCCTGGAGGTGGCTTGGGATTAGGGCAAGCTTTTGTCCAATGTCTCTCCTGGCCACAGTCAAAAACAGGGACCCGGGGGTGCTTTAGTTCCCAATTTTGTTCCATCTTGCTGGGCATGGGTGGATCCTCACAGGGCACTGGCCAATAATAAACAGCGAGCGTCTTCCACTCCTTTCTGAGTTTTTCCTGAGTTGATTTTTTGGTTTTCCTTTTCTCCTACCTATTGTTGAAAACATGGAAAGCAATTTGGATGAGTTTATCCTGCGGTGTTTGGGGTCCTTGTTTTAGTTCTGGGAGTTTTTCTTTTTTTCTTTTATTTATTTATTTATTAATTTAAAAAATTTAGCAACAAACAAACTAAAACATTAACATATGATCATTCTGTTCTACATATATAATCAGTAATTCACAATATCATCACTTAGTTGCATACTGATCATTTCTTAGAACATTTGCAGCAATTCAGAAAAAGATTGATTTCTTTTTTCTTATCTGATTGACAAACGAAAACAGAGGAAAAAAAAGATTATACATACCATACCCCTTCCCCTTGCTTTCATTGATCACTAGCATTTCAAACTAAATTTATTTTAACCTTTGTTCCCCCTATTATTTATTTTTATTCCATATGTTCTACTCATCTGTTGACAAGGTAGATAAAAGGAGCATGAGACACAAGGTTTTCACAATCACACAGTCACATTGTGAAAGCTATATCATTATTCAATCATCCTCAAGAAACACGGCTACTGGAACACAGCTCTACATTTTCAGGCAGTTCCCTCTAGCCTCTCCATTACATCTTGAATAACAAGGTGATATCTACTTAATGCATAAGAATAACCTCCAGGATAACCTCTCAACTCTGTTTGGAATCTCTCAGCCATTGATACTTTGTCTCATTTCACTCTTCCCCCTTTTGGTGGAGAAGGTTTTCTCAATCCCTTGATGCTGAGTCTCAGCTCATTCTAGGGTTTTTCTCAATCCGTTGATGCTGAGTCTCAGCTCATTCTAGGATTTCTTTCCCAGTTGCCAGGAAGGTCCACACCGCTGGGAGTCATGTCCCACATAGACAGGGGGAGGGTGATGAGTTTGGTTGTTGTATTGGCTGGAGAGAGAGGCTATATCTGAGCAACAAAAGAGGCTCTCTTGGGGGTGACTCTTAGGCCTAAATTTTAAGTAGACTTGACCTATCCTTTTTGGGGTTAAGTTTCATATGAACAAACCCCAAGACTGGGGGCTCAGCCTATAGCTTTGGTTGTCCACACTGCTTGTGAGAATATCAAGAATTCAACTTGGGGAAGTTGAATTTCTCCCCATTCTCACCACTCCCCGAAGGGGGCTTTGCAAATACTTTTCCACTCACTGATCAAATCACTCTGGGTTTCATCGTAGTTCCCAGAGTTTTTTATGAGTGTCAGGAGCTGATTGTATAATGAAGTGTGTATGTAGGAAAAGGCGCCTTTCAAGTGAGGTTGGATCTAGATTAGTGTATTTTTTATGGTGTTGAATAGGGTCAATAGAAAAGGAACCTAAATGTTGTTTTATCTGTGAAAGATTGGAGAGTGAAAAAGGAACTGGCAATGCCTTCGTGTCCTGCTACTTCCCTTAAGGGGAAAATTTCCAGCGGAGGAGGAGGCAGTGGAGGATGAGGAAATGGGGGTGTTGGTATTACAGGGAGAAAACAGAGGGGGGGGGCAAAGTGATTGAGGATGGGGGAGGGGACTGGTCTACGTGACTGGGTGTGGGGGGGGATGAGGAGGAGCAGAAGGCTTGGGGGAGGGAAAGCTTTGGGGGAAGGGGGAGGAGGGGAAGAAGGGCAGAGGGTCGGGGAGGCCATAATGAGGAGGCTGGGTGGCTGGGTCGAAGGAGGCAGTGAGAGGAAGAGAAGAAGGGGAAGAGGTAGACGGTTTCGGAGTGGAAGGTTTGGGTCTGTCATTTAGGAGGAGGATTTGGTAGGTGGTTAGAGATGAACTAAACAAGGGTTTAGCATGGAGCATCCAGAAGGCTTGGACATAGGGTACCTCATCCCACTTTGTAGATCACTGCAGGAAGTGATCAAGTCAGTAAGAATTTTATAATTAAAAGTACGTTTTCTGGCCAAAGGAAGGAGAGGGTGAGGAAGTAGGAAAGAGCCACGATATCCTGTGGGCCTATTCTTTGGGGTCACAATTCAGGAGTGGAGACCGGATCTCTGAGGGGCAGAGATGGGCGTCCCCATGTCCAAGCCAGAGAGAGTGAGTCACCGAGTGGTTTCTGGGCACTAGGTGTGGGGCAGCGATTGCTAACGAGCCCTCCTGCCCACGGGACGTGGTCCGTCAGTTTCCAGTGGCTGGGCCGAGATGTCTGAAATAGCTATGCTCGTGTAGGAGGCTCTGACTGAGTGCTCAGATTTGAAAGAGAGAGAGAGACTGGAGCCTCCTGGACCCAAAAGGAACCTCTGCGTGTGCCTGAGGCCAGTCTGCCATAGACCCCACAGAAGTATCCCGCCAAGCAGTCCCACAAAACCCACACTGACGTGAGCTTCGGTCTATGGGACTCTATTAAAACCAACTTCTCAAAGGGGCAAAAGGCCTATTTATTGCAATATCCAGCAGGCTTTCCCAGTTCTTATCTTTCTAGACCTTTGTATGCATTTGCCCTTGTCCTTGCAGCCCACTCTTTGGTTCCCAGACCACTTACTTTCAATTTCCCTAGGCCTCCATCATGGCTCGCTGTTATTCTGTTGGACTGCCAGGGTTCTGTCATTAACCCTTTTCTCGCTCTGTGTGTTCTCCTGGGGCACCTGCATTCCCTCCTACGGCTGCAACTCAACATGAGTACTTATGCTTTCCAAATCTCCATTTCCTGTCCTGATCTCAATTCACTGCCAAACCCAGTATCTAGCTCTCTATTGAACCTTTCTGCTAAGATGTTTTGTGAGTACCTGAAATTCAACATCTATAAGGCTTAGCGGACTATTTCTTTTCTTTTAGTCTGTCTCATTTTCTTGAATTCCTGACTAACTAAACCAGTAGAAATTCTTCAAATGTACAAGACTATTTAATGACTGTCTTTGCCCACAGGATTCCTTCGGCTCTCTCCTTTAGTCTGGTTCATATATCCAACTCAAGTCTCTGCCCTTAAAAGACTTTTCCTGTACAGCCACATTTCACTTTAGCCAGCTAGAATTGGAATCTGTATGTGTCATGGACTCCATTCAAAGCATCTATAACATCTTTTGAAGCACATATTTTCATTTTTGTATCTCTAGGGACCTTAGTAGGTGCTTATTAGATGTCTATAATTATATGAGTAATACACTCAAGCCTTAACTTAATAACCAAGTGTATCAATCGAGTTCAAGAGGAATTAGTTAGGCTACTCATGCAGAAGACTGTTATGACAAAAGGTCGGCAGTCTATAATACAGCCTATGAAAAAGGAGTCCCTTGAATTCAGTTTGTCTGTTTTTAAAGGGAAGGGGACAGATACCTTAGGCATCCAATCAGTTCTCCTTGCTGTAATTCTGGGCTGAGTAAGTAAGTAGAATTTAGCTTCTTGTGTATATCTGAGTACAGATCACAACAGACACATAAAGTGAACTGATTAGAAAAATTGAGAATCCAGTCTGTTTAGAAGTTCTGATTCTCATTGTAAACAGAGTCATTGGCATTTGGCCTGTGTGGGTTTGGTAAAAATGAGTTGACCTCCCTAAGTCTTATCACCTCTGCATATCCTGATAAAACTGGTCTGGTCTGCAGAGCTAATCAGACCTGGAGCAGGCGCCCTTGTTTCCACCTGTCTCTGTGGCCTACCTGTTTCAAATCCAAGCCACATGCCATGGTCTTCCTGCTAACCAAAGTATTTACATTATGTTTCATCAAAGAATTTCATAGTGGGAAAGCCAAGGGTAATTTAAGGGCTGCTAATATTATATAAGGAGATGATCTCGGATCTCTTTGCTGGATATTTTCACATAGAAGAAGAGTGGGATGTCCCTAGCAGTTGTCACTGTTGAGAATTAATTCTCCTAAAGTTATGAAATGGGAAAAGAAGTTAAAAGACGATGAAGAATGGGAATATCTAGACCAGAAGGCAAAACTACAGTGGTAGCTGTAGGCCAGAAGGTAGCTGTGAAGGCCAGAAGGCAAAGCTACAGTGGTAGACATTAAGCTGTGGGCAAAAAGTTACTGAAGATAGGAAAGGCTGACAAAGTAGAGGTCTTAAGAAGAGGAGGATAAATGTGTGTGGGTGGGGAGGAGTGGTGATGGAGGTGGGGGGCAGAGGAATTGAACGTAAAACAGAGTTGATAATTTGTAATGGTGCCCATTTCCTCCAGCTATAAAGTGTATGCTATGTCCCCTAACAAATGCTGGAAGTCAGTTTTGACATAGGCCAGTTCTAAAGTCATTGCACTAGGTTATATTGTTGAGGCACTTTTTCCTCATTTGACTTGGGTTTCTAATCCAGCACAAAAAAAGATATCATTTATTCATTCAAGTATTTATTGAACCTAGAATGGGTGTCAGGGACTAGGGATGGGACTGTAAGCAAGCTGGGTGGTGTGATGGGCAAAAAATCAAGGAACCCATCATTTATTATTTGGCATGATAATCTGAGGGAGTGCAGTGTGCACAAGGTGTTATGGGAGCTAATAGAAGGGGTACCTAATCCCAATTTGGCAGCCAAGGAAGACTCCCGAGAAATGTTCCCCATTAGACTGGAATCTCTAGGATAAAAGGGACCTTCTCTGGCTTGTTCATTCTAATACTCCTAATACATAGCACAATGCCTTGCATGTGATAAAGTGCAATAAAACTATGTAGAATGATTGGCTTCATCAAAACCCATGTCTCAATGGGAGATGCAGCACCAAATCCCGCTCTTTAATTCTGAGAGGTTCTTTATGAGAAGAAAACAGATGTATCTGGAAATATTGCTTAATTAAGCTGATATTGAATTGCCCTTTAAGTTTCAGGAATATCAAAATTTTGGTGTGGATTCCTAAGTATAATGGACTCACTGTAGCAGATAAAACCAATGAAATGCCAATTTTATACTTTAAGCATCTGAAGAAAAATAATTATGTAAAGGCCAATCGAAACACAGTGTTATAATTTGAATGTTACTAACTCAATGAAGCAAGTACACACTCCGACTTGAACTCTTTCAGAATGTGTCTGTAGTGTTTTCTCTGGATATTTACAGATAGCTGAAATACCTAAGAATCCTTTCACTATTATTTGTAGCTACTCCGTGCCCAACTAAGAAATTAGCTGCCAACTCTCCTATTCTAGTGGCTAAAGTCTGGAAGGCAGGCAAAACAACAGCTTCAAAGTAGCCTTCATATTCAAAACTACCACAAATAGGGTGTGCAGGGAAAAGAACATTAATTTCAAGTGAGAAGATTTACCATTTAGTAGTTTTATAAGTCCAAGCCTGTTTTCTTAGTCTATGAAATTCAGATAATGATTCTTGTCTGGCTGCATGGCTATGAAAATCAGATGAAATAACTTTGAAGACTCTAAAAAGCCATATAAATGTTATTCATTAAAATACATTTATGAATGCAAAGTGGAATGCAAATTGTTGACCCTGAGTGTGGTCCTTGATAAATGATCTCTAATGTTCCATATTGAATTCCAAACCTCCTGACCTGCTAACAGTTCATTTCATAAGATATTGAAAACAATTTCTCACTGAGTGAAAAGATTTAGGAACTGAATAAAATAGCAAAAAAAAAGAAAAAAAAGAATGGTCCTCAAATCCACATTAACAATCAAAATTGTTAACATTCGCAAATATCTCCTTAAAGGATATTCTTTTGATCATTTTGAAAGCTTTTTAGGTTTTCTGGGGTTTTCACTGAAGCTAATATGGAAAGCTCACTTACCCAAGTGGCTTGGTTGACTAATTAGGCACCAATTTGAGGGCTCCAGCTGTCCAAATAAAACCTGCCTTGATGGTGGAAAGCTCAGAACAAGGCTGGAAAAGGGCAGGGTCCAGACTAGAATCAAATCAAGGCCACGTGTGTCAGAGAAGCAACATCTTTATAAGACCAACGGCATTTATTTTGACTATAACTAAGAGAAACGAAGTACCAGTTACCACTAGCAAGGGTGATTTTTATCTTGTCTTTGCTGACCTGGAAGAAAGGAAAGGAATCTTAAAAGGCTCCAGCAGCTGCAGGAGCCTTCCTGAGAAAGGACATCTCCCGCACATTTCTGACATGTCTTGGATTTTTCCGGCCTTACCTTCTGTTAGAAGAAATTATGGACGGAGTTGAATGTCCTCCTCCATGCAATAGCCCATGTAGGTGTTATCAGCTAACCCAACACTCAGCAGAATCAGTAGCTTCACAATCTGTTTCGGGTGAGGGCCAGCCATTGCTTTGCCAAGGGTTTTGTGACTCCCTCCTGGTTTGGTTTCCCTTGGAAGGAACTCTCTCCCAGCACCTGTGAGCCCTCACCCTTGAGGGATGGTTAATGTGCTAATTACCCCGAACCCAAAAATGTAAACTGTAAACAAATGAGAGCTGTGTTTATAATCAATCAGCTTTATGACCTTCTGATGGTGATGATATCAGTGGCGTTTACACTGGAAGACCGCACAGCGTTCTCCAGCAGCTGGCTGCTTATGTTGCGTTAGAGCAGAGGATGCTGTGGCCCATTAATTGTAGCATTTGCACTGAAGGGAATGTCACCTTTTGCCAAATGGCCATTCTTGGGTCTTGGGATTGCCAAATAAATTATAGTTTTAAAAAAAAAAATCTCAAAGTCAGCTTGGAAGGTTTTCAAATAATCCGTGGTTGGAAGGCCCTGTAGCTCCCCACCCCACCCCCAAATGAAAAACCGAAAAATGCATTCTTTCTGAGTTGTAACTTGATATATACATGATTTGAAGACAGAAGATAGACTCTAATCCCAAGGGGGGAGAGAGAGAGAGAGACAGAGAGAGCGAGTTTGGCTTGGATGCACAAAGAATTGCTCCCCCTTCTGATTGCGGGAATGATCTCTGGTACAGCACTCTCCCAGCCCCATTGTCTGATGCCTCCGTTTCTCCACCTGAAGGTGAGGTTGAAATTACTCAACAGCAGATGCCTGCAGAACACTTTGTTATCATGAGGCCAGGAGGATCCACACACAGTGTAAATATCATAAAATGTGGCAAGGGAAATGTTTACACCAATCTGTGGTTTCTGATCAAAGCCAAAATTCTGGGCTCTTGAATGAAAACTTCTGGCTGCACATGTGATATTTGCAGCTGCCTTCGGCACCTATAAAATATGATTTGCGAGGTGCCGAACAATGTCCTGGGGGGTCTCCAAAGCCTGTTCCTTTGGCACCAAGATCTTTTCATACTGAGCCCTGCCAACGTGTGAAGATATAGGTGTGTGAACTTTGGCTGCATTTTGGGTTTGTTAACAGTGCAAAGGATTTGCCAGTGAAACCCCAAATGCATTTTACCCCCAGGCACCTTACCCTTCCTTTATAGACCCCTGGGAAAACCAAGCCCATCTGGTTCTCATTCATTTACACTTTACCCATCAAAATGTTGGTTTTGGTTGGATTCCTTTGTTTTCATTTCAGGAAACCTTTAAGAATGCAGAGTGGGGGGAAGATGGGCAATTAGCAAGTAGCTCTGATGACCCCAAGCTCTCGTCCTGTTTCTAGCTTTACTCTTGGTCCATTGTATGACAACAAGCAGTTTTTCCCCCACTTATCAGCTTCCCTACTTATTTTTCTTTTTAAGTGGAACTAGTGCTTCACTTCTCTGTCACCACGGGAGAAACTTTAAAACAAGCTAGAATCTGCAGTGTTTCATATGAGGGGACAGTCACAGGATCTGAGATTCTGCATTTTCTTTCTTTCCTTTTTGTTTTTAAAGAGCCAACTGCTTCTTTTTACATTCATGAAAGTGAGTGAGTGGCTGGGAACTGTTTATACCACCAACTTTAGGGAAAAAGGAAAAGGAGGGTAGTACATTTTCTTTTTTTACTTTTTTCAAATGCTCTTGATGTTATGGATATTTGTAAGCTGGGAGAAAAGTAAATGTCTATTTTCTAATCTTTTGAGAGGTTTTATATCCCCTAGAAGCAGCTTCTTTCCTAACTTATAGTCAAAAGCAGTAGATGCAAGCATTCTAACCGGGGCCAAATTCCTTCCTTGCTTGCAGTTGTAAACTTGCTGTTCCTTGGAAGTAGAAATAAAGCTGGATTACATCCTGTCTCCCACACCACCAGAAAAAGGAGAGATTACTACCTCCTCAGTCCTTAGTTTACACATTCCTGAATAACAGCCACACTCAAAACTTTGTAGGCATGTGAACAATATCTCATTTAAAGGATATACGACTGTTGCCGAATTTATTGCAGAATCTTAAGCAAAGTTCTTGTTTAACGATTTACATCATTGGGCTAAGTGATCAAGATTTGATAGTGGCAAAACTTTGGTACTATTTTGAGATATCTCAGTAACATCTCAAGACCTATATTGTTTTTAGTGATGTGATAGAAAGGTACCCATATAACTCTACAAGTTCATTTCCACGTTACCTGGTAATGGCTTTCATTTTTTTCAGGTAGGCCAGATGATGGAAGAACGATATAATCTGCAGTACTAAATTAATTGGACAAAGGAAACCTTGCTACTATTATGGGATTTAAGAAGTTCCAGAATTACCAGGGCAGCTAAGGCTTTGCATTAAATACCATTTGTCTTAGTTTCCTGGGGCTGCTATAACAAATACCGCAGGTTGATTGCCTTAAACAGCAGGAATTTATTGTCTCATAGTTTTGGAGCCTAGAAGTGCAAAACAAAGTATTGCAGGTGATGCTTCACCCAAAATCTGTACTGTTCTGGTGACAGTTTGTGCGGAATCTAGAACTTGATTTCTGTCTCTGTCGTAGGGGATCTGTCTCTTTCTCTTTCCTCCTTTTGCTGCTTCTTCAGCATCCAAATTTCTTCTCCTCACAAGGACCTCAGTCATGCTGGAATAAGGTTACTCTCATTCAATTTGACTTCGTCTTAATGGAATCTTCAAACATCCCATTTCAATGAGTTCCCATCCATAGGACCAGAGGTGAGGATTAGAACATGCCATGTGGGTATTGTAGGGAACCTGATTCAGTCCCTAACACTATCCAAGGGGTGGCAGCCTAGGCAGGCATGGAGAGCCTGTGCCATGGGAATCTAATCTACCTGGCTCCACTTAGCATGAACGACAGCACATTAGTGAGTCTCTGTTTCCTCATTTATATAGCAGAAATAATAAGAAGGTCCAGTCCAGTGGAGTGCAAGTAAATGCCAATTTCCATAGTGTAAATCTTCCCACTGTGGTTGATTTCAAGCTGCCAGTTAGAGCTGGGGAGAGATGATCCCAATCAGCTCTCAGGAGTTGGGACAAGCCCACACCAGCTCTCCACTGACAGTATCCAAAGCTTAGGTGAGGAGTGTTCAATGAGATGGAGCAAGTGCGGGGCTTGATATTGTGCTTGGGAAACGGTTTATTTCCTTGATTGACGTCATCAGTTGTTATTTAAAGTTAGATTTTAAGGAAAAATGTATTCACTGGATATATATATATCCCATTTTGGAAACTGAAAAATTTAAATTAAGAAATTCAAAAATATAAAAATTAAAACGATTGTCTTAAGATTGAGGAATGGTGTTTATGTGGCACCAGATGTGATCCTATGTATTTGTCTATTAACTTAGAAGTTCTCTATCAGTGCCAATGCTCTGGATCCCCTGGCTCTTTCATTAGAAGTTTTATCTCTAAAAGGTCTCTGTCACATCTCTTTAGGTTGGTTAATTTATCCAATAAAATGCCTGGCCTACCATATTGATTTTTATCATAAACTGGGTATAGTGGAAATATCCAGTAAAGACACTGGCTGAGAAATCTTGCTTTTCACAAGCTCTTCACAGGCTCAAACCAGCTGATACCAACTGTATTAGAAGCAGCTAACTGACCACCAAAGTATGGGCCCTCCTTCTATAGCACAGCTGGGGACTCTGTTTCCCAGGTTCTTTAAATTTTGGTGTTGCAAATAGGACAAGTTCTGGCCAATGGGTTGTGAATGGAACTAATACGTGCCATTGCTAGGTTGAGGTTGTTAAGTGTTCTATGTGCCCTCCCTACACTTTACTTCCCTTTCATAGCAACCTTAGAGAGTCCACATGTTGCACATGGTGACGTCACAAGATTCAAAGAGACTGGACATCTGAGACATTGCTTAGGAGGAGAGCTGCTCCAAAGAGATGCCCATCAGGAAATAACCTCATAAAATTTTGCATGAGTAAGAAATAAACTTTTACTATGTTAAGCACTGAGCTTTGGGGCTTATTTGTTATAGCAGGTAGTTTGTCCTGACTAATATACTGGCTGACACTACATACTATATGCACAATAAAATGCATTTTATAGTGAAATTGTAACATTGGTTGATAAGACAGCCATCACCCGTCTTGTGGTGCCAGAAATTGGTGACAAAACAACCTGGGCTAGAAGCAGTTTGGCTGTTTGAACTTGATTCTGATTCGAAACTGCTATAAAAAATGTTAAAGCATTCCATATGACTCTGTATAACTTTCTAAATTCACTTAATTTCGCTGAGAGATATCCAAGAACCATAGTGATATTGAAGCATTGTTTCATTGGAGAATGTCCTAATTGGGGAGTGTTATTATATCGTGGGAAGGAACCCAGCTTTTAGAGTCAGATAAATTTGCGTTTAAACCTTGGTCATGCCATTCTTATTGTGTGACTTGGGTAAACTAATATTTCTATGCCTTAGTTTCCCTTTTTTCATAAAAATGAGAAAAATGATACTTCGCACATATGGTTAGGTAAAATAATGAAATAATATAATATGCTTAGCACAGTGAATGATTACAGCAATTTTATTGTTATTATTTCTCTCATTCCTGTTGATTATTATTGCTGTCATGGTTATTCGCTTACTGAAAATAACTTGGAAGACTTCTATCTCCCTAAAACTTCTGTTTTGGCTTGATGTTTATAACATCTAGCTTGCCAGACCTAGTCAGCATATATCGGTTGGGTTTAAACCATCTGGAAGAGTCTCATGAACTTAGCTGCCATTGCCAAGCCTTTTCACCCTCAAGAAAATGGTCTCAGTATGGCACACACTTCTAGCCATGGTTTGAAATGGGTGGTGGAAGAGTTCTTGGAACTTGGTATAGCAGAGCAGATAAAACCAGGAGGGTCCAGCTGAATTTCTCACTGGGTCATGTTTTAGATTTGTCTTCATCTTCTCTATCTGGACTTTAGATTAAACTTTGAGACCAATATGACAGCTGTATTGACCCTACATGGTAAAATGACTGCAAACTACCTAAGGGCAGAGATTCTGTGTGTTTTGCCTTCCCCAGTATCTCCAATGCCAAGAGCAAGGTCTGGTGCATTGTAGTTATTCAGTGAAAACCTGAGGAATGAGTAAAAACCTCTAGGAAATACGGGACTGGACCAGATGCTGCCGTGGGGGCTTCTCTGAGTCCAGTTGGGCTTGGTAGGACAGTGCCATGTTAATCAACTGAAAAGATATTCCTTTTTGCATAACTATGTAATGCACCTTTTCCCAGCATTACCTGTTATTGTTTTTCAGCTATACCTCTTGAGAATCACTCAGCAAAGTGATAGAAGCAATAATTCTTCTCTGGCCACTGAAATTACTGAAGTAGATTTGCCGAGTACGTCTGTAGAGATAGAGGATGGCAAAGCCTTGCAAAAGATATCCCCACTCCAGTAAAGGAACGAGTTTAATACAGCCCATATTTATTTTTAAACAGCTATTATTCAAGCATGGACAGGGGATATGCACTAGAATAGTCAAAGGGGTGACTGCTATATAGAGAGTGCTGTGTATGGCAGTTTTTAGGTTGTTGTAGTTTCTTAGTGCAGAGATTTCAGGGAAGAGGGAGTGCTTGTCCTAATTAGGATTAAATAGGATAAAACATATAAAGAAACTAGCCCAGAGCCTGGCACAATGTAATGCCCAATGAATGTAGCTATTTATATTTGTATTCTTGTAAGTGATATGAATGTCATCACTGTGTGAATGCTTAAGGAACAGGCACTAATTCCCCCAGCTGCCAGAAGTGTTGGCTGATGGTGGCTCAAAGCTGAGACTGTCTCCAAAAATTGTCTTGGCTGAAAAGAGGTGCCTCACTGAAAGATAGACCCCTCCCAGGGGCAGCCTGCCCCCAAAGATTGGTCATTGTGTGGGCAAAAAGGTCTAGCATCCCAGCCTCAATTTAGGACATCTTTGAAAGGTCATCCTTGTTTCACAGCATGCCTGCAGAATGTGCTGAGGCCCCTGAGGCTCAATTTCTTCCCCTGCCAATCCTGTTACCCTCCCTTAGAGATGCTGCCACCAAGAGTGCTTGCCAGTAAATCTATTCTGCACAGAAATCTCTTGCAGTCCAGTTCCTGGTGAACCTGGCCTCTGACCATTAGTGCTGGGAATGGTCTTGGGAAGAAAATTCTAAAACAGGATATCGGAGTGAAATCACTGCTGGCAAAGGATGACCCCTTCATTGGTGATAGATGGAGTACGGCTAGTCCCTGGCATGCTATAGCAATACGATTCTACTAGTGCTCAACTGAAGTGGAATGCTGATGCAAAAGGAGCGCAAGGGCTGAGTGATATCTCGGGTGCTCAAGAGAGGTTTGGAGGAGAGAAGGTAGTACTTATAAGAGCAAAGAAATTGAATGACTCTTGCTGAGGGCTGTCAGTGTATTTGAGAAAGTCGGTGAGAGTCTGTCTAGAGGGGGTTAATAATTGATTATGAAAGTGAGAGGGCCTCTTGGACAGGAGGAATATAAAAAGTTTCATCTTCTGTAGTCAGAGGATAGGAAACCTGAGGATCAAGACCAAGACTTAATAAGATAGCAGAGCTCCAGAGAAGGTTGAATCTCAACTTCCGCCAGTCTCCTATACCAAGGCCAGGGCTCTGGCTGAGAAGGAGTAGGGCTCTAAATCAATGTGCAAGAGAATCTTGAACACTGTTGGCCCCTCTGGGCCTGCAAAAGTGGCCCACCCTCCTCCCAATAAATTGCAGGTGGGCATAAGAAATGAAATGGGAATTTGGGGGCAGTTTTGCAGAAGCCGTAGAAGACACGCGAAAGCTAGAAATGCAGAGATATCTTAAGTTTAATAACTCATAAATGTATGAAATGTATATGATGCTATGTGTAATATTATCTGTACAGTATGCATGTTACTGTTTAATAACAGTACACAATAATAAACAGATACACAATTGTTTTCTCTTAAAATTAAATTTGTAGTAAAAGAACAGTGGTTCCATGTGCTGGGTGGGGGCTGTCAAGCATATTTATGGCCATCTCTCATGTGACACCTGGCAGCGACCGCGCAGTGATCTTTGCATCTTGTGTTTCGTTTAATTGTCATAAACTCTGTTAAAACCATGGGTCTCAAGCGTAGTGTCCCTAGTGGCTCAGAAAGTGCTCCTACGAAAGAGAGAAAAGTGGTGAACTTCAGGAAACAAGTAGAATCGTTAGATACGCTTCGTTCAGGCCTCCCTTGTGGCGTTGAGTCCACCGTCAGGCACATCAAGAAAAAAGAGAAGGAAATCCACGAGGCTACACCAACAGCTGCAAAGATGTTGCATAAACCTCGAGACCCGTATCTCTCCCATAGAAAGGGCACCCTTCCTTTGGAGGCAGGATTACTATTATAAAAGGCATTTGGGGGCGGGCCGTGGTGGCTCAGCAGGTAGAGTTCTTGCCTACCATGTGGGAGACTCGGGTTCGATTCCCAGTTCCTGCCCAAGCGGGAATAAAAAAAATGCATTCGGTAAACTTTGGCATCATTGGAGAAAAGACAAAGTCTTATTTGATTCCCTAAAGGAAAATGAAGGAGAAGGGTCTACTCCTACAGATTTTCAGGCCAGCAAAGGCTGCTTTGACATTTTTAAAAAGGGGTTCAGCCTTCAGAATGTAAAAGTAACTGCAGAAGCAGCATCTGCCCATCAAGTGACAGACAGGGAATTTCCCAAAATCCTGAAAAAAAAATTTCCTTGGATTTTCCAGGTAAGGGATTGCCACGTCCCTCACCCCGGCGATGTGGGAGGGATATTAAAGGAAATGCTAGCTGAGTGTAAGGAGAATCTAAGCTGGAAAAGGAGGAAGGCCTTATGTATCAGTTGCATGCCATGACCAGCTGTAGTGGCTGGGGCAGCAGTTTGCCTGATTAATCATTACTTTCTAAGTTTCCCTGGGAAAAGAAAGGGCTCTGTTCCCAGATGCAGTGAGCTTGGCAGAAAGGGTGGGTGGGTCTGAGTCGCACAAGGTGGAGTTTAGGATGTGCTGTGGTAGTGCACCCAGGTCCCTGCTCTCCCCTTAGGATGGAGACACTCTTATTGCCAGTTCTATTTCCTTGAGCTCCCATCTGAGTGTCTCTATCCAGAGCTCACTAGGGATGAGTACAACAGTGAATTTCTGATCGCAGAGACCCATTTGCTTTAAGAACAAGGATGGAAACACTCTTTCCCCAACTGCCCCACATGTGCTGCCCACAGGTGGCTTCCCCAGGGACTGCCCTCAGCTGCAGGAAGCTGCCTCCCCAGCTGACATCTCTCCCTGGGGTAGACCCAATATTTGCCAATATAGGGGGACAGAGTTATGACTTAGTCTCGGTGGAGGACATCTCAGAACTCCCCACAGGATCAGCTGAGGTTTCTATGGCCACTGCCTTCAGCTCAACTCCCCCCTCTACCCTGACTTCCTTTACTCCTAGAGGGGTCATTTTTGAGAGCATTCCCTTATAGATATTCCTACCAAGAGCACAAAAACCTCCATCTCAGAGACCATTTCCCAAGGGAACCCAAACTAGGACAGCGATGATCAGAAGAAAGATAAGGAAAAACAGACAAATAAAAGGAGAAAATAATCTTTTATAATTCTACCATCCATTTATTAACACCTTAATATATTTCCCTCCAGTTTATTTTCTATTAATATATACACTTTTTAAGTATTTTTTTTACCATGCATACTGTTTTCTACCTTACCTTGTAAACTTAATATATTGTGACTTATGATGTCATTCTTCTGCAACTTCATTTTTAACTGCTGCCTAATTTGTAATATGGATATACCAAAATCTTATTGCATTATTTCCAATGTTTCATTCTTACAAATAATGTTGTAATAATCATATCCGTAGGCAAATTTTTGTCCACCAGCAGTTATTTTCTTTATTTATAAATGTAGTTGTTGGATCAAAAGCTGTGAATATTTTATATGCATATAAAATCACACTGGTTTCCAAGCATGATTGGGTTCTTTAAAACATGCTTACTTCTTGATCTTCAACTCTTTAGTGCTGGGGAGTAAAATGACAAAGATGATTTATCACTTCTAATCCTTTTCAGAATAAGTAGGCCTCATTTTATAAGGTTTGTTTTATTTAGAGAATTTTGTTCTATTTCATCCAGTATGTGGGAATACCACAGCATGTACATTTCTCTCCCATTTAATTTTTTTTTATTTTAAAGAAGTTGTGGGTTTACAGAACAATCATGCATATAATACAGAATTCCCATAAACCATCCTATCATCAACACCTTCCATAAATGTGGTACATTTATTACAATTGATGACAATACATTTTTTTGTAATGTACTATTAATTATAGTTCATGGTTTAACTTCATGTTCTCTGTTTGTGTACCGCAGTTCCATGGATTTTTTTTTTTTAAGTTATGCTATTACCATACGGACAACCTAACATTTCCCCTTTTAATCACATTCAGATATATATTTCAATGCTGTTAACTTTTTAATTTCTTGTCTCAGCCAGAGGCGAGGGCAGAGTTAAGACCCCCTCCCTTGGTAACTCCTGGTCCCCATTGATGCCATCTATGTTTACATAATTTTAAAATTTAAAAAGAATTGCCTGGAATTGTACCACTGTTCGCCGGAAGGGACAATTGTCAGACATGAAAGAGTGGAGAGGCGATGCTCCACCAGAGGCAGAGCTCTCGTTCCCATTCATGAACTTCTTGGAAGAGAGCAGAAGTAATTGGTTTTGAGGTTGTTTCCACTGCCTTTGAAGGACAATTGAAGTGCTCATCAACATGTGCCAAATATGTTCATAGAGTGCCTCTTCAGTTGAGTATCTGTTTTAAATAAGTGAATTTAAAGGGTCCTGTAACTCACTTAAATTGCACCAAGATGGGAGACTGGAGACAGGATATAGCTTCCAGTTGAAATTCCTTGATCTCTGGTTTAGTCTTAATTTTATAGATAACAAAAGCCATCATTTGAAGAACTTTAACCAGTTGTGTTCAAATTGGTGTTCAGATGGGCCACAGGCTGCAGGCCATCCTCAAACTTGTTGGTTCAAATCCATTTTCTTCCTAATGCAAAGGCTTGGCATTCTTTTGGTTTAATGACCACATATAGTTTTTGATTTGAAAAATCTATTAAATTCTACTCTGACCAGAAGAAAAGCAAGACTTTTCATACCTGAAAACTGGGAGCCAAAAAAAAAAACATGGTGCTGTGTGGTGAGTCCAAAGAAATCAGCTGCAGTGGGTCGTTGAGTTTCGTCCTGCCATCCCCCTTTCTTCTTCCCAAGCAAAGCCCAACTCATACTTTTCCGAGACTGGGTTCTTGATCCAGTTTAATGCAAGAGGTTTGAAGCCTCCATGAGGTACAGGTCTGGCCGAAGCACCAGGTGGGATTTGGGTGATTATTGGAGATAGCAAGAGGGCTTTGTTAGAGAACATGAAAGTGAGAACACTAATTCAGAATTATTCAGAGAAAAAAAGGCCTGGACATGCAGTAAGTAAAAAAGGATCAGCCTGGAATTCCATGGTATCTTGCCAGTAATGCAGAAGGAAAGGCGAGTTAGTGGAAGAAGATTAAGGAGAACTGATATCTAGACTCATTGCTGCCACTAACTAACTAGGTGAACTTGGACAAGGGAGTCATTTAATCTTCCAGGGCCTCAGTTTTCAAATACTGTAAAATGAAGTCTTTACACATGAAAATCTCTATGGTCATTTTCATTTTCAATATGAAAACTTTGTGATTTTCTTTCTAAGAGTGTTCAAATTATATCTAATATTTTCTTTATAATCTCAGACACTTTTAATGTTTGAATTATGGACCTGTGTTAGCATCTATATGTTAAGTCTTAATTAGATAACTTACTTTTAGGTTATTGTTCACCTCCTTTCTCTTTTTCCTCTCTGTCCTGAATGCATATGGACATCACATCCTTCACCTAATGCTCAAAATGCATGGCTGCTAGATGACTGCTGACTTCACCTCTCAACGCTGCCCAGGATTCCTATTATATTGCTCATTTCAGTCTTTCCACCACTTTCCTAGGCAACTGTTTCATATCTTATCCTCTTTCTCATTGTGTGGTTTGAAACTATTATGTACCCTGGAAAAAAACATGCTCTTTTAATCCAATCTTGTAGGCAGCACCCTTTGATTGGTTTATTTCCCTGTTCAAGGTGGGTCTTGATTAGTTTACTGGAGTCCATAAGAGAGCCAACACAGAGGACAGACACCTAGACATGGACATTTGGAGATGCTTGGAGAATTGACATAGAAAGTCCTGGAATCAGAAGCTGAAGACAATGCAGAAGCGAAGGACCAGGAGGTGCCAGCCACATATCTTCCCAGCTGACAGAAACCTCAGAGGTGATCGTTCCTTCTTGAGTGAAGGTATCCTCTTATTGATGCCTTAATTTGTATGTTTTTATGACCTTAGAGCTGTAAACATGTAACTTAATGACACCCCTTTGTAAAAGCCAATCCATTTCTGTTATATTGCATTCTGGCAGCTTTAGCAAACTGAAACACTTATCATTACTCTCAGCTGATAACTCTGCTGCCTATTTTACTGAGAAAATAGAAGTACCCAGAGGAGAATTTATACAAGACGCCATTGCCTCATTTACTCACCTATCTTCATCTTTACCTTTTACTCTACCTTCATTCCTGTTATGGTGGATAAATTATCTATCTGCTTATCTAAAGCTAACTCCTCTACTTGTGTACCAAACTCGATCTTCTTTTGTCTACTCAAGAACGTTGCTCCCGTAATTGTCCCCTCCTCCTCCAACTTACATCATCAATTTTTCCTTCTCTAATGGAGATCATTCTCTAGCATGCAAACATGCTAAACTACTGTTTATCTTCAATGAAAATCCTCTCTCATCCTCCATTTCTCCTCATCTATTGCTCCACTTCTCTATTGCTAGATACAGCAAAATTTCTTGAATTATTTTTACTCATTGTTTCCAATGTATTCCTTATGATTGTTTTTGAACCTGCTCCAATGATTTCCCTGGGTATAATACTTAGGACTGATATTACTTGACTTAGCTCACCATTTAATCCAATTAACCACTCTTTCTTTCCTGAAATGATTTTTTTTTCATTTGGCTTCGGGGCATCTTTTGGTTCACACCCTGCGTTACTGCAACTCTTCGCGTTCTCTTTTGCTATTTCCTCCTCATCTCAGTGTCAACCTGGGACTGCCCCAGTGTACAGTTCTTAGACCTCTTCTCTGTGCAAACCCACTTCCTAGATGATCTCATTCAGCCTCTTGACTTTAAATCATCTATACTCTAATGGCTCCCAAATATATTTCCAATAAAGAAATTTCCCCGTACCTTCAGACACAGTTAGCTAACTAATCTATGTGGATACCTGATTGACATCTGTTTTAGTTTGCTACTGCTGCCAGAATGCAACACACCAGAGAAGGATCATCTTTTTAATAGGGGATTTATTACTTACAAATTTACAGTTACTTGGAGGAAAGGCAGCTAGCTTTCATCTGAATTTCTCTGTCACATGGGAAGGCACATGGTGATGTCTGCTGGCCTTCTCTCCTGGCTTCTAGGTTCCAACAGCTTTCCCTGGGGCATGTCTATTTTGCATATCCAAACGTCTGGGTCTGAGCTACTGAGCTGTCTTCTGACTTCTCCCTTCAAGTCTCCAGCTAAGTAAATTAAACACCACTCTTTGCAGAAGGCACTTGCCTTAGCCAACTGCAGATGTAATCAGCCACAGATGAATTTCACATGCTGAAGATTTAAGTCCACAGTGACAGAACAACAGGGCACCGTCATCTGGCCTAGTTGATACCTGAATCTAACTACTACAGCATCTCAAACTTAATGTGCCTAAAATCACACTCCTGATTCCTCCCTCATTTCTAAATCTGCACTTCCCATAGAACCATCCGAGTGACCGGTCACTCCATCCATCCAGTTACTCAGACCAAAACTTAGACATCTAAGAGAACTTCCATCTACATACTATTTCGTTGGTGGCCCTACCATCAAAATATGTCTAGAACGAACCACTTCCTACCACCCCCAATGTTATTGTCATGGTCTCCCTGACTGGCCTACTTGCTTCTGTTCTTATCTTGTTTATATTCTCAACCCAGTAGACAGAGCACTCTTTAAAACTTTAAGTCAAGTTATGGGATTCATTTGCTCACAATCCTCCAGTAGTTTCTTAACTGGCTCAGAATAAAACCCAGAAGTCCTTACAATGGCCTACAAAGGCTTTAAATTATCTCCAGGCCCCCTCACCACAACTAGAACTTCTCTTACCCCCTCACCTACCACACTGTCCCTTCTTCCCTCCAGTCTAGCCACACTGGTTTCCCATCTGTTCCTGCTTCACTGCCTTTATACATACTTTTCCCTTGGCTTGGCATGCTCTTCCCATAGCTAACTGCAAGGCTCCCTATCTCTCTTTTTTGAGGTCTCTATTCAAACTTATCTGAGAGGCCTCCCCTGACCACCATGTATAAAATAGTCACCCACTCTGCACTCCTAACCTCTTCACTTTTACCCCATTTACTCTTTCTTCATAACAATTTATCTCCATCTGAAATATATGTACTTTAAACTTTTTTTTTTACTGTCTTCCCCCATTAGCTTGGAAATTTCACAAGGGCAGGGGCTTTTTCTCTTTTATTGCTGAGCTCTCAATGCCTACAGCTAAGCTTGGCACATAGTGAGTGCTCAGGACTTATTTATTGAGTGAATATGTGAATGAATGAAGATATTCAGGCTAGTCTCATAGGTTTTGGAAAAATTGAATTGAAGAAGTGAGAACGAAGGTCCAGTTGTCTAGCTGGGGGCCATGCTACATATGTCATCTGCAGATATGCAGAGTCAAGGAGAATCGTTACAGCTTAGCTAGCAAACATGAGAACTCTGAAAGTCAGGAAGGTAAATTCTCATGTTGTGAGTTGATAGGGTGAGGCAATGATACATAGGTGCAAAAGGAGAATTTTCTATTCCAGATAATCAGTTTCTTACCTATTGACCATGTCCTTAAGTATATCATAATTCAGTAATATGCATTATCGAAAGATTGCTTTACAAAAGTGCTATTCCATTAGCTAATGTGTGTGTTTGTGTGTAGAGATGTTCCCGGTAACATGCTAGATGGCAGAACTGAAGAAACCACCATCTCAGTAGAAATACATGGTCCATTTGACATAATATTTCCTTGCCAATAGCAATGCAAGAAAATTAGAGCAAAGCAGAGACATACACTTGATATCACAATGTCATTTGTAAGGGTAGAACTCCAGTTCAAACTAGCTAAAAAGAAAAGAAAAAAGGAGGGTATTATTGGCTTATATAGCTTGAAAGTATAGTAGGTATTTTTAGATATAACTGGAATGAGGGACTCAAATGATATAATAATTCTCTGTTTAATCTGTTGGATTCTTCTTTTCTGAGTTGGCTTCATTCTCAAGCAGGCACTTTACAAATGGTGGTAAAGATGGTTTCAGGCTGCTCCAAGATTATGTGGTCCCAAGCCCCACCACATGAAGTTGGCAAGAGACAGGTTTAAAAGGAGGCAAAACAGGGAAAACCAAAAAGCAACATGGCATTTGTGAAATTTATTCAAAAAATCTAAGTGTATTTTTATTTCCTTGAAGTTGATGAGATAGATTTGTCTCTTAAGATTCAGAAACATTACTATTTCTTATAGTAACATAGAAACATATGTTTCTTATAGAAACATTATATTGTAACATTATTATATTATTATTATATTCCTATGTTTCATACAGAAACTTTACTATGTTTCTTAGAGCCCCATCATGTTTTGCTTCTTCTGAAAATCTTTCTGGCATAATGTTATTGTTCCTAATTGCATTGATGAGGCTTTGGAAACTTTAGGCCAAGCACAATTTAAATGCTGCTTAGCCCCTTTTGTGTTGCTGTCATGACTTGAAAATTATGGAGACCAGGGCAAAGTCTGTGGTATCTGATGCAAGCAGTGTGGCCCTCCACTGAGACAGTCATATTGAAAAATATTGGTCATATTCTGCTCCAGAGTAGCATGCAGCTTGAGAATAAACTCAAGAGTTTAGGGAATTAAAAGGCTCTTCAGGCATTTCAGTAATAAAGTTTGGGTCTGGTCATTGTGAGTCCTGGGTCTTAGCCTTCGCAGACTGCTTGATCCAGGGAGTGGGGTGGGCATCTTAGCCTTGTTCTTAAAGCAAATGGGTCTCTGCAATCAGAAATTCACTATTATACTCATCCTTAGTGAACTCTGGATAGAGACTCTTAGATGGGAGCTCAAGGAAATAGAGCTAGCAGTAAGAGTATCAGTGTTTATAGTTGCAAGCAGCAGAACGAATTCTGGCTGATTTAATTACGAAAGTATGGATTTATTTTCTACTTTTGTTATAGTAACGTGTATACAATGTAAACATTTTCCCTTTTAACTATATTCAATTTTTTTTTTTTTGCATGGGCAGGCTCTAGGAATCAAACCCCGGTCTCTGGCATGGCAAGTGAGAACTCTGCCACTGAACCACAGTTACCTACCCCTATATTCAAATTTATATTTTGATGCTGTTAATTACAATTACTATGCTGTGCTGCCATCACTACCATCCATTGCTATATATTTCCAACATCCCAATTAGAAACTCTATATACATTAACTTCCCATTCCCTTCCCCCACCCTGGCCCCTCCTCGCTATAGTCTAGGTTCCGACTTTGTGAATTTGCTTTCTCTAATTATTTCATATCATTAGATGATACCATATCTGTCCTTTTGTGTCTGACTTATTTCAATCAACATGATATTTTCAAGGTTCATCCATGTTGTGCCATGTATCAGGACTTCATACCTTTATACAGCTGAATAAAATTCCATAGTGTGTATATACTGCATTTTGCTTATCCATTTATTGGTTGATGGGCACTTGGGTTGCTTCCATCTTTTGGTAATTGTGAATAATGCCACTATGATCATTGGTGTGCAAATGCCTGTTTGAGTACCTGCTTTCAATTCTTTTGGGTATATAATTGTGGGATTGATGGATCATATAGTAATTCTGTACTTAACTTTCTGAAGAACTGCCAGCTGTCTTCCACAGCAGCTACACCATTTTACATTCCCACCAACAATGAATGAGTGTTTCTATTTTTCCACATCTTCTCCAACATTTGTAATTTTTTGTTTTGCTTTGTTTTGTTTTTAAATAGTATCCATTCTAGTGCGTGTGAAATGTAATCTTTTGTGGTTTTTATTTTCATATCCCTAATGGCTAATGAAATTGAAGATATTGTCTTGTGCTTTATGGCCTTTTGCATATTTTCTTTGAAGAAATATCATTTCTGCTCTTTTGCCCATTTTTTTAACAGGGTTGATTTTTTTGTTATTGAGTCGTAGGATTTCTTTATGTATTCTGGATATTAAACCTTATTGGATGTGTGGTTTCAGAATATTTTCCCTTATTGTGTAGGTTGTTGTTTTATTTTCATGATAAAGTCCATTGATGCACAAAGTTTTTACCTTTCATGAGATCTTACTTATCAATTTTTCTATCGTTACTTGTGTTTTGGGTGTAAAGTCTAAGAAACCATTGCCTAACACAAGATCCTCAAGATGATCCCCAATGTTTTCTTCTAGTATTTTTATAGTTCTGGTTCTTATATTTAGGTCATTGATCCATTTGGAGTTGATTTTTGTGTGTGGTGTGAGGTAGAGTTCTACCACCATTTTTTTGCATACAGACATCCAGTTTTTCCAAAATCATTTGTTGATGAGACAGTTCTTTCCTCATTTAGTGGACTAGGCACCCTTGTCAGAAGTCAGTTTGCTATGAATGTGAGGGCTGATTTTTGAACTTTCAAATTGATTTCATTGGTCTATATATCTGTTCTTGTGCCAATACCATGCCATTTTGATTACTGTCACTTTATAATCAATTTTAAGATTGGAAAGTGTGAATCCTTCAGGTTCCCTCTTTTTCTATATGACTTTGGGAATTCAGACTCCCTTACACCTATAAATTTGATAATGAGATTTTCCATTTCTATAAATAAGGCTGTTGTAATATTGTATGGGATTGTGCTGAATCTTCAAATTTCTTTGGGTAGAACTGACATCTTAATAATACTTAGTCTTCCAATTCATGAACATAGAATGTCTTTCCATTTATTTAGGTCTTCTTTGATTTATTTTAGCAATGTTTTTTTTAGTTTTCTATTTAAAAGTTCTTTACACAGTTGGTTAAATTTATTCCTCTATAATTGGTTCTGTTATTTACAATTGGAGATGGAATTTTTAAATATTTCCTCTTCACATTGTTTGTTGCTTGTGTATAGAAATACTACTGATTTGGGGGCATTGATCTTGTATCCTACCATGTTACTGAATTCATTTATTAGCTCTAGTAGCTTTGTTGTGGCTTTTTTTTTTTTATGGGATCATGTTATCTACAAAAAAGGATAGTTTCAATCCTTCCTTTCCAATTTGGATGACTTTTATTATGTTTTCTTGCCTAATTGCTATGTCTTGAGTTTCCAGTATAATGTTGAATAACAGTGGTGCTAGTGAGCGTCTGTGTCTTGTTCCTAATTTTAGAGGAAAAGCTTCGGTCTTTCACATGGAGTATGATGTAAGCTGTGGGTTTTTCACATATGTGCTTTATCATATTGAGGAAGTTTCATTCTAGTCCTAGTTTTCTAAATTCTTTATCAAGAAGAGGTGATGGATTTTTTTCAGATGCCTATTCCATGTCAATTGAGATGGTCAAGTGTTTCTTTCCTTTTGTTTCATTAATGTGCTATATTTCTTGAATTGATTTTCTTATGTTGAACCGACCTAGCATACCTGGGTAAACCCCACTTGATTATGATGTATAATTCTTCTAATGTGCTGTTGGATTTGATATGCTAGTACTTTGTTGAGGATTTTTGCATCTATATTCATAAGAGATACTGTTCTATAATTTTCCTTTCTCCTGTACCTTTACCTGGTTTGTTATGAGGGTAATGTTGGCCTTATAGAATGAACTAAGGTATGTTCTCTTCTTTTCCATTTTTTTTTAAGAATTTGAGCAATATTGGTGTTAATTCTTCTGGGAATGTTTGGTAAAATCTACCTGTGAAACCA
The DNA here is from genome assembly GCF_023851605.1 of Tamandua tetradactyla. Classification (NCBI taxonomy): domain Eukaryota; kingdom Metazoa; phylum Chordata; class Mammalia; order Pilosa; family Myrmecophagidae; genus Tamandua; species Tamandua tetradactyla. The sequence goes on from NC_135338.1 coordinate 12,250,637, forward strand.
TCTGGTCCTGGGCATTTCTTTGCTGGGAGGTTTTTGATTACTGATTCAATCTCTTCACTAGATATTGGTTTGTTGAGATCTATTTTTTCTTGAATCAGAGTAGGTAGTTTGTGTATTTTTAGGAATTTGCATGTTGTATTGAATTTTTCTAATTTCTGGCATACAGTTGTTCATAGTATTCTCTTATAGTCCTTTCTATTTTATTGGGGTCAGTAGAAATGTCCCCCTTTCTTATCACATTTTAGTTGTGTCTTTTTCATTGTCGGTCTACCTAAATATTTGTTGATTTTATTGATCTTTTCAAAGAAACAACTATGCCTGTTTAATTATTGTGGACCCCAGAAAAGCCATAACCTTTAATCCTCATTCAGTATTGTTGGATGGAATCTTTTTGACAGTTTCCTTGGAGGTGTGACCCACCCAATTGTGGGTGGCAACTTTTGACTAGGTGGTTTGCATTGAGATGTTTCTCCACCCATTCAAGATGGGGTTGCTTGCTGGAGCCCTTTAAGAGGGAACTATTTTGGAAAAAGCTTTAGAGCCCATGCAGCCAGAGACCTTTGGAGATGAAGAAGGAAAATGCCCCTGTGGGAGCTTCATGAAACAAAAAGCTTGGAGAGAAAGCTAGGAGATCTCACCATGTTTGCATGGGCCTTTCCAGGTGAGAGAAAAACCCTGAACATCATTGGTCCTCTGGAACCAAGGTATCTTTCCCTGGATGCCTTAGATTGGACATTTCTACAGCCTTGCTTTAATTTGACATTTTCACAGCCATACAACTGTAAACTTACGATTTATTAAATTCCCCCCTTTAAAAACTGTTCCGCTGCTGGTATTATCGTATTCTGGTAGCTTCCAAACTAGATCATCAACTTTCGGTTTTATTGATTGTCTCTGTTATTTTTTATTTATGCTTTAATCTTTACTATTTCCTTTCTTCTGCTTGCTTTAGTTTGCGCTGCTTGCTGTAGATCTCCAATTGGGAGGTTACGTGTCTGATTTGAGATCTCTCTTCTTTTTAAATGTAGTTATTAAGAGCTATTAATTTAGCAGTTCCTTTTGCTGCATCTCATAAGTTTTGGTATGTTATGTTTTTTCATTTACATTCATGCAAGATATTTCCTCATTTCTTTGTTATTTCTTCTTTGACTCTTTGGTTGTTTAAGGTTATTTCTTCTTAGACCCTTTGGTTGTTTAAGAGTACATTGTTTAATTTCCACATATTTGTGAAATTTCCATTTCTGTCCCTGTTATTGATTTCTAGTTCCATTCCACTGTGGTCAGAGAAGAAACATTGTATGATTTCAATAGTTTGAATTCATTGAGACTTGTTTTGTGACCTGGTCTATCCTGGAGAATGAGCCATGTGCACTTGAAGCTATGTGTATTCTTCTGCTGTTGGATGAAGTGTCTGTGTGAGTCTGTTAGGTCTCCTTGGTTTAGGGCATTGTTCAAGTCTTCTGTTACTTTACTGGTCTTCTGTATAGATCGTCTATCCATTATGGAAAGTGGTATATTGAAGTCTCTTACTATTAATGTTGAACCATCTAATTCTCCCTTCAAATCTCTCAATATTTGCTTTATATGTGGTTGTGCTGTTAGGTTCCTATCTATTTGCAATTGTCATGTCTTCTTATTGAAGTGAGCACTTTATCAGTATAAAATAATCTGTTTTGTTCCTCGAAGCAGTTTTTGGCTTAAAGTCTATTTTATCTGATACGAGTGTATCTCTTTTGTTTACTACTTGCATGGCACATTTTTATCCTTTCACATTCAACCTACTTATGCCTTGAATCTCTTGTAAACAGCATATAGTTTGGTTATTCTATTTTATCCATCCTACCAATCACTGTCTTTTTAAAATATGTATATGCTGTATGGTGGGGTCACATTTCATTATGTTTCCATATGAGCATCCTGTTATTGCAGCACCATCTATTAAATTTTTGTTTGCTTTGCTTGTTTTATTTTGGGGGAGGAATGAGTGCAGGGAAGTGCCGGGACTGCAAATCAAACCTGGGTCCCTGCATGACAGACAAGAATCCTACCACTGAACGACTCCTGCACCCTCCAATCACTGTCTTTTGGCTGGAGAGTTTAATTCATTTACATTTCATGAAGTAACTACTGATAATATGGGACTTTCTTCTGCCATTTTACTATTTCATCTTTGTAAGTTTTGTATCTTTGTTTTTTTACCCTCAATTCTTTCATTAAAGCCTACTTTCATATTTATTTGATCTTTTTTTGTACCATCTTGAGTTCCTTCTCATTTCTTTCTGGATATATTTTTCATCTATTTATTTGTGGTTACCATGGGATCAAAATTTAATACCCTAAGTCTATAACTATCACATTTGATTTCATACTAACTTAACTTCAATAGCATAGATATACACTGCTTCTATACCCCTCATATCTTTGTGTATTGTATGTCCAAAATCATAATTTATCATTACTTTTTACATTATCAGTTCAGCATCTATACTAAATAAAAAGTGGAGTTATATAAAAAAATACAGTATAAAAGTACTGGCATTTTTATTCACCCATACTGTTACTTTTAACACAGGTCCTTATTTCTTTATGCCCCTTTGATCCACTGTCTAGTGTCCTTTCCTTTCAGTCTGAAGAACTCCTTTTGGCATTTCTTGTAGGACAAGTCTCAGCGCCTCCAACTTTTGTTTATCTGGGAGCATCTGAATCTGTCCCTCATTTTTGAAAGTAAATCTCACCAGATATAAAATTCTTAGTTGGCGATTATTTTCTCTAAGCATTTTAAGTATTTCAACCTACTGTCTTCTTACTCCACAGTTTTTGATGAGAAATCAGCACTTACTAATTGGGCCTCCCTCATATATAACACATTGCTTTTTTATTTCAGCTTTCAGAATTGTCTCTTTGTCCTTTGAATTTGACAGTTTGATCATCAAATGTCTGGGTATATAGCTTCGATTTTATCTTATTTGGTGTTTGTTGGATTTCTTAGTTGTGCATATTCATGTCTTTTGCCAAGTTTGGGAAGTTTTCTGTCATTATTTCTTTGAATATTTCTTCTGCTCCTTTCTTCCTTCTCTCTGTGGTACTCCATAATGCACATACTGGTACAGCTGATGGTGGTCCACAGGTCTCTCAGGCTATTTTTGCTGTTTCTAATTCTTTGTTCTTTCTGCTCCTCTGCCTGATTCATTTGAATTCTCTTGTTTTCAAATTCGCTATTCTTTCTTCTGCCAGCTCAATCTGCAGCTGAAACCCCCCTGTGAATATTTCATCGCAGTCTTGTGGTCTTCAACACCAGTACTTCTGTTTGGTTCCCTTTAACATTTTCTACCTCTTTAATGAGATTCTTGTATTGTTCATTCACTGCTTTCTTGTTATCCTTTGCTTTTTTCCTACATTTTCCTTTATGTCCTTGAGCATATTAAAGATCAGTTTTCTTTAGTCTTTGTCTGGTATGTCCACTATCGGGTATTCCTCATTAATGCTTTCTGGATTTTTATCCTTTTCCTTTGGTTGGACCATCATCTCCTGTTTGTTTGACCTTTAATCTTTTATTGTATGCTGCACATTTTAGTATTTTAAAATGTTTACTCTGGGATTTATTCCCTATGCTGTCTTTTTTCTTGAGTGTGTATCCAGTTAGAGATAAGATGGAGATTTTCTTGAGTGCCAGGAGCTAACAAAATGAAACAAAGCAATGCAAAAAAAGAACTTTCACAATCTATACAAATATGCTTTGCATTGGCCAGTGCTCTCCTTTGGAGCTCAGCTTTCCTGTGAAGAAGTTCAGCTCCAGGCAAATGCAAAGTGCAGGGTATTTCCTGTCTTTTCTGAGTCTATGTCTTGTCCTGGACTTGGGTTTGCTAGTGGCCTTAGGAGTTCTCCTACTTACAGGAATTTGAAAGCCCCTCTACTCCCTAGGATACAGACCTTCTCCCCTTCGGGTCCTCCACTACAGAATTTAAAGCAGGTAAGCCTTTGCCCCCTGTCTCTTGACTCAATTGTTTCTTACACTGCTTTTGCTGTTCCAAGCTGCTTTTACCAGGAGGGCAAATTGTGGGAGGGAGGGTGAGCCAGAGAGGAATCTCCTACATCAGTATTTCCCAGCTGTAAGATGCTAGAGAGCCACAAAGGGGGCACCAGCTGGCTGTGCACTGCCCTGAGGAGGATTTGAAGGAGGGGCTAGCAAGGCTGCCAGGAGTGTCTTCTCTTTGCAGCTGCATTTTCTTGATTTGGCACTTGCCCCAGGAAATGTGACCCTAAAACTTTCCACATTTTTGAGGAAAAGTACCCTCTTTAAGATTCCTCTGCTGCTTTCACTGGGGATAAGTAGGAAGAATGGCCTCCCTCAGAACCAGGTCCCCAACAACCTGAAGTAGCTGATCAAAAGTAGCTATCGGCAATCAGACCACACACCCCTGGATCTTGGGGAGCTAGGTCTTTACATCCCACCCTGGTACCTGTCAGCTGCACCAGGAGCCAGGGCGGAGGAACCCACCACTGCCAGCCATGCGGCTGGAAGATGTGTGAAGGTAACCACTTCCTAGAGAGTGAAATTCACTGGTTTATATCACAGTTTAACCTCTTCTTCTTCCCACTCTTCCCTGGATGCTGCAGTGTTCTACTAGATTCTGGAGTTGAAAAATAGTTGGTTCAGTCAGTACCTGCCTGTTTAATAGTTGTTCCAGTGGAGGAACTGATTCCTGGAGCTTCCTACTCTGCCATCTTCCAAAATTCCTCCTTAGTATCATTTTTCATACCATATGTACAGAAGAGAATTGTGACACTGGGTGCTGTGCCCCTCCCAGCTAGAACCAAGAAGCACAGATGATCTTGGGCTTCCAGGGACAGGAGCTACAATGAATGTTCTGCCCATATTAGATGACCAATAAATATTTGCTATGAGTCCTGGGCAAGTCAAGCAAGGGGTTTGCAATTACACTGCCCATCGCTAGGGAACCTCAGTTTGCTTGCCATATTGTCATCTTTCTGAAGTGTATCTTATATATAGGTTAGCTTATACTGTAGCTTTTTATTAGTCAAATCCTGACTAAGGGAAGCCAATCCATAAGTTCACTTTGGTCTGCTTATGTGGTGGCTTTGTACAAACATGATCCTAGGGCATAGCATGCGATGACAGTGACTGATTGAATGAAGGAAATCCACTCTTGGGGGCTGTGAGCTTGTACTTATAGAGAGTCAGCAGTCGGTACTGAGAGCAGAGGTTAAAAGTGTATAGTGAAGTTATGAGTGAGTTGAGTCCATAAACAGACACTTGAAAGAGAGAGAATAAGCAAGTTGGATCTTTGTTGGAAGCACAAGCAGAAATAAAGACATGTAGAGCTTCCCTGGCATGTGTCACAGCCAACATTATACCAGCATTGCACATGGGGTCTCATTTAATCTTCACAATTGAATATAGTTGAATATATTCACCCAATAAAATAGTTGAAATTATTATCTCCATTTTACCTACAAAGACATTAAGGCTGAGAGAACTGAGTAACTTGCTTAAAAAAAAAAAAAAAGGCCCTGGAATTAAAAGTGGCAGAGCTGGGGCTCTGAGTTGGGGTTCAGACCTAGATCAGCTTAGAAGAAGAGGCAGAGCAGCTGAATCAGCACAAGACAGAGAGCCAAAGCAGGAGAAATCAACACCTGCAGCTGGGGGACCGCTACAGTCCCTGGGTCACCGCAGCTCAGCTGTGCCTCAAGCTATTTTCCTGGCCCTGATCTGCCGGGAGTTCTAGCTGAGACTCTATCTTTCCTGGCTGTATATTATTATGATTAATGCTTCACTGAGAAAGGAAATTTGAATGGCTCTTTTTCCATAAAGCCTTCCTACTCAACGTGTAGTCTGGCAACAGCAGATTCAGCATCAGCTCAATGCTCCTTAGAAAAACAGTATCTTGGGGTTCATCCCAGACCTCCTGAATCAAAATCAGATCTTTGAACAAGACCCCCAGGTAATTGGTAGGCACATTAAAGTTTGAGAAGCACTGTCTTAGAACACTAGTTCTCAAACTATACAATGGGAGTTTAGAAAATTCTATTACCTGGGACCCACTCTCAGAGATTCAGATTTAGTTGATATGGACTGTGGCCTGGGTATAAGGACTTTTAAAAACTCCCCAGCTGACTCAAATGTTCAGCAAACATTGAGAACCACTGCCCTAGGAACTGTCACCAGTGCATGATGTCGTGACTAACAAGGACCTTCGATGTGATCTGAATGAAGATTAGGGAATCATGAATGACAGTGGACATGATAAATACAGATGTGTTCATCAACTCTCAGAAGACTAGAAGTACATGAAGATGGAGAAAGGTTAATCAGTGAACAAAGAAAGTGAGTGCAATACAGTAAAATTAAAGTAATTATGGATGACTATGTTTAGCTTTTCCCCTTCTCCTGCTTGTTACAGAGAACCTTCTTATTGGTGTGTTTTTAATTTCCCTGTTCTGAGAGAAGGGTTTTGCCTTTTCTGTCCTCATATTATATGGACTCAAGAGGAGAGGGAGGGAAGGAGGACATGAAGCAGTGGCCAGGGTGGAGTTTTAAGAAGTTTGGGGGTGGATTTGAAGAAGAGAGTGCTGCCAGTGAGTGTGGGTTTTGAAAAGATTGGGGAGAGGATTGAAAAAAAAACACACAAAAAACAATGGTGCATGGGCGGTTCAGTGGTAGAATGCTCACCTTCCAAGTGGAAGACCTGATTCCTGGAACCATGCCCCACCCCACTCCCCTCCCCCCCCCAAAATGGAAGAGTTAGAATGTTAATTAGATTCTAATTAGTATCCTATATGATATGTGAGAAAAGCACTTAATTTCTTTTACAGTAATTTTTCACCTATTAGACTGTCTACTTTAAATAGGACCTATTTGAAGGCTGCACCATGTGTGTTCTGGTTTTAACAGGTTTGCATTAATGTAGTACTGCTTTTCTTGGGAATTGAACTTAGGAGATCATTATCCTTAGAGATAGGCCAGGCTGAAAATAAAAATAGACTCAGAAAAGGTTGAGATAACCTCACAATGTCAGAGCACAGGGGACTTTCACAGATATGTGTGGTTGACAGCCTGCGGAACTGCTTATAATTGCCTTCATCCAGCTCCCTAACAAGGACTCTTGGTATTTCAGTTTGAGTGGACTGCTTGCTCTTTGCCTACTCTGCTTTTCAACTCTTTCTAAAGCTAAAATGCTATTTTAGCAACATTGCCCTCTCTTTTTTGGCTATGGAGAGATCGGTTGGTTTGTTTTTTGTAGTTAACAAGGGAGCTAATGTGACTGAGAACAGATTTTTCTGGAGAAACTTGCTTTATATCTCATGGGTAATCCTTCAAACAAATCAATCATTTCTGAAGTGACCACTTGTCCTTTGTTCCATTATTTAAGAGCAGGAAGTTAGAAGGACATCGTCATTTTCTTTCAAAAAAATGATCAACCTGGGGAGACCTCTGTAGAAATAGTCAAAGGAAACCATCAGGAACTGTGTATATAACTTTGGAAATGTTTTTTTAATGCTGTTGACTCTTAATTATTTGATTTGGTAGGTAGGAGTGATAATGCCTACCTAAGAGGATGGTGAGAAAAATTCAAGGAGCTAGTATTACATAGGAGGTGCTCAATAAATTATAGCAGCCATTAATTTGCCTTGATTCTACACAATGATGATATATTCTTTGCAGTCATCCATGCAATAGATGACATTTCAGATTTCATTGTCAAGGAAGTTCAGAAGTATTGTTATATACTGTATGTATTAAGATACGTAGATTATTATCTTAGGTTGCATTCACTAGAAGCAGCATCTGAGACAGGGATCCAGCTGCTCTTCAGAAAAAACCTATAAGACAATGAGGAAAGTAGGAGAGAGGAGAAGGAGTCAAGAAATGATGTGGTTTCAGATCAAGTTAAGGCTTACCTTGATGTAAGAGGTCCTCTGGAGTACCACTCCCACTTCAAGCTCATCTCACACTTTCATTCTTTATGCGACCACTGTAGGACCCTAAAACATTGTGGAAGCATCAAAAAAAAAAAAAAAAGTAGCCACTTATTTTGATATCTGAGTCCTTCAAGTTAAAAATTGCTTTGCAGCAGCTTCTCTTCCACCACTTCTTCCTGAGTGAATCAGTCAAAATTGCCCTACAACTAAAAACAAAACATTTATTTGTTCATGAATTTAACCACCTTTTGTTGAACATCTGTTAGGTGTTCAGAACTAAAATCATGGCAAAAACGATAAAAATTATCAATGGCTGTTTTTTAACTACTTAAAAATAACCAATTGAACACAAGGTAGTCATAATAATTTTTTTCTATACAGCTAAATAAAACCTGGTGCTTAAGCTGTATTTGTATAACGCTGTATCTGTTCTAAGGCTTGTTTAGATTTGTTTCTTATATATTTAGGCAAACTTGAAAACCAGCAGCAAACCCAGCACCCGTATCTGCTCCAAGCCATTCCTGACTGGGCACAGAAATCAGAAGAAATTTGTTGGAACCAAGATGGGGATTGGAAATTGGTAGATCTAGAAATAAGTGATTTCTTACACACTATATGTAATTATGACTAACATCTATTGCATAATAGCTACTTTTATGCATCATAATAATAATAAAGAGTTCCTGCAGGGAAATACAAAGAACTGAAAATTTTCATTTCAACTCCTCAAGTTCCTGGCCTTAAATGCATTTGGTGACATCAACCAGAGACACAAATGTAAACAAAGCAGGAAAAAATCTTTAAGCCTCCATTAACCATCTTATTACAAAGCCCATATTTGGGAATAATAATTAGTATACTCTGAAGGGGCAAGCTGGGAAATGTGTGTCTGTCAAGATTCTTTGTTCATAAGCAACAGAAATCAACTCTGGATAACTTAAACTGTAAGAGAATTTATTGGAAGGATAGATGATTGTTCTCAGAATAAAAGAGAAACCTTAGGAATCTGACTTGTAAAGAACAGGAATCCCCAGGAGTCCAGAGATCTAGGAAACTAAAACTGCTGTCCTCTTGTTTGGATTTCCCTGTAAGGGAAATCGGCTTCTAGATTACTTAAGATTCATATTTCAGGGAGAAAGGCATCTCATTGGCTTAGCCAGGGTAGAGCTGTGCATCTTCATTCACCCACTCATTCATCATTCGTTCCAACACATATGTTCATTGATCTCTGCCATTACATGCCACGTGTGGGGGTTACACCGCTTGAGTGGCAGCCCCAGCACAATACATTCAGTGGGAAAATGGGTCATTCCTGCACCAGAAAATCATGGTGCCTGTTAGCAGAAGAAGTGGGATGGGTCTTGGGTGTTCAATACGTCTAATAAGCCATATATGATAGTCTCCCTCCAGTGCACAAGCATTTATTTATATGTTTGCTCTTTTTTTGAGGCATAGTAACAATTCTCCTAGAGCTTTATCTTGTTTTGGGAGCAAATTTCCAACTGTCCCAAATCACTTGGCTAGAGAATGTTAACTCCTCCATGCTAGTACCGTTCTAGAACCTAGCAGAACCCAGCGGTGGCTGTTCTCCTGGGACCATCAGCCTCTAGCCGTATGGCTTCCTTCAGCAGTTTAGGCAGAACATAATCCCAAAGGCCTGGTGAGTGTTGTTCTTTTTTAAATTTATTTTTAAAATACAAAACGACATACAAACATGAATATTCTTACTATACAAACATTCCGTGCATGGTGTACAATCAGTGGCTCACAATACCATCACATAGTAGTATATTAATCACCATACATCATTTTTTAGGACATTTGCATCACTCCAGAAAAAGAAGTAAAAGCTCACACATACCATACCCCTTATTCCTCCCTCTCATTGACCACTAGTACTTCAATCTACTCAATTTAACATTTGTTCCCCTCATTATTTATTTATTTTTAATCCATATTTTTTACTCATCTGTCAATATTGTAGATAAAAGGAGCATCAGACAGAAAGTTTTCACAATCACACAGTCACATTGAGAAAGCTGTATCAGTATACAATCATCTTCAAGAAACATGGCTATTGGAACACAGCTCTACAGTTTCAGGTACTTCCCTTTAGCCTCTCTAATAGACAAACATACCCTTTGGAATTAATCTAGAAATAAGTGATTTCTTACAAAACAACATAATTAACTATATGTAATTCTGACTAACTAAAGCTAAAAAGGGGATATCTATAAAATGTGTAAGAATAACCTCCAAGATAACCCCTCGACTCTGAACTCTCTTGGCCACTGACACTTTATTTTGTCTTATTTCTCTCTCTCTTATTTCTCTTCTTATCAAGAAGACTTTCTGAATCCCTTAATGCTGAGTCTCAGTTCATTCTAGGATTTCTGTCCCATGTTGCCAGGGAGGTTTTCACCCCTGGGAGTCATGTCCCACATAGATTGGGGGAGGGCAGTGAGTTTGCTGTTGGCTGAGAGAGAAATGGCCTGGTGAGTTTAAACACAGCTGCCCTTTTCTTTGTAAATTCTGTTAAACCCAACCCTTGTTTCTCTTCGCCTGATCATTACCAATTTCTGCTTCCCCGACTCCACCACCATCCTCACATTCACATTTATCTCAAGTTTTCATTTGAGTGTAAAATTCTTGTAGGTTTAATTTTCCATTTCCGTCTATTGATGAGAAAAAGATGATGAGTATGTTGTACCACCACGTTTCCTTTAAAGGATGTTTCTTCTCTTCACTCTTTTGTTTTGTGTTCTCAGAGTTAACACTGGTTCAAATAGATAGGTATTTAAATTTGAAAGCAAAGATAGGAAAACGACTACATTTCTTAAACACAGCTCAGCAAGAGCTAAGGTAGGAAAAAGATTTACTTTTTTAGTTTCCCCATAAATCATAATAAGTTGTCTTTGTCATCAGAGAATAACTCTTTTTCTTTCTTTCTTTCTTTTTTTTTTTAACATGGGCAGGCATCGGGAATTGAACCTGGGTCTGTGGCATGGCAGGCAAGAACTCTTGGCCTACCCAAGAATAACTCATTTTTACCTTCATTGTTTATTTTCTCATTCATTCATTCATTTCATTTATTCGCCAAGCAATTATTAACTATCTCTGTTTGCCAGGCACTATTCTTCCCTTGAGTTTGGTTTTAACATGAACTTAGGTAAAAGAAGGGTGAGATAAAGATTTGAGTGGATTAGCATAAACTGGTCAGAGTTTAGACCAGAAAGGAACTGGGAATAGTTTCTATGAGAGCCTCATTCACAGATCTGTGTCAGTGACAGTCTAAAATTCCAAGTTCTCAAGCAAAACCTAAAATGGGCTCTCCTTCCAGTCCGGTAGCTGTGGAAAGAGCCTACTCCGCGTTGGAAGCTGTCCTGTCTCCCGGTTCCATAAAGAAAGAAGGAACTCAAGTGTTCTAAAAGCGGATGGTGACTCAGCTCCCTGGACCTCAGCAGGCTTTGTTTTATAGAAGCAATAGTTATCAAGCCCACAACTAGCTCTAAAGTTACCATTTTGCCAATTGTCAGAATTTCATCTTGCAATCTACTGGTTTGTTTGCAGAGTAAAATTATCATCCACCTGCTTCTAGAAATGCACGCAGATGTGCATGTTTTTCTTGTTGCATTGTTGGTGATAGCAAAAGCTTGGAAATAGTCATCAACAAGGACTGGTTAAATCATAGTTTAGCAAAAGAATGAGGCTGATAATATATGTGTTTATAGGCAACATTCATCAATATAAACTTGAAGTAAAAAAGTGAAGCACTGAACAATGTGTACAGCATGCTCTAAAGCTCGCTTCCTTTATACTTTCCAATATATGCACTTTCCAGTGGTGGTACAAAAATGGGTGATGTTCCCTATTCTTCAGGCAGCCCTTCCCTTATTTTTTTGATGTAGTCATTAATTATCTCTTTTAAATTTTTTTCTTATTTGGAAATGATTGCAAACCTATAGGTAAACTGCAAAAATAAAAATAATACAAAAAATGTCCTCATAATTTTTGCACATTTCATTTATTGTTAACATTTACTTTATCTTTATTCTTTCTTGTTCTCTGTTTCTACATCTCCCCCCCCGCACACACACACATACTCTACACAATTATTTTCTGAATCATCTGAAGTTAAGTTACTGCATGGCTCATTTCCCCTAAACACTTCAGTGTGGATTTTCTTATATATTATCTTTCATGGCCACAAATGGTTATCAATTTCAGGAAATTTAACATCAATATAATATTTTTATCTAACCTATTAAAAAAGACATGTTTTTCCCATATACAAGATACATTAGTTCCATCACAATATCAGAGAACCTTAAACCATTTCAGTATCAATACAAATGAAATAAAAATTAGAAACAGTACAAATTCCTATCAAAGTTAGTTATGGGCATGGTCTTTCTAAGGCAAAATTATCCTCTGACTTTGGACCTTTGAAAACTCATAACAAATTATTTGCTGCTAACATGCAAAGGAGGAACAGTCACAGGATACACATACACGTTTCCATAGGGAGGAAGGAACACAGGGGTCACCGGACCCGTGAGGTTCTGAAAACCCGCAGGGCAAAGTCCATTAGATTTCAAAGTCTGAGAATCATTTATCTTTGGGGCTTCTGAAAGAAGCAGTCCCACCCTTTCCAAAGGCCTACACAGAGGCCTGCCTCTCTCCGAATGCAACCTTGGGGGACATTGGGGAGACCACCTTTTTCTCAGCTCCACCCTCTCTAAGCATTGGGGCTGCACCCTGGCTCTCTGCCATCTCCAGGGCACATGCTCAACCCTTCCATGTGGTGGCAGCCAGGCTGTCCCCAAACCCCAAGGAATGTGCTTCACCCTCTCCAAGGCCTGAGGCAGCAAGACTCTTCCACTGTAATGAGGTGGAAGGCCCATCCTCTGCCTTTGGGGCAAACTCACCCTCTCCAGGGGCTTGGGTGGGTCCACTCTCCTGGCCTGAGGCCTCTTGACTTCAGACCTCAGCCTCCATGGTTTTGCCTCTGAAGATATTTTTCTTCCGATGTGTCCCTTATCTGAACCCCCCAGTCCAGACTGGCAATGGCTCTGTTTATACAGGTCCCAAAGCACTCTCGTTGGCTTTCTATGCAGTAGCCTTTGATCATGCCCATCAGACATAAGAAGTTTCCATAAATCCTTCCTGGATAACTCCATGTCCAATCCTGGCTTTTTCTGAAATGACTGACTGGTTCCACATTTGGTCAAGTCCTCATGTGGGGTACTGTTGTCTGGGATATCCCTTCCAGGAAGCCAAGAATTCTCCAGAACATCTTCTGGTTTCTTTATACCCAAGAGTTCAGTTCTCAGCTTATCTTTTTCCTGTCACATTTCACCACAAGCTATGAGGAGAAACCAGGCTGCACTATTGACATTTAATTTGGAGCTCTCTTCCGCTGAATATTCAAGTTCATGGCTTTTAAAATGAGCTTTCCAGCCAAAGCCTCTAGTCAATTCTGCCAGATTATCTGCTATTTTAAAACAAGGTTCGCCTTCCTTCCAGTGTGCAATAACACACACCTCATTTCTGTCCAGAGTTTCATCACAGGTATCTTTGGAGTCCACATTTCTACCAACAGTCTTTTCAAAACATTCTAGACCTTCTCTATCAAGCTCCCCACAACACCTTAAATCTTCCCCTTATCCATTTAAAAAGTTGTCCCAATGTGTTTGGTATTTGCAAGCTGCAGCAGCAGCACCCCACTTCTGGTATCAAAATCTGTTCTAGTTTGCCACCTGCCAGGATGCAATATACCAGAAACAGAATGGCTTTTAAAAAGGGGAACTTAATAAGTTGCTGGTTTATGGTTCCAAGGCCAAGAAAATGTCCCAACTAAAACAAGTCTAAAGAAATGTCCAATCAAAAGCATCCATCTGGGGAAAGATACCTTGGTTCAAGAAGGCTGATGAAGTTCAGGGTTTCTCTCTCAGGTGAGAAGGCACATGGTAAACACAGTCAGGGCTTCTCTCTCAGCTAGAAGTGCTCATGGCGAACACAGAGTCATCTGCAAGCTTTCTCTCCTGGCTTCTGATTTCATGAAGCTCCCCGGGAGGCATTTGCCTTCTTCATCTCCAAAGGTTGCTGACTCGTGGACTCTCTGCTTCATGGTGCTGCAGCATTCTCTGTTTTCTCCGAATCTTCCATTCTTCAAAATGTTTCTTCTTTTATAGGACTCCAGAAACTTATCAAGACCCACCCAAATGGGTGGAGACATGTTATCACCTAATTCAGCTTAACAACCACTCATAATTAAATCATATCTCCAGGGAAATGATCTGATTACAGTTTCAAACATACAGTATTGAATAGGGATTATTCTGCCTTTATGAAATGGGATTTAGATTAAAACATGGCTTTTCTAGGGGACATACATCTTTTCAAACCAGCACCCCTTTGTTTGTATTCCAATTTTGTCCGCTGACCTAATAATGCTATTTATAACATTTTTTCCCCTCCAGTATAGAGATCAAGTCTGGGGCCAGGTATTGCATGTAGTTGTCATCTCTTTTTAGCTTCCCTTAGTCTGGAATGTTTCCACACCCTTTCTTTGTCTTTTGTGATATTGACGTTTTCTTAGATACCATCCTCACCACCCCAACTCCACCCCACTGTTTTTTAGTAGAACATTCCTCAGTTTGGGTTTGTCCAATATCCCCTTGGGTTTAGACTGAGTTTACACATCCTGGGCCAGAGCACCACTTAGGTCATGTGCAATCTTCTCAGGTACCATGCTGGGGGCACTTGGAGTCCATCTGTTCCTTGCAGGTGATGTTCATTTCGATGACCTAGTCAAGGTATTGTCCACATTTTCCATTATATGCTTACTGTGTTTTTTTTCTGTCTTGTAAATATTAGGCCATCAGTGTGGAGACACTTGAAGACGATGCATCTATCTGCTCTTCATGCATATGTCCTCTTGGATGTTGCGTCCACTGATGAATCTTGTCTGATCCAGTCTTCACTATCCTCATGGCAAAATGATGATTCTCTGGCCCCAGCACTCCCTTCCAATTTACCACCTTCACCTGGGCATTTTCTCAAGGGCTTCCCCTCCCCCCATTTGTTTGTTTATTTATTTAATATCTATTTATTATTGGTATAGACTCTTTAATTCTTATTTTTCAAAAGTGTATCATTCATTTCTGTACTTATTTCTTTAGGTACGCAAATGCATATATTCTTGTTCACATAAAATACCAGGCAATAGTAGATATCTCCATGTGCCCTCTCAGCTGAGAGAGAAATCCCGAATTTCATCAGTCTTTCTTGAGTGAAGGTGACCTCTTGTTGTTGCCTTAATTTGGACATTTCAATAGCCTTAGAACTGTAAACTTGTAACTAATAAAGTACCCTTTTAAAAAGCATAACAAAAAAAAAAAAAAAAGTACCAGGCAAATGCAGCTTTTTGTAGCCCTCACATCCAATCAGATTATAATCCCTAAAACCCTCCAGTGGGGAAATTCTGGTCCATCACTGTTTGCATGAGGCACACACATATATAATTAGATATACACAGATTCTGGCACGCAAAAAGCAGGTAGCAGGGGTTGCCTTGAAAGGAGACTGAGGGATAGGGGTCTGAGGTTAGAGAGAAATTGAATTTTTACTTTTGTAATATTTGAATTTTTTAAACAGATAGATGTAATAAATTGTCAAGTAAAACAACAACAACAACTTGTTTTCTTACCGAGCCAATGTTAATAAAGCTAAGTTGATTTGGCTTTGCTACTGTGGAACACAGTTTGTTTTCCCCATCATTAACCTTTGAAGCTCCTTTTGAGAATTCTCCAGGCAAACAGCTTTCGCTCTCCAAGTGTCCTGTTTGGTGACTGGCATTAGTTTGGGTCTGCTTTTGAAGGCAGGCTTCAGATACCGGCGCTACGAATTCTGACCCCTGACTTCTTGGACTCAGAGTGGAATTTGCAAACACAGTGTAATTGTGGTAGCAATGCAATTCTGCTTTGGCCCCAAGCTGCATTCTACAGAGTTTTGCAAGCTGGTGAATGGGAGACTGTATGTGCTCAAGCTCTCATTTAAGCTATTTTTCTCAGTCATTTAGCTGCATATATCCCAGGTGAGCAACAATGGCTATTTTGGCCCAAGGAAGTGATCTGGAACTTAAATAATTGCCTGGAAGCCTGCCATTGAGTAGCTCTTTATTCACATTTTGGACAATTTAAACCGCTGTCTTCAAATCTACACAAAAGAGAACTTAACATTTCTTCTTTACCTAAAATAAACTCCTCCGTTTGAAAACATTTGCTCTCACTCTGAGTAAGAAATCTTCCATGAACCCTGCAAAGCTGTTGAGGCTCAGAACTGAGCAGTTTATTATACACAACCCAGGGCTCTGCTGGCCACTCACAAGCAGCCTTGGGTAATTATTCCTCCATTAAGCCTGCCTGCAGACAGGCAATGAACAGAGCTGTGGTCATCCTTCTTTGAAAAAAATTAAGTGGCCTTATTATAAACATGGGCAAGCTGGATTTTTTTTTCCTGAGGAGTTTTTGCATCTGAGAGCTTTGTGGTTTTCTTCATCTATTTGATAATCATTAACATGCTCAATAGTTAACCTTCAAGCAATGTGAAACTTTATATCTGTGCTCCGCAGCATCTGTCCTCCAATGCAGGTTGAGGTTTACTGAGGCTGTTTTTATAATCAGGGGTGGTAAAATCAGGAAGATGCACAATGGGTGTGGATTGAAGTGCAGTTCACCCAACATTCTAAACCTTAAATTAAAGTGATGAGCATAAGCGCTGCAAACAGAGGGTTTATTTATTTATTTAATTTTTTTCTACTAAATTTAAATTTTAAATTACCTACAATTACCAGAAACCATCTCAAAGCTAGAAATTAACTTCTTAGGCACTGGTCCCAGCAGATCAGCTGTTAAATGGACCGTCGGGTGCAGCTGACCTCTACTCCTATTTTGCCCGCAGCCCTGCACGCACCAGCAAGGGGGGGCCCGGGTGCCGGGGTCACGGGACAGGCGTGGACCATTGTGTGGCCATATTTTTATGGCTTCCCAAATTACAGTTTCATGACATTTTCCTGAAATACTGTGCTTGTTTTCCTTTTGAGCACAAATGACCATTTTATTTTAGATTTTAATTTAACTATTTTTATAGAGCAGGTTTTGTCATCTGGTATTTAGGGCATGGAATTGGGTCTAGAAGCCACTGGGACTATTCCTGGCTGGTTACTGTCTCTGTTGAGGCTTCTGTTTCTATGAGAACATAGTGGCCTTGGCTCCACCTTTCCTTCCAGTGTTGACTGATACACAATGAGGTTGACTTGAAATCGGCCCTGTAGAGTCCTTTGAAATGTTGAATCTGTACTTAGTACATTTGGAAATGGATTAATTACTTTAAACCTCATGGCTTCTTGTGCCTCCAGAAACCTTGTAAGGAGTGTCCCTACCCTGAGTCCAGCTCCCAGACTGTCTCCAAAGTGATTTTTCTGAAATGCAAAGTGATGCCAATTTCCTTTTAAAAACCCTTCAATATTTTCCATCATCAAGCACCATGCTGATTTGACTCCTGTCACCTTCTCTGCGTCACACTCCACACTTCTACAGCACTAAATTGTTTCTACTTCTACCCAACACATTAATCTTTTATTCACTTAAGATACCTTGTTTCATCCATTTGACTCTTTCTGGAATGCTTCCCTTATTACTTCTTTACCTGCTATATCATAACTAACACTTAAAATTCTATTTAGACCATATCCTCCAAAAAGCTCTCTATAAATCCCTGCACTCTGATTGGTACCCCATTGAATTTATTCATTTAATAAAAATTTATTGCATACCTACCATGCAGTTAATAGTTTTAATGACTGAAAGTTACTTTACTCTCATTAATCCTTCTGTCCATCTCTATCAATGCACTGATTACATTGAAGTAAAATGATCTATTTATTTTGCTATTTGCTCCACTAGACTGTGAGTTCTTTAACATCAAGTTTTATGATACTCATTTTTACAATTTCATTGCTTATAACATGGTGCCTGGTCCACAAAAAGTGTCCAATAAATGTCTGTTGACATATGAGCAGGGGATGGTGGTGCAGGTTTAAAAACATGGCCACAATTTTTTTTTAATTTAATTTAATTTTTATTTTTAAATTCTTAATGATAAAACAAAACAACATACAAACACAAACATTCCTGACATATGAACATTCCATACTCAATGCGCAATCAATGACTCCAATATCATCGCATAGTTGTATATTCATCACCATGATCATTTCTCAGAACATTTGCATCACTCCAGAAAAAGAAATAAAAAGAAAACAGAAGAAACTCATACATACCATACCCCTTTACTTCTCCCTCTCATTGACCGCTAGTATTTCCATTTACCCAATTTGTTTTAACATTTGTTCCCCCTATTATTTATTTATTTTTAATCCATATTTTTTGCTCATCTGTCCATACCATAGATAAAAGGAGCATCAGACACAAGGTTTTTACAATCACACAGTCACATTGTGAAAGCTATATCATTATACAATTATCTTCAAGAAGCATGGCTACTGGAATACAGCTCTACAGCTTCAGGTACTTCCCTCTAGCTTCTCTAATATACCTTAAATTAAAATGGGGATATCTATATAATGTGTAGGAATAACCTCCAGGATAACCTCTCGACTCTGTTTGGAATCTCTCAGCCACTGACCCTTTATTTTGTCTTATTTCTTTCTTTCCCTTTTTGGTTGAAAAGGTTTTCTCAATCCCCCAATGCTGAGTTCCAGCTCATTCTAGGATTTCTGTCCCACATTGCTAGGGAGATTTACACCCTTGGGAGTCATGTCCCACATAAAGAGCGTTTGCTTGCTGTGTTGGCTGAGAGGCCACATCTGAGCAACAAAAGAGGTTCACTGCAGGTGACTCTTAGGAGGCCTAATTTTAAGTAGGCTTAGCCTATCCTTTGCAGAAATAAGTTTCATAAGAACAAACTTCAAGATTGAGGGCTTGCTTATTGATTTGGTTGTCCTCACTGCTTACCAGAATATCAGGCATTCTCCAAATGGGGAAGTTGAATTTTTTTTTAACACTCCTGCATTGATTAATGAGGACAATGTTTCCTTTCCTCGAATGTGGGAGGTGAGTTGGGGGCTTGTGACTGCTTAGACCGAGGCTGCTTTGTCTCAGGCCCCAAGGTCATGAAAGGTCATGCAGTTTTGGCTCTTGACTTGTGAAGTAGGTACTCTTGGAGTTCTGAGCTGCCAGGTGCAACAATCCTGAGGCCACCATAGTGTGAGGAAGCTCAAGTCATGTGGAGAGGTCACTTGTGGGTGCTCTGCTGCATAGTGCCAGCTAAGCCCAGCCCAGGTGCCAGATGGGCAACCGAAGAATCTTCCATATAATTTCTAGGCCCTGCCTGTGTGAGTCACTGCCAGCTGTTGAGAATTCCCAGCTGAGGCCCTAGACATCAAGCGGAAGAGATGAGCCAATCCCACTGAGCCCTTTAGAATCCCTGACCCACAGAATTCATAAAGTATAAAGTGGTTATTTGTTTGTTTGTTTTTATTTTATAAGAGTAAGTTTGGGGATGGTTGTTGATGCAGCATTAGATAACCAGAGCAGGTGTAGTTGTTGTCCCAAGGTTTGGTGCAGTAAATTTTGTTGGGGGTGGAGGTGGGGGTCACAGAAAAGGAAAGAGACAGCAGACATAGCAATCCTTACCTCAGGGATCAGGCTTTTGAAGAAGGAACTTTATTTTCTATAGTCTCAGTTGAAAGGTCACTGAGAAATAGATTTCTTGGAGTATTGACTATGACAAAAAGGGTTGAGGATGGAGAAAGGTGCTGGCACTGGAGACACCTTAGGACTGGATTTGGTGGTTAGGACTCACCAGCCTTCCTTGTTAGGTGCCTCACTAGTGAAGCATTAGGAAGGATGTGGTGGAACAGTGAGTGCTGGATCTGCAGTTGGCTCATATGAGTTTCAAGGAGATTGATCAAAGGACATGACCAAGGCAGGAAGCCCTGGTGTGGTTATTCATTTGGGATGTCTATTGCTGGCTCTGCCAGGCAGGATTTTACCAGATCTTTGGATACAACAGGGCTATAAGGTTGGGGGAGTAAGGTGATGGAATTTGGCATTTATAAAATGCTTTGAATCTTTGAATAGGCGGTATTGCTTGGACAGTGAGATGTCCACCCCACCCCTCCCCCACTCCATCCTGCCCACTTCCTGGGTCCTGGCATGCATCGGCATAACAAAAAAGAGCATTTGGTAGTGTGACTCAAGGCTGAGAAAGAGTCAGAGACTTTCTTAGCATAAGAAGTATGCCCAAGGGAGGCCCATTTTGGTAACCTGAATGCTTTATATCTGCCTCACTTGAAGGATCCAAAGTGCCTGCACCTACCTGCCCCAGCCCCATATAAGAAAGTAGATGGGACTCAGTGAGTACGAACCCATGCAAAAGACTGGGGAGAAGGAGAGGTGGGAACATCTGGGGGAGGGGGGGAGGCATTGGTGTGGAGAAAGAGAAGAGGAAATACAAAGAAGAGAAATTTTATTCCCTCATGTCCATGAGGGAGGTGAACACATGGGTGACCTTTAGGGTCCATTTGGAAGGACGATGCCTTTTTAGAAGCTAGAGAACTGTGGGGTAGAACAAATGAAATCATTCCTCTCAACCATGGACTCTCTAAAATTGGAAGATGCTACTCAAGCCTGAAGTAAAAGATGGCTTTGTACATTCTTTTGGATTCCAAACATATATTGGACTGACTAACAATAAATTTCTTTAGTAATGGGCTATACCACTCCTTCATTATACTATTAAAGATATAATACAAGGGTTTCATTAAAATAATTATTAAGATTACAGTATGATGTTAGAACAAAATGGTGGGGAGGGGGTTGGTACAACACTCATAACCATGCAGTGAGCTGAGGTAAGGAAAGGTTTATTGAGGGGAGGAAGAGTGCAAGGGAAAGAGGGAAGGGGGATGCTTTCTTCAGAGGACTCAAGAAAATTTCCTCTGTGCTGCCATGTGTTTTTCCTTTTATTCTTTGAAGTTTGCCATCCTTGATTTACCTGGAATTCTGCCTTTGGTTATTTGTCCGATTACTGTTGGCTGGTACTTTTGCTTCCTTCTTTCCGTGCCTGTCCTGACCTGCCTGCTCTTAGTGATGGGGCCATACCATTCTTTGATGTGGCTCATTGCCCCAGGCAGCATTTGGCAAGAGGCATCATGCCTTGTGGCAAGGAGGAGGGGGAAGGGAAAGGGTCACGAGTCAGTGGACCATGAGTTTCGGCCATTGCTGAAGGGTGAGGTGGGGGTGGGGGGCTGAGTATTGTCCCCTGTGACCTGTCATTCCTACCTTTTGTTTATTATAGATTTAAGGGAAGGAGGCAGGGTGCCATTTGTCATTCTTAACTGCTTCCTGCTGGTTGGGGTGGTGTTAGGGGGCCTCAGGGATGGAGGCAAGATTTTCGATGTGACAGTAGTCAGGAGCTGCTTCATCCAGTTCTTGCCTTGCAAATCTTTGGTAACCTGGCACGTTGTTCCTGAAAGAGCTTAAGATAATATGTGATGGACTGTTTTTTGAGTTAGCGAAGTGACTGTGCAGCATAAGAATTGATTAACAAGCTTACAGAACAAGGGTGCTAGGGTAAGTAAAATTTTAAAAATGACAAGTGGCCTTATAAGCGAAGTAAGTAGGGGAGCCATGATAACATCCTGAACCATGAAGAGTCAGCATTAAGTTCTTGTAGCCTTCTAGCCCATTCCTTAAGTTTTTTCTTTTTTTTTTGCTGCATCTCAGACTATTCCAGATTTATTAACATAGAAACAGCATTCCTTGTTGAGGAATAGGCAAAGGCTGCCTTCTTTGGCTGTTAGCAGGTCTAGTCCATGCCTGTTTTGCAGCACTACTGCTGCGAGTGAATCAATCCGGTCTTGTACATCAACTAAAACAGCAGAGAGTTCCTTCATACTGTCTTCGAGTATTTTTGACAGTAACTGTGAGGTTACACCACACTGCTAACTCCAGTACCTACCCCTGTTAGGATGCCTAGAGTAGCTAAGAGTGGCAGGAGGATGACATCATGTTTTGGTTTTACATTAATGTTAAGGGGAATGGGGAAAAACTGGTTAGTAGGAACTATTGAGATTTTGAGTGATGTATAGACCAGGGTGCTGGTTCCTGTCCAATTGGTAGGTAAAAGAGATAAGTTGGGGAAACACATAGGAAGAATACTCCTTGGTCTACAAGAAAAATGAATGGTTTGTCAATGCATGATGCTGTCACTGGTAAAAGAAAAAAAAAAAGAAAAGGTACCCTAAAAGGTAAAAGAGTAGGAGAGAGTGGCCCCAGTTGGGGGCTGGAAGGTGGAAGACTGCATGTGGTTGTGAATTACATAGCATTTTGTTTCCTCTTTATAAAGTGTAGACTGAGCTGTAGTGTTAGAAAGTGGGGATAGTTTGATGATGTGGAACGTGTATTTGGAGTCAGTGTAGATGTTGATGATTTTGTCCTTGGCTAACCTCAGGGCACAAATGAGAGCAACAAGTTCTGCCTGTTGGGAGGTGGTTTCTGAAGGAAGTGGTCCAGATTCTATGATTTGGGTGGAAGAGACTATAGCATACCCTGCAGTTTTTTTTTTTTTTTCAAACAATGGCAGGTACCGGGAATTGAACCCGGGTCCTCTAGCATGGCAGGCAAGCATTCTTGCCTGCTGAGCCACCGTGGCCCGCCCTACCCTGCAGTTTTGGGGGAGTTTTTGGAGGCACTGTCATCTGTGTACCAAGTGTTAGTGGGTTGTGATATTGGACTATTTTGTATGTTTGGGAATGGGTGTAGATAATGTTTGATGGTTTCTAAACAGTCATGTAAAGAGTTATCACTTGAAATTGGTAGCAAAGTAGAGGGATTAAGAGGTTGTGGGATGTGGTGTAGGTGTATTTGAGGATATAGTAGGAGTTGCATGTGCAAAAACTACATTCTGGAGGGAGAGGAATTGCTGATGGCCTGGTGTGTCAATAAGGAAGAGATGGTGCGGCTGGATGTAACTGTAATATTGGCGTATGGAATCACTTTGAGGGCTTCCTTTGATAGGAGAGCTGCAGCAGGAAGAGCCCTGAGGCATGCTGGCCACCCTGAAAAAGGGGCATTTATGGGTTTGGGAAAGTATGCAGTTATTTGGTGACTGTGTCCATATTTCTGATTTAGAACTCCTAGTGCAAACCTATCTTTTGTGTGGGTGTACGTTGAAAGATTCTTGAGAGTTAGGTAGCGCTAAGGCTGGAGCCTGGATTAGGGCTTGTTTAAGTTGGTTGAACACTTTGAGAAATGCTGCTGTAAAAATTGTTGGTTGATATAATGGCCCACTAGACTCTTGATTTAAGGGTTTGGTTAAAATGGCAAAGTTAGAAATGCAAGAGTGGAAAAAATTAACTGGGCCCAGAAAGGAGAGTGGGCCTTTCTTGGTGGGTGGGGGTGCCATATTTGTAATAAGGGACCTATGCTGTGAGGTGATACCCTTGTGAGTAGGAGTGAGTGTTAGTCCCAAATATATGTCTTGTGGCATGGAAAATTGTCCCTTATTGCTGGAGACTTGATAGCCCTTGGAGGAGAGAAAGTTGAGGATTTTGATGGTATGTTGCTGTGATATTTCTAGTGAGGGGCTACAAAGGAGCAGATCATCTACATATTGCAGCAAGGTACTCAGACTTAGGTGCAGTTGTTCTAAGTCTGAGGCCAAAGCCTGTCCAAATAAATGGGGCTGCCTCTAAATCCTTGTGGAAGCACTGTCCATGTGAGCTGAAAAGTCTTTTGTGTGGTCAGGTCCATCCATGTGGAGGCAAAAACGTCTTGGGAGTCGGAAGACAGAGGCATAGTAAAGAAAGCATCCTTTAAGTCTAGGACTGTATAGTGCATAGTGTTGGGAAGGATTTGTGAGAGGATAGTATAGGGGTTAGGAACTGGGGGTACAATGGGGACTGTCGCCTGATTGACTGTAAATCTTGGACTAGTTGATATGAACCATTGTTTTTTTTTTAACTCCAATATGGGAGTATTGGAGGGGGCAACTGTAGGGCGTAAGATTCCTGCAGTGAGAAGCTTGTTAATAATGGGCTTGAGTCCTAAACTTGCTTGGACTATTAGTGGATATTGAAGGATGTTAGGGATCTGGAGGGGATTCTTGAGTTTAATAGTGATTGGAGTGTGATGTTGAGCAATGGTGGGGCGTTCAGTGTCCCAAAAGTTAGAATCAGCTTGTTGTAGTCAGTGCAGGATATTCAGGGTTGGGGTTTGAGGGAAGTCTTGATGAGGGCAAGCAACAGTATGGCAGGTGGCTCAAGACTTTTGTTAGAAGCTAATGAAAGAGTAAGGACTACGTTTAATTTAGCTAGAATGTCTCGCCTCAGGAGGGGAACTGGACATGTAGGTATGATTAGAAAGGAGTGAAAAAAGGAGATGTTTTGAAAGCTGCAGGCTATTGGCAGGGTTGGTAACGAATGGGTGCTTGCTGCATCACTTCCAACTATAGATGTGAGGGAAGGTTTTAAAGGCCCTGAAAACTCAGGTAAGACTGAAAATGTGGCTTCTGTTTCAACTACAAAAGAAATCGGCTTACCTGCCACAAGGATGGTTATGCTGGGCTTGGCCATGGAGAAGGGAAGAGTTGGGGTTGAGGACCTTGGGCCCCATCAGTGTTCAGTGGCTGGGCCGAGGAGCTTGGAGACATGAAATCCCACAGGAGGGCCACTTGCCAAGGATGGTTGCCTGTTCCTGCTGTGAGAGGCCAAAGGACACTCAGCTTTCCAGTGTTTTGTCTTATGGCAGAGAGGGCAAGACCCCAGATATGGTTTAGGATTAGGACAAGCTTTTACCCAATGTCCCTCCTGGCCACAGCAAAAACAGAGGCCCCAGGGTGGCCTAGCTGCCAATTTTATCCTATCCTGTTGGGCCTGGGTAGAATCTCGCAGGGCATTTGCCAATAGTAAGTAGAGAGCATCTCCATGCTCCTGTTTACACTTTTCCATGAATTGATCTTTTAGCTTCCCTTTCCTCTTGTCTATTGTTGAAAACCCAGAAAGTAACCTGGAAGAGTTCACCCTGTGGTGTTTGGGGTCTCTGCCAGCTTCTGCAGTTTTCTGTGAACGTCTGGAGTAGATTGTGAAATGAAATGTGTAGAAAAAGGCATCCTTCAGGTAAGGCTGGATCTAGAGTAGTATATTTGAGAATTGAGTCCATTAGGCAGCTCATAAAAGCTGCAGGATTCTCATCTGATCTTTGGGAGAGTTCTAAAAATTTTTCATAATTGGCTGCCTTAAATCCTGCTTTTTTCATTCCTTCTCAAAAACAAGAGAGGAAGTGGCACAATTTGAGTAAATCAGGGGAGTCGGATTGGTAATTCCAATTAGGGGGTGACAGGGGAACTGCAGTGGAGCCTTGTGAGTAAGTTTGGGGGTCAGTGACAAAAAGTTGGTCTGTGTGAACTGTGGTTGCTGTGCAAATGTGTTTTTTTCCCTCTGGAGTGGTAGAGGAAGTAAGGATTACAACTACAGCTTGATAGGTGAGATCATAGGTGTGAGTTAGATATATACGTTCTTTATAGTATCAAGTAGGCTATAGAGAAAGAGCCTAAACGGTGCTTGATCTGTGAAGTATCAGAGAGAGAAAAAGGAACGGGAGCCCTGGCAATGCTGTTGTGTCCTGCTACTTTCCTAGGAGGGAAAATTCCAGCAGAGGATTAAGGGAGGTTACTGAGGATGAAGAAGTGAGGAGGTCAGTGGTAGGGGGAGGGAATGGTGAGGCAGCAGGGGTGACAGGGGTCTGGACTGGCCTGTGTGACTGGGGAGGGGGTGGGGAGAACCAGAAGGCTGGGGGGTAGGGGAAGGTGATGGAGGAGGGGCGGTGGGTTGGGGGGTCTTAGGGAGGGGGGTGGTCGGGTGGATCGAAGGAGTCAGTGGGACAGGGAGAAGAGGGGGAAGGAGTAGGGAAGTTTGGCTTTTCTAAAGAGGGAAAGGGCATGAGAGGTTTTGGCTTGTCATTGAGGAGTGAGGAGGATTTGGTACGTAGGTAGAGAACAACAGAGTGAGGACTTAGCACATAGCATCCAGAAAGCTTGGGCATAGGGTACCTCATCCCACTTTGCAGTCGCTGCAGGAAGTTATCAAGGTCAGTAAGAATTTTAAGATAAAAAATACTGTTTTTAGGCCAATGATTTTGGTTGTCCAGAGGGTACTGGGGCCAAGCTACTGTAGAGTAAAATAAAAGTTTCTTTGGGTTGATGCTGCCTTGTAGATTTAGGCTTTTTAGGTGGCGTAACAGACAGCCCAAGGGTATGTCTTTAGGGGGAATACATTGTGTTGCCCCATGACCAGGAAAGAGAGAGAGTGAGGAAGTAGGAAAGAATAAGAGCACTCAATGGGGAAACTCTTTGGGGTCGCAGTTCAGAGGTGTAGACCATGTCTCTGAAGAACAGAGGTGGGTGTCCTCATGTCTGTGTGACAGAGAGAGAGTGTGTGTCCAAATGGAGTCTGGGTTTTCCCAGAATTCACTGGGACAACGATGAGGACAGGAGGAATAGCCCATGGGTGGTTCCGACTGAGTGCTTAGATTTGTGATAGGAGAGCTCTGACCACACCATCATGGGGTAGGGTGTTCCTGGAACATTGAACAAAGCTCTCCTGAGAGTGGGGCCCCCGGGACCCAAAATGGAACCTCCATGCCATGTCTGCCTGAGCTTGAATCATGATGAACCCTGCTGAGATGTCCCAGGAGAGTATTCCAGCACAACCCAATTTCTCAGTGTTGCTTTATAGTAGGAGAGGACAGTGTTGGGTGCTGGGCATGACAAAGTGAAAGGGAGCTCAATCTGCAGTGGAGTGAGGGCATAACCGGTTTCGGCACCATATATTTGAAAAAAATGGGGGGTTCAGTCCAATGCTCATAACCACACAGTGAGCCGAAGTAAGGAAAGATTTACTGAGGGGAGGAGGAGTGCAGGGGAAAGAGGGAAAGGGGAAAGAGGGAAAGGGGAAAGAGGGCTGAAGAAAATGTCCTCCTGTGCTGCCATGTGTTTTTCCTTCTATGCTTTGAAGTTTACCATCCTTGATTGGTCCAGAATCCTGCCTTTGGCTGTTTGTCCGATTGCTGTTGGCTGGTACTTTTCCTTCCTACTTTTTGTGCCTGTCCTGACCTGCTTGCTCCTTATTGATGGAGCCATACCATTCTTTGACGTGTTTTTTTTTTTTTTTTTTTTTTGCCCCAGGCAGTATTTGGCAAGAGGCATCATGCATTGTGGCAAGGAGGGAAAGGGGAAGGGTCATGAGTCAGTGGACCATGAGTTTTGGCCATTGCTACAAGGTGAGGAGGGGGTGGGGGGCTGAGTATCGTCCTCTGTGACCTGTCATATACACTATGAAGAATTATCATTCTTACTTTTTCATGCTCTGTGAATCATTTCAGTGATTTGATTAAATAATGCTTCTTCAGCCAAACTTCTGGGGGACTTTTTATGGGTAGAGGTAAGTATAGAATTAAAAGGAGATTAAAGGCTGGGATGAAATAGCAGCAATCACAATGTAGTGATAGGAATGCTTTCAGCAGAAACAGAAAACATGACTAAAAATGGCATGAATTATTTTTCTCACAGCAGTTATTGGTGGTTTATTAATCAAAATACCAGAGCCAGTGTTTCTCCAACTCTGTAGGTCTTTTTCTTATGGTGGCAAAATGGCTGCCATAGCTCTGGAGATAAAATTATATCCAAGGTGGGAAGATGTGGGCAGCAAAAGGGGTGGTGCCAGTGGCTTCAGTCCCTTTGTATAAGGAAATCAAAGCTTTGCCAGAAGCCCCTGGAGACTTCTGTTTATACCTCATTGGAGCCCAAACTGTCTCACTCAGCCACCCTCAGCTGCAAGGGAGGTCAAGAAAGCAAATATTTGGCTTAGAATTCTAGTCTCTATAATGGAGGATGTCAAAGGACGTGGATTTGAGGATGGGAGTGGGGTTGGCCAACTAATGGCCTCTGCTAATATGTATTGAGTAATTCTCTCTGATGTCATCAATCTTAACCACCAATTATCAATGCCTTCCTATTTGGGCTCTTTTAAAATAAAACCTACAAAAATAGAAAGTTGTGCGCCATTTCTAAATTTCACCAATTACAACAGCAATATGACTGTGCTGTCTCCAATAGGCTGTTCTGCCTGAGAAAAGCTTTTGAATCCAGTTGTTTGGATAGATTTGAAAAAAGTGCAAACAGAAATGTCTGTCCTTGATTTAACTTTTCACTCTTGTTTATTCATGGGTGCTTCTAAGAGCTTTTGCAAGTAAACCTTCCAAATCTTAAACTAAGTGTGGTAGGCAAACTCTCTCAGAGTTTACAGTTTATACTACCGATCAAGAAGAACAACAATCCATTAATTCTGATGAAGTAACCTCATTAAAGGGGGCATGAGGAATAAACAAGGGGGATTCTAGCAAGATTGAAAACTTGAAGCCACACTGTCTTCTCTCTGTGGTGGTGTATCCACAGACCCCTCTCTGCTTTAGAAATACATATGGCAGGACACGCTGTTGCCTAGTTGGTTTGAGGCAGTGTAGAGTAGTGATTAAGATGTGAGCTCTGGAGTCAGACTGTTCAAACTCGTCCTTCTACAACTTACTAGAGTGTGACCAAGGCAAGTTACTCAAACTCGCTGGGTCTCCAAATGGGGACAATAACAGTATTCAGATAATATATGTAAAGCATTGAGAAGATTTCCTATCACAATATACATGCTTGATAAATATTAGCTCCTATTACTAGGTTCTTTATTATATAACTATCATATGATGGTGATACTCTGTCTCTTCACCTTTTCCTTCCTGCTGTTCTGCATCCCTTTTGAACATTTGAGGAAGCACTCATTAATAATTGTTAATGTTTAAGTGCATAAAAGGTAGCAGTTCTGAATCACTCTATGTATGCTGAGTCATAGAGTCCTGACAACGATCTCATGTGATATGTATTGCTATCATAATTTCACAGAAAGTAAAAGAAATTGAGCAGAGAGGTGACGGGACTTGTCCAAGCAATACAGCTAGTACAATTCTTCTGGAGTTAGAATTAGAACTCAGGTATTTTTGACTTCTGGGGCTGCACTTATTACCATTGTGGTGTTATTGAATTGAACGATGAAGCTTAAATTAGCTTTTTACATACATATCTATCTCTCTGTGTACACTTTTCACATGCTCTGTTGAAAAGATTTGAGTCATTCACACCTTTTGGGACATCTGCACAACTCACAGTCATCCTTTTATTCTGATGACTGTCCCAGGGCCTGATAATGCAGGGCCCCCAAAGCCACATAAATATAGACCTTGTAAAGTATAGTTAGTACCTGTATTAGTTTCCTAGGACAGTTGTCATTCATGACCACAAACTGGGTGGATTAAAACAACAGAAATGTATCCTCTTCCCAGTTCTGGAGTCTAGGTGATGAAGTCAATGTTCCAACAGGGCCGTGTTCCCTCTGTAGGCTCTAGGGTAGACAGCTTCTGTGTTCTTCCTAGCTTCTGGTGATGGCTGGCAATCCTTGGTGTTCTTTGGCTTATAGATGTCTCACTCCATTCCTTCTTCACATGGCATTGTCCCTCTGTGTGTTTCTGTGTCCCAACCTTCTTCTCTTCTCTCTTATTAAGACACCAGTGTTTGGACTTAGGGGCCACCCTAATCCATATGACCTCATCTTAATTTGATCGTTATCTGCAAAAACCTGATTTTCAAATAAGGTCACATACACAAGTACTGGGGATTGTCCCTTTTTGAGGGACGTAACTCAATCTCTATAGCAGCCAGTAAATTTTAGCTGCTACATATTGTTATTACATGAATCTACCTTTCCTGGTCACAGTTGAATAGATCAAGAGTGAACACCTGACCTGAGCTGGGCTGTTTGGGTTCTCTTTCAAGAATCTGAAATTTGGATTCAGAGATAGCCTAATAGACAAAGCATGTCACTGGAACTGAGTTGATGGAAGTGTAGGAGTGGTGAAGCATCCATCTCACTGCAAGGATTGGAGAAGACATGGAGAGATGGTTTACAGAGAGGAGACTGGAGGCAATTAGAAAAGCTAAGCAGAAATTGGGGTTGGAGGCTACCACTGCCTTGGTAACTTATGACTTCTCAATACCTTTGATTTCTTAAGTGTCTGTGAGAATTCATGTGTCCTTACAATAAATCCAAGCCCTATTTTGTTTGTTAAGCTAATTTCAGTTGGTTTTGTTATCTGCAACCAAAAGATTCTTAGTGAAGGCAATTTGGTTCGGATGGGCATTGTAGAGACTGAAATAAGTGGTTTAGGTTTTCTGGCAGTTTTATGTATCATATTATTGGCTTTATTCCCATAGAATCATCGCCAGATGATTGTTTCATGTTGTCTCATTATTAAGGTGAAAATAAAAACTTCTGAGTGTAAATCAGTCCTGCTAGAATTAGAATCTGGATAGGCAGCCCCAGCCAGATCATTCATAGACTCACAGAATCTTAAAGAAGGAAGAGACCTAAGCCATTCAATATTCTCCTTTTATGGAAGAGGAAAGCGAGACTCAGAAGGTTAATCTGCTTTCCGAGGTCACCAAGTCGAGCCTGTAACCCAGGTAGGTCTCTCTACCTTTGTCTGGAGTTCTTTCAATGCATTCTACTGTTTTTCTGTTTAGACTGGGTCTAAAACAGACTGGTTCACTAAAAACTGGATATGATGTGAAAGTTACACTGTCATCTTAAAAAAGGAAGAAAAGCAATAAATTAATGGTTTCATTAAAATCCAGCATTGAAAACAACTGCATTATATTGAAGCAGCTGAAGAAAATAAGATCACATTTGTCATACCCTCAAACATGACTAAGCTGAAATTTTTCCATCTGTGTTTCAAAACCCAGATTTCTCCAGTCTTTCAAACCAGTTCTTAACTCTTTCCAATGCCGAAGAAAGATTATGAAAGTTTCCTCCCAAACCCTGCCATCCTAAATACATGTGGATCGAATCATGATTTCTCTTAAGCTGAAGCTCTTGTATAAAGAACTACAAGAAAAAACCTGTTGGTTGGGGATGGTTGCACGCAAATCATAGATTATTGGCAGTTCACAAAAGCCCATATTTCTATCTTCAGATATTTTTGTTAACTCCTTGCATAACTCAGAGAGATACGTGACCTGTACAGCAATGACTCATTTCATTCCAAATGCATAGAATCACAGAATATAAGGTGAGGTGGTTGTTGAGAAACTGCTTAGTCCAACATTTATTGATGAAGATTCCAAGACCCAGGAAGGTAAATTGACTGTATGTCACCTAGGACAAGAAGCTATTATGAATCCTTCTGTAATGTTCCTTGTAAAAAACCTTTTTCTTGTAGCTTTGAATTTTCATTTTAAAAATAAAAGGGTGTGTCAAAATACAACTTTTGTACATTAGTATTAATTTAAATTCCTAAACAAAGTGAAAATTCAAGTTCTTCATTCAGGTAAACTGTTTTTTGTCTTTCTCTTTCCCTTTCAGACCACACTCCAAAAAACAACAATAATCATTCCAAAGGCTTTTTTTTCTATTTTAATCCTTTATAATATGATATTAGAAGAGTACAATTAGAAAATATTCTCATAAAATATTTTCATTTAATATGCATTTAACCCTAAAAGGTTGTGTATGTATAATAAATAATTTTATCTAATAGCCCCCCATATTGATATGTGCAGAATGCCCAAACAGTCTGAGTATGCCCCAGAATCTTTGTGTTGGGAGTCACATGTATTTACTGATGAGATTAGGCACATCAAACATATGAAAAACTCAAAGCAAAGACAACCTCAGCATGCAGCAAGAACAATGGGTCACCAGGTCCTACAAGCAAAGACTAAAAGAGATTCTCTTCCACCCTATTCCACCTTGTAGGGAAGGCACCCTTTGCATGGGAGAAAAACTATTAGAAAAATACAGTATGGTATGCATGAGTTTTTCTTTTTATTTCTTTTCTGAAGTGATGCAAAAATTCTAAAAAAATGATCATGGTGATGAATACACAACTATGTGATGATATTGTGAGTCACTGATTATACACGACGTATGGACTGTATGTGTGTGAACATTTCTCAATAAGAAAAAGAACAAAGAAAAACACAGTAACTATCTTAATCCAAAAAAATCCATATAGAGGAAACCGGTGTCCAATGCCTAATTCTGTATTTTTTATTCTTTCAGGTGAAAAAGAGCATAAACGTGCAGTCATGTGTACAAAAGGATGTTCTCTGTAGCATTTGTTTTAGTAGCAAAATGTTGGAAACAACCTTAGCAACTTTTAATCCAGGATTTGCTAGATAAATTATGTTGCATTCACCCAGAATAAAGTTGTACATTCATTTAATTAAAGGGTGCCGTATTGAAACGTGGTGCTTTTATTATAATTTTCAATTGTATGAGGTGACATAGGTACGGAACTCCAACATATGTGCTTTCAGTAAGTAGTTTTTCTGGGGAAGGAGTCAATTATGAAGTGCTTTATTTCTTCTTTTTAAAGCTCCTTCTGGATAAAGAAGTTCTAGACCACACCTAGTTCGGCTGGAGTTCCCAAATGAGAGATTGTTTCTCTAATGTTTGTAAGGCAGACCAATCTAAGTCATTAAATCAGGGTGGGCCCCAGCTAGGCATAATTATGCCATGTGTCTAGGCACCTGGTAAAATTAACCTTATCCGCGCTGGGTGTTATGGGATACTTGATTCAGGACATTCAAAATAGTTATTGGTTGAGAAAGAAATGAAGAGAACCTATATATACACAGGTTTACAAAACAGTTTTCTTTGTCAGCAGATCAATTATTTCAGTATGCATAATGCAGATGAGAACTCTTAAATAATCAGTAGTTTACAAGAAACGTTTAGTAAACCACCAAATTTTGGAGATATGGAGTGAGGAATCCTCATTTTGGATTCTGACACCTTTTTATTCATTTTCTCTTAATCTCCAACATTTTCTGTCAGCTTTTTAGGCTTGATGTTTGGCTCTCATGGATTGGCTACAGAATTTTTCACATCCTCTCTATGCTTTCTCAAGATTCAATTGCTTCAAAACAAGAGCTTTGCACCCTCAACTATAAAAAAGTTATATGCTGCTGCTACCATCATTTTTCACTCCTCTGTTTTGGCCTCTATACGTTTCTGTATTACTTTTCTCTGTGGGTGCGGCAACTCTTCCTTCATTTATTTAGTCAGCAAATGTTTATGGAGTGCCTACTTTGTGCCAGGTCCTAGCATACAAAGAATAAAATAAGATTTATGCTCTTTGGCAATGAACATTCCAAAAGGAGAAGCATAAATTTATACTGCTAATTTTGGCGGAATGTAGTAAGTGCAAGGATAGAGTTATGCATGAGGTACACATGAAACATGAAAGCGGGATACCTAACCAGGCCAAGGAAGGAGAGGCCTGAGTGTCATCACAATGGATGAGGGCTTGAGGTAGTGTATTCATGTCTGCAACCTTGAAAAGAATTAAGAAATAGTATGGGTTGATAAATGGATAGAAAGAGTTTAAATGAAGACACAGGTGATAAGTACATGCAATTAATTATAAAATATAACACTAGGTAGGTAGGTATTGGGAAAATTCTTTGAACTCTTCTGTAGGTTTAATATTTTTAAATTCTTTCATAATAAAATGTTACAAATTCTTTGGATAAAATGAACAGATTGAATATTGTAAAAGAAAGATAAAGTGAACTTGTATACAGGGAATAGTAACTATTCGAAGTGAAGCAAAGAGAAGGAAAAAAAGAATGTAAAAGAGAAATCAAAACATTGGAAACCTATGTATAATATCAAGAAACCTAATATATATCATTGTTGTCCCAGCAGATAAGAAAAAAATGGGACAGAAGAAATATTTAAAGAAATAATTGCTGATATTTTTTGAGCTCAATGAACCCCAAGAGGAGAAACACAAAGACAACTACACCTATTCATAATATAATCAAATTGTTGAAAAACCAAAGATAAAGAGACAATTTTAAGAGCAGCCAGAGGGAAAAAAGACCCTAAAGGAGAGATTATAAATGGGAATAGTACAAAACAAAACAAAAAACTTAATTAATATAAAATAAGGCATGAAAAGAGAAGCAAAGAGCAATTAACAAATGAAGTTGAAAAAAATACAAACGGCAATCTGGTAACATATTCATGACCACATATTAATGAATATTTTGATTAAAAACAGAGATTGTCATATTGGGTAAAATAAGAAAGACTCAGTTATACACTGCTTAAAAGAGATGCACCTTATCACAGCAACAGCAGAGGGAAATAATGGGAGGGACAAGAGTTAAGATGAGGTTTATTTAGATTTTCTGTTTGGTGATGGTGTGTCTATTGCTTTTCTTTCTCTTGGAAACAATGAAATTATCTAAAATTGAGAATGCTGATGGACTGTGGGCTGTGGGCCCTACGCATGATGCCTGATGAATGCAGGCGGCTGAAGGATGCACTGATGGAGAAGTAGATTGGTGAACAATGGTGTATACTTATGAATGAAGGTTGTGCTGCTGCAAAAAGGAACAAAGTCGTGAGCCATGCAATGACGTGAATGAACATGTGGAACATCTGGTGAGACAAAATGAGCCAGAAACAAAAGAACAAGAATCGTATGGTCACCTTACAAGAAAGCAGGGGCCTAGATTATAAGCTTTTAAAGCAGACACATTAAGCTCAGAGTGGTGAATATTATTTCTGGATTTTGAGCAGCTGTTTTATACATATAACCTGATATTTAGAGATAAGAATGAAGCTGAGCAGGTTGGGGTTTAAGTAAGTCAGAACATAGGGGTAAGGAAGACAGTGTCTGTATTTTAGCGCAGCACATACTCTTTGAGACCAATGGAAGAAAGGTTTATTTTGTCTGGAACTGAAATTTTCTGTAGTGCATAATCTAATTCAACCTATGTGTATAGCTCATTTGAACAACTGAAACACAGGGTAACACAGAATAGGAGAGAGGTCCTTTAATCCTGTATAGATTATTGTAATGCCTGGAAACATCCTAGAGTATACCAAGCAGACAATCAAAAAGTATTGGCAAAGTCGCATGAGGGATGGGAGAAAAATATGGAACTATTAACCCTTACCATCAGGGAATCACCTGATACTGCGTCAAAATTTAGGAGCACTCAAATCAATAGGCCATGTGCTCAATCAGGGGGCTTATTCTTGTGAAGCTTATGTATGCAGCGAAGAAACTTAGACTACCTATAGGCATGCCTAAGAGTTACTTCTGGAGGACCTATGTTGTTGCTCAGATGTGACCTCAGTCTCTCAAGGCCCAACTCTGCAAGTGAAATCATTGCCCTCCCCCTTATGTGGGACATGACATCCAAGGGTGAAAGTCTTCCTGGTGATGTGGGAGAGAACTCCCAGGGTTGAATCCAGACCTGGCACCATGGAATCAACAATTCCATCCTGATCAAAAGGGGAAAAAGAAGTATAATTAATAAAGTATCAGTGGCAGAGAGAGTTCAAATAGAGTTGAGAGGCTACTCTGGAGTTTGCTCTTATGCAAGCTTCAATTAGGCCTTGCTACCTATCATAACCTGTCAACCCTCAACCAGTACCATTCCAGTCAATCCTAAAGAACACCTAGGGCAATATATGAGACTCCACAAGGTTTCCAGGCAAAGTCACAGAGTAACTTTCCAGAAACCTACAACCTCTGGATAGGTTCCTGGTCCAGATAAGTCCTGAAACCTAGTCCAGTTTCTCCAGAACACCAGATAGTTCCATCTCCCTACCCCATATTAGTGAAAGGGACAGATCCTTCCAATATGAAAAATTTAGAATCACCATACCCCAAACATCCCTAAAGAGAGGGATGGAAAGATCAAAGGTGATGGTGGAGTTATACAGAGAAGATAGGATTTAACAAATGAATATGAATGCTGAATCATTAAATTGATATCTCTTTTAGTCTCCAGTATTTTAGAGCAGCGAGAAGTAAAAACCTAAAATTGTGAAATTGTAACCCATGTCAAACTCTGAAATATGTTCTACAACTAATTATGGTGCTGTGCTTTGAAATTTATAGCTTTTTTGTATATATTTTATTTTTCACAGAAAAAGAAGGGGAAAAAGTCAATCATGATGGTAAAAAAAATATTTAAGCCCTCTGGTCTCCTATATTCTGGAACAGCTAGAAGGAAAAATATGAAAGGATTGTATGGTAGCCCATGACAAACTCCGGAATCTGTCCTGTAACTACTTGTTGAAGAGTGCTTTGAAATCTATTGCTTTCTTATTTCTTTGCTTTGTATATATGTTATTCTATATAATAAAAAATGTTAAAAAAGATTTTTAAAAAGTGATGGTGGAATTATACAGAGAAAGTTGGGTTTAACAAATGAGTATGAGTGCTGAATCATTGTACTGATATTTCTTTTGGCCTACAGTGCCTTGGAGCAGCTAGAAATAAAAACCTGGAATTGTGGGGAGAAAAAAAGAGATGCATTTTAAATAAAAAGACACAGATTAAAATTAAAAGGATGGCTTTCCATTCAAGAATGTAGAGAGCGGGGAAAGAACACCACTCCCAAACTTAACATGAAAAAGGCCAAACAGCTTCGCTACTTTTCTTAACTACTTCAGAGTGCAGAAGTCCAGCTGGCCCAAAACTTATGGAGAGAAAGAGAGCGGTGAGACATGAGCACTGGCTTACTGGAGCAAGAGGCAGCTGGACACCAGTGAGAATAGTTCATTTACAGTGATTGACAAATTGACAAAGACTGGCCAGGTGCACACAGGTAAAAGGTGAAGACTCTGTAAATATGGGGAAGCCTACACTCTCATTTAGCCTTTTTTTCCATGAACCCCACTGAGTTCTCACAGAAGAGATTGATAAAAAATCTCCTGGTGCTAAACTGGGGGAGGGGAGAGCAGCTAATGTGAGAGAGATTCTAAATGCTTCAAAGATGCCTTTTTATCCCCTTTGTGAACCCAAAACCTTAACCTATGGTAGCAAGAACAAAAATACTGTTGCCTTTTGGCTGTGATTGAAACCCTGGCAGCTGAGGGAAGGGAACAAGGCAAAACAAACAAGAAAAACAAAGGAAAACCTAAAAAGCCTTGTGCTGGTTTGAAAGGAAGCATGCCCCCTAAGAAAAGCCATGTTTTAATATAAATCCCATTTCATAAAGGTAGAATAATCCCTATTCAATACTGTATATTTGAAACTGTAATGAGATCATCTCCTTGGTTGATGTGATTTAGTCAAGAATGGTTGTTAAACTGGATTAGGGGACGACATGTCTCCACCCATGTGGGTGGATCTTGATTGGTTTATTGGAATCCTATAAAAGAGGAAATATTTTGTAGAATGAGAGATTCAGAGAGAGCAGAACGATGTAGCCATGAGATGCAGAGAGTCCACGAGCCAACAACCTTTGGAGATGAAGAAGGAAAACGCCTCCTGGGGAGCTTCATGAAACAGGAAGCCAGGAGAGAAAGCTAGCAGATGACGCCGTGTTTGCCATGTGCCCTTCCAGCTGAGAGAGAAGCCCTGACTGTGTTCACCATGTGCCTTCTCACTTGAGAGAGAAACCCTGAGCTTCATCGGCCTTCTTGAACCAAGGTATCTTTCCCTGGATGCCTTTGATTGGACATTTCTTTAGACTTGTTTTAATTGGGACATTTTCTCGGCGTTAGAACTGTAAACCAGCAACTCATTAAATTCCCCCTTTTAAAGGTCATTCCATTTCTGGTATATTGCATTCTAGCAGCTAGCAAACTAGAACAAACCTCTACCTCTGTAGGAGGAGCAGAACTACAAGCTGGGCTTTAAATTACTGAGAAGGACCTATCCTGAGACCAAGAGACAGTTACTGCCTAATATTGGGGTTTAATCAGTACAAGAGAACACTTCCATTCCCCTCTGTTGAACTAGCAAACATCAATTAACAAGTAACTGGCAATAGGCAAAGTAAAGGGAAGATCGAAGTCTGAGGGTGGAGCAGACAACCCTCTGGCAAACCAGCCCCCATACAAAGCAAAAGCTATCACAAGACAAATTTGAAGCCTGTGGTGCAGTGTGGGTAGCATAATAACAACAAGCTTCAAACCCAGCCCAACTCTTAATATGTGAATGCCCATACCCCACAATAGCTGGCAGATGTGCTCATTTTCAGGGACAAAACCAGTGACCTCACCCTCTACCATGTTACATAAGATGTCTTCTTTCAACCAAAAATAATGAAGCACTCAAAAAGACAACAAAAGAAAACAAAACAAATCAAACCCAATGAACTTCCAAGAGACAGAACAATCATCAGAAACAGACTCAGATGTGACATAATATATTACAATGATCTGTAGAGAATTTATAATAACAGTGACTAACATGACAAGGTTCTAATGGAAAAGGGTGGTGGCATGAGACTGGGACAAAGAAATACTTGAAGAAATAATGGCCAACAATTTTCAAAAATTTATTTCAGACACCAAATCATAGATTCGAAAATGTCAAGCAGGATAAATATCAGACTAAACCAAACATACACCTAGACATAACATATTCAAACTGCTGAAACAAAACTTTAAAGGTTGCGAAAAGATATGTCATGCAAACACAATTCACATAAAAGCTGGCAAGACTAAATTAATATTGGATAAGTAGGCTTTAAGATGAGAACTACTAACAGAGGTGAAGAGTGACATTTAAAATGATAAAAATGTCAATTAAAAAGTGTGTTTCTCTCATAACAGAGATTCAAAATATAAGAATAAAAATTGACACAAAGGGAAAATATACAAATTCACATTATCGTCATATTTCCAACAGCCTTCTCTCAGTAAGTTAAGAAATAAGCAGAGAGAAAACAATTAAGGATATATAAGACTTCAACCACGATTTCAACCAACTTGACTCAATTGACATTTATAAAACAGTCCATATAACGATAGAAGAATATATATTCTTTTTAAATGCATGTGGAACACACACAAAGGAAGAGACCTAAAACAAGTCTCATAAGTATCAGAAGAGTGAAAAAATTGAGAATATGTCATTAAACACAACAGGATTAAATTAGAAATCCATAACAAAAAGCTATCTAGAAAATTTTCAATATTTAGAAAGAAAGCAACACACTTTTAAATAACGTATGGATCAAAGAGGAAATTATAATGGAAATTACAAAATATTTAAAAATGAATGATGATGAAGAAATAATACTTAAAAATTTGTGGGAAACAGCTAAAGCAGTGCATAGAGGGACAGTTCAATGTTTACATTAGAAATGAAGAAATGGTTAAAATCAATAAACTTCAAAAGAAGAACAGAAAATTTTTAAAAATTAGTAGAAAATGGGAACAAATAAAGATAAGAATCAAAATCAAGGACATAGAAAATGAGCAAACAGTGGAGAAAATGAACAAAGCCAAAAGTTGTACCCTGAAAAGGTCAATAAAATTCATTAAAAAATATAGTATGATTGAACAAGGAAAAGAAAAGAGAGAGAAAGCTCAAATCACTGATGTGAGGAATGAAAGACATATCATCGCTACAGATCCTAGAGGCATTAAAAGGATAGTAAAGGCCTGTTATGAACGATTTTATGTAAATAACTGTAACACCATAGATGAAACATTTCTTAGCAAAACTGCCCCAAGTAGAAGGTGAGGGGTATGGTATGTATGAATTTTTTTTCTTTTCTTCTGTTTATTTCTTTTTCTGAATTGATGCAAATGCTCTGAGAGGCGATTGTGGTGATGCATGTACAACTATGTGATGATATTGTGAGTTATTGATTATATACCAAGAATGGAATGATCATATGGTAAGAATGTCCATGTTTGCATGTTGTTATGTTTAAAAAAATTTTTTTTAATTAAAAAAAAAGATCCCACCTTGTAATATTGAATCAGGATTAAAGAACATGGCTTTTCTGGGGTACAAAACAGTTTCAAATCGGCACACTCATGAATGTAAATGCAAAACAACTTAACAAAATATTTGCAAATAGAACCCAGGAATAGACAAAGGTCAGATTTATCTAAATGATGCAAAGTTGGTTTACATTC
This sequence comes from Tamandua tetradactyla, assembly GCF_023851605.1. Lineage (NCBI taxonomy): Eukaryota > Metazoa > Chordata > Mammalia > Pilosa > Myrmecophagidae > Tamandua > Tamandua tetradactyla. The sequence goes on from NC_135338.1 coordinate 12,290,679, forward strand.
TGAAAGCAAACCAGGTAATTCACTGCATTAACAAAATAAAGGAGAAGATCCAAATGATCATCTTAATGGGCTCATAAAAAGCATTTAAGGAAATTTAGCAGCATTCATGATAAAACTCTCAGCAAACTACAAATAAAAGGGAACTTCCTTAAAGTAGCCAAGGTATCCACCAAAACCTACAGTTAACATCAAACTTAACCATGAAATATTTTAACCTCAGAGAGTCTTCTTTTCCCTCCTCTGCGAAAGTTGTTGAAGTTGATTTAAAATCAAAGTCTACTTTAAGTCGAGGTAGTAATAGAGATTTAAAAACAGTTATCTTTAACAAGTTAAAACGTTGAATTCATCGAAAAGATAAAATAATGTAAAGATGTATACATCTAATAATAGAGATTCAAAATATCACTTATATTTAACTGGATAACCTACTCAGTGAATAAGGGCTGAAAAAAGAAGTCTTGAAATGAAATATTCTTAACCCTCCAACTTCATTTTTTTGTTTCAAAGTTATTTTGGCTATTCTAAGTCCTTTGCAGTTTCCACACAAATTTTAGAAATTCCTTTTCAATTTCAGCAACAACAAAAGTCCTGCTGGAATTTTAATTGAGATTGTGTTGACTCTGTAGATCTATTTGGGAAAAACTGATGTCTTCAATATTCAGAGTTTTGAATGATGATGATAATAGCACAACATTGTAAATGTAATTAACACACCTGAATTGTATATTTGAAGGTAGTTAAATAGGAAATTTTAGGTTGTACATGCATTACTAGAATAAAAATTTAAAAAACAGAACTGTACAACACAAAGAGTAAAGGCTAAAGTAAACTATGGACTAAAGTTAATGATATAAATATAATAATATTGGTTCATCAATAAAAAAATTCAAAACACTAATGCAAAATGTTAATAAGAGGGAAAACTGTTATGTGTGAGAGGAGTGTGCTAGTTTGAATTTGTGGACCCCAGGAAAGCCATGTCCTTTAATCCTCATTCAGTATTGCTGGGTGGGAGTTTTTAAATTATCCATGGAGATGTGACTCACTCAATTGTGGGTGGTAACTTTTGATTAGATAGTTTCCATGGAGGTGTGTCTCCACCCATTCAAGCTGGGGTTACTTACTAGAGCCCTTTCTGAGGGAACCATTTTAGAAAGAGCTACAGAGCCTATACAGTCAGAGAACTTTGGAGATGAAGAAGGAAAATGCCCCCAGGAGAGCTTCATGAAACAAGAAGTCTGGAGAGAAAGCTAGCAGATGCAGCCATGTTCGCCATGTGCCTTTCCAGTTGAGAGAGAAACCCTGAACTTCATCAGCCCTTCTTGAGCCAAAGTAACCTTTTGTTGGTGCCTTAATTTGGATATTTTTATAGACCTGCTTTAATTTGGACATTTTCATGGCCTTACAACTGTAAACTAGCAACTTATTAAATTCCCCTTTTTAAAAAGCCATTCCATTTCTTCTGTGTTGCATTCCAGTAGATAGCAAACTAGAACAGGGGGTATATGGAAACTCTGTGCTTTCTGCCTGATTTTTCTGTAAACCTACAAATGCTCTAATAAAAAAATGAAAATGTGTAGTTTTCCGTTAGAAAATTACTTTAATTTCTCTCAGCAATATTTTATAATTTTTAGTAAACAGATTTTTCACATTTTGTCAAATAAAGCTCTAAATACTACATATTTTTATTCTATTATAAATGGTAATTTTAACTTCAATTTCTTCTTGCTTGTTTGTATATAGAAATACAATTAATTTTTGTATTAACCTTGTATTCTGCAAGCTTATAAACTCAGTAGTTTTAGAAGCTTTTTTGTGTGTAGATTCTGTAGGATTTTCTATGCAGAAAATCATGTCATATATGAAAAAGGACATTTTTATTTCTTACTTTCCAATCTGGAGATTGGAATATATATATATATTTCTGCCTTATTGTACTGGCTAGAATCTCCAGTACAATGTAGAATAGAAGCAGTGAGAGGCACAGTCTTGGTGTTTTATTATTTTAGAGGCAACATATTCAGTTCTTCATTATTAATTATATTGGATGTTTGTTTTTATAGATGCCTTTCTATCAAATCGAAAATTTTCCCTTCTTTTTAGTTTGCTGAGAGTTTCTGTCGGTAATGGTTGTTGAATTTTGTCAAATTATTTTCAGCATCTTTCAAAATCATCATATATTTTAAGTCTGTTAGAGTTAATAACATTGTTTTATTATTCTTTTAAGAAAATGTTGACTTTGATTTTCAAAAGTTGTGTTAAGACTTTTTGCATCTATGTTCATGAGGGATATCGGTCTGAAATCTTCCTTCCTTGCAATGTCTTTGTATGGTTTTGATATTAGAATAATATTGGTTTCATAAACAAGTTGACAAGTATTTCCTTCTCTCAACTTTCTAATAGTTCATGGAAAATCGTTATTTCTTCCTTAAGTGTTGGTAAAGTTCACCAGTGAAAAGCTACCTGGACCTGGAGCTTTCTTTCTTTCTAAAAGAAAGCCTTTTTCTTTAGAAAAACTTTTAGGAGATTCTAGTTGCATTCAATTATTAAAATAGATATGGGGATATTTGGTTATATAGTGTTTTTGAGTAAACTTTAGTAATTTGTTTCTTTCTTTGTCTATTTCATCTATAGTGTCAAATTAATAGGCATTTGTTTCTTGAAGAGGATTGTACAATGGTGTAGATTTTGCAGTGTGACTGTGTGATTGTGAAAGCCTTGTGTCTGATGCTCCTTTTGTCTACCTTACCAACAGACAAGTAAAACATATGGAATAAAAATAAATAACAAGGGGAACAAATGTTGGAACAGATTTAGTAGATTGAAATGCTGGTGGTCAGTGGGAGGGTGGGGTGAGGGTATGGTATGTATGAATTTTTTTCTGTTGTCTTTTTATTTCTTTTTCTAAATTGATGCAAATGTTCTAAGAAATGATCATGATGATGAATATGCAACTATGCGATGATATTGTGAATTACTGATTTATATGTAGAACAGAATGATCATATGTTAAGAATGTTTGTGTTTGTTGTTATATTTTTTAATTTAAAATTTAATAAAAAAAGAGAAAAATTAATTGGCATAAAGTTGTTAAAGTACTGAGTTATTACCTTTTTAATATCTGTAGAATCTCTTTTACTGAACAGTCTGGCCAGATGACCATGAATTTTACTGATTTTCTCCAGGAACTATTTTTTTAATTTCTTGCTTTTCTCTGTTATTTTTCTAATTTATTGGCTTTACTATTACACTTTTATTTCATTCTTCTGCTTACTTTGGATATGATTTGCTCTTCTTTTCTAGTTTTTTGAAGTGGATGCTCAGGTCACTGATTTGAGATCATTCTTAACTTAGCGCTTTGAATTTTCCTATAAATACTGCTTTAGCTGCACCACAGACATTTTTATATTTTGTGTTATAATTTTTATTCAGCTCAGCATAATTCCTTATTTCCCTTATAATTTCTTATTCAACTTCAGGTTATTTTAGAAATATGCTGTTTAGTTTCCAAATATCTGAGTATTTTTCAAGAGATCTTTTTGTTATTGATGTCTCATTTACTTCCATTTTGGTCAGGGAATCTACTTTGTATGATTTAAATATTTTAAAATTTATTTAAACTGGGTTTATGTCCCTAAAGACTATCTCGGTAAATATTCAAATGAGATAGAAGAGTTTTTTCAGAAAATGATGCTGAAACATTTGGACAGACATATGCAAGAATATGAACTTCAACGTATAACTTACACTTTGTGCAAAAATTAACTTAAAATGGATCATAGACCTAAATGTAAACTGTGAAACTATAAAACTTTAGAAGAAAACAAAGGAGAAATTCTTTGTGACCTTAGACTAGACAAAAATTTCTTAAGTACATCATTAAAAGTATGATCCATACAAAGAAATTTGATAAATTGGACTTATCATATTTAAAAATAAATGTTATGTGGAAGAAACTGTTAAGAAAATAAAACAAGCCTCAGAGCAAATATTTGCAAACTACATATCTGCCAAGGGCAATGTATCCAGAAAATATTAAAGACTCTCAAATAAAGTCTAAAACAAAACAAAACCAAAGCACGCACACACACACACACACACACACACACACACACACACACACAGAACAATTAAAAAGCAATATAACAAAGTAATACAACACAATAAAAAATAGACAAACATTTTGAAAAGACACCTCACCAGAGGATATACAAAAGACAAATGGTCATGTAAAAAGATTGTCCAAATTATTAGTCATTAAGAAATACAAATGAAAACCACAATGATATAATAATTTACACCTCTTAGAATGACTAAAATAAGCAAACCATACCAAGCGCTGATTAGGATGCAGAGCTTTTGAAGTCTCACGTATTGCTGGTAATAATGCAAAGTGATACATCTACTTTGGAGAAACAATTCAAAGTTTGGTTAATGAGTTCATGAAGAGTGTGGTTGTAGGGATGGAAGTTATGGATGGCATCTGGCCCCTGCCACAGCTGAGTGCCCAGTTTGCCAACAGTAGTCATTATTGAGCCCCTGCTGTGTGACCATACCTCAGTATCCCCAGCCAGCCACCTGGTGGCCGAATGATACTGGACTCCTAGTGTTGGTGGAGACAAGAATGCATCCTCATTGGGATGGATGGTTAATCTTAAATGGATTTGTCTTCCCTCATGCAGTCAACTCAAAAAAACTCAGAGAGAGACTAATAAATAAATTGAAGAAAGGTACGATAAAGATGAAAGCAGAGATAAATACTATTCCTTTAAACAATGACAACCACAAAGACTTTAGCCATAAATCAAAAGGTAATAATTGAAAGAATTTATGAAATAGACACTTTTGCTATTTCACTTTGGTTTAACAGAAAAGGAGAATACCAAGTGAATATTTTGAATGAGAAAGGCAACAAAGTGACTGAAAGGAAAATTGACTAAAAGGAAAGGAATCTCAATAAGATTAAGCCCCAATTTCTCATTGGAAACCATGGAGACAAGGAGGTAATGGAATGACATATTTGAAATGTTGAGAGCAAAAATTTGCCACCCAAGAATTCTATATCCAGCAAAATTATTTTATAAATATGGGGAAAAGATTACGATATCCCCAGATAAACAAAAACTGAAGGAGTTTGACACCACTTGACTGGCCCTACAAGAGATGCTAAAGAGAAAGAAAAGACAATAGATTGAAGTCACATGAAGAAATAAAGACCATTGGTGAGGATAATGATAGGATTAAATATAAATGCCAGAACTGTTGTATTTTCAGTTCGTAACCCCACTTTTAATTTCCTATGGAATTTAAAGGGCAAATGCATAAAATGTAATAATAAATCAATGGTTTGGGGCTCATAAAATAAAAATTAAAAAATTGACTAAATAGAAAATCTGAAATATGCTAGTAAAATGAGTGAAGCAGAAAAGGTAGTCAGAGATCTACCACCTGAGAAAAGGTATCAGGTCCAGGTAGTCTTACATGCAAATTCTACCAAATTCTTAAATATTAGAAAACCGCTAGTTATGTAAACTAAATGAAAAAATTCTATGTAGTTAGCAAAACCAAATAAAGAAAATGTATGATAAAATTATAGACCAATTTCATTTACAAAAAGATGTAAAAATCCTTTTACCAAATAGTATGTCCGTCTGATAGTCTGTTAACATATCATGACCAATTTTTTTCAAGAAAATTCATTTTTAGAAACTTTATTAATTTTATTATCTACATTAAGAGTTTAAAGTGAAAGCCATATGTTTTTTAAAAATTTATTTAATTAAAAAATTAACAAACCAAATAAAACATCAGCATATATAATCAGTAATTCACAATATCATCACTTAGTTGCATATTCATCATTTCTTAGAACATTTGCATTAATTCAGAAAAAGAAATAAAAAGACAACAGAAAAATAAATAAAACGAACACAGAAAAGAAAAAAAAGATTATACCTACCATATCCCTTACCCCTCGCTTTCATTGATCACAAGCATTTCAAACTAAGTTTATTTTAACATTCGTTCCCCCTATTATTTGTTTTTATTCCATATGTTCTACTCATTTGTTGACAAGGTAGATAAAAGGAGCATCAGACACAAGGTTTTCACAATCACACAGTCACATTGTGAAAGCTATATCATTATTCAATCATCCTCAAGAAACATGGCTACTGGAACACATGGCTACTGGCCATATGGTTTTTTTCAACAGACGCTGAAAAAAAGTGTTTGACAAAATTCAATCCCATTTTTAAAACATTTTTTATTGTGAAATATCACATATATCCAAAGAAGCAATACATTTCAAAGTACTTTGTAACAAGTAGTTATAGAACAGATTTCAGAGTTTGATATGGGTTACAGTTCGGCAATTTAGATTTTTCCTTCTAGCTGCTCTAAGATACTGGAGATTAAAAGAAATATCAAAACAATGATTCAGCAACCATACTCATTTGTTAAATCCTATTTCTGTTATAACTCCTGCTTCTCCTTTGATCCTTCTCCCAGTCTTTAGGAGTATTTGGGTTATGTCCATTCTAACTTTTCCCTGTTGAAAAGGGTGTCAACAATATAAGATCGGGGGATGGAGCTAGTTGATGTTCTTGGAGAGGTTGGCCCCTCTGGGTTTCAGGACTTAATCTAGTCTAGAAACCCATCTGGAGATTGTGGATTTCTGGAAAAAGATCACAGTATATGGAACTTTTGTAGAATCTCGGATAGAGCCCTAGGTGTTCTTTAGGGTTGGCAGGAGTGGTTTTGGTTGGGGTTTGGAAACCATGGTAATTAGTAATGTCTAGCTGAAGCCTGTGTGAGAGTAGCCTCCAGAATAGCCTCTTGACTCTATCTCAACTCTCTCAGCCACTGATACCTTGTTTTGTTATGCTTCTTTCTCTCCTTTTGGTCAGGATGGCATTTTCAATCCTATAGTGCTAGGGCCAGGCTCATCCCTGAGATTCATCTCCCACGTTGCCAGGGAGATTCACATCCCTGGATGTCATGTCCCACATAGGGGATAAGGTAATAATTGTACTTGCAGAGTTACAATACCCATCTTTTTTTTATTAAAAGAATCTTTTAAGCCAGGAATAGAAGGAAATATCCTTGTGAGGTAAAAGTTGTACTCAAACTAACAGTAAGCATCATACTTAAGATGAAATATTACCAGAACAACCAGGAATAAAACGTGCATGGCCAACATCAACCATTAAGGCCTCGGCCAGTGTGTAAAACAAGAATAAGCAATAAAATGCATAAATACAGGAAAAGAAGTGACAAAACTGACATTATTGCATATTAAATGATTGTCTGCTTAGAAAATCCAAGTAAATAATCATTGTTACTTTAGTGATTGTTATGCACAAGTTTTGGGCACAAGAAAACTCAATGTTTTTAAAAACAAATATGCAATTTATTAAGATAACTAATTTTAAAATGTAGCTCTCTCTAAGTGGTTATAAAAGGGCAACAAGAGGGTTTGGAATTTGTGGTTTCGTAGCTGTTTCAGCATCTTGCCTGTGGTGGTAGATATGCCAATTTACACATGATAAAATTGTACAGAGTTAAATACATACACATGCTAATGAGTACAGGTAAAACAGGAAATCTGAATAAGATTAGTAGATTGTATCAATATCAATATCTTGGTTATGATGCTGTACTATAAGTTTGCAAAATGTTACCATTGAGGAAAACTGGATAAAAGATATATTATTTCTTATAATTACATCTGAATCTATAATTATCTCAATTAAAAATCACTGAATAACATATATTTTGACTCCATTAAAAAATATCCATATATTTATGTCAGCATATAGAGAAAGGACTAGAAGTTTACAGATCAAACTGAGGACTTTGGATCTTTTAGGAAAGGAGCTGGACTTGAATATTGGGGGAGAGTTGAGGAGAAGGACTTGTTTATTGTTTGAATCATTTATAGTTGCACATCTCCTTTAGTTTAAAAGCTTTTCAACCATCACAGCTTTTGGCTAAATAACTAATACATGCTTCTCTAGGTAAATTTCTCCTGGGTTTACCTATAAGCCCTTTAGCAGGTACACCAGACAAAAGGGACTGAAAGGAACATACAGCATTAAGCATTGTCTCCCATCTTGAACAAGTTAGCTTTGGGGATTGCTGCACTTCACATGGATCAGTCAGGAAAATGAAACCCCTATAGTCACTAGTGACAGAAACTCAGCCTCGATTCAAGAATTAAGCATCCAGTCCCATGGAATAATCAAACTTTGAACTTCTGCAATGTTAAATCTTCTTCCTTTCCTCAACCTGGTCCTGCTCATGCTGGCAGTTTAGAATGGACTAAACTAGTCCATTTAGAATGGACTAAACTTCACTACCCTTCTCTTTTTGCCTGCCCAGTGCTTCTCCTCCTTCCCCAGCTTGGTATGGAGGGGCCAACAGAGGCCGAGGGAAGGGGTCCAGGGAAGTTCTCACTTCACTGCTGCTGTTGTGAGCTGGCTTTACCCTTTCTGGACCTCGTAAGTTGCTCTCAGGGTTTCTCGCAGCTTCCGCTGCAGGACCTCTGCAAGTTCAACTCTCTTGATGTAGACAGTGTCCCCTCTTTGGCTGGCCATTTGAAGCCCTCAACTTCTGTATCCAACAGTGTCCCTGACGCTTTCCCGTGACCTCTGGCAGCAGCTTACTTAGGGCATGGCCTCCATCTTTGTATCACAGGACAACTTTCTTCTGTGGGTTTCACACGAATCTGAGGTCTTGCTCCACGCTGACCTGCTCTCAGAGGGACATGCAGCTACTTCTCCACTCCAGCGGCTGCTTTAGCCACCCTCTGGCCTCTTCTGGGTCTCCTAACTTGGGGAACCACATATTGAGCTACCCAGATGCTCTCTTTGGAGCCCTTCTTGTAGAATTAGGATATGAGGCATGTATACCTCTGACTCTGCCCTGTGAGAAGGAGAGCTAAGCAGTGGCTGTCACACCCATAAGTGGGCCCCAAGAAATCCTCCTCACAAAAGTCCCCCTTTAGGAGGGGACTCCAAATTCCAACGAGCCAGCCCTTCATGGAGGCATTGTCCCTATAGTTTAAGGTGGAACCTTATCCATTATGGGTGAATGTATTTAGGGTTAAGAAGTTAGTTCTTAGTATTTTCTTTAAATGTTTACATCTTGGTCTTACGCCTCCTTTCGGAATTTCCTCTCTGTTTCATCTTGGTGCCTCAGTAGAAACTTCCATATTAACATCCTGTTTCCATTTATTTGATTGTTTATTGACTGGCAAACAATTATTGAGCCAGATATAGATTCAGAGATGACTCACGTAAAAGCTTTAACTTTTTAGAGTGAGGCAATAGAAGAAATGAAAGAGAAGAATGGCTTATCTCCAATGAGTGATTAAGGACCCAAGTTGAGAAATGTCACTTATTGTCCTTTGCCCCTGCTTTGTCATGTTTTCTTAAGCAGACGCTCTCATGGGTTTAGCTGTGATCAAAACATTTGCTACTGGACAAAGGAAGAAATAAAGACCCAGAATCTTCTTTGCAGCAGTATTGGACTTGAGGATCATGAGTAAAAATCATACTTTCAGCAGCAACACCCAGAACATGGAGTTTTGGAGTAAGACAAATTAAATTTGAATACCAGTTTCACTCTAAGACAAGTTTCTTAATCTGTCTGAGTTCTATCAATAAAGTGGGAACAAAATTTCCTACCTCAATTTTGTTATGATGAGTAAATGAAAACAAAGTAAAACAAAAGAAAAACTGACCTTACCATGCTGAGCACAGGGCCTGGCACAAAGAAGATGTAATGCTGTCTTCCCTCCTCATCTTGGCAGCTGCAGCCAAGATGTCCACATGAAATTACAGAATTTGTATTATTTATTGATCATCCACAATATGCTTAACTAAGTGCATTACAAATTTTTATCTCCTTTAACTTTAATCAGAATCTCTTTTTCTGGTTGAAGAAACTAAGATTCGGAGAAGTTAATTTGTCAAAGATCGCACATTTGGCAAATTATCAAGCCATAGGGGGAAAAAAGAGAGAGAAAGAGAGAATACAGGTCAAAGGCTATACTTTTCATATATGCAATACTACCCCCAGCCCAACTATAGTGCTTGCACGCAGTTTCCCTAGGAAAAGAAAGGAATCTTTTTTAGTAGATTGGTGGCCCTGATTTCTCACTTTTAGGGTGGACACATCCATTATCTACTTGAATTTACGTCCATAAGCAAAACAAAACAGGTATAATAACAAAAAGACATATCCTATGCACATCAGATGCTCACACCTAGGGAAATCGTCCTACATCCAAATCCCACACTTCCTTTAAAAGCTCTTCTCCAGGTTGTAGTTTTTCCTCTCCTGTCCTCATGCCCCAACATGTTTCCTGATCAACATGCCCATGGTGCTTAGATTTTGGGTGAATTTCCCTCAGCCTTCATTAAATATGGCTTGGTTTGCATGTCAGTGTTTGTGTACAGGTATGGCTCACCTCACCTTCCTATCTAGAGTGGATGTTCCATGAGAATAATGGATGCCTCCTAGAGTTCAAGGCTGGACACAGAGGAACATGGAGGCTACATGAAGCTTTGACTCCTTGTGATTTAGGGTACAGCTCCTGGAAACTCCTAAAGGACTGAGATAGTGGCTTCCCTCCCTACTTGGTACCTTGCACCCAGCTCCAGGTCACATGCCAATAATAATGATAGCACTGACAACCATCTCTCCTGCCCAGTCACTGTAAAAGACATTGACAGTGATGAATATGGACAAGCTAGCTCACTTCTCTAGTTTTTCGTTGTGGGGTGGCAGGTGCAGGGTAAGCAAAATAAAACCAACATCAAGTAATAGATAAAATGAACAGAAAACTTACAGATTGCAGATGTCCTCGTGGAAGAAATTAAAAAGTGATGAGAGAGAATCATGGGGTGTGGGGTGACTTTAAATAGGTGTAAGGAAAGTTCTCACTGGGGAGGTCACATTAAAGCTGAGACTGAGAAGATGAGAAGAAGTCAGTCACTCACAGTGTAAGGAGAAAACTGTTCCAGACAGAGGAACCTAGTCCCTAAAGCAGAAAGGGGTTGGAGTATTCAGGGAACAGAGGATACCAGTGAGTCTGGAACACAAGCAGGGGAGGGAAAGGATGTCACTGGGTGAGTAGATAGAGAGGTAGATAGGAGTCAAATCATGCAGGGCCTTGGAAACCATGTCATGGAGTTTGAATTTCACTCTAAGTCTAAGAAGAAACCATCTAAGGTGTTTTATGATGGAGAGTTACACTTTAAGACCCAAAACACTTGGCCTTCTTACCGAAAACTTGCCTTCTTACTGCAATATTGAGAATGGATTCTACAAGAGTAGAATCAGGTGGAAAATGTTGCATCATCTTGCTTGAACAAATAAGATCTAATGGAGGCTTGAATTATATTGGTGGTCATGGAAAAGTAGAGAAAGTAGCAAAGTTGTGGTATAATTTGGAGACAAAATCAGCAGAATTTGCTAATGGATTAGATGTGGGCTGAGAAAGTTGAGAGAAAGGAAGGATTTAAAAATAATTATTTCCAGATTTAGCAAATGGGTGAAAGATTTTGTCATTTTCTTAGATGAACAATTCTGAGGCTATGGCAGGGGATGGAACTGAAGAGGGGGAATAAAGAGTTTTGTGTTGGGTGTGTTAAGCCTGAGGTTTCTGTGAGACATCTAAGGAGAGATGTACATAAGGCCACTGAGTATGTTCGACTGGGCAGGTGGTTCTCAAACTTCAACATATCGGAATCATCTAAAGGGCTTCTTAAAACAAAGATTGCTGGACATTAGCACCAGAGTTTCTGATTAAGAAGGCCTGGGTAGGGACTGAGACTGCCCATTTCTAACAAGCTCCCAGGTGATGGCAATGCTGCTGGTAGAGGGATCTCAGTTTTAAAGCCACTGTTCTAGACAGAGGATAACTCTAGGAGTCTGGGAGTCACTCTCCTGAAGAGAATATTTAAGTCTATGAGACTAGACGAAATGACCTAAGTGGGGCTTTAGACAGAAACAAGAGAAGGAGGCCCAGGATTGAGTCTTGAAGAACTCTAATACAGGTCAAAGGTGGGATCAGAGAAGTAGAAAGAAGTAGAAAGAAAATCAAGAGAGCATGGAGTTTCAGAAGCCAAGGGAGTTGAGTGTTTCAGGTCTGGATAGATTGAACATGGCAATTAATGCTGTTGTGAAATAGAGTAAGAAGAGGGCAGTGAAGTGTCCGTAGGATTTATTAACGGTAGAAAATTGTCAGGGGCAAATACTTTACAAATAGTTTCTCATTTAATCTTCCCCCAAATCCCATTGGCTGAGTACTGTTATCTATTTTACATTAAAGAAACTGAGTCTCTAAAAGATTATACAGCTTGTTAGGTCAAAAAAACCTCTCCTTTACAGTGTTGGCTAACATTCCAGGGAATGTGAATCTCACTGCATCCTCTGCTTGCTGCTAAAATCTACAAAGCCAGCCAGCCTTTGGTAAAGCACTGAAGTAGTCATTCTGCTGATACCTCCCAAGGCATTTAATACCTCCTGGTTCTCCATCCTCACAATGGTCCTCCCTTCTCTCCCTGCTCTCCTGCTCCCTGGTGATTCCTCCTGCCCCCCAACCTTCTTCTCTGCTTCCCATCCTCAAAAACAACCTAGACCTGATTCCTTATGAATGACTTCAGCTCATCGGTGATCAAACGATAACAGATAAAAGTGGATGCTACCTGGTAGTGTGCAGTCAAGTTTTAAAGACTAAAAAGGCTTTCTGAAGGGGAAAGGATCTGATTTGCAGTGTTTGGTGATTTCCATGGTGATTTCAAGCTTTCAGTGCGATGTGAACTCAGAGCTGGGAAGAGATGCACAGTCTGCCCTTGTGAGCTACGGTGGGCTGGCTCCAGCCCCTCCAGTGGTTTAAAATGCTGATCTTCACTGTTCCAGTTTGCTAGCTGCAGGAATGCAATATATCAGAAATGGGATGGCTTTTAAAAAGGGGGATTTAATAGGTTGGTAGTTTACATTCTAAGGCCGAGAAAATGTCCCAATTAAAACGAGTCTGTAGAAATGTTCAATCTAAGGCATCCAGGGAAAGATACCTTGGTTCAAGAAGGCTGATGAAGTTCAGGGTTTCTCTCTCAAGTGAGAAGACACATGGCGAACACGGTCAGGGCTTCTCTCTCATCTGGAAGGGCACATGGCAAACACACATCATCTGCTAGCTTCTTCTCCTGGCTTCCTGTTTCAGGAAGTTCCCTGGGAGGCATTTTCCTTCTTCATCTCCAAAGGTCGCTGGCTGGTGAACTCCGCTTATCATGGCTATGTCATTCTGCTCTGCTCTCTCTGAATTTCCTTCATTCTCCAAAATGTTTCCTCTTTTATGGGACTCCAGAAACTTATCAAGACCCACCCAAATGGGGGGAGACATGTCATCAACTAATCCAGTTTAACAACCACTCTTGATGAAATCACATCTCCAGGGAGATGATCTGATAACAGTTTCAAACATACAGTATTGAATAGGGATTATTCTGCCTTTACAAAATGGGATTTTGATTAAAACATGACTTTGCTAAGGGACATACATCCTTTCAAACCAGCACATTCGCATAACATATTTCCATTCTAAACACAGTCTTCTGGAGACAATGTCTTAACCACAAGTTGTGGGAACTTCGGACCATGTACCCAGCCATTGGGAAGAGATGTCTGGTACGGGGAGGCCTCTGTGCAGCCCTTAACCTACACTTCGTAGGTGATCACCTGTTCCCGAATGAGTCCTGGGGCTCGCTAGCAGACGGGATGGCAGTTTAAAGCTGGCTATCATAGCCCTCTCTGGTTTCTAGGATTCAAGAATGTTATTTTATGAGGATTACAGGCTTGTTCTTCTTTGGGGTCAGCAGGCATTTATGATGGCTGCGGCACGAATGAGAATTTGGATCTGGAATGGGACTTGCTGTTTCTTGCCAGGTTGCGAAGGTTTACGGTGGAGACCATACACACGTTTTGCTCATGCCCATTTGTATCTTTGTTTCTGAAATCAGAGAAGGCCACATCCTCACATAGGCACAAGAGGCTGCTGAGGACTCAGTCCCAAGGCAGGAAGGAATTTTAACTTCCTTGTGTAATTTCCGTTTGCTCTTTCTCTTTTATGCCTGAAAGCACAGGCCCTAGAATTGTTCTCCTGGGAGTTGTGTGATGTGACATTCCAGTGGATAGGGTTGGAATGATATTCCCTCAAATTATTTAGTGACGGTGGGATTGAGTAGGTGGGGAGCAGGGACAAATGGAGGAGACAGGAACCATGTTGGGGAGAGGAGGTGAGCAAGAGCTGGAATTTAGCACTACTGATATGGAAGGAAGATCATGGCTGTGAGCTCGGTTGAAGCCGGACAGAAGGTGTTTCTTTGCAATCTGATGTTATGACTGGGTGTTTTGCAAGTGGATACACTTAGTTTAGGAAGAAAACTCAAAAGATTCTAGGCTGGAGGTTGTTTTTGTGAGTTGGCAGTTAGAGAAGCATGAGTACGAGTTATATTTCACTGCTTCTTAGGGACCTGATGGCATGTAAAGTCTCAGCCCCTGAGGGCAGCCGAAAGGATAACAGCGCTGCCCTGAGAAGCTTCTGGACAGGGCTTGACATAGGTTATAGTTCATCTTATCCCTGCCACACAGTACCGTGCTACCCTTTCTGGGACCTGTTGTTTAATTGTGTATAAATTACACAGACTTAGCCTCCCAAAGCCACATACTTTCAGCTATTGCTCATAGATGCAAATTTGCTCACACCTGCATGCATGCAAATGTCAAAATAACACCAGTATTTATAATAATACTTTACAATCCTATACTGTCTTTCATCTGTAGATCTCAGGGTACTTTGCAAGCATTCATTAATTCTCCCAGCACTCCTCTGAAGGAGGTAAATATTATTATCCTCCTCTTTATAGATGAAGCAATTGAGGCAAATAAGTGATTTGCCTAAGGCTGGTTAGGAAGTGTGGGTGGAGGACAGAGATTACAAGCACAGAGTTCCTAGAGAGGCCCATCAGGGAAGAAACCCAACAGTCGAGAAAGTACCCAACTTTGCTGGGCAGTTGCAGGGGGGTCACTTTTTCCTGTGAAATCTGTCACCATCATAAAAATAGCCACTACTCAGTAAACCTCTACTATGGATTAGTTGCTTTACATGTGCTATTTCCTGTCCTCATATGGAAACTAGAATTATCCCCAAGTGTGTGGAAGGGGGACTAACATTTACAAAGCGTCAATATCTTGTCTGCAATCACATAGCTAATAATGCCTGAGCTGGAATTCAAATGCAGATATGTTTGCCTCCCAAGCCTGCAAGTTCTCTTTCCCACAAAAGACCTCATGGGCATTTAAAAATCGCAGGAGGCAACTTTCTACCCTTCCAAATCTCTTTCTTTAGTCTTTGAGTCCTTATTTGCCCTAGCAGTCCACCATCAATTTCTCTGCCTTTTGTCAAAGTTTAGAGAATAAGGATAGTCCTATGTCTGATCTGTGCAGACAAGTCCTAAAAACAGGTAAGAGGAGCCTCTAAGGTAAAGAGGTGTGGTTGATCTATCAGGAGAGGAAATTTTATTATTGCTTTTTGCTTTACTTTGCATTATCAGGTGAGAGTATCAGCCTGGCATCCTTTGAACACAATCAGGAAGCAGACACAAAGAGAATATGAATTCTTCTGGGACACATATATTTTCAGCTGCACACCACCCAGTGTGTGCGTTGGGTGGGTGGATGGGGGAGGGTGGAGAGGTGGATCCCAAGACTCAGCCAACCAAACCAAGCAGATAGAATCTGCACCCTTTGCAATTAGACTTTGTGAGAAGTTGGCTTTGTGGTGTGATTCATTTTGTAAGCAAGATAAGGAAAATCGAGTTTTAATCACAACTCATTTGAAACTGTGTTTTTCTTGGGGAAGTGAGAACGAGCTTATAAAAGCTGGTGATTATACAGGAATCTGAACCCACCTGACCTGTCTGCTTTGTGCAAATTCTTTTATAATTAGTTTAGTTGTGATCCCAGTACCCCTTCCCTGGCCATCCCCTCTGCTTGCACATACTCAGTTTCCACCATGTGGTTACCTTATACTTAAAAGCAAGACCCATATTTATTTCAGAGAAATTATTAATTGCAAAATGGTTCTTTTCACTTGATTCAGAATCCATGTGTACAGCGTGTGTGTCTGTCTGTCCACCCCCAGTGTACACGCTTTGGATGCACACAGGGCTTGGAAGCACAGAAACAAGGGGAGACTCGGTGTTATGTGTAGGGAGTAGTCTTTTGCTTGAGTTAGAGGTTTCCTGGGATGCTGGACTTTCAGTGCTAAAACCGAGAAAACCCCAGGTGAAAATTAGGTCACCCTAGTTTGTGAGGATATTAAACTGAAAAAAAAAAAAGTCCAACACAAATTCTTAACCGTGACCAGACACTTCCCAAAATATAAAAACATAAGCACCCCCGCCCCCCTGCACACACCCCGACCCTCACCCCCCACGCTTGCCCTAGATTAAAATAACAATAGATGATTTACAAGTAACCACAAGCACTGGGACATCTTTTGCAAAAACCCAACATTCGTTTTTCTCTGTCTTCAGAGTCACCAAAGGAAGATTCTGCTGGTGTTTTGGTTCTCTAGAATGAATAAGAGAAACAGAAAGGGGAAGGGAAAAAAAGCCCACAGTGTTCCTTCTGTTCAGCCATATAAACACTTTTGAAAAGTGTTAAGTGGAGGGCAGAGCTGGTAATGGGATTGTAATGGTAATGAGCGGGCGGCGGAGACCTCCACCTGCTTTGAATGAATGCAGGGCTAAGTCAAGTGGGAGCAGCCGGGATTCGACCATGTGCTTCATACCCGCTTAACCACATAATCATTAAAGAGCAGAAACCTCTCCTTGTAATCCTCTCCCATGGGACGGCAGGGAGTGTTAGCATATTTGGACTGCTTCACATTCCTTCTTGCCTGCTTTTGAGAACGTACTACATTTTAAAACTTGTTGGTCTCTTTCATGTTTTATTTGACCCTATGTAATTGCATTCCTGAAGGAATAACAGGCTCCTCGAGTGATTTACACCCTGTATTAAATGTCAGTTTTGAAGAGACACAGTTAACAGTTCGGTTTAACCTCCTGCCTTCCCTCTCTCTATTAGTTCAAAACTGAATTTGAGCTCCAGCTCTAAGGACTCTGAGAGGAGGGGAAAAAGATCTTTTTTTTTTTTTTTTTTTTAAAGTTGAAGCAGCTGAATTGAAGGGAGCTTAGCTCTTGCCACTTTTGCTTGGGGTTGCCAGTTCCCAGGTCAGACTATAAAGACATCGCTTGTCTTATGGTAATTTCTCTCATTTGCTCTGTCCCTGCACATTTGTTAGGACTGTGAATTAGAACCACCTTCTGGACTAGCCAGGGTTCGGTTTCAAATTGCCACCCACAGCCCCGGCTTTGGGGAGGCCAACAGTTTCCATAAACCACGGTTCCTCCCTAGCTTTGCAGCAGCCAGCAAGTAGCTGCATTTGATGAAACTGTGGGGAAAAAAAGCAGTATGTCATAGCAATTTATCTTATTTTATTTTGTTTTATGTTCTTTATGCACTTAGCCATTATGATATTATTGGCTGAAATATTGCCTTCCCTTTTAGATTCCCTTAAATTATCCAGCAACTGCTTAGTCACCTACAGGGAACTAATTATTGAGAAGACGTTTCAATACATCTTGATGTAATAGCATATTCTCTTCTGGCTGTATGCATGTATTTGTGGGTGTGCGTTTAAGTTCTGGAAGGAAATATACCCCGTAGTGTAGCCTGATGGTAACTTCAGCAATCAGTGTTATTTTCAGAAACCCATATTAAAAAAAAAAGGGACAAAGAGATTTTGCGTTAAAAACAGTTGTCTGTGCAGAGCACACGCTAAATGCATCCCATGCTCTGCTCCACACCACCCCCTCTCCCAGCTTTTCTCCAATAATCACATTCCATTAGGCTTGATTGGAGGCGGCTGCAACTTTGTAGTAAGGAGGGAATGAAGTAGGACCTAGTAATCGAGTGCACAATTAGGCTCAATTCTCTGCCGAAAGGAAGACGGGGCCCCGGTGTCATCATGTCAGCACCTGAAACCTTAATCCCAGACGCCTACTCTGAGGCCACTTAGCAAACCATTAGCTCAGCCATTTAACCTGGAACGCTGCATCTACGGGGAGAAAAATTCAGGCTGATTTGGGAAAGGAGAAAGTGTGTTTGATTTTTTATGCCTATATTTATCTCACTCGGTCACCAAATTATTTAAGGTAGTCTATAAAATAGGGAAAACTAAATTGTCAATGATGTAATTAACAAGTCAGAGCAAGGGAAAAGTGAGAGAAACAAGACAATGTGAGAGCGATAACATGTGCAAGCATTATTGCACCGACCATTGCTAAAATGGAGCACTTACTAAACGCAAGTGCTGAGTGTCATTACTTTGGGAAACCATCAAGAATGGACTATTGTGGCTTGTGTCTCCTTCCAAATGACTCATATTTTCTGGTTGCTAGATCCTGCAGAGATGAGCCCATCTCCTAGAAATGATAAAAGAGAAAACCTGAAGTTCATATGCTTTTCAGAAATATCTCCACTAAACAGCACTTATACGTGATATCATTGATCTTTCTCCTTAGCGCATTGCTGCTATTAACACTACAGTTATTTTCATAAATATTCTTATTGTCTTAACTCCAATGACTAGGAGTAATACTTTCAATAGTAAACACGAGGCCAAATACATTATGACAATCTTTTTCCATATCTTATGATGCGACAGAAAGATCCTATGACAATGATTTGTCTCCTTCAAACTGAATCATATCAGCGTAGAAAATGACGACGATGCAGTGTTTTTATCATGCACACTCACAAAATATTCTCTCCAGAACAATGCACACTATGTGGATGATATTCAAATTTACCCCATTAAAATCCAACCAAAGCCATAGTTTTAAAGTATGCATTAAAAACCCCTCACTTGGGCAACCAAATCAATAGGCTGAACCCTCAATCTTGGGGTTTGTTCATATGAAACCTATCTCTGCAAAGGATAGGCTAAGCCTACTTAAAATTAAGCCTAAGAGTCACCCCCAGAGTACCTCTTTTATTGCTCAGATGTGACCTAGCTCTCAGCCAACATGGCAAGCAAACTCACTGCCCTCTCCCTCTCTAGGTGGGACATGACTCCCAGAGGTGTGGACCTTCCTGGCAACATGGGACAGAA
Source organism: Tamandua tetradactyla (assembly GCF_023851605.1). Taxonomy (NCBI): domain Eukaryota; kingdom Metazoa; phylum Chordata; class Mammalia; order Pilosa; family Myrmecophagidae; genus Tamandua; species Tamandua tetradactyla. The sequence goes on from NC_135338.1 coordinate 12,309,928, forward strand.
ATCCTAGAATGAGCTGAGACAGCATCAAGGGATTGAGAAAACTTTCTCGACCAAAAGGGGGAAGAGAGAAATGAGACAAAATAAAGTGTCAGTGGCTGAGAGATTTCAAACAGAGACAAGAGGTTATCCTGGAGGTTATTCTTACACCTTATACAGATATCCCCTTTTTAGTTTATGGGGTATTAGAGAGGCTAGAGGGAAGTGCCTGAAACTGTAGAACTGTGTTCCAGTAGCCTTGTTTCTTGAAGACGATTGTATAATGATAAAGCTTTCACAGTGTGACCATGTGATGGTGAAAACCTTGTGTCTGATGGTCCTTTCATCTACGTAAAAAATATGGATTAAAGATAAATAAATAAGGGGGGAAATGATAAAATAAATTGGGTAGAGGGAAATACTAGTGGTCAGTGAGAGGGAGGGGTAAGGGATATGTCATGCATGAGAGTTTTCTTTTTATTTCTTTTTCTGGAGTGATGTAAATGTTCTGAGAAACGATCATGGTGATGAATATACAACTATGTGATGATACTGTGAGCCACTGATTGCACACCAAGTATGGAATGTTCATGTGTTAAGAACATATGACGTGAGAACATACAACTCACATTGTATGTTGATTGGTTTTATTAATAAAAATCACAATTAAATAAATAAATAAATGAATAATGTGAAAAAAATGTCAAAATAAATTGGATAGAGAAAAAAAAAATTTTAAAGTCCTCACTTGGAAACTTAAGAAACCGATATCAAGTACCAATAATGCCTGGAGCCTTTTTTGAAAACCCCTGGCCTCAAAAGCTACGTTCTAATTAACACCAGTCACTATAGGCAGCCAGGTTTCAATATATGTGAAACCACCCAAGTGGCTGAGATCACAAACTGAGGTGGTGAGAGCTGAGTTCCAGTCCCATCACCCCCACTTACGTACCTTTGGGGCAGGTTACTTCACCCCTTGTAGCCTGCTTTTTCATGGCAAAGGTGGGCTAATGTAGTGACTACAACTCATAAAGTCGTAGGTATTAAGTGAGGTAATGTATGTTAAGAGGTTACCATAGTTTCTGTGTGTGTTTGTGTGTTTGCATTTCAGGTGTTGATAATGCTCATAAACACTATTTTCCCATTTCTCTTAAAAGCTTTGAATCTTTTGGGGAAAGGCTTTGTCTCTTGTTTGATGATTTTTTCCATAATATCGTAGGGCCATGTGCCGGTTTGAAAGGATTTACCCACCCTAGAGAAGCCATGCTGTGGTTCTAATCCAGTTTTGTGGGAACGAGACATCACCATGTTCCCCACGTGCCTTTTCAGTTGAGTGAGAAACCCTGAACTTCATCAGCCTTTCTTGAGTGAAGGTAACCTCTTGTTGGTGAATCTATTGCTTTATAAGGTGAACTCTCCTTTTTTTTAAATGGGCAGGCATTGGGAACCGAACCCGGGTCTCTGGCATGGCAGGCTAGAACTCTGCCTGCTGAGCCACCGTTGCCCGCCCTATAAGGTGAACTCTTTATTTCCATTCTGAAACTCCATAGTTTCATATATTGGTTATTCTTCAAGTGGTTTTTATAGGACAGGGTTAGCAGTTTGCAAAACTGATGGAAGTGTTATTTTATCTCATGGTTGTTTTGATTGGCATCTTCCTTATTACTGGTACAGCTGAGTACCCCATGATGTGTTTATTGGGCAAGAAGGGTTCCTCTTCCATGGATGATGTGTTTCCATCTTTGCCCCTTATTTTATTAGGTTGTTTGTTCTTCTTCTACTTATTTTTATTATTTAATTATTATTATTGTTTGTAAGCATTCTTCATATATGTTTGATACTCATCCTTCATATAATCACGTATCTTATTATATGTAAGGGTACATATTATTTTATATAAAGATCTATCTCATAAAAGTAATTCCATTCATTGTGCAGAAAATGCAGAGAAACAAAAAGAAGAAAATATTTTTTGCATAACCCCCATGACTAGGAACAACTTGGTGACTATGCCTTCTGGTCTGTTTTCTGTGCAAATATTATATATTTTTCTCTTACAAAAAGGTTATAGTATACATGTTTTATAATCTGACTTTCCCCTTATCTAGATATCTTGTGCATAATATCATTAAATAATCTACAATATGATTTTAGTTTCTGAATAGGATTCCATTATCTGTATCATAATTTAGTTTACTAATCTATTTTTTAGACTTTTTTCTTTGCAATTTTTTAAAAAAAACTTACTTGAGGCAAAGTATAATAACTTATTTATCTTTCCTGCTAAACTAGTGGCTTTCAGACTTTTTTCACTGCAACTCACAAGAAGTGCCTATAACTTTGCAACCCAGCACTTGCCACAGACACACACCTGTGTGCACACAGGTAAATGGGAAAAAAGATTCATGAAATAAAAAAGTTTCAGCTGCTTTACTTTCTGATAATGTCTATTCTACTCTTTCCTGTATCGTTCTTAAGAAATTCTGGTCTCAATCCACAAAATTTACTTCGCAACCCCCAGATGAGTAACTATGCTCGGTTTGAACCATACTGCCTGGGTTAGCCAATTCCATGGGCCAGGGTCTGTGCTTTGTGCACCAGAGGCACTGAATGCATTCGTGTTAAATGACCAACCTTGTGGATATGTTTGTGTGCATCCACAATGTCTTCTTAGGCACTATAGAGTACAGTTAACTCCCAGGACTCTGAAGTCAGACAGTGTGGGTTTAAATGATAGCCCTGCCTGGCTAGCTTTTTACTGGCTGGTGACTGTGGGTGAGTTACTTAACCTCTCTGTGCTTCATTTTTCACATCTGTAAAATGATAGTACCCATCTCATGGGATTGCTATGAAGACGAAATGAGTTAATATTTTAAAATGCTTAAAATAATGCCTTCTCTGTAGTAGGCACTATATATTTTTTGGTAAAAAATAAATTCCTAGAAGTAGAATAGCTGGAGCAAAGGATATGCAAAAGACCTAAGGCTTTTGAAATACATTGCTAAATAACCACCCACACCTGTCCCTGTACCCCTGGCCCCTGCAAAGTTTGGGCCAACTTTTATTTTCACCAGCGCTGCAGGGTTTTATAAATGATATCCTAATGTGGTATGCACTGCTCTTCATTTACCTGGGGATGTGTGGGCTGGTTAAGAGTATGGGGCTGGTGCTCAGATGTGGCCTCTCTCTCCAGCCTACACAACAAACAAACTCACCGCCCTCCCCCTGTCTACATGGGACATGATTCCCAGGGGTATGGACCTTCCTGGCAATGTGGGACAGAAATCCTAGAATGAGCTGAGATTTGGCATCAGGGGATTGAGAAAACCTTCTCGACCAAAAGGGGGAAGAGTGAAATGAGACAAAGTGTCAATGGCTGAGAGATTCCAAATAGAGTCGAGAGGTTATCCTGGAGGTTATTCTTACGCATTAAATAGATATCACCTTGTTAGTCAAGATGTAATGGAGAGGCTGGAGGGAACTGCCTGAAAATGTAGAGCTGTGTTCCAGTAGCCGTGTTTCTTGAAGATGATTGTATAATGATATAGCTTTCGCAATGTGACTGTGTGATTGTGAAAACCTTGTGTCTGATGCTCCTTTTATCTATCTTATCAACAGACAAATAAAACATATGGAATAAAAATAAATAATAGGGGGAACAAAGGTTAAAATAAATTTAGTAGATTGAAATGCTAGTGATCAATGAAAGGAAGAGATAAGGGGTATGGTATGTATGAATTTTTTTCTGTTGTCTTTTTATTTCTTTTTCTGAATTGATAAAAAGTTTCTAAGAAATGATCATGATGATGAATATGCAACTATGTGATGATATTGTGAGTCACTGATTATATATGTAGAACGGAATGATCATATGTTAAGAATGTTTTGTTTGTTGTTATATATATATTTTTAATTAATTAAAAAATTTTAAAAAAAGAGTACGGGGTGGGGGTGGGGGGGTGGCCATTTCAAGCAGTTAAGAGAAGAGAGGCAGCAGCCAGGTGTCGCGGAAAGAGGCACTCACTAGATGCCCATCAGTACTAGGCAGTGCTGCCTGGCAGAAGCTCAGTGGGGCTGCTGTGTGGGGCAGGCAGGAGGCTCTAGGAGACACGTGGGGAAGGAGGCATAGGTAAGGCTCCCAGGCAAACACCCCTCTCCAGGGCGTATACTTCTTACTACCACCCTTGCCACTTTCCCACTTACTTCTAGCCCTAAAACCATGTTTTGAGTCCGGGAGAAAGCATCTAAGTCCTATTTAGTCTATCAGGCATGTTTTCACAACAGGTGGGAAAACGGGGTGTCCATTTGCACTACACACACACACACTCAGACGTAGCCTGTGACTTTCAGTGTTCGCATTTGGGGAAATGCATATTCAATGCAAGCCCCAACTTGTCTACAAAGCCTTCTTTGACAACTCCAGCCCAGATAGCACTCTCCTTCCTCTGAGCTCCCACAGCAATTGGAGGCAGTAGCACAGTATTTAGAACTTAATTATATGCTGTCTGGTTCTTGAATTGTTTCGGGTTGTTAGCTGTTTCCCCCAACTAGAGTGTAAGTTCCTTGAAATCAATGGCCAAGTCTTGTATTTCTTTTGGATCCTCCACTGACTTGGCACATAGTAGGTCTTTAATAAATAATCATCCACCGGGTGATTGATCCAAGTGTGAACTGCACGGAATTTGTATTAAAACAAAAATACATTAAGAAGGATTTTTCTACACCTTACAACTTTCACAGAATAAATTCAAAATGGATCAAGCATTGAAATATAAAAAAAAATAGACAATAAAACTGCTAGAATAAAATGTATTTATATCCCTGGAATGAGTGAAATGAGCCCAGCATTGCTAGACAGGACATAAGCCCAGAAGCCATAAAAGGAAGAAAAGATGGATAAATTTGATAACATAAAAATTTTAAACTTCCCTATGGCAAAGGCATTATTTTAATACACAAGGAGCTTCTGTAACTCAAGAAGAAGATGAACCCCCCCATGTCCAACCCCATGTCCCAAAATTGGGAAAGGGTGGGAAATGGCCAAATTTTTGTCCTTCAGTGTCATCTAAAAAGGATTCTTTCACATCAGCTACGGATCTTGCCTCCTCCTCAAAGACCATCTCCCTAAGCATGTCTTCCTCCTTAGCTCCTCTCTCTCTTAGTTTCCATTTCACTCTGATTCTTGAATATGCAAGAAATGAGGGGCTTTGTGGTGGCACTTTAGGAAAATAATAACTTCCTTTGAAGGCGCAATATTAGGCAAGCTGCCCTCAATGGGCACGCCAGCCTTTGATGGCTTGAACACCTCACAGCAGCAAACCCTGCATGTGTATCTGTTACTATCACTTTTTTGGGGGGAGGGGAAACTTTTCTGGTATGGGCAGGCACCGGGAATCGAACCCAGGTCTCCAGCATGGCAGGCGAGAACTCTGCCACTGAGCCACCATCACACCACCCCACTGGCTAAATCATGAAAGGGAAGTGGCTTACCTTTCCTGAGTGACCTGCCTTACCCTAATATGAGTGTATTAGGTGCCAATTGAAAAAAAAAAAAAGGCCTTTATTATAACACTAAAGCATGTGATCTTGGAAGATTAGAAAATTTCAGGTAACACTTCACTTTAGGGTACAAGCTGAAGAATGTACAGGAAGGAGAAATTCATGCATCAACTTTGAAATGCTTGTTTGCTTTCTAGTTCTGATTTATTCAGAACGACAGAATCATACCAAGAATGTACTTTTCTTATCACCAAGGGAAACCTCAGGTCTTCCAAATGTTGCCAAGCCACTGAAAAAGGGCTACTGTTTAGAGAGAAGGTGTTCAAGTCAGATGAGGAGACAGAAGCCAACCAATGAGCTCTGTTGGATGCCACTCTTGAGGATATTGTTAATAAGGTTGGTGTATAAATAAGGAAGTCACTGAAATTAATCTAAGTTAATTTTAGCTCTCCTGGGAACACGTTAAAAAGTGTCCGTTTATCGGGCCAGAAAAGATGATAGTGAAAGAGAAGCTTGTATTTTATAGGGTATAAACTATTACAAAGAATAAAGAGGAATTAAAGCTATCTGATTGGCGTACCTGAGAATGTTCCTTTAGAAAAGCCAAAGTCCTGACATTCTGATTATTTCAAAGAGCACTGAAAAGACACAAACATGTAAGAGTGGAGACCTTTGTTTTCCTTTAGGGCTTCTTGAATATGTTCTGGGGAATGAAGTTTTCTCAAACCGTTTTTATTTAGGGAACTTGGAGAAAGTTCTTTTTCTTTTTTTTCCATTATTAATCTCACTTCTCAGCACCTATATACAAGATGAAAGACAGTTTTTTAAATGATATATTTTACTATACCATTTATATATGAAATGGTATATTTTGTTCCACATTCATAAAAATGTGGAAGATTTAAAAATAATAAAATTCCAATTTGCTGAAGAAAGAGATACAAGCATGACGAGTCAACTGGCAAGTTTCAGAACGGGAGAATGTCTTTGCAAAATTCAAAGCAGTGGGAGGTGTGACAGGGACACGGTGGCAGAATTCTTGCCTGCCATGCCAGAGACTCAGGCTCGAATCCTGGTGCTGCCCATGAAAACAAAAAATCCAAAGCAGTTTCTCAACTGCCAAAGTGGGCTCCCAGGAATAGAAAAGCTAATCCCTAAATGATTGTTTCCAAGGGGCTCTATTCAATTTGGTTAATGCAAATGCTCCATTTTTTCCTATTATTTGGAAAGAAAGCATGTTAATGAAAACTGAAAATATGATCCATTATTTTAAAATACTTAAAAATATTTCATTTTGGCACTACGTCAATTGGGAGGGAAGTGAGATTCATGAAGCCCAGACGAGAACAGGCCTATTTCCAGGTAGACCTGCAAGCTGTCCCCCAGGGTGATGGTGGGAGTAACTGCTGGTGCGGAGGGCAAGAGTGAGTAGAAATACCCCCTCTGGTTAGAAGAAGGAGATCATTCTTACTTTAAATCAAAGTATGATGGGGCAGACCTAATTTCTGTTCTTTAAGGATGTGTAGTTAACTGAATCATTAAAAGGAACAAGTAAGTGAAAGGGAAAAAAGAAATACAAGACAATGGGCAGTGCATTAGTGGAGGAGTGAAAAAAAATCAGTGGCATTATTTGTTTGCACAAAATGTACTGAAGGGTGTCAGATAACGATCTTTTGATTGACCCGAGGGGCTGGGGGCAGAGGGTATCATATTGGAGGGAGATTTCAGAAGCTGGCAAAATAGGGAGGAGTAACCAGAGGATTCTTTGGGATTCATTGCCATTAAATATTTGGTGACTATGACCTTTTAAAGCATAAGTGGAAGACAAATCTTTGAAAAAAAATACAAGTAAGTCATGTTTGAATCTATCTTTATCTCCCAAAGATGACTTTGATATTAATATGAATATTTGCTCATGAATAAATTTGTCTTGGGGTTTGTAGCCTCAGTTTAAGCAGTTGTGTATGGGAGAACTGTGCCTTAGAGCATAAAAAGGGATAAACACATCCTAGGTATGCTGCTCATTTGAGTATCCTCTGGTCGTTGTAGAGGCTGTCGTGGAAAAGCATAGAGACTGGGCAGGTAACAAAAAGAACTGGGCCTGGCCATGACCTGGACTTGGGCTGCTTAAAACTATATGTCAAGGAAAAGGTTTTCATTGTCCCATTTGAGAAACTCAAGATCAAATCTGAAACTTCTGCTATTTGACCTACATTCCAAGATATAGGGTTACAGCAAAATACTAATTGACAGCATTCACTACTTAGTCCAGAGCAGGCATTCTTGGAAGCCTGGAGACTCTTGAGGGAGCAAGCAAATTCCCTGAAATTATATGCAAAATTGGATGCGTAGATGAGTTTGTGTATTTTTCTAGGACATGATTCATCAGATTCTCAAAGGGTTTTGGCCTCAAAACAAAAATGAGGGGAAAAAAATTCTTCATGATTTTTCCAAAGAGCAAAATACTATAATTCCTGGCTACTTCTTTTACAGAAGATTTAAGTTGAACAATGTACATCATCGCACTTTTCTCCATGTACAATTTTTATTGTATAAAAATACAGAATAGTATTTTTATTTACCAGGTTTAATATTCCCATATTTCAAAAAAGCCTGGTAGAGGGGTGCAAGGGTAGTTCAGTGGTAGAATTCTTGCCTGCCATGTGGAGACCTGGGTTTGATTCCTGGTCCATGCAACTCCCAAACAAAACAAAACAAAACAGACAAACAACCAAATAACATGGTGTGTGAGCTCAGTTCATTGATTACTAAGTGAAATGTGAATTTAAAGATCTATTTGAATGGATACTTAGATATTCTATAAAATGTTCTATTTAATTAAACATTCTATTAAAAGTTCAGCTATCTAACCAAGATATCTCAAACTTCTTCTCAGAAGGAAGCAAAGTATTTGAAATACAAAGTTATCAAACTTTTTATCATTGAAAAGTATGTTTAAACCCTAGCGCAACCACTAAAAAATTTTTTAAAAGATTTTTAAAAAGTCAATAGAAGAGCTCAAATAAATCATAAAAATGCTCAATTAAATCTAGAGGAGGCAGACAAGGAGGTACAAACCAAGACAAATGCAGAAAATAGAGAACAGCTAGTAAGATGGTAAAATTTAATCCATCTATATCAATAATCACTTTATATATGAATGAACATGCCATTTAAAAGATGGAGATTGTCAGATTGAATAAAACAGGACACACAACTGCATGTTGTCTATAAGAAACCCACTTTAAAAGTAAAAGTATGTTAGCATGCTTGCCTTCCAAGTGGAGAACCGGGTTCAATTCCCGGACCATGCACCACCACCCCCCAAAAAAGTAAAAGGATGGAGAAGGAAAATATGAAAAAACTAACCAAATAAAAGCTGGCATAGCTATATTATTTTCTGACAAAATAGACTTCAGAATAACAAAGATTATCAGTGATATAAAGGGACTTTACATGATAAAGGAGTCAATTCTCCAAGTAGCTGTAACAGTCCTAAATGGGTAAGCACTTAACATCAGAGCATCAAAACACATGAGGCAAAAACGGACAGAAGTAAATCAAGAAATAGACAAACACACAATTATAATTGAAGACTTCAACACTCCTCTCTCAGTGATTGACAGAACAAGTAGGTAGAAAATATGAAGGCTACGGATGGTTTAAGCAATACTATCTAACAGCTTGACCTAATTGACATTTATAGACCATTCCATCCTAGGAATTCTTCTTCAGCACACGTGAATCATTCGCCAAGACACACCATATCCTGAGCCATAAAGCAAAACTTAACAAAGTAAAAAGAGAGAAATCATTCAAAAGGTGTTCTCAGACCATAAAGGAATTAAACTAGAAAACTGTAATAGGAAGATATTTGGAAAATCCCCCAATCTTTGGAAATTTAAAACACGCTTCTAAATAACCCATGAGTCAAAGGGGAAGTTTCAAGGGAAATTAAAAGCACACCAGTGTGGGGCGGTGTGAGGGTGGCTCAGTGGCAGACTTCTTGCCTGCCATGCCGGAGACCCGGGTTCGATTTCCGGTGCCTGCCTGTGCAGGAAACTTTGCTTTTGGTCCTGGACTTCCAGTCCACAAAGTATTCCATACTGTACTTTCCCCTTTATAAAAAATCACAAAAATTATAACTATGCCTTACTTGCTATGTGGCAGGCAGTATGCTAAGCGCTTCACAAACATTTACCCCTCAGGAAAAAAAAAACCCTGTCAGGAAGATATTCTTATCCCCATTTCTCAGAGTTGGAAGCTGAGGTCTGGAGAGATTAGACAGGCACATAGCTGGTAAGAGGAAAAGTCAGGACCTGACTCCTATTTTATCTAACTTCCAAGACTCTTTAAAAAAAAATTATGGTATAATATAACATATATACAAAGCAAAGAAAGAGAAAAGAACAATAATTTTCAAAGAACTCTTCAACAATTAGTTACAGAACAGATTCCAGAGTCATGTCATGTTTAGCTACCATTCCAACATCAGATTTTACCTGCTAGCTGCTCCAGAACTCCTAAAACTCTTAATGCCCATTGTTGCTTCCCACTGTTCAGTACATGGCTGTTAACTTTGTCCTTATAAGTGTCTGAAACAACAGAAGTCTGAAAGGGTATGAGCTATTTTTGCTTTCCTTGGGCAAGATCTAGATTATGAAGGGTGCCCAAGGAGAGCTTGGCAGGAGGTGGTGCCACGGTCTCAATTAAGCGGAACCGTCTGGACGTGCATTTCTGACATCTTCACTGGTATGGGCTATGGCCATGCGATCTTCTGTAGGCCTCTCGACATTACACCTGAAGCATGGAGGAAAAGCCCATTTTAGATGTGTGTTCTTCAAGTTGGGCCTTCAGAGGTTACCTATTAAATATTGAGATGAAAAGCAAAATGAAGCATTTTCTTTCTTTTTTTTTTTTCACGTGGGCAGGCACCGGGAATCGAACCTGGGTCCTCTGGCATGGCAGGCAAGCATTCTTGCCTGCTGGAGCTACCGTGGCCCACCCAAAATGAAGCATTTTTAAAAATCTGTACTGTCATCCTTCCCACCATGCAGTAGAAATATTGAAGGAAAGTTAAAAGGATGTTAAACTGGAAAGAAAATCTTTGTGTAAGCAGACAGAGCAAAACATAAGGCAGGGAGATGGGGGAGCGACATTTCTATACGTTACTCTATAGGGTTTAAACTCTCCAGGAATGGAGCTAGACTGCCTGGAATCAAAACCTGATGCTTCCTGACTGTGTGACTTCAGGTTCTGTTATTTTAATCTCTCCTTGCCTCAGTTTCCTCATCTGCGATCTGGGGGTGCTCTTGGTGTTTTTTTGTTTTCTTTTGCACGGGCAGGCACTGGGAATCGAACCCAGGTCTCCAGCATGACAGACATGGCAGGCAAGAACTCTGCCTGTTGAGCCACTGTGGCCCACCCTTGTAGCGTTTTTAATTACACAGGACACAGGGCTATTATGAAGATTAAATTTATTAATATATACAAAAAGTAAGGTGTCCAGCACATTTTTAGTCATTGTGATGATATATGTTCAGCAGCAAATGCAATTAAAAATGTGTATAGGATACTTCAAGTCTCAAGAAAAGGGGATGCAAAAATGTTTACCCTTCCTTCAAGATGCTGATCAAGTGTACTTCCCTGCACTTCCCAAAAGAATAATCTTTTCTTCTTTCTGAACTTAGAAAAACTTTCACTTCAGCATTCATATATATAGATACATATAGTGTCCTATATGGCGGGGGTCACATTTCAGTCTTTTTCCATGTGACTATCCCATTATTACAGCACCATTTATTGAAAAAAAAATTTTTTTTGAGAAGTGCATGAGCTGGGAATCTCCCACATGGCAGGCGAGAATTCTACCACTGAACTACCCTTGCACCCCCTTCATTACTTTTTTTTTGACATGGGCAGTCTCCAGGAATTGAAGCCAGGTCTCTGGCATGGCAGGTGAGAACCCTGCCACTGAGCCACCATTGCCTGCCCTTTCTTTCTTTTTTTCCCCTTCATTATGTTTTGAATAAAGTGATTTGGTTAGCTATTTCATGGGCTGTGCATGGACGGAAACTCTTTGAGGATAGGAAAAGCGTTTTGTTCATCTTTCTCCTTGACCCTCCCCTGCCCCTCACTCTGGCCCACAAATTCAAACAGCACCTAGGACAGTGACTGAAACTTAGCTGGTACTGAATAAATGTCTGTTGAATTGAATTGAACTGAGTAGAGATCCAAAGACAGGACCCCGCCAGGAGAAAAGAGACTGAAAGAGCAAGAAGAAAGCTGAGAGTCTCTGTTATTTGTCACTCAGAAACAAAACTATCTTGGTCATATGTATTTGAATGAAAGGCACTCAATGCTGCAAACAGATGGTTGTAGTTGAAACATAATAAAAGCATCTTTGAGCTATTGATGCCACACGGATGCAAATAACCCATCACTAAACATGGACTGGACATCCTGCTAATTTGTAGTAATCCTGACCCTCAATTTCAGTCTCTATCAAGATCAGAGGTTCCTGAGACACTTTCAGTAAAGCTGCTTTACTTTTGCAAAGGAGTGCAAGCTAAAGAAAACTTCTCAACAGATTTTACCATGATGCTCCAGTGGAAAGTTCATTAAATTCTTAGGAGTCAGATTTGATGAGAGTATGTCTAACTTTGTTCGGTGGAAATCTGCGTAAAGTTAAGGAAACCAGATGCATGAGGTGGGATTGCCATGAATCCAGCAGAGACTGGCTGGAGAGTCATGTTCGTCCTGCAGTGTAAATGCATGCACATGTATGAGCACAAACACACACATACACTCTCAAATACCTAGTCTCGATGCACACAAAGCAAACATACACATACCTTTCTCATAATCATTTTCAAAGATACATTGATCGAACAATTGAGTAAAACCACTAGTGTGGGTGTCCAGAAAGGGGCTACTGTCTTTATATAACATCATCAGTACAGGGTGGTTTTGTTTTGGGCCCCTGAAGTACTGGTTCTCACATTTTTATTAGCTGCTTGGAATCTCCTGCAGAGTGCTTTAAAATGAAAATCCTGGGAACTTTTGAGATTCTGGTTTGACTGGGGCAGAGTCTAAGAACGTGCATTTAGTGGATTCATCAATGACAGGCAATCCATAATGAGTCACACTTTGAGTAACGATTTTCTAAAGACTTGTGGCTGCTTTTTAAGGTCAAATAGGTCTACCCTTACATTTTTGCATTTGATCAATGAGGCAAATGATACCTCTGTGGCTTCGGTAACTCAAACATAAAAGTCTAACTGCAGACTGAATGTCCTCTTCTGTGAGTCCCAGTGGGCCTTCCTCATTTATGTAATCAGGAAGGGGTGTATCTAAGCATGACCCATCATACACAAATGTAGCTGAAATGAGCAGGCAGCACACAGCCTTGTTCTAGGTGTCAACCTGCAGTATCTCATTTTATCTTGGCAGAGTTGGCACTTGAACTCAGATCTCTTGATAGATGTGGTGCGTCACTGAACCACAGCTGTCTTCACTAGGTGACTCATGTGTCTCATAAGAAAGGGTTTGCACCAGGTGATACTAAAAATATTTAGCAATCAGTTGACAAGGGCAGGGCCCCATCAGAACGGAGTACAGGAGTCTCCACCCCTCTCACCCCAACCGCTGATAATGGCAAAGCATCCATCAAGATCCTATCACCAGGGACTTAGGCCCTCACTTGGGGATGGGAGAGAGAAACTGGAAAGCACCTGTTTTCACCCAACTTCCAGGACAACTGAGAGTCAACAGAAAATGATAACTAAAAACTACAAATTCTCTCTTTTCTGGAAATAGGGTAGAAGGGCTGACTTAGAAGGCTGATTACCAGCAGAGTGGTGACAATGTTTTCTCCCACACAAACTCTAGGATTCGTGGTCTAAGTGTTCCTATATTTATGAAGATAAAGGACCAAATATTTAAAATCATGGTTGTCCTTTAAATCTGTGACAAGTCTCAAGTACTATTTGGTGGTCATCTACGCTCTCATCCCAAAATTTGTCCATGGATAGCTAAGAAGCAACCAGGAGAGGTTTGTTTCTTTACTATAAAGAATTATCCTCCACTTGAGGCTCAAATGCAAACACCTGGAGGAGAGTGCTGGGCGATCCTAAAAGGGCAACTCATTAAGTCCCAAATAACCTCCCAGTTTTGTTTGGATGCAGCCCAGGTCAGTCGTCCTTTGACCCTCTGACGGAGCTGGCAAGAAGCCCCGGGCAAGTGGAAGCTGCTTTTCTTAGCAGATTGCAGTTTTAGAAAAAGCTCTGTCAACTACAGGTTTCCTTCCTTTTCGACCCCCACCCCCCACCCCTTCACATTTTCCACCTGTGTGGGGGGGCATCTTACCTATTCCCTTACACTGTTTTCATACTTAATATTTAACTCTTTTAAATTGCACAGCTCTTGATTCTGTGTTTTATTAGGTCGAGCTTTCACTGTTTTTTTTCCATGGGCAGCACCGGAAATCGAACCCGGGTTTCCAACAAGGCAGGTGAGAACTCTGCCTGCTGAGCCACTGTGGCCTGCCCACGCTTTCGCTTTTGATAGCAGTTTCCAGCCTTCTTTTTCCTTTATGGGCATCTGATGAAATGTGGGACAACATTGTCTTGAGCGCCCTGTTTCTGACTTAAAATGGTTTCTGATTTAACATCTTGACACCCTGATTTAAAACCCCTCAGGCGATACGGCAGTGTCTAATAACCATGCCTACAAGGTACTTAATGCAATGGGAAAACATTTTATTCTGACTTCACATCCCTGAGAGCATTCCGACACTACTCATTTGGGGAGCTAAAATAGGAGTTTGATCTTGGAATTAATTAGGGATTAACACGGAATCTTAAGTTTAAATGTATCAAAGGAAAGAAAACAATTTAGTCCTCGGTGTACATCAAAGCACAATTCCACCTGGCAATGTGCAATGGCTTTGTGGCAGCCTAATCTCTCGCCACACCCTCCTGCTTCCATAGCTACCACACCACAGAAGCCACAACAACACCTCTAGTGCTGTTCCCTCACGCAAGGAGCTCTCCCAAAGCACCATGGCCGGGGTGTAATGAATTATGACTATTTACAAACTTGTAGGTGTGATTATGCACCAACAGAAAATTGCTACCCGCTCGGCAGGCGGCCTCTCTGGAAGTCACCGAACTGCCTTCTGATGGCTGTCATTGAACACTGACAGAATGAGCCCTGCCAAGGGTCCAGGGTTAGTTAGCCTCCTCCCTGCTTGCAGCCCCTGTAGCGAGAGAGGCAGGTAAGACATGGGGCGCTTGGCCAGAGGGATAAGTGAGAGGCCAAGAACAAGGTGGGAGACATTTCAGAGTCTGCCACCAGCTGCATTCAGGGTTCAAAGTGGTGTCCAATGTCAGCACTTTGCAGCCTGAGATTCCTAGGCACATACCTTCATTTTGTAGGCAAGGTTTTGTGTGTACTTTTCTTTTTTTTTTTTTTTTCACTTATTTGAAAACCTTTTGCTGCAGAGGAGGGGATTATGCGCCGGGGAGTGTTTCATTTTCAAATGTTTTTGCAGAGGGCTTTTTGCCTCCCACTGACATTTCAATCACATATATGAGTTTTGTGAGAAAAAAAATTTTTTTCATTTAAAATTCGAGTAAGAACCATGAAGTCAGAAAGGATTTGCCATGCCCAATTCAGAAAGAGAATTCTAGGCAAAGTAGCCATCCTTTATGCAGAGACCACGTTCTACCAAAATCATCTGGACTTTGAGTCAACCTGCTTATAATGTGAGAGTTTGGTCAAGGGATAGATTTTAGGATTTTAAGAGAGAATTCTTATTTCATTAGTATGCAAATGTGTCTAAGCCTGTCTTTCTGACCACATTTACTAAAAAGGATGTTCCTTTTTCTCCTCCTTCTTCTCCTTTTCCTCCTTCTTTCAGTCAATATAACTGATACATCTTTCTTTTTTTTCTTTCAGTCAATATAACTGATACATCTTTCTTTTTTCTTGTTATCGTGGTAATCTATATATAGCATGAAGTTTGCCGTTTCAACCACTTCCATGTACGCAGTTCAGTGGCATTGTCTGCATGCATGGTGGAGTGCTACCATCGCCTCCATCCATTCCCAAACAGAATCTCTGTACCCATTAAGCAGTTAACTCATAACTTGATACAAAATGTTAAGAGTGTCTTTGGTACAAGTGTATGGAATCACTTTTTCCTCCACTGCTAGCCATTCCGAGGTTTCAAACACCATGCTTCAAGGGGCTTCCACTGAACTACAGGATTGGGTTTCTCCCGGCAGCAGAGTTGATATGGTGGAGGGTCTTTTCAATTTTATTTAAAAGCGACAACAACAGCACTTCTCAGGAGCAGCTTTTCCCTTGTTGAGGGCTAGAACAATTATTGTGACTATAGAAAAGGCAAATCCTCCACTTCTGTGGACAGCCAGTTCAAATGGGAGTCCCCTCATGCTGAAAAAAAAAGTTTTCTTGCTTCTTTTAATCTATAAGGGGGAGTTTTTAGCTTGAGCAGGTAAACAAAAATATGTTAGTGAGAGTGTTCCTGGGTATAGTGTATCCCTCAAAGCATTTTCCTTAAGAGGGGAAATATTAAGCTCTTGATAAATGAAAAATAAACTCTTGTTCTCAACGATAAATGATTACAATGAGAACTTTCTCCAACCTTACAAAAAATCTAATACTAATCTTTGGCTTTGCAAGGTAGAGTTTCCAATACTACTGAATATGTTCCATGTTTCTTAGGCCTTGTTTTGGTAAAATACAAGGGGGAGCATCGCCAACGAGTGAGTGATCACCTTATCATCCTTTTCCTGCAGCTACTTAGATCTTAACTCTTTAAGCAGTGGCATTTAAGTCTTGGGAACACCCCAAAGCATACCCTCAGCTTTAGACATTCACAGTTAAAAAAAAAAAAAGCCAAGCTTGGTTATCCACAAAGCAGAAATAGAATAAGCCAGGTAGTTCAATTCTGATAAGACTGGAGATCTGCAGATCGGGTAAGCTGAACTGCCAATAGGCACCTTTGCTTCTGCAGAGCCAGGCTTCCCTCTCTCCTAGGTTTTGTATCTGGTGCTTTCATTCTCTGAGTAGACTTAAATGGCAAGAAAACTTAGAGATATGCTGTTCCCCAGATTCTTTGGGCAATGAGGTTATCCTTCCTCTTTTACAAACATTCGTAATCACATCTTCTTAACTTTCTTGTGCCCTTCAAAAACAGGTTATCTAACAATGAATTGCAACTCTCCTAAGTTGCAAAAGCTTGTAGAATCACTAATTTTAAGAGGACTTTTTCACCAACAGTTTATAGCTCTTGATTAAAATGAACTTATAAACATAAGGAGTGATTGATCCCTGAAATGCTGCCCCAACCACAACCAAAGGTAAGCCTTCTCTTAAAGAATAAAAAAGAAAAAATTACCATAGAAAAATGTTATTAAAACCTAAAAGTCAGAATGCAGAAATTTACTCCTTTGTTAGAACTCTGCAAATTGGTCTTATTTAAAGCCCCTTTTATAATAAAGACAATATGTCAAAGTAATGATGTCAAAGCGCTTAAACTATACTGGTAAATTGAAACAGTTACAGAAAATGAATGATTTTTTTCATCATTTGTGTGTTTTTTGCCAGAAGTGCTGTCTATAAAAAAAAAATACAAATTAAACAAAAGCATACCAGTATAATACCTTGTTTGAAATTTAATGAGACAGTTCTCAATGAAAGTGTTTCCCTTGTGTTTTTTTGTATGTTTTGTTTTCAGATCAAATCAGGTTTGTACACGATCTCAACTATAAAACGAATGCAAGGAATAAAAAGGTTAGGAAGACCATATACCTACAGTTAGGCAATCCTTAACCTTAAGTGTAGAATTGTAGCTCATTTAAAAATTTTTTTAGTTTTCAAAATATTCTAACTTTCTATGAAAAACATATATTACTTAAAATGTAGTGTGTGTGTGTATATATATATATATTTTTTGGGGGGGGCATGGGCAGGTACCAGGAATAGAACTCAGGTCTCCAGCCTGGCAGGCAGGAATTCTGCCACTGAGCCATCATTGTACTGCCCACTGAGCCGCCACTGCACTCCAATTTTGTTTTAGAGTATAAAAAGTTTCTACTCATATTTGTTTCATTCTTGTGGCTTTTAAATGCAAACTTTTCAACTCTCTCTTGCCTTTTCCTTCTTTTTCGTATTCTTCCCTTGAGTTTCTCCTTGGGTTGTCTTTTTCCTCTTCTCTCTTCCCAGACTAAGTCCTCTTTTTCCTTCTTCAATCCTGGGAGGATTTATCCAAAACGAGGTCAGAAGGAAAACAGCAATTGGTTGTGCATGGACCAAGGAAGTTCTTTAGAGATAAGAGATCACAGAAGTTCAGAACTGAAAGGATGGGACCAGCTGCCTCAATTCACAGATGAGAGAACTAAGGTCAATTTACAGATGAGAGAACTAAGAGTGTGGCGTGACTTGTTCAATGTCACACCACCGGTTTGGGGCAGTGTGGGAAGTAGAAGCCAGGACTAGTCCTTTCAGCTGAGAAAGAGCAAAGGATTAGGACGGAGACATCCAAAAGTCGCAAACACAAAAATGTGTACAGGAACCAGGCAGACATGCAATGTGCAGAGCTAGCGGGGCTTTCCTAGAAACACACTGCTGTCTCCAGTTAGTTTTCCTTTTCTTACCTTAGAGATGTGAGTGCGGGCATGTCTGCATTTCTCTATTATAAGAATCCCAGCAGTGCTACAGCAGTGACCAAGGGGCACTCACCTGTGGCCTCCATGTCCCAGAACAGTAGGGAGCAAATGGACTGTGGCCACCATATGTCAAGGGGACTGCCACTCCAACCCATTGTCACCACATAGGAATCTGGTCCCCGTCTTGCCAGGTCTTCTGATTTTATAAGAGATGCAATAAATTAAGATATTTGCGTGAAATTTCCCAGGTATAAAATGTTGGGAGAATAATCCTCAAGGTAGGTAAATACGCCACCAGATGTTTACAACTCTCAATAGAGAATCTGAGAATGGGCAGGGTTGCCTCAGAATCCTAGAGTGAAGGCAAGCCTTAAGACCTTTGGTGAAAGAAGAAGAGTGATTAATTACATGCTGAGGGTTGACCTCACATCAATATACAGGGTCAGCACAGTGTCTCCTGGGGCATGGGGCACCAGTGGCAACTGTTCTTTCTGTGCTTTCCATAGCCTGCCTGTCTTTTTTCTCTCCTCTTTTATGTTGAAATGAGAAAATGATAGTTGTGCATCCTTAGCTTATAACCCTTATGTAGGTCTTCTCCAACCATTGACAGAAAGCTGTGGCTCTGGATTAGGGGTTGTGCTGGTTTGAAAGTATTATGTACCCCAGAAAAACCGTGTTTTAATTCTGATCCAATCTTGTGGGAGCAACTGTTTCTTTTAGTCCTGATTTAATACTGTAGATTGGAAACTTTTGATTCGATTATATCCATGGAGTTGTGTATCATGCCCAATTGTGGGTGTGAACTTTTGATTACATGGAGATGCGGCTCCACCCATTCTGGGTGCATCCTGACTAATTTACTGGAATCCTTTACAAGAGGAAACATTTTGGAGAGAAACGATAGAAATGACAGAGTGGACAGAAATTTTAGAGCAGAGCCGACACAGATGCCAACATTTAGAGAACAGAGACGCAGATGTTTGGAGATGCTTGGAGCCCAGCAGATATCATCATGAGATGTGAAGCAAGCCAGAACCTGGAGAGAGCCAAGGGAAGCCAGGAGATGAAAGGCAGCCCCAGAGAAGCAAAGTGAGGCGCCCTCACAGGAAGAGAGGCTGGAAGCAAAGGAGCCCAGGAGCACGGGACCAGCAGATGTCAGCCACGTGACTTCCCAGCTGACAGAGGGGTTCCTGACCCATCAGCTCTTCCTTGAATTAAGGTATCTTTCCCTGGATGCCTTAGTTTGGGCAATTTTATTGGCTTGTAACTGTAAACTTGTTACTTACTAAATTCCTCTTTTAAAAAGCCGTTCCATTTCTGGTATACTGTATTCTGGCAGATCTTAAACTAACGCAGGAGTCTACTTGTTGAAACTTGTATGTAGCACACAAAGGTCCCTAAGATATGTGAGCCTGTAGTCTGATGATTAGGAGAAGAGAGTGACCACAGAAGTGTATCTTTTTGCCATATTCCAGAGTCAGGTTTTTTGTCCCCTCAGGCCTTTACCTTCAACTGGAGAGTGGAAACTCTTGCCTCACCAGAGAGCTTATTTATTCATTATATAGACTGAAAAATTGGCAATACCAAGACCACACCCTGGCTTTCCCTTTTAAATACAACTCGTAAGAAAGGCATTGTTTTTTAAATGAGGACGATGAAGTTTCAGCTTGTCAACCTAACCTAAAAGTCATTATCTAAATTATGGGTGTAATGCCTCCATATCAGTTCCTATTTTCTCCAAAGTTTCTGCAGTATTTATTATTTTTAAAATCTAAAAGGGATAAAGTTAAGAGAAAAAAAACAGGAAAATAATACAAAAGGCATATGAAATGAAATGTCTATTTGAGAGTCACATCAGCCAGGTGGTTCAAGAAGCCCCCGGTGAGGTGGAAGGAACCCCAGCTATGGGGCCACAAACCCAAGTTGAATGCCAGTTTTGCCACTCACAGATTCATTTCATCTCTGTGATCATTCATATTTTCTTTCTGTTAAATGGGAAAATAATGCCTATATAGTACAGTCACAGTAAAGGCTAAAGCTAAGTTATATGACACATTGTTGGTTCTGAATGAAAGGTAGCTAATGTGGTGATTTTGTTTAAGGTGCCACCAGCCTCATATTAACTTACCTCTGGACAGCGCTGGTGAATATTGGAATTCACATGCATCCATGAGAACGAACCATTCCTAAGTGAACAGACAGCTGAAGCGTTTGCCCTTGTTTCTTCTGCAAAAACACCTCTGAGGAGAGGCCACCCAGTACCATGGAACCATGTTGGATGAAGTTTGGGACTGGACGAATCCTGTGAGAAAAATTTTACCTTTGTTTTTTCTCACTTTGTTTGGGGTGTTATACCATTTTTTAAAGAATCAGGGGTTGGTTTTTAGAGTTATTTGTAAATTTAGCTGCTTTTACAACATTGTACTAGTTTTAAAGTATTGTGCACCCCAGAAAAGCCATGTCCTTTAATCATGATTCAATATCAAACAGTGGAAACCCTTTTGATTAGATTATCTCCACGGAGGTGTGACATGCCCAATTGCGAATGTGGCCTTTTGGTTAGATGGAGATGTGACTCCGCCCATTCAAAGTGGGTCTTGATTAGTGTAGTGGAGTCCTTTAAAAGGGGAAACATTTTGAAGAAACCTCAGGTGCATATGCTTGGAGACCAGTTGCTTCAGAGCTGACAGAGCCAACATAAGACCCAGACGTTTGGAAAGGCAGAGCCC
Organism: Tamandua tetradactyla; assembly: GCF_023851605.1. Taxonomy (NCBI): domain Eukaryota; kingdom Metazoa; phylum Chordata; class Mammalia; order Pilosa; family Myrmecophagidae; genus Tamandua; species Tamandua tetradactyla. The sequence goes on from NC_135338.1 coordinate 12,330,827, forward strand.
AACAGACATGGTCATGTGCCTTCCCAGGAGATGCTAAACAAGCCAGAACCCAGAGTTGTGTGCCAGAGGAGCTAAGTGAAGGCCCACAGATGCCAAGTGAGGAGCCCCCACAGGAAACAGGCTGAAAGCAACGGAGCCCAGGAGCAAGGGACCAGTGGATGCCAGCCATGTGCCTTCCCAGCTGACAGAGGGGTTCCAGACAGCATCAGCCTTTCTCAAGTGAAGGTAACCTCTTGTTGGTGCCATAGTTTGCACATTTTCAATGCCTTAGAACTGTAAACTTGTAACATAATAAATTCCCTTTATAAAAGCTGTTTCATTTCTGATATGTTGCATTCTGGCAGCTTAACTAATACAAACTTCAATAAAAAATTGTGTTATTTTGTTTTTATCCAGATTTCTTTTAGCACAAGAAATATACCCTTTTATATTTGATATAAAACAAACTTGGATCTTGTACCAAATATTATGACATTTTGAATGATGCTTCACACTTAGTAAGTAATCGATAAACACTTGTTATGTGTGATTAAATGCCCAGCCTCCCTGATGAAATATCTATTCCTGATAGACTCCAATGGAAAAGTGCTAGAAATATTGCATTCAGTGAAACTTCTCCACCCTCCAGAATTAAGGAAATTGCCAACATCTTCTGGGTTAATTCCATAAACTATCTAAGCACTTTCCCAGTCTACTAAAAGTTTTGTTATTATTGTTTTACATTTGAATTTACAAACAACTATGCCAGGCTAGAAATTTAAACTAATTTGAAATTTTTATTTTTCTTTTTAAAAGTCAATATTTAAAATAATAGGGGGAACAAATGTTAAAATAAATTCAGTTTGAAATGCTAGTGATAAATGAAAGCGAGGGGTAAGGGGTATGGTATGTATAATATATTTTTTTCTGTTATCATTTTATTTCTTTTTCTGTTGTGTTTTTATTTCTTTTTCTAAATCGATGCAAATGTTCTAAGAAATGATGAATATGCAACTATGTGATGATATTAAAAATTAATGATTATATATGTAGAATGGAATATGTTAATGTTTTTGTTTGTTGTTAATTTTTTTAATTAATTAAAAAAAATCAATATTTATCCAGTATCTTAGAGCAGCTAGAAGTAAACACCTAAAATTGTGGAATTGTGACCCTTACCAAATCTGTTCTAAAACTAATTGTTGCAATGTGCTTTGAAATTTATTGCTTTTTTTTTAATTCATGTTATTTTTCACAAAAAAGAAAAGAAAAAGAAAAAAAAAGATCCAGTTAAATATTTACTTCCTTTACTAAGTCCTCTTTGATGAATCCTACCCCATATCGACTATTTCCTTATTTCCTTTTATCATTCAAAGCATTCTATATATAATTGTAATATATTATCATATACTTGCTTTGTGTTACTGGACATGTCATATGTGAAAAATACCTTGCCTTATCTCTAAATCCTTTGGAGGCCATATCTCAATAGCGTTTATTCCAGAAATCATAGGTGAGGCTTAGTAAGTGTTTGCTGTATAAACAAAGAAAAAAAATCGGTATTTAGACTGACTAAAGATTTATGCTTCTGTCTCCCCCAAGGGCTGCCCATCTCCACTGTCCACTCTGCATTTCATCAGCTCTGGCCTGGACCATTGCAATTTGCTCCTAGCTGGGCCTCCTGTCTCATTCAGTCTACTCATGTGCACTACTGGATACTTTCTAAACACCAGCTTAATCCTAGCCTGTGACTTACTGGATAACAACCTTAGCTAGCGTTTGCTGAACATTTACTGCATCTGCTGTAGTGCTAAACCTTTGCGGTCACTATCTCATTAAATCCTCACAACAATCCTGTGAGACGCAAAGCGAGGCTCAGATGGGTTAAGTAAATTGTTTGAGTTAACTGCAAATTGCCTTTTTGGCTCCAGCTCATCTGCTCACATACACAGTCCCTCACCCACTGTAGCTATAGCAACATGGTAGCAGGGTGCTTGATGACAGCTCTTTGCATGCTGCCTCCTCTGTTTGGGGGGCTCTTGTCCACTCAGCACCTAGATGGATTCCTCTTTGCTGTGAAGCCTTCCCAGGTATTCCCCCAGCTCTCTACTTTGTCTCACCCATTTCCCTAGCACACCTCTGTTACTGATTACATTGCAACTATTAGTTTATCTTACTTTTTCTTTTTATCAAATTTCATGAGGGCTAGAACTCTACCACGTTGTATTTGTGTCCATGTACCCAAAGCCTGACATTAGACACTGAATAAATAAATGTTTGTGAAATGGATTCTGTTTTTTTACTAAGCCCTATTTGATCTGTATCATCCCTTTAAACTCAAATCTGCTCTCCCTTTAGTATTCTATTTCAGCCCCAAAGACCTCTCACTATCCCTGGGCCTCACTTCATTTTCCTACACAAAACATAACACCACCTGAAATATTATGCAATTATTTGTTCATTAGTTTTTTGTATCCCTTACCTTCCTAGAAAGTAATCTCCATGAGGACAAGGACTTGTTTGACTCAAGCCATTGCCTTATACTTAAAACAGATTGATGCTGAGACAGGGAGGGGCTGGGTGGCTATCCAGACTGGGTCATCTAGGGAGGTGATACTGAATTGATGGCTGAAAATCAAAACAGGACTAGATAAGAAAAGAAGAAGAGTATTCTGGACCTGGGGAGTCAACAAAATGGATGAATTTTGAGGTTCTCAAAGTGGACCGTCATGGTCAGGTTCACATGCCAACTTGCCCAGGTGGTGGTTCCCAGTTGTCTGGTCAGGCAAGCATTGGCCTGTCTGTTGCTATGAGGACATTTCATAGACTTTAATCATGACCACATCGACTGCATCTAAGATGACTGCATTTTTAATCAGCTAAGGAGTGTGTCTTCTGCAATGAGTGGTGCTTGATCTAATCACTGGAAGGCTTTTAAGGAGGATTCAGAAGAGACCATCAGTCTTCCTGCTTCAGCCGGTCAGCCTCTCCTGAGAGTTCATTGAGGACCTTCATAGGAGCTGCCAACTCACGGGGCTGCCCTACAGACTTTGGACTCTACATCCGTATGGTTATATGAGACACTTCTATAAATTTTATATTTATAGGTATCTCCTGCTGATTCTGTTTTTCTAGAAAACCCCAGCTAATACAGCTTAGTACCAGGAGTTGGGTGCCACTGCAGTTTGCAAATACCAGACATGCTGGGACAGTTTTTTTGGATGGATAAGGGGAAGATTTTAGAGGAACTGTGAGGAGCTTGATGGAGAAGACCTGGAGTGCTTGAAGAGACTATTGGTGTAAACGGAGTCACTACCAGTCTGGACAAAGGGGAAATAAAAGGGACAAATTGGAATTTGCAGAGTGACAATCATGGAAGCTCAGGTCTGCAGCCAAGAAACCACAGGCTGGGAGAATAGACTCTCCCATATATGTGGAGAGGGTGAGTTTGCTCCAGGAGCAGAGGGCAGGTCTTCCGCTTCGTTGCTCAGGAAGAGTTGTGCCACCCCAGGCATTGGAGAGGGTTGAGTGCATAAATGGGGTTGAAGGGAGCCTGGCTGCCACCCCATTTTTCTGGAGATGTTGAACATGTGCTCCGGAGATGGCAAAGATTCCGAGTGTTGCCCTGAAGCTTGGAGAGGGTGGAGCCGAGAAAAACGTGGACTTCCCAATGTGCCCCGAGATTGCAAGCACTCCAGTGTTGAGAGAGCAAAGCCACTGTATAGGCTCTTGGAAAGTGTGGGACTACTACTTTCTAAAGCCCTGAGAATAAATGACTTTCAGGCTTTGAAATCCAATGGAGTTTGCTCTGCAGGTTTTCAGAACTATTTGGGTCTGGTGGCTACTGCGTTCCTTCCAATTTCTCCTTATAGAAATGGAAACATTATCCTATTACTGTCCCTCCTTTGCATATTGGCAGGAGATAGCTTGTTTTGAGTTTCACAGGGACAGAGCAGAAGAGAATTTTCCCCTTAGAACAGACCATGCCTGTGGCTGACTTTGTTAAGATTTTGTGTTGGTTTTAACTTTGTATTATATTTGTATTATTGCTGAGATAATTTAAGGTTTTTGTGATTTTTATGATGAAACGAATGCATTTTATATATGAAAGATTTGCTGCATGGTATACAGAACCGATGCTAGTCGCCAAGTTGACAATGGGTGGACATGTAGTAGTTAGGTTCATGTGTCAATTTGGCCAGGTGATGGTGCCTAGTTCTGTTGCTGTGGATTTGAATCATTAGCCCGTGAAACTCATCTATGGCTGATTACATCTGCAGTCTCTACGGGGCAGACTAAAACAGTGTCTTACTGGTATATTCCCCAAACCACGTTGCAACACCTCCCACGAGGCCAGCTTGAAAGGGCCAGATTGACTGAGAGGTAGAGCCAGAGGATGACACCAACTGGGAACTACAAGCCATGGGGCAGAGATGAGCAGGCAGAGATGCCAACGCTGGAGGTAGTGAATCCAGCTTGGCAGGCAGCTGGACAAAGAGGGGGTTGTTATGGAGAAAGCAGGGATAGGGTAGGAACAAATAGAATCGACCCAGGAAAACCCTCAGGGGTGCCAGGCTCCAAACAGAGTCCCTCTTCCACTTAGAGGCTGGTACAACCCCACCAGATGTAGTCAGCTCTTGAGTGTCCTTCTCAACAGTCAACGACACTCCACACCTAAACCTGCTCCTTTTGTCCATTTTTCCATCTAACTCCTGAAACTTCTAACAACATTGGCCTTGGCTTGGAGTCATCCCTCATTCATTCTGCTCCTTGGTTCTGCCACATCTAGACAATTGCCAAGAACTGTCAATTCTTCCACATCCCTCCTGCCTTTTTTTTTTTTTTTTTTTTTTTTTTAGAGAGAGGGAGGAAGGGAAGGAAAGACAGAGAAGGAAGGAAGGAAGGGAGGAAGAAAGGGAAACATTTTTAAACATTTTCTTGTTTTATTATATTTTGTTTGTTTGTTTGTTTTTTTTTACATGGGCTGGGGCCGGGAATCGAACCGGGGTCCTCCGGCACGGCAGGCAAGCACTCTTGCCCGCTGAGCCACCGCGGCCCGCCCCCCCTCCTGCCTTTTATAGTCTACTGCTACTCTCCTATTACAGGGTGGTGGCTCCTCAAATTTAAAACAAAACAGAGTTAGGGATTCACAATCAGGTGAAAAGGAGGTTTAGGGGACTTGTTTTGAAGCTGCCTTCACAGAGCAAGATGCTTTTTTCCTTGGAGTACATGTTACAAATGAATTATACAGCAAAATTTTATATAAGTATACTTTACATCAATTAAGAACATGTTCATTGCACATATCAAGTTATATACATATTTAATTTTTATTTATGATAGAGCTTATGATATGGGAAATGCTTCATGGCACAGCAACCATTAGAATTGTTTCTTAAATGGTTTCTTTGACCTGAAGCTTCTCTTTTATTGCTGGACGAATCTTCCTAAAGCCTAGCTCCAATCCTATTACTAGTCACCAGCCTTAACTGGTTCCCCTTTGCCTACTGAATAAAGAACAATACATTCCATATGTGGACTTCATGGTTCTTCGCAATATGGATCCATACTGTGAGTCCACTCATGTTTTGGGCCTCTTATTCCATGATTACCCTCACCTAATTTATCAGTCAGGAATGCCCTTGACTACAAGCAAACTGAACACCCAATATGCACTGGCTTAAACCTATTTTTTTTCACATAATAATGTCAGGAAGTCTACAGTGCAAGACTGATGGACCCAAACTCCTTCCTTGTTTCTACCCCACCATCCTGTAGTATGACTTTTGACCTTCTGGTTATCACTTCATGACCTCACAAAGCGTTTCCAGGCCTCTCATCAGTATTCCAGGCAAGAGAAAGGAGAAAGAGCGCAAGGCAAAAGTTGGAGAAAAGTACATGTTAACTGAGCCTGTCCCTTGTTTATGGGTAAAGCAAATGGTTCCCTAGAATCTGAACCCAGCAATCTTCTCCTTATGATTAACTGGCCAGAAGTGTGGTGGGAGGTGACTGGAGCAGGCAAGATTGTGAGTGGAGGTCGGTCAACCAATCAGCAGTGCCTGCCACACAGCCCCCCACTCTAATTAGGCAGCTCATCTTAATCCGAATACGTCTTCACATCATTTCCTCCAACTTGAATGATCTTGGCTTACCCAATTGTTGCTTACTGAAGTCCTTTCATCTTTTTAAAGTCGCTGGTGAAATGTTACTTCCTCCAAGAAGGCTTCCTTGCTCTTCCTCCAAACTTTCTCTGACAGATTTCTCCCTCTGAGATTAACCACGTTTGCATATCTGCTCTAGGACTCTGTGCTGGTTTGAAAGGATGTATGTCCCCTAGAAAAGCCATGCTTTAATCTAAATCCCATTTCATAAAAGCAGAATAATCCCTGTTCAATACTGTATGTTTGAAACTGTAATCAGATCATCTCCTTGGAGCTGTGATTTAATCATGAGTGGCTGTTAAACTGGATTAGGTGATGATATGTCTCCACCCATTTGGGTGGGTCTTGATTAGTTTCTGAAGTCCTATAAAAGAGGAAATATTTTGGAGAAAAGGAGATTCAGAGAGAGCAGAGCAGAACAACATAGCTACGAGAAGCAGAGTCCACCAGCCAGCGACCTTTGGAAATGAAGAAGGAAAATGTCTCCGGGGTTGCTGCATGAAACAGAAATCCAGGAGAAGAAGCTAGCAGATGATGCCATGTTTGCCATGTGCCCTTCCAGAAGAAAGAGGAACACTGACTGTGTTCACCATGTACCTTTCCAGCCAAGAGAGAAACTCTGACTGTGTTCACCGTGCGCCCTTCCGCTTGAGAAAGAAACCCTGAACTTCATCAGCCTTCTTGAACCAAGGTACCTTTCCCTGGATGCCTTAGATTGGACATTTCTATAGACTTGTTTTAATTGGGACATTTTCTCAGCCTTAGAGCTGTAAGCTAGCAACTTACTAAATTCCCCTTTTTAAAAGCCGTTCTGTTTCTGGTATGTTGGATTCCAGCAGCTAGTAAACTAGAACAGGGGCCTTGCATTGTACTGTGGTTTATTATATGTGTTTCGTCTCCCCATTGATATTTTAGTCCGAGAGGACAGGGAACATGTCCCATTCATCTTTGTATTTCCAAGGCAACTCAGCACAGAGTAGGTATTCAATAAGTGTTGAATGGAAGCACACATATCCTACAACATTCCATTCTGGATAGAAAAATCTGCAATACCTCACACTGTGCCTATAATGGCCTCTCTGATCCGAGTTCAAGGAGAACATCTGCGGTTCTCTGTGAATATTGGCTGCTGTCCTTTGTTTTTAGCCAAAGCAGGGACATCTGTAGTGGCAACGTGACTATCTACCAGTGCTTGGCTGTATGTCCCTCTGCCCAAATGTGCAGCTGTTTCCTAGGAGGGAAAGTAGGGGAACAGTAAAAATAAGACAAAATAACAGCAATTTCAATAGGAGACTTGTCACGGAATTAGGCACATGTTAAGAAGCCTGAAATTGTGCTGCCACCTAAGCGATAATGATATCAATAACAACTAATACCATATATCAAGCTCTGACTGTATGCAAAACACTGCACTTTATATGCATTGTTCAACGTACTCCTCTTAAGAACATATTCATTTCTTAAATCAGGAAACCAAGGCGCAGAAAGATAAGTGATTTGCCCAAGGTTACAAGTTTGTAAGTGGCGAAGCTGGGAAGACACTTAGTGCGGACCTGTAAGGGAAGGGATATAGCTTTCTTTTACAGAGGAGAAAACTGCAACTCAGAGAAGTCAAGTGACTTGCTTAAGGCAGCAGTGCAGCTGCTAGGAGGGTGACCTCTGGAGTTGGACTCCCTGGGTTTGAATCCCAGGGCCACCACTTATTACCTATGTGACCTGGGACAAGTTGTTTAAAATTTCCATGCCTCATAAGGTTCTTATGAACAGGAGATGAGTTAATACCTTCATAGAGGCTGGCCCAGCACCTGCCCTAAAGCAAACATGTAGTAGCTCTTAACCAGAGCTGTCACGAACCTATACGATCAGGTAGCAATGACACAACATACCTGGTCTACTGAGCAGAGTGGACTTGGGCATTCACATATGCTTTGGGCTTTCTGAAATAAAGCATTCTTCTCCCAATGCCTTCTCTCCCACCAACAGGACCCATAATTTCACCAACCTCACTCATAAAGGAGTCAAGCTGAGTGGATAATGTGGCCCTGACTGCACTACTGCCCCCAACCAGCATTAATTGAGCCAGAGACTTAGCAAGCTGGTGGCTTCAGAGCTGTTTTGGGGAGGCACCTTCACCTGGTACGTGTTGAGCCATGTGGGGTGATCTTTGGTATTTCCATGTTATAATGCAAATTTGTTTAGTTAAAAGCCCCTCGTTATGGCAACTAGTCTCCAAAGACAGTCCCCACTGAGCCATGCCTCTTGGTACTCATGCCCTTGTATAGACCCCACTCCCCACCCGACTCTGAATGTAGGTGGGTTTCATGCGGCCAATAGAATATAGTGGGAGGGACATTGCATGACTTCTGAGGCTGGGTCACAAGAAGTCTGGCAGCCTCTGCCTTGTGCCTTTGGGATGCTCACTTTGAAGGAAGCCAGTTAATGTGTCAGTTCTACTGCCATGAGAATACTAGGCTGTGATAATGTCCAAGGCAGGCACATTGGGAGGCCGCATGGAGAAAAAGAAATACCCAGATGCCCCAGCAATTCCAGACATCCAGCTGAAGTGCTTTCAGATTGCTGTAGTCCCATCCTTCGTCCAACTGCAATTGCATAAGCATCCCCAGCAAGTACTGTCCTGCTGAACCCAGCCAACATGTTTCAGAATCGTTTGTTATGAAGCATTAGATAACCGAAACACTCATAATTCCCCAAAGCACTGGGGAAGTTACAACATACACAAATCCAAGCAACAGTTGAAGATTATAAGCTGTTTCTTTTCATTAAATTAGATTTTGTGGTAAATATACAAAGCAGGGTCAGTGCAGGTCTGTACGCAGAACTTTTGTAATGCTTTCCACTTTTCTCAAACGAGGGAAGGAGAAACACTATTTTAACACCACCTAACATTATAGTACACATGTATTTTTTTTTTTAATACTACTTGTCTTTCACTTACTTGTGAGCTAAAGATGCTAATGATTTTCTGTGTTTGGTTCTCCTCTGTAGCTCCTATGCCTAGAACAGGGCCTGACTTACAACAAGCATTTGTTGAATTGATAACATTTGAGAAGAGCGAAGATAGAATGTATTACAGAAGAAGTCAATATGTACTTAAATGTTTGTATAATAAATATATTCAGCCTATATAAAATCTCTCACACTCATTTCAAAAATAAAAGCTGGCACGCAAAGATATCCGTGATATATTAAGTTTAAAAGGTTGATTTTTAAAAACCTGATTGCAGCTTAATTACTTTTTAAAAAATGTTTAAGTGTATATTTACAAAGAAAAAGGGGAAGCCCAAAGCATTTTACACCATATTTATCTCACAAGTGATTTGTTTTTTCTTAGTGCCTTTTATACACTTTCTAAAATTTTAAAAATGAGATTTGTATTAGTTTTGGACTCAGGAAAAATGCCATTGAATAAAGCTAAACTGCAACATTGTTATTTTTGCTTTTTTTAAAATCTGCGATTCCCCCAAATTAAAGTTCTTCCATTTTTTTCAACCATTTGAATCTACTTTATGTGTATTTGTTCCAGTTACAGCTTTTCTAACTTCCAATAATGCCCTAGCACAGCACTTCTGCCCACATGAAGAACAAAGTGAAAAGTAGAAATAATTCATTTGAGGCACCAGTTCATTCCCATGGCAGTTTAGTACCATTATGATGCATCATTTTTTTTCTTTTTCTTTTTTTAATTTTGGGGCCTTGCTCTCCAGCAACTAACTTTCTATGATAACTGGTTCTCAAGACATAATTAAAACAGAATTAAAGGCAAAGAACAGATAACTGCTTGCTCTCTGATGCTTCCCCAAGCTATGTAAAGTTTGGTATTATGGATTTTAAGCTAAAGAGAAACAAAATGGGAGATTATCTGTTGACAAGCTAAAGGCATGAGAAAGAGTATTTAGCAGGAAGTTTGCCAGAGCTCAGGGTAGGTCCTCTAATGTACCATGCTGGAGGGAACACCAAAGTGAATCTGTTTATCCTCATCAGCTCCATGACTTGGTGGTAAGGACAAAAGAAAGTTATGGTCTTGTTATTTCACCTTGGGTGAGATATTTAACCACCTGGGGTCTCAATTTCAGCATGTTAGCTATAGATGATAGTTCTCACTGCAAAAGGTTAATGGAAATGGTCCCAGGGATGAAGGGGAGAGGAGTTCTTTCCTTTCTCAGGCTGTCTAATTAGCTGAAGAAGTTTCTATGCCATTAATAAGGAACTGTGGGTATGAATTTCCATTAAGATGAACCTGAACTGTGGGGCAAATGAAAAGGAAGTGAATGGGTTAAAGACAGTTCTGCCACAAAGTGTATGACAAGACTGAACATCTCAAGTTGTGGCTAGAGTTGCAGTTTGGGTTTGTTAGCTAGGTGGCCTCAGGCAATTCATTTAATTTCTCCAAGCCTCGGTTTCCTCAAATGTTTTTTTAAAAAAATATATTGGGGTAACTATAATATGTAAACCATAGATTGTTTCAAGGATTACATGAGATAATGGAACATGAATGTGCCTAACAATGGGCAGGAATCCAAAGCGTGCTGCTTTTCCTATGAGTTTTCAACAAAGATGGAAATATGCAAATATTTACATAATTATAATTATTTACATAATTGTTCAATTAATTATAACTATCCTGCAGAAACTCATTAGCATTATTAGCATAAATGCCACTAGCCATATAGTTTGCGGTCTGTAAATTAGTTTCACATGCACTGCAGCGTTTGCACCTCAAATTAAGAATTGCAAGAAGTTTTAGGTGGTTGAGTGGCAGAACAGTTAACATGGGGCAGAGCAGGTGTTTGGACTCTGGGTCACTGTTCTACAGAGCCAATGTCCTTTCCCCGCATGCGCTGTCTCTAAACACAGTGACATTTCTGTCATCTTGGTGAGGAGTTAAAAATGTTTTGCTTTTGAGTGGGAAAGCCATCTACTACTACGAATAAAGGTTCATGTTTGGAGATATAGCCCAATAAGAAAGAGTTAGGGCATGGGACATCTTCTAGGGGATTTTTAATCTTTCCTGGGTCCTGAATCTTTTTGAAAGTTTGATATAGCTATGTCCCTTCCTCATACACTTTTATACTTACATCTAAACTTGCACACATAAATACCAGAGTTTTCATAGATGCCCTAAAATCCATCCAAGATCCTTAATCAGACAACAGAGATAGTTTAAGGCTCTCTTATTTAAATAAATTAGCATTTAATTTAAGTGCAACAAAGAAACACAGCACTCACTGTTATTTTCTCCTTAAGACCCTGAGTCTTTCAGTTCTCTAGTTTTTATCCCTCTGCCCCCCCCCTTTTTTCCCCCAGTTAAGCTTGGGGAAATATAAACTGACCCTCCAAATCCCCCGTTTTAGCTGAAGAGCTTGTCAGATGCAGGAGAGGCACAACATATTTTGGTGCAAAGAAGACCTGTTTGTCCACTACCTGAGATGGACACCCTGGTACAGGAATTGAGCAAAAACATACAGCTCAACTGTATGAATGAAAATCAGAATTCTGAGCCAAAGGCATCCAAAACCAGTTTGCTTTTCCTTTGCACTGAATAAAGGAGACCCCTTACTGTGTTTCGCTTTTGTTGAACTGGCTTGAGGGAAGGCCAGACCCCAGGATCTTTGTTTTGCAGTGATGGCAAGGTCTGCTGCCCCACTCAGGAATATCTGAAGCCCCTTGCAGCATTCTCTCACATCCCCCTGGTCCCCTCCAAGTCAGGTCCTTGCTCCTCTTCATAGTTTTAGAAATCCCACCTCTTTAGTGTGGCATAACTCCGCAGGTAGCACTGCTGGGTTTGCCAAGGAGACACAGCAGATCCCAAGAGCCCTGGTACCTGGGGAAACACAGTCTTCCTAACTGATGGAAAAAACCATCCTCTGTCACCTGGACAACCCATCACAAAACGAATCGGCAGTGGAGAGGGTGGCTAGCTAAAAAAGTGAGAGCTTAACAGATATCACCCAAATATAATTATCTACAAGAACTCCTGTACTCTGTTGTTCCAGTATCCCAGGAGTGCAGGTGGGTGGGTGGGGGATGCGTGCCAGGAGTGGTCACCAACTCCCAGAGAAGGTTGGGAGCAGGGACAAATTTGACCCACGAGTCGCCTGGCTCCTGCCAGAGGAATCTAAAGTCAGGACCTCTCATTGCTTTCGTTGTTTGTTGACTCCAGGGATGCTCCGCAGTTTCACTCTCGTGGTACACGAAGAAGGAGGTGGCAGCACTTGGCAGCCCAGGAGTCTCTCTGTGAGGGTGGCTCGCCTCGGGTGCCCGGGCGCTCGCTGTTTACTCAAGTGCGGGTCAGCTTAGCCAACTGGGGCACAAACCCTGCACAACGAGTCTGAGAGCGGGGCGAGCTCTTGCAGGTGGGAGGGTGCAGCCGCTGCACTAAAAATAACAACGGCACGAGGATGGCGAGTCCCGGCGGGCGGGGTCCGCGGCTGTAGGCTGCGCGTTGGCTGGATGCGCGGGGGAAGAAGCGGCGTGAGCGGCCGCCTCCCGGAGCTGGACTGTGCGGTGTCAGCTCACTCAGCGCTGCCATCGGGCCTAAGGAGAAGGCGCAGGAGCCTCCCGAGCCTTTTCTCCTGGGGCGGGTGGGGATGGGGGTGGGGTGGGGTGCAGGGGATCCGGACAGAACCAGCTTAGTGCTCCCACCCCATTCCTCTTCTCCGGTGTCCCTCGGGCATCTGGAAGCAAGCCGACATTTCTTAGCTCTGGGATCCGCAAGGAAGAGTCAACTCTGAATCTGACCAAGAAGGGGTAGGGGTGGGGGTGGGGGGATAAGGACCTGCAAAAATGTTCCCCTCTGTTAGTCAGGAGGGGGCTGGAGAGGCACTGGGGCTGGCGAGGCTTGGTTGTTCCCCGCCGGCGGGCGCACCTGCAGTGGCGCACCGGGAAGCGCGGGGCGGAATTCCCGGCGTCTGCACCTCCCGCAGCAATGCCGCAGGTTGAGCGCCAGGTGCCTGTCAGCGACTCAGCCAGCCCAGGACCAGCCCTCTCCAGACTTCAGTCTCTATTTTCTCTGTGCTTGCTTAGCTCATTCTGGCAAACCGTCTCCAATTTCTCTGACTCCTTGAGATTGAGTTTGCAGCAATCTCTGAGCCCTGGTCGTCAGAAGGGCCAAACCTTGCCTCTGTCCCTTTGTTTCCGGGCAGGCTCTAAACTTTGAAGAGGGAGCAAGAGAAGCGATTCTTCGAAGCCTCAATTTCCTCCCTTCAGCTCATTCCCGGAGTCCTAGAGGTGGAGCCCGTTCCTTTTTGAAGCTCTTACCTCTTGATTGGGCTTCCTCCATTGCTCTCCTAAGAAATAAGTTATCCCGGTGACCTTTTTTTTTTTTCTCATGTAACTTATTTGGTACAGTCAGGTGTCCATGTAATAATCTTCTGCTTCCAAGACTCATCTCACAGTGGCAGTGCGAGATGACTCTTGTTCAGGTCCCACTGTTGAGACCCAAGAAGAAGGAGAGAGAGGGAAGGAGAAGATGTGTGAGCTGAGAGCAAAGTCATCTCCAAGGTTTTAATCTTCATGATACATTCTAGAAGAATTTAATTCCAAACAGCATGGAGGGGCAGCCTAAGCAGGAAGAAGTCAAATACCCATCACTGTGTGCCAATCCAGCCCTCCTTGTGATAACTATTCCTTGGAAAAGGCGCTTCTACATCCGTATCTTGTCTGCCATCCATGTATTAAACATGTTAATGATATAAAAGCAGTCTTCTAAAACTCGAATATCATTGGAGCTTGGATCAGCATTCTCTATTTTTGATACTTTACTTTAAAGGATTAAAAAAGAACCATATTTCAGAGAGTAGCAAGGTAACAATTTAAGGCATAGGGAACTCAAATAGTATTGCATTTTATTTGGTTCATGAAAAAAATTAGAATTCTAGTATTGTTTAGCTTTGAAGGATGTATATCAATGGTTGAGAATAGTCTCAAATGTTTGAAAAAGGAACTTTTCAATCAGATTAAAATTTATTCTTTAAACTAGGAAAAAGGAGACAGGTGTACATTTTACCAAGACGGGAAAAAAGTCAGAGGCATTAGGGATCATAAGATTCAGAGAGAGAAAATGTTCTGAATTTGTCATCTTGTCTATTATTTCCTTGCTCTCAGTAGGTCTGACTGCCCATTTTGTTCTTTACTTACTAGTTATCTTGGTAGACATATGTTCATGGGTCAGATCTATACAGACAAATCATAATGTTAACTCAGTGAATGATGATTTGTGTAAACAACATACCTTATTCAATAAACACCTGAGATATGTGTAGCACCAGGGATTGCAAATTAATGCGAAAGCATAACCCCTTCTTTAAAAAAGTTTATCGCTGATAAACTTCTTGGTAAAACTCGATGCTCAAAGTGGTTCTTCGTCTTCTACTTTGCTTTTTAATCATCGCCTTTGCAAGGAATAATAACAGCTAATATTTACTAAGCACTTGTATGCCTGTAATTTATCTACATGAACTCATTTAATACTTATAAAAGCACCATTCTCCAATTATAAATGAGGAAACTGAGACACTAGAGGGTAAGCTATCTGACCACAATCTCAAGTAGTAGGATAGATTTCCTCTCCTGGGACCTGAGAAAGACCTATGAGGAACCTGTTCAATCCTCACATTTTACCACGAGGACACTAAATCCTAGCAGAGGTAAGCAACTTTTTCTCAAAGAAGGTCACAGTTAAGTCTCACTCTGAGGTGGGCTGTGTGTTCAGATCAGAAGGAAATGAGCTTCATTTTGCTCTGTTTTTCAAGAACTTGGGAAGATATTCTGAAATTCCCAGTAAAGGCGTCTGCTAGGATGGAACGGCAGTTGGTGCCTTAGCATCAGGAGAGACTCCAGGACAAGGATTCTTCTGTCAGAAGCTGTGGCCAGAGTGATCTTGCAGGCTCAAGGCATCTGACCTGGGCTGAATTTTGAGTTTACTAGTTTACAACTCTATCATGCTAAGCAACTTCTCTGACTTTCAGATTTTCATTTATAGAACAAGGATTTTATGGGGGTATTGTGGAGGCTAGAGAGCAAATATGTAACAAATGGTAAATATTAATAAGAGAAAAAGAGATCTCTTTCTAATTCATCAAAATTTATCTTGCTTCTCAAAAGTTAGCAATGGTGCTGGGAATTCCTTTGGCGTACATCTTCATAGCTTCAATAAATACCTGATCAAGAAAGAAAGCTTGAAGACCTCATCTGGTTCTTAATGTGACATAGAAGCAAAGGCTACTGCTGCTACCAAGATTAGAAATCTTTTCACTTGCATAGACCTATTTGGTGTGCTTTGGGTATAGTACTGCTGTAATTACCACATTTAGCAGTTCATAAAGCATAAGCCAAACATATTCCTTGACTGTTTACTAATTCTTGATACCATCTTTTTAATAGCATCTACCAGCCCCATAAATATATGTGAAAGAACTGTTCAAACAGTGCTCAGAATCACTAGAGGACCTGGTTAAATATGCAGATTTCTGGGCCCAGATTGGGGGCAGGGCCAGGAATCTGTGTTTTATCAGCATCCCCTCTCTTAGTTCTCCAGCTTAGGATCCTACAGAACATATCTTAAGAAAGACTGTCTTAAAGGCTTATTGGCCAACTCGTCTTTCTTCATATTTTCCAGGAAAAATCCAACAAACACCCTTCATTCAGCACTAACAGCAGAGCAGCAACAGTTGTTTCTGAATCATCATTGGATATCTCCACTTGCCCGTGCTTTAAGAATAGAGTTTCACTTGGTTCATCTATATTATGTTCTATGAGAAGAACAAGATTCACAGGAGACTTGAGATGGGAAAAAGAAATGGACCAATTATCCTTGCCAACTTTGATACCTAGGCTCTGACTGACTTAGCTCTCTAACCAACAAGTAATTTGTTCTTGGCATGGGAAAGAGGAAGAAAAGGGGAGAAGACGAGTGGGTAAAGACAGTCAATACCAGATGGTTTGCACCCATCTTAAAGCATGGGGAAAGAAAAGATATCCAAAGAGAAGTGACGCTGAGCTGTTCCTACCACACATTTTACAATTCATAACAGGGTCTAAAGAAAGTATTTCAGGTGGCGCAATTGTACACTCCTGATTGTGAGTTTAACAGAATCATGGGCTGGTCAACGGCCACTTCATTGTCTGGGCTTCAGCAAAATGGGAAAACAATTATCATCCGAAAATACTTGGGATTAAACAACATTAAAACGCTATGGAGTTTAAAAATAAAATAGATAAAGCCCTGCTTTTAAGCAGTATATCACTCTTGTTTCTGAGTTTAAGGATTAAGGAACACTCTTAACTAATGGATTAAAACCATAGTGATTGATTTAGGGGGCTCAGGAAACATTTAATCTGTCCCAACTCTGTGTGCTAAAGGACCACACCGCCTAATGCCCCAGGAAGGACATTAGGTAGCTATTCAATAGAGTTTTAATTTTGTGTTGTTTTTAATTAATTAATTATAATTCGGATTTGTTGGAAGCAGGAGGTATATTGCGAGTCATCTTTTCTAAGTGGCATTACTGCCCTGCCCTGTCTCAGGGGTGATTTAAGATGAAAGAAGTTGTTGTTTCATAAAATTTCAATGAAATAATCTGACCATTTTTAGACTGAAAGAGAGAATGGAGATTATTTGGCCTAATCCTTTTATTCTCAGTTGAGAGACCTGAGATGTGTAGGAAATGAACTGACTTGTCCAAAGTCATACAGCTTGCTCGTGTGTTGTTTGATGCACTATTGAGCTAAAAGGCCTCGTCAGCGGTGTGATCCGGACACTTCCCACCCTTTGTCCTTTTCCACACATAGGAAGGAGTTCTTGTGTTCTAAATATTGAAGGTGTGTATAATGTAAAATTTTTACAGGTCAGCTACCCTGGGCCAGTATCTGTTTAAGTCAAGACCTAAAAGCTTTGCTGGGACAGGGAAGTGCAGTGTTTGTCTCCCAGAGAGAAAGTAGGACAGGGAATGCTGTCCTCCAGCACTCGTCTGGCTACCTGGAGCTCAGTGCTGGGATCTTTCACCTCACCCTGAAGCATCAACTGGAGGCTCCAGAGCAGAGGCTGAGATTTCCTTCAGGGCTTTGGGCAAGTCCCTTCCCCTTCCTTGTTTGTAAAATAGAGATGATGCTGATACCTCCCTGGTCGCACCATCACAGGCACTGTGTGAAATGAGATCCTGTCTGGGAAAGTTTTAAAGCTACCACATTCCACCTTCCCGCTAATACGATTACTAGTGCTTTCTAGAATATGAAAGGACCAACTCTTCACCACTTCTCCTTCCTTTAAAAACAGACCAAAGGGCATCTTTTCTTGTTTCCCGGTGGCCTACAAAGTTATTGCTCCAGTGACTGTCACTTCCTTGGAAGATGATAGAGCAAAGGATTCCTGGGTGTACACCAGGAAACAAACAAATCCACCATCCTCAAGAACCACAAAAATAATTCTGCTGTGGCAGTTAAAAGGGCTTCTGAGGTATATTCAGACTTTCTAACTGTAAGTAGCTCCAGCCTAAGTCCAGGCCACCTCTACTCCCAGGAAGTTTGGGCCTGTGGGGGAGGTGGGGGCAAGCCTGTTCACTGGAGCTCTTTTTGGGGATCATCACCAACGCTTTACAAAAGAAGCACTTGAAAAGATGTTCTGGGAGGAAAGCCACCTTGTAACAGCCGAAGAGGTACCACCTTCAGCTCTGTGCGCAGCCTGTTTCTCAACGTTTGGAAATCCTTTAACAACTTATGGAAGGCCACCCTTAAAACCAATCCAAGGGCTCCTTCCTCCATAACCTGATTTTAGAGGTGTTTCATTATCTCTAATTACTCGGGGTAAATGGTGATTACTCACTGTTTTAATAATCAGTTTGGGCAGCAGTTACTCTAAACTCAGGGAAGCCCAGACTCCCATGGGTATTTTTGGAAGGCACGGCGACTAGTCGGTGCATGCTTTCTAGTACCTCTGCACGTGGTCCCCAGGTGAGCCCCGGCCGCTTCTGCAAGCTGGAGGCAGCGGCGTCCCAGCCCCGGCGGCAGCTGAGGACTCGGGCGCTGCCGGGGCTTCCGGGACCCGGGCCTGGGAGGCGAGGCCCGGCGGCGGGAGGGGAGGATGTGGGCGGGGCTCCCATCCCCAGCAAGGAGGCGAGCAAGGGAGGAGGGACACAGGGAGGAGCTGACGGCCAAGAGGAGGAGGAAAGGAAGAAAGAACGAGAGGGCGAGAGAGAGAGCGAGAGAGAAAGAGAGGGAAAGACGAAGAAGAGAAGATGCAAGAGGGCCGAGGAGGAGGGCGGGCGGGAAGGCGCGTGGAGCCTAGCCCGGAAGCTAGGTGAGTCTGGCACCCGAGCCGGGGGACAGAGTCTGAGACCCCGCTGCTGCTCGGGGCTGAGTATCTCGCCTCGCTCCCTGATGGGATTCCGGTCCGAGCTGTCTCGAGCCTGCAGCGCCCCAGTCCCCGGCCCTCGTCGAGGCTCACTGCAACTGTTCCGAGGTCCCCAGAAGCTGCTGCTGGCGAGCCCGCTCTTGCAGGGAATCTATGGTGAGCAAGGCTGCCTGGCGAGGGGTGCTGGGCACAGGGGACAGAAGCGCATCCTTGCGGGCAGAAGCGGGATGCGGCCGGGGCAAAAGGTGGTCCAAGCTTTTTCCAACGGTGATGCTGGAAGTGAGGATGCTAGCGCTGAAAGACTTCCCTTACCTGCTATTGTCTCCGCCCAGGCCACCCTCTCCGTCGGGTGCCGGGGGCGTTTTCTACCTTCGAGAGATGTGGGCGAGGAGGGGAGGGGAGAAGCCCTTGCTAGGGGATCACTGGGAAAAAGATTGTAAGGTCGTGAGCTGAAAGCGCTGTCTGTGGACCGGGAGGTTGCGTTGCCCCGACGGGAAAGACCAGGCCAGGAAAGAGGGCGCCGGCCTTGAAGTCCGGAGAGGGTGAGGGGGCTGTGGGGCAGCAGGGTGGGGGAGAGAACCCCTAGCCAGCGGCGGTTCCGTCGTGGGAAGCGCAGTCCTACTGCCTTCTGGTGGGTGCGTGCCCTTGGCGGGGCTGCGTTGAGGGGAGTGTCACCCGATCAGGTGCCCCGCCGGCCGGACGTCCCCGAGAGAGCACGCGAATTACTCGGGCAGGTCGCGCCTCCTCCTTGAGCTCTTTTCGTGGACTTGCGGCTTCCAAGGAACCTCCCCTCTATCGTTTCGCGGTATGGAATCTGTAGGGAGGATGGCCGCAATGCCAGGAGCTCCAGGATGCTCCTCCTCGCAGTTGGCGTCCTAAGATTCACAGCTGGCAAGACGCGGCTCTTTCCCGGTTCTCTGTACCCGAAGCCGACGGGGAAGTGTCCCGAAACTTCCCTCCCCACGAGCGTCTGGCCCCACATCCTCAGATGCCTCCTGGGCTCCGCTTAAGTTCGCGGCTTGCAAGGACCACGGTTTGTGGGGTGGACGCTTTGTGAATCGTTAAAACGTCCAAAGACCTGGTCGGTAAACTGAGGCTACCTCTGAACAAGTTTCGGCGTTGGGAAGACTCGAGGAAAAGACGGCAAGAGTCCCGTCCCTGACCCCCGAAAAAAGGTTTTGGAGATGAAATTGGTCTTTCCGGCTTTTATCTTTTTGAATTAAAAATAATTCCGAGAAAAACGTATTAGAGACGAATCCTGCAGATTGCAAAAGTGAAGCCTCACCCACCCACATCACTCCCCCAGCCTACTCCTCTTAGCGCAGCTCAAGCCCCTTTGGCTGCCCGGGAAGATACCCAGAGGCCGAGGATGGCGCGGGGACCCGGGGCGTCCGTCCCCTGCATTGTGCGTTCTGCCCGCGGGAACCGGCCCGGCTCCGACTACTTCCCCCATTTCTGGGATTCCCCTCCTTTTTTAGGGTCCCAGGCGCCTTAAGAACACTTAGCCCTTTCTCAGCCTGCCCCAGCAGTGGCGTGAGAGCCAAAAAAGCCCAAGGCGGCTCAAAAAAAAAGAGCGAAGCTTGGCGCGGGGCGCGGGCGGTCGCGCAGGGGCGCCCGCGGCCTCCGCATCCCTGCCGGCCGCGGCCGGTGACGTTGGGCAGCCGCGGCCCTGGAGGAGGGCAGAGCTGCTCGATCCTTTTCTCCTCTTCCTCCAAGGCTTTCTGGGAGCGTCTCCCCAAAGTAAAACCAAGTCTTGGGGGGGAGGGGGAGGCGGGCAGCCCAAGCCCTCGAGGCCCGAAGCCGCCAAAGGCAGGAACTGGGAACAGCCTCGGGTGGGGTGCGCTGGGGGAGGGAAGGGAGAGTCGAGTCCCCAGCGTTTGGGCGGGAGTAGTGGGGCTCGGGGCCCTGCAGGCGGTCCCACAGGGGGGGGGGGGGGGCATGCGGTGTGTGTGGGGTGGGAACGCAGAGTCACACCAGGTAAGGTTTTCCAACAGGCCCTTGCGCTGGGCGACCCACGCAAACAGCATCTTCGCTTTGTGTCAGGCCATCTCAGTAATTCCTTGAGCTGTGGGTTAGTTAAATTCTTGAGGGAATATCTGCTGCGACTCTGCAGCTGGTGCAAAGGAGGAAGGGGGTGGGGGAAGGAAGTGGCGAGGTGGGGGCGGGAGTGGTGGTTGAAAAAATAAGCCAAGAAAGAGAGATGCAGACACAGAGGTCGAGTGCAGGCCGAAAGCTGTTCACAGTTTTCTTGACTCCAGGGAGCGTGGTGGGATTTCCTTTTTGTGTCTGGTCGGGAGTTGCAAAAAACCTCCGCGACATTAAGACCTGAAAATAAAATAAATAAATAAATAAATGTGATGCGCCCTTTTTTTCGCGGCGACGCCTTTTTTGAATCCACCCTGAGCCGGGAGCTCCAGCCTTCCACCCCTCCGCCTTGAACCCTTCGCCGACTGGTTTCTTTCGGGATTTGCTTTGCTGGGGGCGGAGGGAAGGGGAGATGGGAACTGGGCGGCCCAAGCAGTGAGCGGTTTTCTCCAGACTGGAACCAGAGCAAATAGCTTGGCGGCCCCTCCCTCTCCGCTTTCCCACCCGGATCCCCTCCCGCCCTCGGTGCGTGACTGGGTCAGCGGCTTTTGGCCGCGAGCAAAAAGGGTTGCTCTTCTGAGTCCTCGCAGGCGTGCGCCAGGGAGTGAGTGGCTGTCGCGTTTCCACTGGGGAGCAATAATTGGCCTCGCGGAGACCCTGGGGAAGGAAGTGGCGGGGCATGAGTGTGTGTGTGTGTGTGTGCGTGGGGGGGCTCCTCAAGCACTTTCCTTTTTAAGTGTCTCTTGGTGGTGAGAATTTGGGCGGCCCCGCTTGCACCGGGTTGGCACGCTCTGGCTTCAGACCGCTGCTGCCCGGCTCGGCCCGACCCACGGCTCGTGGCAGGTACAGGCAGGCGCCGCGTCCTCGGCGTGCTGCGCCAGGGGCTCCCTCGGAGCGCGCGGGCGGTTGCAGATGGGCTCGGGGCTCGGCGCCGTGGAGCTCCTCCCGGAGAGCCGAGGCTCCCGCGGCCAGCGCGGACGCGGGCCTCGCCGGGAGGGGGCGGGGGGGGCCGAGCGAGCGAGCGGAGGAGGGCGCGCGGGCCCTTTCGCCGCCCGCCGCGGGGAGGGCGGGCTCCTCCGTGCGTGGGGCGGGGCCTCCTCGTTCACGTGACTCGGAGGGGCTGGAAGAAAAACAGAGCCTGTCTGCGCCGGAGTCTCATTATATTCAAATATTCATTTTAGGAGCCATTCCGTAGTGCCATCCCGAGCCACGCGCTGCCGCAGCTCCTCTGAGCCTTTCCAGCAAGTTTGTTCAAGATCGGCTGTCAAGAATCATGGACTGTTATTATATGCCTTGTTTTCTGTCAGTGAGTAGACACCTCTTCCTTTTCCCCTTCCCCCGGGAATTCACTCTGTCCTCCCTACCCTTGCTCGTCTTCTGTCCGTCCCGTCCGACTTCCCTTCCAGCGTTCACACTCCGCTCCCTGGCTGCACCGTCGCTCCCTTCTTGGCCGGGCAGCCGGGCGTGCTCCCAGCTCACCGGTTCCTTTAAAGCGCCGCTTGCTCCCTCTCACCCTTTCCGATCGGGTGCGTTGGGAGGAATGGGGAACGCGAGCGTGCTAAAGGAGATCGTTTGGCAGCCCGGGCTTCTAACCCCGTGGGCTTGCCCGCCTCCCACTTGTCTAGGGAGCGCCCAGACCCCCGTGGCGCTTCCCCAGTCGTTTGTCAAGACGCACACAGGTCGCTTTGGGCATCCCTCCTTCCTACCCGGGGTTGAGGGCGCGGGCGCGATGAGACGCTTTTTGCTGGGCATGTCTGACTCCTCGGCCGCGAGGAAATAAAACCGTCCAGCCACCCGGCGAGCCCGTAGGCCACCTTCTCGGTGTCTGCACCACCCGTGGCCTCGCTCTGCCCCAGCTCTTCTCTGCTCTCCCTCGCTCCGGCCCCGAACCAGTTGGACTTCGGGGAAGTTGGACTTGGAGGGCGGAGGAAGAGGTGGCGGGGGTGGGGGTGGGGATGGGGGATGGGTGGGGAGAGGTGGAGAAGAGGGGGAGAAGCTGAAAGTCTGAAGCCGTGAGCGATGGCATTTAGAGTCTCCCTCCCCCCACCCATTTTACCCCTTCAACCTTAACTGTTTATCCTTGAAGAAGCCAAGCTGAGATCATGGCTCAGATAGCAGTTGAGACAAAAAAAAAAAAAAAAAAGATTAACAGGATGGAGGCTATCTGATTTGGGGTTATTTGACTGTAAACAAGTTAGATCAAGTAATTACAGGGCAATTCCTACTCTCAGGCTGTGCATGGCTGCAGCTGGTGCTGGGAGGATGGGGGGGCGGCGTGCGCGAGGGAGAAGACACAAACTTGATCTTTCTGACCTGTTTTATGTCTTGACCCTCCATTTCTAGTTCCATATGCATATGCAGACATCTCGATTTCTTTCTGTTTATTGGTGTTTATTTATTCTTTACCCTTCATCCCCCTCCCCCCTCCCCAGAGACACCATGATTCCTGGTAACCGAATGCTGATGGTCGTTTTATTATGCCAAGTCCTGCTAGGAGGCGCGAGCCATGCTAGTTTGATACCTGAGACCGGGAAGAAAAAAGTCGCCGAGATTCAGGGCCACGCGGGAGGACGCCGCTCAGGGCAAAGCCATGAGCTCCTGCGGGACTTCGAGGCGACGCTTCTGCAGATGTTCGGTCTGCGCCGCCGCCCGCAGCCTGGCAAGAGCGCGGTCATCCCGGATTACATGCGGGCTCTCTACCGACTGCAGTCTGGGGAGGAGGAGGAAGAGGAGGTCCGCAGCATTGGCCTGGAGTACCCCGAGCGCCCCGCCAGTCGGGCCAACACCGTAAGGAGTTTCCATCACGAAGGTCAGTCCGTCCCTGCCCCGGGTCTGAGGCAGGGAGGGTCCTGGGACTGGCTAGAGGGACAGTGGAAGTGCTGGGGGAGGAGAGGTGTTGGTACATCAAAGCCTGCAGTCCCCAAGGCTGCAGAACAGAGCCGCTCACCTCCAAGAATTTCCAGAACTGTGGTTGAGAGTCTTGGAGACAGAGGGGGAGGGGTTTCTGGGGACCGGGAATGACACGGCTCAGACTTAACCCCCAGCCGTGTGTTTTTGCTATATCAAAGCCTTTTCTGCCAGGTTTTCTGCCCGGTTTTTTCAAAGCACCTACTGAATTTAATATTACAGCTGTGTGTTTGTCAGGTTTATTCAATAGGGGCCTTGTAATCCGATCTGAATGTTTCCTAGCGGATGTTTCTTTTCCAAAGTAAATCTGAGTTATTAATCCACCAGCATCATTACTGTGTTGGAATTTATTTTCCCCTCTGTAACATGATCAACAAGGCATGCTCTGTGTTTCCAAGATCACTGGGGAAATGTTTAGTAACATGCTCGAAAGTGGAAGAAGAGGGAGAGGGTGTTGTGTGCATGTTTTCTCCTGCCTTTGCTCTGTTGCAGGAGCCCCTCTTTTTCTTTACAACTACTTGTAAAGAAAACTGTGTACACAAAGCCAAGAGGTTTTTTAAAGGGGGAGTCTGATGGTGGTGGAGTAAAGAATTGACACATGGAAATTATTAGACATGTAAAGGAGGTTGAGAGACACTTTCTGTCTTTGGTGCATGCTAAATGCTTGCTGAGTTTTGCTGGTTTGCTAGCTTCTGCATTTATCTGCTCCTTCAAATTAAAAGCTATGCTTATTTCCCCCTAAATAGGCTTCCACTATACAAAGTAGTACATACTCACCACTCATCATCCAGCTCTTAGCAATTTTCTTGACCTTTCCGTCTTTTAAAAGAAGTTCATGTGCATTTTTTTTTTCCCTCCCCAACTGTGCCTAGAACATCTGGAGAACATCCCAGGGACCAGCGAAAACTCTGCTTTTCGTTTTCTCTTTAACCTCAGCAGCATCCCAGAGAACGAGGTGATCTCCTCTGCAGAGCTTCGGCTCTTCCGGGAGCAGGTGGACCAGGGCCCTGACTGGGAGCGGGGCTTCCACCGTATAAACATTTATGAGGTAATGAAGCCCCCGGCAGAAGTGATGCCTGGGCACCTCATCACACGACTACTGGACACGAGACTGGTCCACCACAATGTGACACGGTGGGAAACTTTCGATGTGAGTCCTGCCATCCTTCGCTGGACCAGGGAGAAGCAACCGAACTATGGGCTGGCCATTGAGGTGACTCACCTCCATCAGACACGGACCCACCAGGGCCAGCATGTCAGGATTAGCCGCTCGTTACCTCAAGGGAGTGGGGACTGGGCCCAGCTCCGGCCCCTGCTGGTTACCTTTGGCCATGATGGCCGGGGCCATTCCTTGACCCGTCGCCGGAGGGCCAAGCGTAGCTCCAAGCATCACCCACAGAGGGCACGGAAGAAGAATAAAAACTGCCGGCGCCACTCGCTCTACGTGGACTTCAGTGACGTGGGCTGGAATGACTGGATCGTGGCCCCACCGGGCTACCAGGCCTTCTACTGCCACGGGGACTGCCCCTTTCCACTGGCTGACCACCTCAACTCGACTAACCACGCCATTGTGCAGACCCTGGTCAACTCTGTCAATTCCAGCATCCCCAAAGCCTGTTGTGTGCCCACTGAACTGAGTGCCATCTCCATGCTGTACCTGGATGAGTACGACAAGGTGGTACTGAAAAATTATCAGGAGATGGTAGTCGAGGGATGTGGGTGTCGCTGAGATTAGGCCGTCCTTTGGGACAGACACACACACACACACACACACACACAGACACACACACGCTCCCATCCACTCACTCATACACTACACAGACTGCTTCCTTATAGCTGGACTTTTATCTTAAAAAAAAAAAAAAAAAAAAAAAAGGAAAAAAACCTAAACATTCACCTTGACCTTATTTATGACTTTACGTGCAAATGTTTTTGACCATATTGATCATATATTTTGACAAAATATATTTATAACTACATATTAAAAGAAAAAAAATAAAATGAGTCATTATTTTAAAGGTAAACCTTGTTCTTTTTCTTCTTTAATCCTTTCTCTTTTCCTTCTGCTCCATGTCTTTGGAAGGAGATCTCATTCTGTTGGGTGGGCTTGGGGGCAGGATGGAAGTCAGAGAGTGGTTACTGGTGGTGGCAAAGTTGGAGGGACAGGAAGTAAACGGATGGCGGAGAGAGATGGTAATTGCCAGGGATGAATTGTTCTCTATTTCTGTTTAATGTTAACAAGGACGCAGCATCCTCTACCATCTGGATGACACATGCCTTGGAGAAACAGTGGGATAAAAGGAGCAAGTCCGATTGAAGATGGTTTTGGGCTTCTTGTGCCTCATTCTGGTTTTGCTCACCGGTTAGAAGTACTCAGTAGCTGAGTGTGATGGAGTCGAGTCTCAACTCTGACACAATTCCCCCCTCTACTTTTTTGATAACCCAGGATGTCTCCAGTTACTGAGGCACCAATGCTGTACGTTCAAACCAAAGCTGATATATGTACTCACATATTAATACATGTGTGTGGGTTTTTCTTTTTTTTTTTTGGATGCTGTATGGTGGGGAAACATTTCGTTCTTTTTTCATGTGAGTATCCCATTATTGTAGCAGCACTTGTGGAGTTTTTGCTTCTTTGGTTTTTTGTTTGTTTTTTGGGGGGAGTGCATGGGCGGGGGAATCAAACCCAGGTCTCATTCATGGCAGGCGAGAATTCTACCACTGAACTCCCCTCGCCACCCCCCTGTGTGTTGTTTTAAAACAGGAGTGGCTTTTTCTCTTTTTTGGATAAGTGGGCTTTACCCAAGAAAACATATGATGTATCCTACCTTCAAAGCATTTGATGGTCACTGTTTTCATATTTTGTGTGGTAGAATTCTTTGGACTTTCTTGACTTTTTTCCTTGTCCGCTATTCCATACACGAAGTCATCAGGTTCAAAATTCCACAAATTGGGCTGTGTGGGAATGGGATTGGACACCGAAGGGACAGAATTTCTATGTAGGCACTGAATAAAAGGGTTCCACTCTATGGAACCTTTTGAATTAAATAAATAGCAACCCACTTTGCCACCTGGTGTTGCACCCCTCCCCCCTCAGCCCTTTCCTTAGAGCTGGGGCATACCTGGTGGACCTTATGTTCTGAGGCAGGATTCCTTCAAGGAGAAAGCTCAACTTTTGGCCAAAGAGAAAGTCAACCGTAATGTCCTTGGACATTCTCCCTCAGCTATGTGCTGCCCTCAAAGCAGAGAAGTGACTTTCTGGAATGAGATGGAGGTGGGAGTTAAAAGAGGACCAGAGGAGAGGCTTTTTCTTTTTCTGACCTGTCACCCGCAATCAAATTAAGTTCTGGAATCTTAGCCTGCTCAGGCTCATTTCTTTCTTTTTTTTTTTCTCCAACCCCCCCAACTTCGGCCTGGATGGGTTTGGGCAGACGCAGTGTCTTTTGTACAGTCTGTGTGGGGAGGGCTGATAGGAGTGCATTTTTCCCTCATAAAGGTGTAGACCTGAGTGGTAATGTCCCGGGTGGTGGTGGGTGGATGTGTGCGCCCACGGCAAGAATGCATGGTGCACCTTCCTGGCAAGTGTGTTTCTCTCTGCAATGTGGGTACACCCTCTGCATTTGTGCATCCACTCTCTTGTATGTGCTTTTGGGGGTGGGGTGGGGAAGCGGTGGGTGAGGCAGGATTCATTTTTTGTTTTTAATTACTGAAATCCTTCAATCCTCCAAAAGGAGCTGCTTAGTGGAAACCAATAAAAATAGAAGTGGGGAGGTTGCCAAAGCCCCAGCTCCCCGGAGAGCACAGGTGGAGAGAGGAGGTCAGAGCCGCAGGCGAAGGCAGCAAGACTCCACAGTTCTTCCAAAACTCCCCGCAAAGAGGGTTTCTTGCCCCCCTCCCCAGCCCCCCAGGCCGCTGCCCCTTTGATTAATGCTATAGAGCTCGAATAAATCATTTAGGAGTAACCTATCACCGGTTCCCCTCAGGCGGCCTCATTTTGTTTTGCCTGATCTCCAGTAACTTTCTAAAATGCCCTTGTCGTGGGAAAGGAACCCACAGATCTCTAGCATTTGGACAAGTTATCTGAGGGCCCAGTCCTGGCTGCCAGGCTCAGGTCACTTTCTAGCAACCACTCCCCACCCCACCCCCAGCCCGCCCCCACCTAACCTCCCCCTCCTACTGGCTTATTTTCAGGAATGGATAATGTTGTTTATTTGTTCAGCCAAATATTTGGTCTGGGGAATTCACCGTGAAATTCTGTGAATTGCATATACCTAGTTAACAAAATAGTCCTAATGCCACAAATGTTAGCATGAAAAACAATGAGCTATGGCCAGCTTTAACTCCTTAAACTCTGTTCGATGGCATAGTCCTGAGGCTCAGGCAGATAAGAAACTGAATGTATTGAGATTATTTTATTTAGGTTTCTGTGGTTTTCAATTTTGCCTAATGCTCGGCTTTGTAGAAAATGTAGGTTGATTCTCATTCAGCGTTGCTTTTGGGTCAAGCCTGCCATTTTTTTTTTCCTTCATATTTTTTGTTTCCAAAGTAATGTTCCCATTACTTAAGGAAAGATGGGGAGGGAGCATCGCCTTTGAGAAGTTCAGCAAAGTTGTAACCACATCAGAGGAGCTGCATGGTCGATCCCTGCCCAACCCTTAAACCGGAACCGGCTTCTTGGGAGCTGAAGTAAAAGGGGAGGAGGTGGGGGGGGGGGTGCTGTTGAAAATGCATCAAACATTCTCTTGCTTTCGTTGCATAATTCGCTCAGAACTTGCCAGGTGACCTGCTGACTTTGTTTTCTGTCTTGACCATACCTTCGTTCTACTCCCCCAGCCCCCAGCCTTGCCGCCGGGCAGCCCCACGCTGGCAGACCCCAATAATCACCCGGCCTTGGACAGACGTCAGGATGTTGTCAGGGAGGCCCCGCCCACCCGGAGTCCTCACCCCACTCCCCCAGCCCCTAACCCCTCCTGCCCCCCGGAGCTCCCACCCGGCGGCCGCGGGGACCCGAGGGCGCGCCCTCTCCGCCGGTGACTCGGGGGCTCGGTGCATCCGGCGGCCGCGCGCGAGAGCTGTACCGCGCAGCTTCCCCTCCTCGCCCTCCCGGCTCGGATCCCCCCACCCCAGCTCACCCTCCCTGGGAGACTCGGGCTCAAGGGAAGCTCTGCGGAGACAGACGGATATGATTAGCACGCGTTGGTCCCTAGGGCTGTGGCGCGGCACATACATTTAACGTGAAATGGGGTCAGGACCGTGGAGTCTGGGGGCGGGGGAGGGCCCTCCAACCGGGGGCGGGGAAGGGGAGCAGGCGAAGCCACCGGGGCGCGTGAGCCGAGTGGGGCTATTTCTTCCAGAACTGACCTGCCAAGCCCAGGCTACGTAACGACAGAACTTCAGCTGACCACCTCCGGACCTGAATGCCTTCCTTCCCTCCAGAGCTCCCCGCTCAGAATGCTGCTGATAGTTCACCGCGAACCTGGGAAAATAAAGCTTATTTGATCCAGGGCTCCAAACCGTCTGTCCTCAAGGATGCTCAACACGGCGCAAATTGTATAAAATAGTCATGTTTTCTCTTTTTGGAATGCAAAGAATAACGCAAGCAGCTTGGGTGACCTTACCTTACCTGGAAGCTTGAAGGTTATTTGTATTCCCTAGAGGAATTTAGGAAAGCACAGGGGCTGCCAAATTCAAATTTAAATTGAGGAAGAGTTATTCAGGCTTACCACGTGATATAAACGAGCACAATTCTGAAAGCTATAATTGGAAATAAATCCAGAAAGGTTAGAAATGTGGCCTGTTTGGATTGTAAGGGTCCCCATTTTCCTAGGCATTCAGCCTGATTAGCAGAATGAACAGTCAAGAACTGCTCACCTGTGGAGAAAATCGGCGGTTTTAGGAGAAAAGTTTGCATTACTCTAACATTAAAAAAAAAAGGACAAACAGAAAATTTGAAAAGAAATCAAAAGTTCAAGATGTGCAACAACGTTTAGTCACTCTTAGAAAATTAAATAAGTTTTTTCACTGAGATAGCCACTTGAAATTAGCATTCACATGTCACTTAAGATATTAACTGAACCAAGTTCCGAATCTCTCTGCTTCTTCTCTCCAAAATACATATTTTTAAACCCTGAATGAAAATATAAGTGCTATCCGTTACACTACTACTATTTTAGGAATTGAAAATTACATTACTGGTATCATAACCTCTAAACTATTCAGAAACTGTAATATTATAGGATTCAGAAATGTTTACTTCAAAAATTGTGAAATTCGAGAGAAGAAAGACAAGATGGAACAATAATTTGCGGAGTCGGGTTACTAATGAGAACTTCTTAAGTCTAGGGTTTGGTCAGTTTTGTTACATTTTTTGAAGACACGATCTCATTGATTGATATTTTACAACCTGATTTCTAGCAAAAATATTTAAAAACAGAAACAAAGGCCCTCTACCTCTATCTAAATCCCTGAACCCCACAGCCAACTTGTAAGTAGAGTCTAATTTCACATGGTTTCTCGATTATTGCTTTAGTACTTTTCTTTTCGGATTTATTAACTGAAGTCCTGACCAGCAAGACACTTTCCTAACGGGTCTAAAGCAGACTGATTGGATGCTATTGTGTATCTCTTTGCCCCTAAAATACCAGCACAGACTCTTTCCTGCATATAGTTGCCCATGATTCAGTTGAGAAAATGTACAACTGTATTCCACCTGAGGTTCATGCGTATTTATTCTTTCAATCCTTGTCTTTCGGTTTTCTAAGCAGTTTGCTTTTGAGAAAGGACCGAGGGGAAGAGCCCACCAAATATACACGTTATCGGAGAGATTTTTCCACTGTACTTCAACTTACCTGAGTCTTTTATTGGCTACCCTGCAGCAGTAATGAAGTACTTTTCTCCGGGTTAACAAAAGATATGGTTAAGATTATAGCAATGTCCCTTGAATTCATTTTCAATTCAGAAATAGAAAAATGTGTGTCTTTTGAGAATGGTAACCCAAAGCATTAACTCGACCTCCAGAAAGCTCAAACCCACCCCAGCACTTATTGTGCAATTGCAATATCTCATTCCAGTTGCTTAGATGCAAGACTCTCTTTCCTTCTTCTATCATTTGTAACTTTTGCTAAAATAATAGTAAAGAAAAATTGTTATGGGAAAGCAAATTCGCTTATGGTCTCATCATCCTGAAACAACAGTTTGTTTTTTTATATTCCCTTCCAGTTTTTGTCCATATATTCATATATTTTCGAATAGATTGTATTTTGTGTTTTGCTTTTCTTAAATGTGCAAATAAATATTATAACTGTAACAGTTTGAATATTTCATGTGCATGAGTTAATGTAGATTAACTCTGTCCATTTGTGGAAATGGGTGGCATATAAGACTTAAACTCCTTTTCTCAGGTACTTTTAAGCAGCATGGTTATAGTTATCAGGGCTATGGGCATCATTTCCCAATTTTATTAAGTTTTATTTTTTAATTTCCTAAGGCTTGGCTTAAGTACTGTGGCCCTGGTTTTAAACAGAAAGCTGTTTTGCATACCTTAAGTATCCTGAAAAATGGATTACCTGACATGCTAGGCTTGACATTTTATACTGGAGGCCTGGTATCTACATGATTTAGTCATCCTGGGAATATGTTCCTTGCCTGGAGAAAATCAATCATAACTTGCAGAGGGAGAGGCTCTCTGCCTCATATACTCACAGGTCAGTCAGTGGTTGAGAAATCTGCACCTGGACTCCATGTATGCCCCCCCAGTTTTCTAACCTGTTTTTTTGCATTGAGTTCCTTGGGAATTGGGATGGTTGAAAGGGAGATAGAATTATCTAAATATAGTAATTACCAAATTGAAACCTATTCAGTTAGGTTACAAGGCTCAGAAGTGACCTTGACACTTTCAACCTTCAGATTCCAGTTGTTAGGGTCAAACACAAATGTTGAATTGCTGAGTGATTTCCACATACTTCTTTTGTGTACCTTCACCGGGGCAGACGAAAGATGTTTTTCCATGGGACTTTGTTTATGAGGCTTGACTCTCTAAGGAACAAACTGATCTCAAGCGATTTTGAGGTTTTCGGGCACTGAGAGAACTTTTGGAGCATGGAGAAGTAATTTGTTTGATGGCACTTTAAAAGAGTTAATTTACCTCCAAAAGGTGAGTTCCTTTACTATCCTGAGTCTTTTACTTCCTCTGCAATCAGGCTCATTATTTGCATAGCAAAGCATTCCATTTAGCTGGAAAGAGGGGGTGGGGGGCCATTAACAAGGAAAGTCACTTTTCCGACAGTATCTCACAACTCAGAAGTGTGATGTGGGTTTGATCAGCCTTTCCCCTCCTCTAACCCCTCAAACTTCAGGCTATTTTGCTCATTATCTCTCCTGAGATTGACCAGTCTTTCCAGATCGCTGGGTTGTAGGATTTAGCATACAGCTGCTTAGAAGACAGTTTTGCTAGAATTGTTTTTTTTGGCCAGTTAGTATGGATTTGCAGGTGAAAAACTCCAGGAAAACAAACTTCACCAACATCCTTCTTTCTTCCTCTTTTTCACAGACATTGCCATTCATCTATTTATCTATCATCTATTTATTTATTTATTTGTTTGTTTATTGGCATGGGCAGGCTTTGGAAAGTGAACCCAGGTTTCCAGCATGGCAGGCAAGAATTCTGCCCCTGAGAGAACCGTTGCACCGCCCTGCCTTTTATTTTTGATAATAATAATTTAAAAAAAAAAACAAGTAAATCAAGAAGGAGACTTTAATATATTGATGACACTTTGATATTATATGTGCCACTTGGCTGTACTGGTTATTTTGCCCAAACTCATTTATGCACTGAAACCACAATCTCCAAGGGCCTATACTGTGCGTAGGTTATTGTTTATTTGGTTGTCACTTAACAATTCTCCAGAACGAGCTCATAGTTTATTTTAACCAAATATCCCCCGTCTTAGAGACCTATCACCATAAATAAAGGGGATTTTCAGCATTTTAGAAAATCGAACACTTGGGGATTCTAATTAGCATGGGATCTATTGGTAGTTCTTTTAGCATGTCCATCATTTCCAAATTGGGGGATTTCATCACAGGGATTTGAGGGCAGAACCCAGGCTTTTTTTTTTTTTAATTTTTAAATTTTTAAATATTTTTATTGAGAAATCTGCACACAAATACATGGTGTACAATCAATGGCTCACAATATCATGACATAGTTGTGTATTCATCACCATGATCATTTTTAGAACATTTGCATCACTCCAGAAAAAGAAAGAAAAAAGAAGAAACTCATACATAACATACCTCTTACCCTGCCCTCTCATTGATCACCAGTATTTCAATCTATCTAATTTTTTTACCATTTATCTGCCTGTATTATTTCTTTTTATCCTTATTTATTTATTTTTTTTACTTATCTGTCCATAGCCTGGATAAAAGAAGCATCAGACACAAGGTTTTCACAATCATATGGTCCCATTGTAAAAACTATAGCATTATGCAATTGCCTTCAAGAATCAAGGCTACTGGAACACAACTCAACAGTTTCAGATACTTCCTTCCAGCCACTCCAATACACCATAAACTAAAAAGGGATATCTATATAATGTGTAAGAATAATTTCCGGGATAACCTCTCAATTCTTTTTGAAATCTCTCAACCACTAAAACTTTATTTTGTCTCATTTCTTTTCCCCCTTTTGGTCAAGAAGGCTTTCTCAATCCCATGATGCTGGGTCCTGGCTCATCTCAGGAGTCATGTCCCACATAGCCAGGGAGACGTACACCCCTGGGAGTCATATCCTGCATAGAGTAGGGGAGGGCGGTGAGTTCATCTGCTGAGTTGGCTTAGAGAGATAAGACCCCAGGCTTTTAATGAGCTCTATCAATCAGAAGGGGTGATTTCAAAAATATAAGTTTACTGTTAAAAGCCTAACTGTGATTTTGATTTGGACAGTGCTACACATTGAACATTTATGGGGGACTCTAATTTGGCCACATCTCCCACAGATCAATGTGATGTATGAATGGTGACTTGAAGGAAAAAGAATTTAGGAAAATGTTGGAGGAAAAGAATGACAAACAGGACGAAATGCTCTATGGTCCAAGCTGCATTGTTCAGCCCACTGGAAAAGTTTTACAAACTTCTCCAGAGCATGTCTCTGGGGAGAGGAGTGTGTTGGGATGGGAGAGAGTCATGAAAGAGTGTCTACTTTACCTAGAATAGTTTACAATGAAAGTGTATTTAGTTTGTATGTCCATAATTAAATATAAATAGCCCAGAATTTTAAATGGAAAATTAAAATAGAGTCTACCAAGATAAAGAAAAAAATAATTGCATTCTTGTGTTGTAATGCTGAGACACGTGTTTGTGTGTTTAAATAAGACATGGACACATAGACAGATACAAGTCTGGCCACTGGTGGAAAAATTATGTTATGCTGAAAATAAAAATGTCCCCTAGTTTAATTTAATGCAAAAATAACTAAAATCTCATAAACATATTAAATAGAACTCGAAAAATAATCAGATGGGCCACAAAATTCTAAGGTAATGATAATAGATTGGACATAGCAGATATAAAAATCATCACAAAATGACTATTGTGAGAAGTCTTTATCATTAGATTATTGACAGAAACAAAAAGAGATCAGTGGAATAAGCATAGCTTAGAAATAGAAACCTCAACATCTAACAAACTAGGAACAATACAGGAGTAGGTACAGGAATTACTCAGAAATGCTACTGAGTTAAATGGATATTATGCAGAAATGATTTAATATAGATGTTCACATTACTTGAAATTGTAGCAATGTATAAACAGTTAATATCTAACATTAAAGAGTTAATTATAATTTTGTTTTTTTACGTATAGGAAAATTGAATTGCTCACTATTAAATCTATTGCAGAAACATTTAAATTACTTGAGAAATTGAGGAAATTATTAGAAGTAAAGGAACCGAGTTTGAGAAATAGAAAAAATTTAAAACTTATAACAAAATTTAATAAAATATAAAAATAAATGCCTATCATATATCTGCCATATAAATAATTATAATATGTATAAAAGTATAAAAATAAAGGGAAACTATAAAAAGCAAAGCAATGTGATATGAAATGTGACAGTTACTTAATAAAAAATTTATTATAAATTAGAGATAGAATCCAAGGTCTATATGAAGACATATACTCAAAGTAATAGATACTTTAGTCCAGAGGTTGGGAAACTTTTTTCCGTGAAAGGTCAGATAATAAGTATTTTAGGCTTTGAGGGCCATATAATTTCTGTCTCAACTACTCAACTCTGCCACTGTAGTGCAATAGCAACCACAGACAATAGTAAACAAATGGGCTGTGTTTCAGTAAAACTTTATTTTTGGACCCTGAAAATTGGAATTTCATACAATTTTTATTTGTTATGAAGTATTTTTCCTTTGATTTTGAAAATCCATTGAAAGTGAAAAAAACTATTCTTAATTTGTAGGTCGTTAATTTGGTGGGCTAGATTTGGCCCTCAGGTCATCGATTGCTGACCCCTGCTTTTGACTGGTATTTCCCAAAGTGTTTTCCTTGAAACAATCATCTCAAAAGCCCTTTTTTTATGAAAGAAGGATTCTGTGACCAAATATATTTACGTATATTCTATAAATATATTAAAATATATTTACATATTGTATAAATATATTTACATATGGGCCCATTTATTTTGCATATATATACATATACATACATACATATATATATTTACAATAAGCATTCACATTTTAAAGGCTTTTTGAGAAGTCCCACTGTGGAAAACCTGTTTAATGTTGGTGAACTTAGTCATGGCTCAATCACAGGACACCCTACAAAGTCTTACAGGATTTGGCTCTAACCTATCTCTCTGACCACCCTTCTTGTCTCTTTTGGCCTTGTTAAATCAATTCCAGCCGTAAGGTCCTTCTTTCTGTCCTTTAACCAACACATTCATTCATTCCTGCCTTAAACTTTGACACCTGCTATCCTCTCTGCCTAAAAGGTTCATTGGAAAGTAGGCTGGCCTTCTTGTTACTCAATTGCCAACTCAAATGTTTCTTCTTTAGTAAGTCTTATTCTGATGTGCTTGTCCAATACAGCTCCCTCCTCTTCTTTCTCAACCACATAATTTGGTTCTATTTTTCTTCATAGAATGTTTTCTAAAATTTTCTCTGGGTGTGGTGTGTTTAATCCCCTGACTGCAATGAAACTCCAAGAAAGAAGAGACCTTGCCCCTCTCGTCTTCTGTTAGTTCATCCTGTCTCTAGAAGAAGGGCTGGCACATAACTGCGTGCAGTACAGTTTAATTCAGAGAAAGAGAGAGAGGGGGATACCAAGAGTGACACAGAGGCACAGGCTAAGGATTTCACAGATCACAGAGAAAGAGTACTTTACAGATGATGGTTCACATTTTGGGAAATATATGTAAAAAGAGATTGAAAAAAGGCTAAATCACCACGTGGAAAAAAAATGCACAATTTCACTAACAGTTGCAATACAAATTAACAATACTTTGAGGTTACAACTTAAAGCTTATTCTAAATATCTCATCTAATTACAGCTATCAATTGTTGATGTTACTATTAACAGATCCATTTCTCTTTCCTCAGGCATTCAGGCAATTTGCAATAGGAGCTATAAAACTGCTTATTCCCTTCCATACTGTGGAGAATATATCTCACAGAAATAATCTAAAGAGGAAAATTTAGTTTTCTCAGTAAATTGTTGTCAACCTTAGCTATAATAGGAAGGTATTAGAAACTGTCTTTCTTTGTATTCCAAATTTCCAGTGTTTAAATGAACATTAGTAAAAATGATCTTTTTAATGTAATTGTGTAAATTATGTCAATACATGGAACTGTGTTTATTAGGAAATATTAAATTAAAAAAAAAAAGAACACGAAAT
Source organism: Tamandua tetradactyla (assembly GCF_023851605.1). Taxonomy (NCBI): domain Eukaryota; kingdom Metazoa; phylum Chordata; class Mammalia; order Pilosa; family Myrmecophagidae; genus Tamandua; species Tamandua tetradactyla. The sequence goes on from NC_135338.1 coordinate 12,367,236, forward strand.
AAGTGCCCCATGGATAACTTAGTTGCAGAATATGCACAGCCTTCTAAACGCAGATAAAGAAGAAACAGAATAATGCGAATTACATTTCATGTTTTTTGCAGTCTTTTCTCTGTAAAGTGAAAATTTTGACCAAAGAAAAGGATCGAAGCTTGTCTGCACTGGGGAGAAAAATCCAGTTCTGTTTGATTTGTCTGAGGTCTAACAGAGAAGTCTTAAATGTGTTGAATTAAAGGTCCTAAAGGCATCCTTATTTCCCAACGAATTCATTTAGCTGTCCTCTAAGCAGAAGGTTACTATGTACTTCGAAATAATTGCATCTAAATAGGGCGCTTTGACATAAATTACATGGAAGATTCTAGTTCTTCCACCTTGAATTTATTAGCTTTGTTCTGTGGGTTTAAGTAACAAATGCCTGCTGTTTAAAACTTTCCAAAGCAAAAATTTTCCCATGGCAGGCCATGCTAAGATTCGCCAAGGTGTGAGACTAGTCATGTATTTAGAAGGTGCTCTGTGGTCCCAGCCCAGTAAGGAATGATTGCCAAAATGCCTGTCTTAGTGTTTTGCAGACGAGAGCTGAGAGCTGTTTGATCTCAACACGAGGCTACACTGGTGTGGATGGGAGTGCAGTGGAGAAGCAGTAGTCAAAGGGGAACTGTTATGTAATTATAGCATCCATAGCGTCCGACGCGCCACCCAGCCTAGTGTAATAGTTTGCACTGGGAAGTGGGCGTCATAAGCATAGTGAGAATTAATTAATGTTTATGAAGCCTTGCCCAGATTCATAGGAGGAAAACCCTTGTAAAGGCAGTGTGTTAAAGTGTTTGGAAAAATGATGTCTTCTTCTTCATTCCTCCTCCTTCTTAACTGGAGGTCAGAATTGGTTGGGCAGAAGACTTGTCTTTTCAAGGGAAGCATTCATTTTATTTCTTTGGAAAATGCTGGATAAGGCGGGCCACAGTGGCTCAGCAGGCAGAGTTCTCACCTGCCATGCGGGGCCCAGTTTGATTCCCGGTATCTGCTGTGCAAAAAAAAAAAAAAAAGAAAAAAATGCAGGGTAAAATCTTTTCTCACCCTATTAGTCAAGTCTATATTTTGCAGCATACAAACTTGAAAACATGGGATTTAACTGGGCTTAATGTATGTAAAATATCATCATTCTCATCAATGAATAAATGCAATCAATCATCCAGTTCATATATGTCAGTACACTACTTCTGCATAATGTACATGTTAGCAAATGTTAGTTTTTGTAAAAAAAATGTAGCAAACAATCCAGGAATAATTTTTTTTTTTTTTACCAAAGTGTGTAGTAACACAGTGGGTGGAAATGCATATTTGAATTATTCAACCATCATTTTTCATCCTGGTTCAAAACAAATTAAAACATCATAACAAAAACAGTTTGTGCATTATCAATTGAAATTATCTATGATTTAATATAGCCAGCTAGCTAGGTAGATTACCCTTTGTAACCTTTCCTTTAAAAAGACTGAACACAGAAAGCAGGAAAGAAATACAGTTAATGTAAAGTTGCAAACTTAAATTGCACAAAATATTTGTAATACCCTTGGCTCGCCCATATAGTATTCAGTATAGCAACACTTTTAAAATTTAGAAGAGTACTTGTAATTTTTAAATATAACATAGCGTGAGGATAAATTATTAACTGACATAATTATGTACTTTTATGGCTTACCAACCTGTGTTCTGGGTGCCACATTGAACATAGGATTAATACAATTCTTAGCTATTGAGTAGCATTTCCGGTGTTCAAATGAACATTATTAAGCAGACAAGGTGGCATCATCTTATTTCATTTAGAATAATTGTTTTTTTAATATTTGAGAATGATCCTTCTTTGTAATTAAGGGAGATCTTTAGAATATCTTTAGTATTATACTGTAATTTTCTTGTAACAGATGCTTAACTCAGGGGTTCATTCATTCATTAAGTGTTTCGTCAGGCTAAACACTTTAGTAAAAGATCTCCAAAATAAAGAGACTTACTCAGGTACTGTTCTTTGCATTGGGTTTTCAATATAAAACTCTAGCTTGTCCATGAAGCCAGGAGAATACTAAGACATTACAGAGAAAGAAGAGTAGCGTTACCCAGTAAGTCAAATTTAATGTGAGCAAAATTAAAAGATAGCAGTGAAATGTCCTGTATCTGTGGTCTTCAGTACCTGAGTAAGTCAGATTGAGGAGAAAAACTGAAATGCCTCTTGAGATTTGAAGGAGAGAGCCAATTTGTACTATAAAATCTGGCTATATTTTTAAAGTTCGATTTCAAATTTGGTCTAAGCGGGAAACTTGAAATATATATGATGGCAGGGCAGAAAACCCAACTGGTGTGGGGAAGAAGTTGTGCAGGATTATATAACTGATCTGGCGGTATTCAAATGTACACATTCTGAGGATGAATGCCCCTGTGCAAAAGAGGAGGTGAAGTCACCACAGAGTGTAGAACAAACATTCTGAGGAATTCAGTGTTGACTGACAGGACGCCTAAATAATATAAATGTCTTTTTTAAAAAAAGAGAACTAATAAGCCTGCCAGTTTAACTTTAATATGTGGAAATGCTCAAATTTACCCCAAATTGCCTGACATACAAGCTTTCCTAGAGCCAGTAGTATATAAAGAGGTTCTGAAAAGTTGAGAATTGGGTGCTTCCAGAAGTTCTTGATCTGCTAGAATCAGCATGGATTTTGCAGCTATTCCACCAGCCTCAGCATCGCTTTTCCTCACAGATTCTTTCTTCAGGTTCCTCCTGTGACCAAAATAATACCAAATCATTAATGCTGGAGTCTGTGCCTGTGCCACAGAGGGAAAGTAACCAATTTTGTAAACTGATACCTTGACCTTGCCCCTGAGCAGACAGTGCTATAACCAACTTAGCTAACTAGTCACAGACCTAAGTAGATGAGCTTGGTTGACGGAGGGGAAGCAATAAATTATGTTTGTATTGACCTTAGTAAACCTTTTAATTCTTTCCCACATGATATAGTTCTCAACAAATTGGGAAAATATGGTCTAGAGTCTAGGTAATTTGAACAACGGCAGCTCGCCGGCCAGGCATGCAGCATCGGTTTTGTGCCTCGGGGTAACTTGAACAGTTTTGTCATCTGTAGGAACGGTGGGGTGTTTCGAATCCAGGTTATTCTCCCACCGATCCAGGAAGGGTGCAGGTCTTTGGTTGCCTACCCTGGTGGGTGGGAAGGGACGTGGCCTGTCTGCCCTATTATGGAGGAAGAGCTGCTCCAGGTGTGTTGGGCTCAGGGCTGACATAAGCAGGCCTGAAGTTGATTGCAGCATTTCTCTTAGCAGCTGTTCTCTTGGAATAGAAAAAAACAAAGCCAAACCCATCTTCTTTTCTGCTGCTCATGCTAGTGGTATTCTTTCTGAAGCGGCCTGGGCTTTTTGGCCTCTACCTGTTCAATTAGTAAGTTGCTGCATTATCCCTTTCTTAGTCCCAAAGGGAATAGAGTAAAAGCTTAGATGGCCATCAAGTTGGAAAGTCTACATAAGCTGCAGAAAATTCATGCAGTCATTCACCCAATAAAGAACTGTTTGGTAACGACGGACGATGTGCCTGCCAGTGGTCTATGAAACAGTGGGAATACAGAATAGAATGCAGTCTGCTCCAGAGGAACTTATGGTCTATTTTAAGGCACTGACACATGTATGCATAATGACAATATGGGGCGATAAGTGTAATAGAGGTATAGAAAGCTTTATGTGAGTTCAAAAGGTGTCTCAGAACCAGGACAAACATTAATTCTCAACATAATTAGAGTCTAAAGCTGGTGTCACTATGGCAATTCATAGACAGACTTAGGCCTAATGTACATGATCTGTCTGATCAGCATTATGCTTAAAAAATTCTAAATCTGAATGCCTTTAAGTTGCCTTTTCCTCTTCTCCACATTTACAGTATCTATTTGACTCTCAGAGGTTCTGAGTTTGGAATCCCCAGCTAACTTCAGGAGGAAGAGAAACATCCTCTTAATCATGCCGTAATTTGCCACGTCCTCCAGCCCACATGGAGTTTGTAAACTGCATCATTGTGCACGTAATATTATTCATCTATTTTTTTCACTCCTTTTTTTCCACTCACGTTCATTTGGTTCTTTCTTCAGCAAACAAAGAATAAGAAATGGTCTAATTATTGAGCCATACACCTCTTCACAACTACTCCTTTAGCTACTTCAATACTTAGCATAACTTTTGAAATTGCTACTCTAAGTTCCTGCTAATTTCTTAAACAGAACTTTCCTCTGCTACCACAACTGTATCTTCACTGTTCTCGTCTAATTTTAACTTGTGACTGACAATAACCAAGACCAACCTCATGTGATCCCTTAACATTCAGCTCCACTGCCAGCTGGCAACTTTTCTTGGGATACCCCTGTTAAAAGAGCAGGGAGATAGAAACTGATTGCTTGATTCATTTCCTAGTCTCAGGTCATAGGCTACCACTGTTTGAGCTATCGATGGGGTGGCTGGGGGAGTGGAGTTTCACTTTATAGGAGGTATAAGTGAGCAGGATGTATCAAATACCTGATACCTGAAATACTTTATAATCTTGTTATTGCTTATTTTTTTTGTGATGGTTTAGAAATAATATTTTTTTCATGTCAATACAATAAAAATAAAAATATTTTATATAAGATGTAAAAAAGGTGGACAGCTGCAGTAGTTATAAAAATGCAAATAAAGCAAATAGGAGTTATTGCATTTCAGTTTATCAATTTGGCAAAGATTTAAAAGATTAGTGATATCCCATATTGTCAAGAGTGTGTGAAGATGGGCACTCTTTTACATAATTAATGGGCTATACATTTCTACAACCTCCTGGAGGCCAGCCTCATAATGGGTACTAAGATGCAAAATTGTACTTTTAGGAGTTTATCTCAAGAGCACCAAGATACAGGTACAAATCAATGCAGCACTGGAAATAATTGGAGGAAAGAGACAACAGGAGAAAATTTAAATATCCATCAATAAGGGATGACTCAAATCATTATTGCGTTTCCTGTAATGGACCCTAAGTTGCCACTAAAAAGAATGAGTGATAGTTGTATTTGCTGGGATGAAATGGATGTCCAAAGCATATAGTTTGTTTGTAAATGGATAGAGATGAGGGCTGCACATTAACGTGAGTGTAAGTAATAAGGCTGACTTTTGTGCATGATTATAGTTGAAAGGGGAAGTTTAGGGTTGCATTTGACACTAGAAGGAAAGCAAGAGGATGTATCTTGGGACTGTATAATATAGGGAACCCTGTTGGAATTGATGAATGTGGTTAATATACAAATAGAAGAATGTTCCTTGAACTAGGATAAATGTACATCATTATGACAAGGTGTTAATAATAAGATGGTATATGGGAAAAATGCACCAATGCAACTATGAACCATAGTTAATAATAATATTTTAATATTCTAGCATCAATTTTAACAAAGGTACTACACCAATGCTTAGTGTCAATAATAGAGGCTATGAGGGGTTTTTGAAACAAAAAAAAAAGGTTCTAAAATTAAAAATGCATGTGCAACTCTGTAATTATATGGACAGCCGTTGATTGTACACTTTGGATAGATTGCATGATGCGTGAATAAAACTGCCTAAAAAAACCCTAGCATATGGTTTCACGGGAAAAAGAACAGTCCTGAAAACAATTATATAGGATGATTCTATCAATATTAAATGTCATACAAGTATATCTTTATATGCAGATAGAGATGATATAACAGAATGTTAAAAAAAAGTTAGAATGACCACCTCTGGGTGATGGGACTTAGAGAAGATTTTTACTGATTTAGGGGATTTTTACTTTCTTTTTTAGCCTTTTGTATATTGCTGGACTTTTTTTTTATTTTAACATTATCATAATTAGAAAAAAGTAAATAAAAAGTTTGGATAAAGTATCCATGAGAGGCCAAAGGAGTTCTATTTTAACATCTGATTCTATAACCCATTGGCTTGCTCAAAGATCTTAGTTTTTATTTATAGGCATAATTCTTTAGGTAGACCATTACAAAAAGGGCTTGTAGTGCATTTTGCGTTTTCTTTTTACTAAATATGAAGTATTCCAATAATGGTCAATTAAGTTAGAAATGCATATGAACTGATGGCGTATAAATTTACCTCATTCACAATCCCTGGTGAGAGTCTTGACTTTTTTTGCTGTAACATTTCATAGTCAGTTAAATGTATTTTCCATGAATGGTCTTAAACAAGTTTTATTAAGCACCCAAGTTAGCAAAAGACATGCAGAGTAAACACCAGCTTCAAAATCTTACACCTGCAAATATCATCAAAGATAGAAACCTAAAAATAACACCAAAGAAATGGAATTTTATCAGCCATAGATGAGGCCCAGATCAGTAAAGAAATTTGCACACATAGGTGTAGAGTTCTTTGCAATTTCAATTAGATAAAAAGGATTTTAAATAGAAATCTGATTTTAATCAGGACTATATTTTGTAAAATTGAAGAATTTTCATAGGTTTTTCATAGGTTTTAGAGGGAAGAAAAACTCAAAATCCAGACAATTTTAAAAGCAAGATAAAGGTAAACCATTTCACTTACAATGCTCTTAAATTGTGGGCCTTTTAAAGCATGTAATGACAAAGGAAGTCCATATAGCAACACAGTATCTTTATTCAGCAATAGCTAAAGATTTTAGATAAAGCTTTTAAGTGTTTGGAATGTAAAGCTATATTTACAAATGAAGGGCTTAATTTTACCAAAGGTATGACAGCCACTTGATGGTTATAAAGTATGAAATTCTCTGGGGAGAAAAGTTACATTTAGTTAACATGTGTTGGATCTTGTATATTTATAGGAAATGTTTCCATTTTAGACCATTGATACATTAATAGTTTCCAGGCACATTTTATGGCAGAGTCTAAGTTGGTTCTCTTTTGAACAGTGAGGAGAGGATGTTTTTAAAGTAATCACTTAGATTTGCCTGGATTTTATTTATAAAGCCTCTGAAATCAAACTATGCCCTGAGGTAGTGAATTCCCTGGAGATGACCCAAAGCCCCTTTTACTCAGTTTCTCTTTACCAACATTCCAACTTCCCAAGTCTCTTGTATCCCTGTGTTTTCTTTCTTGGAAAGTAGTGAATGGATGTAGTCTATGGCTGTCGTCCCTGCATTCCTGCTTCCAATTTTATTCCTGGGGAGTCTGTGACTTCACTTTCATACTTCCTTGGAGAAGCTGCTGACCATAAATCATTCATTGTGGTGCTGTTTTAAAGCTCTGTGCGCATTTTGACATATGATCTGACTGGCATCTTTCAGTGGCATTGTGAGACCTCTAAAATTTGGGAGGAGAAAATAGGAATGTTTTCTCAAGAACAGGTAAGTGTGCTGCAATGCTGTTGCCTGTGTGTTCCAGTGTGTAAGTAAAGCCCTCTAGCGGCCAGGTGACCCCAGCCAGGTGCTGTGTGTCCCCCTCTTTTGGGGAGGGGATCTTGTGGACCCAGCTCTGTCACTCTCCAGATTCCAGTGAATTACAGGTGAAAAGTGGTGGTTCTGCCATCTAGTCCAGTTCTTGGGTTACAAAATTTCTAAAGGCATCCTGGCCTATAACCCTGGCAGCTTCCCAAGGAAGAGAGAGACCAGCCATCTCTCCAGCTGTGAAAAAGGGTAGGGACACTGAAACCTTTAACTAGCCCTTTAAAGTGGTAGGGGATATTCTTATTGTCAGTGCAGACTGGAAACTCATTAAGGGTCAGCAAGCTGTGAGCTGGGGGTTCCTCAAGGTAGCTTCCTGGCTTGAGGAGTCTTATCCTGCCTGTGATGCCTCAGGTAGAGGGAATGGAGTTCCTCTAGACCTTTCTTATAGAAAAGCCTAGGAAGCACAAAAATATGGTCCATCCAGTTACACTCACATGACTTGGGTTACTTGCTGTATCATCAAATAATCCCTCTGTTTAGGTTCTACAGAAAAAATATATACATATGGGAGAAATTGCCCATCTCCCCCAAGCTTGCATTCCTCTTTAGCCATGGGGTCCACAGTGAGTGTAAGTCCATTTATAAACTTGTAGCAAGGACCACATCCTCTCTGTGTCGTCAGTGAAGATCAGGGTATTTGGCATTTACTAGAGCCATGGTCCTGGGAATAAAGGAGAGTCATTGAATCAAGCTGCTTTGAGGTATATTTGTTCCTCAGGAGAACCTCTAAGTTGCAAAAGATACACTTTACCAAGCTGTTTAATTAAGACGCCTCTTGTTGTGTGTGGGCTGTGTACAAAGCAGAGCGCTGATCACCATGTAGGATTCAGAGAAGTCTTAGATAGAAATAATTCCTGTTCCTGAGGAGAAACCTATAACCTAAAACCACTGCCTTCTCTTGACCTATATTTCCCTCCCACTCCCTAACTCTTGACTCCCTGTCGATCTTTATTTGATTATTATTATTTTTAATACTTTTATTATGAACAAACATACAAACGTTCTTGATATGGTTGCAATCAATGGCTCACAAGAGCATCACATAGTTGTCTATTCATCACCATGATCATTTTTTTGAACATTTGCATCTCCCTAGCAAAAGAAAGAAAAAAGAAAAAAAGAAAAAAATCTCATACATGTCATACCCCTTACCCCTTCCTCTGATTGACCACTAGTATTTCAATCTAATCAATGCATTTTAACCTTTGCTCCCCCTATTATTTGTTTATTTCTTCCCCATATTTTTTACTTATCTGTCTATACTGATAAAAGGAGCATCAGACATAAGGTTTTCACCATCACACAGTTCCATTGCAAAAGCTATATCATTATACAATCATCTTCAAGAAACAAAGCTACTGGAACACAGCTCTACAGTTTCAGGTACTTCCCTCTAATCATTCTAATACACCTTAAACTAAAAAGGGGATATATATTAATATATATATATTATATATATATTATATATATATATATAATGCATAAGAATACATTCTCCAAATTCACTCATTAATGTTAGTTCATGTCAGTGAGACCATACAGTATTTGTCCTTTTGTTTCTGGCTAATTTCTCTCAGCATAATGTCCTCAAGATCCGTCCATGTTGTTCCATACTTCATAACTTTATTCTGTCTTACAGCTGCATAATATTCCATTGTATGTACATACCACAGCTTATTTAGCCACTCCTCTGCTGATGGACATTTGGGCTGTTTCCATCTCTTGGCAATTGTAAATAATGCTGCTGTAAACATTGGTGTGCAAATGTTCATTTGTGTCCTTGCCCTCATGTCCTCTGACTAGATACCTAACAATGGTATTGCTGCATCATACGGCAATTCTATACTTAGCTTCCTGAGGAACTGCCAAACTGCTTTCCATAGCGGTTGCACCATTTCACATTCCCACCAACAGTGGATAAGTGTGCTTTTTTCTCTACATCCCCTCCAGCACTTGTCGTTTTTTGTTTTTTCGATAAAATGGCCATTCCATTCTGGTGGGTGTGAGATGGTATCTCACTGTGGTTTTGATTTGCACTTCCTTAACAGCCTCCCTGTCACTCTCAGCTCTATTTCCCCACCTCACACTCACCCTTTGGCTTTTGCTTCTCTGAATTCTATCTCCATCACTCCATGTGGACGGTACCATGTTGCAAATTCAAGTAGTCATTTTTTTAAAAAATGAGCTAAGTTGTAGGTTTACAGAAAATCATGCACAAAATACGGAGTTGCTATGTAAAATACAGAGTTGCTATGGACGACCGATACAATCACAAAAATGTTCTCTTATCAGTTGCAACAAATGTCCCACGCTGATGCAAGGTGTTAATAACAGGGTGAGCTATGGAGACTCAGTAGTCACTTTGGGTCCTCCTCACCTTAAATATTCCTCTAGCAGTGTTTGACAGGGGTGACCACTTCCTCATTTCCCCCTCTCTGCTCTTGGTTTTCTACCTTTCTCGCCACTCTTTCTCAGTCTCTTTCGCCAGCTCTCCCTTCTGTTCTCAAACTGGACGTGTTTTGAGCTCTTTTTCCCTCATGTCACTTTTATACTTATTTTAACATAGATGTTTTAACGAAAGTACTTGGTGAGTGGTGCTTTTTTTTTTTCAAGTTAAATATGTCCAGACCCCAGACATATGTATTTATTGGGCCTCTGGTATGTGTATTTTGAAAAAAGAAAGTGTCACAGGTGACTCCTTAGGTTCAAAATTATTAAATGGCTTGGAAGACCCTGTATCATCCGCTCCTTTATTTTTTTCTGCAAACTTATTCTACGCTACCTGTTTCCTTCTACTGTATGGTCAAATCTCACTGGCCTCCTTTAGGTTCCTTCTCATTTCAGGGACTTTATACACGCAATGTCCTTGGCCTGATACGCTTTGTACCACTTTCTTTGCCAAGATAGCACCTGCAAATCCTTCATATCTCAACATCACCTCCAATGGGAAGCTTTTAAGCTCCCCTGAAACTTTGCCTTGTAGGACTCACTCCCATTGTTGTTTGTCTAGTAAATTGTTGTGCAGTTATTCTAATGATTGTCTCTCTGCTAGACCAAGGCTCCATGAAACATCTACGTGATCTCATTCACCACCGTGTCTGCAGCATCTAGCATGATGTATTAGATCTGGTAAACTCTCGATGGATGTGCTTTGAATGCATGAATATGATGGGAGTTAGGACACAAATACAAAAAGCAAATACTAGATATTGTTTTAGAAAGGTCCTGATGGAAGCATGAACAAAGCCCAGTGGGTGTAGGGAGAAAGAGATTATCCTGGTCTTTTAATGGAAAATTTCACGCTGAAAGTATGGTGAGGTTTTTCAGGGATAGGGAATGACATCTGAGGCTGAGGGGAAAACATGACCAAAGTTATAAAGGTAGAAAACTATAGAGTAACGTTGTGGAATAACAAGTGATCCAATTGGCCTGACGGTAAGATAAGTGCTGAGAACAGGAGATGATAAAATTGAGAAATAGGGAGGAGTGGGGGCAAACGAAAGAGAACAGAAGGAGTTTCAACTCCTATTTTTAAGAAAACATGTGAGCAGTTTTTGAAAGAGTTGATCTGGCTTTGGTGTGCAGGGGTTGCTTTCAGATATCTGAAAACCAATTAGGAAATATGTACTAAACTGTGCAATAGATAGTGAGAGCCAGGATTCAGGTTGTACAGAAAAAGACACCTAAGATTATAGAAGACACATCGCTGAAAATTTGACGAGTGAGTCTGTGCAAGGGTGACAGAGAGAGACCAGACCCCAATGACTTCCTCCGAATGCTAGAGGAAAGGTGGTGCCTTGGCAAAACAATTTCAGAAGAACCGTTAATCAGAATGTAATGGGAATTAATGATTGCATCAATTGTCCATTCTGCAAAAGTTACAACAGTCCTTTCATTAGGCAAATGTATTCACCAAGATTCCTGGCTTTTTTATCTGTGCCCTTTTTGCTGGCTCATTATTGACTAGTGAGCTGTTTGAAGTGGTTTGCAAGGTGATTTTGAGAGGGATGATTTAAAATGCTTTCTTTTGCTTTTTTAATTTAAACAAATTATTTTCTTATCTCAGACGGTTGTCATGTTTCAACCTACTACACAGGTACGCCTCAGGCTTGCAAATGACTATTCCACATTTACTGTGTAAACTATTGGCTCAGTGTGCTCCTTTAGAACCAGATATGTGTGGTTTTGCTTCACTTGAGGAATTCAGTAAGAAATATACTTCACGTCAGCAGAAACTCTCATAAATCTATATAAAGAAGGACATGAGTAAAACCTCCTTTTATGATCACAAGACTGCAAGGAATTTGTCTCCTTTCCTTTGTGGAGAAGTTGTGGAGTTTTTTCTAATACCTCGGAAAAAGCTTATTGGTGCCTATGAACTGATTTTGAGAAGAGATGCTCTCGTCAGCTTTTCCTTGAGTTTATTCTTTCCGATTAAGAAGTAATTGAAGGAGAAAGTAAAATTCTAAGCGTGGCTATTTCTCTTTGTATGTAAGAGGTATGCATTTTCCTTCTAGACGTGTACTCCAGGGAAGTTTGCCAGAAGAAACAAACAAGGCAGCCTGACCCTACACTGCTCGTTCTGTACAATGGTTGAGCTTCTGTATCTGGCCCTATGCATATAAACGATGTGTCCTAGGATAGAAAATCTTCCAGAAGCTCAAAAATATGGAAAAAAAAAGAAGTAGGGCGAAGAGAGAATTTTTCAATTGCAAATGAACATTTATACTGTTACTATTTCAGCTTGAATAGAGATTACACTTTTTAAAAATTCCATAAATTGCATTTTCTAGCTGTGTAGGTTTTGGCTCAGAGAAATTGGGATTCATGCAATTAAGTGAAAGGAGAGAAATATTAAGGAGAAGTCTCTAGATGGAAGAGTTTCTGCAGAAGACACCTGCCCAGCTTGGCATCATGAACTCAGTGGCCTGGCACAACCTCTGTGTGAATACTTTGGTTGGATTGATGACCTTTTGTGGGTTTCGTGGCAAGGAAAAAACCTATAAATTAATTTTCCTTTTTCTGAATGTAGCACTATATGTTCCTCTAAAGAATCCTTGGCATTCTGTTGTCTTATAGGCTTTACTAGTGAATTTGGGTGGGGGGCGGGGGCTGCATACTCCACATAAAAATTGTCCCTTGGAAACTGATGTATTATTTATCTAAATTTATACTTCAAATACAAAGCACCTTGTGTTACTGCAGGGATGTTCACTTTGGTATTTTATTGGCCTTTTAAACTCTATTTTTGTTCCATTGCATCACTGAATAACACCATTCCTTTCATGTGTGTATGTGTGCACACACACTCTTACCTCTGAAGTTTGTCTTATTCTGTTTGACTTCAGAAGACTTCTGAGACTACCCTTCATGCTGAGTGATTGATGCTTGGGGACCACCTGTCCCAGAGTGCACAGGTCTTGGCACCGAAGTGGCCACCCTTGGGTTAATAGCAGCCTGACCGTTCTCCATGGCCAGGCATTTTACTATTTCCTTTGGTGAGTAGGACTAGAAAGCATTGTCCGTTTAATTTATAGATGACACTTTCTTGGAAGGAAAAGCTCAAAGCGTACAGTTGAGGTCAGAACTAGACTTCATAATAGCTTTGCTAGAAGCTGAGGAATTGGCAGAGCTCAGCTCTGTGCTATGGCAGATACATTTCCCGGTTCACAGAGAATTCTCTCCATCTCCTGCTTTAACTGGAGCCTGGCTGCTCCCCAGGGCTCTTTCTGCTGGGGGCCTCCCTAATGCAAGCTGCTTGCCCAGGTTCCTGCTCACTTTCCTTTGACGCCCTTGAGAAACTCTGTTGCCCATTAGATCATCTGGATTGGTCACTGTCTTCTAGCATCCTCCATCCATGGACCACTTTTCTGTTGCCTTCCACCGGCATTCATTAACTGCTTTGGCATGTTCCTTCATTCTTTCAACAAAGATCTGTTCTTCTCCTCTTTTTCCTGTCATGGTTGAAAAGATGTTCTTCCTTCTACCTAAGGTCAGTCTCCACTCTTGGGCGCTCCATCCCATGCCCTCTGGCCTCCTTATGGCCCACTGGTTTCATCAACTTAACTTCACTGGGAATTTTTTCCTAACTCCAGCTTCATGGTCTCTGTTTTCACTCAAACCGCCACAATCTCTCACAATCTCTTCGGCCCCTAATTTGTCTCCACACTCATAGTTTTGCCTCTTTCATACCATCCCTCTTAATGCAGTGACAGCGAGCTTTCCAAAATATTAATTTGAGCATTTCACATAACTTCTTGCTGCCCTTCCATGCTGTGCCCCCTTGGTTGGTAAATGAAGTTCAAACTCCCCAACCCAGCATTCAGGACACTTCATGGTCTGGCCTCTGCTTGGCTCTGGGAAGACATAAGAAATCATCTCAGCAAATTAAGCAGTGATATGGATTTAAGAAGTTTCTGATGTTAAAATATGCAGTTTTCCCTTCCACATAGTGATTTGCCCCATTATGGCTGGGTTTTTTTTTGCATGGGCAGGCACTGGGAATCGAACTTGGGTCTCCGGCATGGCAGATGAGAACTCTGCCTGCTGTGCCCCTGTGGCCCACCCATTAATTGGAAATTAATTATTTGACTTCTGCAGAAGCCACAGATGAGGTAAAGGGTCTACCCTGTGGATTTTCAGGCCAGAAAAACTGGTTTGAAAATTTGTTTTAAAGTTTTAGCCTATACAATGTAAAAGTAACTGGAGAGACAGCATCTGCTGATCAAGAGGTAGCTAGGGAATTTCTTGAAACCCTGAAAAAAAATATTTATGAGGATTTTCCAAATCACAGGGGTGTCATGCCCTTAGCCCCTACAATGTGAAAAGGATAACAATACTTTTTAAAGTTACAATTTGCAGTACATACAAAGCCTGACTTTAAAGGGTCAAGAGAGAATTATGAAATATAGAACTTAAGTCTTTTACTTTACAGGCATGCCTTCTAAAACTGTTTCTGACATTTGCAGAATCTCTAAAAACCATATGCTTTTTCCTTTTAGATATTTATAAATGCATATTTGAATAATTTCTTTGTATACAGAATGTGATTCATAGGAGGGATTGATTGGTAATTTAGAAACTATTGAGTTCTAATTATGGGAAGTTGCCTGTGCAAGGGACATGTTCAATCTTCACCTATTTACTAAGCTTTAAGGTGGGAACAAAATACCATACCACCTCCATGAGTGTGTGTGTGCAAAGCATAACTAATAAAAATAATAGGCTAAGTTACAGGATATTAAAATGTTTTGCAAATAATAATCTTTTTCCTTTATAACCCATGATGACTTGCCAGTCCTTTGGAACTGTTTTTAATCTCTGAGGTTAGTTCTTATGCAACTTAATAAAGAGTAATCAGATACACGGTGGTGATAGTTCCTGCTTCTCAGTGTTTGTAATGTGACACAGGATGACCAAATAAAACCATGAGATCACAAAGAAAATCAGTTAATATCGAGCATTTGCAAACATTATTTTGACCTCACAACTCTTTCCAAACCTCAACTGATTAATTTATACTTATCTCAAAGGAAGGTGATGATTATCTGTTTTACAGGTGGGAAGAAGCCGAAGTTAGTTGTTAAATGCCTTGCCCAAGGCCATTGGGGAGGGGGATGTTTTGAGCCTGGCCTAGAACATGGACACTCATTTCTGTCTGAACAGGACGCCTGCTCCCTTCAGTGGGCGTCTTGATTGCTGTTTGGATGGATTTTTGTCGTTTGGTCGTCAATGGACAGAACATGGAAGCTAATGCATTTTGTGATTCGTGGGTCCCCTGATAAACTCCGCTCATGCAACCTTATTTTTTAGGAATGCTTTTCAGAGAGAGCAAAAGGGGGCTAAGGGAATAAGTTTTACATGACACATCCAGGAAATGCTTCTGCTCCAGCGTGTGGGTGAGCGATAACTGATGGCCTGTGTGGCTTCCAGTGATGAAATATAAACATTTAATGTTAAATGTTCATCGAAAGTGCGATTGCCTTGCTAGTACAGGGTGATGAATTGTAAACTTCTCGGGGGCAGAGATGATGGTGTAATTCCTTTGTACCTGCAAATTGAGGATGACAAGTTAGACAGGTTGTTCAACATGCTCTCTGAAAAGGGAATGTCAGAGGTCTTAGATTGCTAGCATTCCTCAATTTACATAACAGATATACTCACCCAAAGCTTATGTAAATGGAGTCACATTTTTAAAGCACCAGGAAATTTTTGCTTTTTAAAAGCTACTTGTTTTGAATCCATGTGAAAATAAATTGATAAAGGCAATTGCTTCTGCATTAATCTATTCTGCAGAGTTAGCTTTCCAAATAAGTGAATTCTTTTAAACCAGACACAGGTCACAAAATGCAGCAGTGGCACTAATACCTCATGGCCCTGGGAAGAACATGACTTCAGAGACCAACATCTTTGGGTAGTAATATGATTTATGTTAATTAATTCTGTGTCACTATGAGCAAGTTTTTTGGGGGTATTAGTTTTTTAAAAAAGCAAAACAACGAATAATTTTATAACGATAATTTTAATTTCAGCAAGCATCATTCAACAGCTTCAAGGCAGTTCTAAAGCAGTTCACATTGAGCTCCCTCATTCTTTTAATATTTGCACGGGATTCAATTGCATGAATTTACCGCAACTTATTTATTCATTCTTCTATTAATGGACAGGCTGCTTCTTTTCCAGTTTTTATCTTTTGCTATGGCTCTTGTTAAGAACATCTTTATAATATGTTTTATGCCTTCTTATTTTATGTAGCTTGTATTCTTAAGCGGAGGATGGTTAGGTATGTGTATTTTTAGTTTCATGAACCTGAAATTATACTCCAAAAAAACTCACTGCATTGTGTACCCAAAGACACGATCTGCCAGTTCTCGTATTCCAACGCCTCGCTTATACCAGCAAGTGCCAAACTTTCTCATTTATCTACTCTGCTGGATGAAGAAAAAGGACCTCAGCATCTTTATTTCTATTTATTTAATTGTGGGTGTGCTTAATAAGCAGCTTTTATATGTGTGTTAGGCCAAACAATTTTGTTTCTGGCTGATTGGAAAGAAATACAAATCAGGCATGAAATTTAATCCAGCTCTGAGACCCGGTACTTCCTTGACTTTTTCCTCCTTTGTTAGAATGATTGCAGTAACCTGCAGGATGATAGATAGGTTGATCCATCCACTCCTACCATATTGGGGGAAAAAAAGAAGAAGAAAAAGCAAAAGCAAGGGTAAGCAGTTTCTGTACCATCTCCAATTTTATTAAGACTCTTGGTTGTTAGACAAGCATTTTTGGTTCTGGGAACTGGAATCGGTGGAAGAACTTTTGAACAAAGCTTAGGAAAGAACTTAATTTCAAAAGGAACATGAGAGATTGTAGGAGAAGGATAAAATTGCTATTTAATGGAAAATAATTTCATACCCCTGAGCGCTGACTTTCAGCTGGGGAATCATCAGTTACCATGACATTTTGATTGTTATAGTGGGTAGTTGTTATGGGTTTAATCACTTTAATTTAAGGTCTGAACAGCCTACAGAAATTGGGTTTGTGGCCTTTTGAAGAAAATGACATTTTAATGTGTTACTATTACAAAAGGGAATCATCTCTGTGCAAATAGAAAGTCTGATAACAAGCTTTTCTGTAATTCTTTCCCTCTATTGGTTTAATTCAATCTCTTCCTTTTCAGTTTAAGAAACATTTTCAGGCCACATATTAACTAAAAAAGAGAGGGAGGGAAGGAAGGGGAGAGAGAGAGACAGAGAGAGAGACAGAGAGAGAGAGAGAGAGCGAGAGAGAGACGAGACTAGAACATAAAAGCAACGTATTTTTTTTAAAAAAACATTTTTACTGATAAATCTTCACATACATACAGTCCACACATGATGTACAATCAGTGGCTCACAATATCATCGCATAGTTGTGTATTCATCAGTATGATCATTTCTAGAACATTTGCATCACTCCTGAAAGAGAAAGAAAAAACTCCTACATCCCATATCTCTTACCCTCCTGCTCATTCACTAACAGTATTTCAATCTACCTATTTTTTCACCCTTTCTCCCCCCTATTATTATTTATTTTTACCCTTATTGTTTTTTATTCATCTGTCCTTACCCTGGATAAAAGGAGCATCAGACAAGGTTTTCACAATAACATGGTCACATTGTAAAAGCGATATCCTTCTACAGTCGATTGTTTTCAAGAATCAAGGCTATTGGAACACAGCCCAACAGTTTCAGGTACTTCCCTCCAGCCACTCCAATACACCATAAACTAAAAAAGGATATCTATATAATGAGTAAGAATAACCTCCAGGATAACCTCTCAACTCTGAAATTTCTCAGCCACTGAAACTTTATTTTGTCTCATTTCTGTCTTCCCCCTTTTGGTCAAGAAGGTTTTCTCAATCCCATGATGATGGTTTCTAGCTCATCCTGGGGGTTCTGTCCCATGTTGCCAGGGGAATTTGCACCCCCGAGAGCCATGTCCCACATAGGGGGGAGGGCAGTGAGCTCACTTGCCA
The DNA here is from genome assembly GCF_023851605.1 of Tamandua tetradactyla. Classification (NCBI taxonomy): domain Eukaryota; kingdom Metazoa; phylum Chordata; class Mammalia; order Pilosa; family Myrmecophagidae; genus Tamandua; species Tamandua tetradactyla. The sequence goes on from NC_135338.1 coordinate 12,385,217, forward strand.
AGTTGGTTTAGCGAGAGAGGCCACGTCTGAGCAACAAGCCAGGTTCTCTGGGGGTGACTCTTAGCTCTAATTTTAAGTAGGCTTAGCCTGCCCTTTTCAGGAGTAAGTTGCACAGGTGCAAACCCCAAGATAGAGGGCTCGGCCAATTGACTCTGTTGTCTCCACTGCCTGTGAGAATATCAGAAATTCTCCATATGGAGATGTTGAACATTTTCTCCCTTCTCTTCAGTGCCCCAAGGGGACCTTACAAATACTTTTTTATTCATGGCCAAATTACTCTGGTATATAACGGGACATCACCGTAACCTGGACAAACCAACAAAATCTCATGCCCTATTCAATAGTTCATTACTTATGGTGTTCAACTAAACTGACCATACAAGTTAAATTAGGAAATGTACAACTCAAAATATAAATTTTGCACCAAATAAACAACTCTCCCTTTGGTCTCACACAGAAGTTGAAGTTTTGAAATATGAACGATATCATCCTTTACCCTGTATTCTGATTTTCTTTAGTCCTATCCAGATCAGCTTCATTCATATCTCTAGTTGAAGTCTGATCACTTTTTCAACTTTTTGAACAGTTTCTGTAAGGGTTAATACTGAGTTTCTTTTTTTTTTTTTTTAAGAAAGAGGGAGGAAGGGAAGGAAAGACAGAGAGAAGGAAGGAAGGATGGAAGGAAGGAAGGGAGGAAGAAAGGGAAACATCTTTAAACATTTTCTTGTTTTATTATATTTTGTTTGTTTGTTTGTTTTTTTTTACATGGGCTGGGGCCGGGAATCGAACCGAGGTCCTCCGGCATGGCAGGCAAGCACTCTTGCCCGCTGAGCCACCGCGGCCCGCCCCTGAGTTTCTTATCTTCAGAGCTCTAACTTTGAGTCTCAGGTGTCACATAAATACCCGAAGTTTCAGGGAACGACCAGGTTATACATAAGCAGCTCAGCATTTCAGAATTTAGAAATCACAGTTACAACTCCTGAATACGTGTGACTGCTGTCAGATCTTACAATCTAGGACCCTTTACAATAGGCCATAATCTGATAACCCATGCTCTCAACTTCAATTCTCCGAGTTTGTATATTATAGTTAGTACAGATGAGTGAGGCATGATAATATTTGTCTTTTTGTTTCTGATATTTCATTCAACACATAGTCCTTAAAAGTCATTCACCTAGTTGCATGCCTCACAACTTCATTCCTTCTTGCAGCCACTCGAGACCGCAAAGCAAGTTAGTTTTAATCCACAGGAGGATACAAAATTGATTTCAATTTTAGAACATTAGTCTTTTGTTGTTGTTGTTAGCTGCTTTTGACCCTCGTGCAGTTTCCCAAACATGGACCACTATGTTCATCTTTACAGTCAGAACAAGACTATTTTGCACTTAAAGACAAACCTATGAGAATGGCCCCTATCCTATCACTTAGGTCATTTTAATTAGAGTAACACATGGTCACATCTGCTTGCTGGAGGACAGAAGTGGGACAATAGAAAAGGACACAGAGGGCCAGCAGGAGAGAAGAAGCCTTGTCCCCTAGGTGGAGGTCGTCTGGCTGTGTAAAAGGGTGGTGACCAAGGGAACTTTTAAGAACAGGGTGACTAATTTTTAAACTTTTGTGTGTAAACTGCAATTTAAATCCTCTTCATTTCACCAAACTTTTCGTAAAATCTGATCACACGTAAAAATGCTTTGGGTGAGTGTGTTGTTTTAGTTATTAGTCTTACTGGAATTCCAGGAACAGGGCTCAGTTAATTGGGTTGATGTGTAGTGAAGAAGAGACAGCATGCACAAGCTATCACAATGATTCAAAGATTGAATTAACAATTGGAAGCAGGAGCGAGAAGCCAGAGATTACCGTGACAAGGTAACCTATGAATTTCTTTTGCCCATCCTTTTCCCCAATCATGCCACTTCCCGAAATAATCTGAGGTTTGCAGAAATCTGTGGGTGGAAGGGAAGAAAGAGGAAGAGATTTTCCACAAAGTGTGGATGGCACAGTTAAGCCAATCTTATCTAGACTTTAAAGTTGTATTTGTTAGTAGGCAGACATCCTAATTCCACCTTACCTTCTAGGAGAGAGGATTCTCAGAGGGGATGGCGCTACATTCCCCAGGTCCTGTACTCAGAAAACAGATACAATATATCGTTGAAGATATTTCAAGTTTTAAAACATGTACATCCTTTGAGGATATAATCAGTTACATGAGCAAAAAATGCATGTACAATGACATTCATTAAGTAAATTTTATAATAGACAAAACTGGAGCCTCTACTGATAGATGATATGTTTGTCTATGCAGAAACTCCAAAGGAATTTATAAAACAGATTCCTACTGGAATTCATGAGTGAATTTAGAAAGACTGAGGAAGGCCATTGTACACAATTAATTGTATTTTATATAGTGGCAATAAAGAATTGGAAAGACAAATTAAAAAAATGAATGCTATTTAAAATATCACCAGGAACATGAAATACATTGCATTAATGGATTGAAAAGACTTAATATTGTGACGATGTCATTTGCTCCCAAATTAATCTATAGATCTAGCACAATACCAATCAAAATCCCAGGAGGATTTTTTGTAGAAATTTCCATCCTGATTCTAAATTTTATTTGCAAAGCCAAAAGAATTAGAATTTTGATAAAAAAGAACAAAATTGAAGGACTCAAACGACCTGATTTCAAGTGAAAACTATAGCAATTAAGACATTGTGTGATTGTTGGAAGGATGGAATCACTGTGTGATTGTTGGAAGGATAAATGAATCGAGCAAAATAGGGATTCCAGATACGGCCCTACAAATATATGGCCAATTGAGGAGCTGTGTGTGTGTGTGTGTGTGTGTGTGCGCGCGCGTGGTCCAGGAACCGAACCCAGGCCAGTTGAGTTTAAAAAAAACTTTTTATTTTGAGATAATTCTAGATTCACATGCAGTTTTAAGAAACTGTGCATGTACTCTTCACTCAGTTTCTCTCATTAATAACATCTTGGAAAACTGTACTTTAATATCACAACTAGGAAAAAAAAAATCACAACCAGGAAATTGACACTGATTCAAACAAACTGATCTTGTTCTTATTTCCTGGATTTTACTCGTAATGATGTGTGGGCGTATTTAGTTCCGTGCAATTTTATCAGATGTGTAGACTCTTGCCTCTACATCCACAGTAAAAGCACATCCAAAATATAATTCCATCACCAGAATGATCCTTTGTGTTGTCCTTTTATAAACACGTGAATTTCTTCCCCTCACCCCCCTGCTTTTAACTCCTGGCAACAACTAATCTGTTTTCCCTTTCTATAATTTTGTCATTTCAAAAACATTTCATATAAACGGAGTCATTTAGTATGCAGCGTTAGGGGGTTGGCTCTCTCTCCCTCAGTGTAATTCTCTTGATGTTCACATGAATTGCCATGTGATTACGTAATTTATTCCTTTTTATTGTCGAACGGTAGCCCATGGTATGGATGTACCATAGTTTGTTTAACCATTCACCCAGTGAAGGACACATGGGTTCCTCCCAGTTTTGGTTACTGTGAATAAAGCTATTGTGAACATTTGTATGCAGATTTTTGCATGGACATAAATTTCCATTTTTCTGGAATAAATACCAGGAATGTAACTGCTGGGTCATATGATAATGACATATTTAATTTCTTAAGAAACTGCCATCTGTTTTCTAGAGTAACTGTACCATTTTACATCCCGTTAGCAATATATGAGTGATCCAGTTTCTGTACATTCTTGCCAGAATTTGGTGTAGTCACTATTTTTTAACTTAGTCATTTTGATAGGTGTGTAGTGACATCTCATTGTGGTTTCAATTTACATTTCCCTAATGGCTAATAGTGTTGAACATCTTTGCATGTATTTATTTATTATCTGTGTGTCCTCTTTGGTGAAATGTCTCTTCAAGTCTTTTTCCCAATTTCTTACTAAAATGTTTGTTTTTTCAAATATAGTGTGCGTTTTGAGAGTATATGTTTTAGAGAGTAGTCTTTTGTCACATATGTGGTTTGCAAATATTTTCAAGTGCTGGTTGTCATTTCATCCTCTTAATAGTCTTTTGCTGAGCAAAAGGTTTTGATATTAATGAGGTCCAATTTACCAAACTTTCCTTTTATGGATTATGCTTTTGGTGTCACTTGTAAGAATTCTTTGATCCTTAGGTAGTGTAGATTTTCTCTCATTTTTTTCCCTAAAAGTTTATAGTTTTAAGTTTCATATTTAAGCTGGTGCTTGACCTGAGTTAATTTTTAAGTAAGGTGCAAGTTGTAGGTTGATGGTCAATAATTTTTGCCTCTGGATGTCCAGTTGCTCTGACATCATTTGTTGAAGGATGCCAACTGTTTTTTTTTAATTGTGACAACATACGTAGCATAAAATTGCCATTTGAACCACTTTTTTTCAAACATTTTTTATTGTTAAACATAATATATGTATATAGAAAGAAAAAGCAATGATTTTCAAAGTACACTTCAACAAGTAGTTACAGAACAGATTTCAGAGTTTGTTATGGGTTACCATTCCACTATTTCAGATATTTTCTTCTAGCTGCTCTAAAACACTAGAGGCTAGAATAAATATTTTTTTTGTGTGAAAAATAACATAGTTACAAAAAGCAATAAATTTCAAAGCAGATCGTAACAATTAGTTGTAGAACAGATTTCAGTTTGGTATGGGTTATAATTCCACAATTTTAGGTTTTTACTTCTAGCTGCTCTAAGATATTGGAATTAAAAGAAATATCAATTTAATGATTCAGCAGTCATACTCGTTTGTTAAATTCTACCTTCTCTGAATAACTCCATCACCTTTGATCTTTCTACCACTCTTGTTTTATTTTTACTATATGATCATTCCATTCTTGTTATACAATCAATAACTCACAATATCATCACATAGTTGTATATTCATCATCATCATGATCATTTCTTAGAACATTTGGATTAATTCAGAAAAAGAAATAAAAAGAAAACAGAAAAAATTCATACATACTATACACCTTACCTCTCCCTTTCATTGATCACTAGCATTTCAATCTACTAAATTTATTTTAACATTTGTTCCCCCTATTATTTATTTATTTTAAATCCATATGTTTTACTCATCTGTCCATAAGGTAGATAAAAGAAGCATCAGACACAAGGTTTTCACAATCACACAGTCACATTGCGAAAGCTGTATCATTACACAATCATCTTCAAGAAACATGGCTTCTAGAGCACGGCTCCACATTTTCAGGCAGTTCCCTCCAGCCTCTCCATTACAGCTTAACTAAACAGGTGATATCTATTTAATGCATAAGAGTAACCTCCATGATAACCTCTCAACTCTGTTTGGAATCTCTCAGCCATTAACACTTAATTTTGTCTCATTTTGCTCTTCCTCCTTTTGACCTAGAAGGTTTTCTCAATCTTTTGATGCTGAGCCCCAGCTCATTCTAGGATTTCTGTCCCACATTGCCAGGAAGGTCCACACCCCTGGGAGTCATGTTGCATGTAGAGGGGGGAGGGCGGTGAGTTTGCTTGTTGTGTTGGCTGGAGAGAGAGGCCACATTTGAGCAACAAAAGAGGTTCTTTGGGGGTGACTCTCAGGCCTAATTTTAAGTAGACTTGGCCTATCCTTTGCAGGGTGAAGTTTCTTATGAACAAACCCCAAGACTGAGGGCTCAAACTATTGCTTTGGTTGTCTCCACTTCTTGTGAGAATATCAAGAATTCTCCACTTGGGGAAATTGAATTTTCCCCCTTTCTCACCATTCCCCCAAGGGGACTTAGCAAATACTTTTTCATTCACTGTTCAAATCACTCTGGGATTTATTGGGGCATCACTCTGGACAAACCTACAAAATCTCATGCCCTACGCAAGGTTCCAAGTATTATGGTGTTCAATTAAGCTGTCCACGTAAGTTATATTAGGAAATGCACTAGTCAAATGATAAATTTTGTACCAAATAAACATTTTTTGCTTTAGTCTCACACAGAAGTCAAAGTTTTAAAATATGAATTACCATCCATTTTCAATACCCTGCAGTATTGACATTCCTTTGTTCTTCCTCATGCAAAAACATTTTTAAATTTGTACATTTAGTCACTATTATTATACACTCTAGGCATTCCTAGATTATACCATCTCAGTCTTTACTGTCTATCTTTCCTTCTGATTTCATTTGTGCCCCCAGGACTTCTCTGAACCATTTTTAAAGGTGCAATTTGGTGGCACTAATTACATTTATAATGTGCTATAATCAACGCCATTTGCTACCAAAACTTTTTCATCACCCCAAATGGGAATTATACCTATTTAATAATATTTCCCTCACCCTGGCTCCTATGACCCTAATCTATCATCTGTTTCTATGTGTTTGCTTATTCCAGATATTTCATATAAGCAAAATCATATAATAGTTGTCCTTATGCGTCTGATTTATTTCACTTAATGTTTTCAAGGTTCATCTATGCTGTAACACTGATGCATCTGAATTTCATTCCTTTTTAAGGCTAAATAATGTTCCATTGTCTGCATATACCACATTTTGTTTATCCATTGTACTTTTTTCCCCCCGCATGGGCAGGCACCAGGAATCAAACCCGGGTCTCTGACATGGCACGCGAGAACTCTGCCTGCTGAGCCACCATGGCCCGCCTGCCATCATACTTTTGATGAACACTTTGATCATTTCCACGTTTTAGCATATTGTGTATAATGCTGCTATGAACACTGGAGCACAAGTACCTATTTGAGTCCGTGTGTTCAATTCCTTTGGTTATAGACCTAAGAATGGACTTGCTGGTTCATATGGTAAGTCCATGTTTAACTTTCTGAGGAACTGCTGAACTGTTTTTACAGTGGCTGCACTAGTTTACATTCCCACCAAAAATGCACAAGTGTTCTAATTTCTCCACATCTTTGCCAACGTTTGTTATTTTCCCTTTTTTCTTTTTTTTAGAAAATAACGGCCATTCTTGTGGGTGTCATGCCAATCAATTTTTGACAAAGGTGCAAAAGTCTTTCAGTGGGGAATTTTCAACAATTGATGCTAGAACAGTTAAATATCCATATGTGATAATATGAACCTCCACCCGTATCTCATGCCTCATTTTAAAAATTAGTTCAAATGAAGCACAGATCTAAATGTGAAACCTAAAACTATAAAACCTCCAGAAGAAAATATAAGAGAAAATCTTTGTGACCTTGGATTAGGCAAATACTTTTTAGATATGACACCAAAGGCACTAGCCATAAAAGGAAATGTTGATAAATTAGACTTCATCAAAATTTGAAAAGGTTGCTTTTGAAAACTGTTAAGAAAATAGAAAAACTATAGAAGGGGGAAAATAGTATTTACAGAAAACCTACCTGAAAAAAACTTGTGTCCACTGTGTATAAATAATTTCCCAAACTCAGTTATATTTCTACAATCCACAAAATAAGTAAGTGGACCACGGATTTGAGCAGACACTTCACCAAAGAATTTCAAAGGCAAATAAGTATATGAAAAAGCACTCAGCATCATTTGCCATCAGGGAAATACAAATTAATCCACAATGAGACACCATTACACATTTACTAAAATGTCTGAAATTGAAACAAACAAACCAGAAGCAATGGATAGTACCAAGTACCGATGCGGATGCAGAGCAGCTGGAGCTCTCATACATTGCTAGCAGGAATGCAAATTGGTACAACTCCTTTGAACAAAAAGTTTGACAGTTTCTGTTCTAGTTTGTAGCTGCTGGAATGCAATATACCAGAAACAGAATCACTTTTTAAAAGGGGAATTTAATAAGTTGCAAGCTTACAGTTCTAAGGCCGAGAAAATGTCCCAATTAAAACAAATCTATAGAAATGTCCAATGTAAGGCTTCCAGAGAAAGATACCTTGGTTCAAGAAGGCCGATGAAGTTCAGGGTTTCTCTCTCTTCTGGAAGGGCACATGGTGAACATGGTGTCATCTGCTAGCTTTCTCTCCTGGCTTCCTGTTTCATGAAGCTCACCGGGAGGCTTTTTCCTTCTTCATCTCCAAAGGTGGACTCTTCTTCTTGTGGCTATGCAGTTCTTCTCTGCTCTCTCTGAGTCTCTCTCTTTCTCCAAAATGTTTTCCCTTTTATAGGATTCCAGTAAACTAATCAAGACCTGCCCCCATGGGTGGAGACAGATCTCCACCTAATCTTGTTTAACAACCACTCTTAACTGAGTCACATCTCCAGGGAGATGATCTAATTACAGTTTCAAACATACAATATTGAATAGGGATTAGAAGAAATGGCTGCCTTTACAAAATGGGATTAGGATTAAAACATGGTTTTTCTAGGGTACATACATCCTTCCAAACCAGCACAGTTTCTTAAAAAGTTAAATCTATACTTACCCTATAACCCAGAAAACCCTCTCCTGAATATTTGCCTGAGAAAAACAAAAACTGTACACAAATATTCATAACTGCATTATTAATAATGGTCACCCAAACCTGGAAACTATACAAAGATCTTTCAACCAGTGTACTGCTAAACAAACTGTGGTACATCTAAACACTGGAATTCTACTCAGCAATACAAAAGGATAAACTAAGGGTACATGCAACGTGGATAAATCCCAAGTGTGTTTTGCTGAGCGGAAGAAGCCAGATTCAAAAAGCTACACATTGTGTGATTCCATTTATATGACAGTCTGGAAAAGGAAAAATTGTAGGAACAAAAAAGAATAGTGTTTGCCCGGTGCTGAGCAGGGAAGGTTGACTACAGAGGGGCAGAGGAGGGAGTTTTTTTGGATGATGGGACTTTCTGTATCTGGATTGTGATGATGGTTACATGACCGTATGGTTTATCAAAACTTGTAGGAATCATCTTAACAAAGAGCGAAATGAACTGTGTGCATATAAAGACAGTGAATAAGAAATACTTCTGTAGAAAACATACACTAAAATCTTAATTATTGTCTCCTAAATGGAAGGAGACCATATAATTTCAATTTTTTCCCTCATATCTACTTCCGTATATTAGAATATATACTTTTCAAAACAGAAAGAAAAGAAAAATCGTTACATGTTCACTGTGGAATATCTGGAAAAGACAGGAAAGTGGAGTGTAGTAAAAGGAATTATCAGAGACCAATCATCTTTTGGCAGCTGCATTTTTATCTATTTTAGTCTAGTCTCTTCTTTATACATAATTATAGCATTTTCCAAAGGACTTAAATTTGTTTTTTCTTTCTTTAAACCTGTCCTTATCTTAACTTCTAGGAGCGTACATACTTACCCTAAGAAATATATCTCTGTGGCTATATCTCTGTTGTTATTAAAAACAATGAACCCAGATGGGCCACGGTGGCTCAGTGGCAGAGCTCTCGCCTGCCATGCTGGAGACCTGGGTTTGATTCCCGGTGCCTGCCCATGCAAACAACAACAACAACAAAACAATGAATCCTAGCTCCTCGGCTGTGGAGCCATTTTTGTTGCTGCACCCCAGGTCTTGAGGTGTGTGCATTTGGAGGTTGGGGTGTGGACAAGGTGGACTTTTCCACTCTGGGAAGCATGGAAGTTGGTATCAGTCCATGCCTTCAATGCAGAGATAGTTACGACCTGAGTGGGGATTTGCCAGGGTAGCAACTCAAAACAAGAAGGCAAATATATCTCCAAGAGCTTTGTTTCCAACATAGGAATTTCCTTCCTTACCCTCTAATGCTGGTATGTCCACATTTGTCCCCAAAATCTAGCTCCCCTTTTCACTTCATCTATATTTAGAGTTCCTTCACAGTTCCTACTTCCACCTCTGGTCCAAGTAGCACATTCTTTAAGTTCTTCCAGCTAGACTGTGTTTGTGTACGCACCAGATTTTCCCCAGATTTGCATTACATTTGCTTCTGAGATCTCCTCGATTTTCTAACTGCTCTCCTCTCTCATCGCTGGCTGGTCCACGTCTCACAATCTCAGCCCCCTCCTCACCTCCCCCCACCCCCGCCAGATCTTTCCTCTATGTCTCTCTCTCTCTGCTGCCCTCCTTCTCTTACCCTGCTTTCCTTTTCCCATTTGGATGCCAGGTGTTGTACAGTTAGGTCTGGGGATCAGTCCTCATTCAAACCCCTCAAGGCCAAAATACTTGTAGTGGCTCTACTTCTGGTGTTAAATGTCTTTGCAAATCTCACTCATGAATACGAATTATCAAGTGTGAATGTTGCAAAAGACAGTTATGGATATTAACTTTATGTGCCCTTTTTTTAAACATAGGAAGACACAGTATAGGAGAGCAGCTGGAGTGAAGACTCTGCTGTCAGATTACTTGGGTTTGAATCACTGTCATGCTACTTTCCAGCTGGGGCATCTGAAGTAGGTTTTTTAGCTTCTCAGTGCCTTGGTGTTCATATCTGCAAATCAGTGAGTTTAATGGCATCTATTTCATAACGTTGCTGTGAGGATTAATTTGATTTTATAAAAAGCATTTGGAGGAGGCATGCCTGGCAAATTGTGAGTGCTCCTGAAATGCTAGCTCTTCTCATTATGGGATAATTTGACCTTTGTGGGTCACCAAGATGATGGTAGAAATAAGCATTAGCTACAAAAGTCAGAGCTAAGTCAGGGAATGAGCCAGTTCCCAGAAGATTCTCTGTGACGTTGAGTGAAAACTAGTTGCCAAGGCAGAAGGCCTGCACGGAGAAGGTGGGTGGGTATTCCCAAAGAATTAAAGCCCTTAAGCAGCCTTCCCAGCCAGAACAGTTTCATGGATGGGTTTTTACCCTTGTCAGGACCAGAAGGATCAGGGACCCAGAAACTTGCTTGCCCCTGTCCAGGACTGTGTGTGGATGTGTGCTGATTGGGGTGGGGAGTCCAAGGAGGAGGGGCCATCTTTACCAGTGGTCAGTGAGCTAAGCAGAAGTTATACCAATAAATGCCACTTAGAATAATAATAATAATCCCTACTAGGGACCTCTGCCTTGTTTCCTGATTGATCATCCTTTACATTCAGGAGAAAACTTATCTGCCAGGGAAAAATTAGCAAAGCTTATTTTGGCATTTGAAATTTGAATTCAAGACACTAAGGATCTTATTTTACTTCTTATTTCTGCTAAGCTGTAACCTGTTTAACCTAGCCAGTTACCCATACAGGAATGCATAATCACACCATCATTTTTGCAGAGAATAGAGGCAGTGGGGCGATATTTCAGGGTATGCATGCCATAAAATAGACTCTTTCCACAAAATTCCCACTGACAAATAGAGGACGTTTTCCAATTTGATTATACATTTCCACATGCCTCCATTAAATCGGGGGAATAGGTTTACACGAACACTCCTTTCATACAGCAAGGCCTCCTGAATCTTCTTCATCTGACATGAGGATTCCTGTGCATGCTTTCCCACCAAACAACAACAAAACAAACCAAAAAACCCTAAGCAGATGGCAGAACACTGGAGGAAGGAGATTGGATCAGCAGCATTTTGTGTCCAGGAGGGATTTAGATACAGATGAAGTAGAGAAATAGGGCCAAAGGAGCTAGGCAGAAAGAAAGTGACCCCAATGCTATTTAAGAGAGCAAGAAGGTCATTGTGGAAAAGGTGACCAGTTCTGTGATTGGTATTGATTTCTTTTTCTCAGCCAAACATTGGGAACTGAAATCTTAAAAAATGCAATTTGCCACAGTTTCAAAAAGCATGAAATACTTAGGAATAAACTGATCCAAAGATATGCAAGAGCTTTACAAAACATTACTGAAAGAAATTGAGACCTAAATAAATGAAGAAATGTACATGTTCATGGGTTCAAGTCTAATATTTTTCAGATGTCAGTTCTCTCCAAATTGATTTACAGAATCAATGCAACCCCAGTCAAAATTCCAGCAAAATATATGTGTGTTTTAAATTGACAAAGAGTCTAAAACTTATCTAAAAAGCAAAAGTCCCTGAATAGATGAAGCAATATTGAAGAGGAAATATTTTTTAAACCTCAAAAAAACTAAATTGTTCTTATTTAGCTTAATGATTTAAGCTCACGTAGGGAAAAGGTTAAAATACTAACATATGCCCGGGGTGGGGATTGGGGCATGGTTTAAGATTTTACTTTCTATGTATATTGTGCTGGTAATTAATTCTGAAAAGTACTGCTGGTACAATATCATTTGGTTCTTGGTTGGTCTCCTTCTCTTCCTAACTCAAAGATTGGAAAGGGGGCAAAACAACAAAGCAGATTATTTCCTGCATGCTTCTGTTAGTTTCTAAACTTTAAGGCAAAAATTTAGCTCTAGCATACACAGCTCTAAATTTACTAACAAAATCCCTGTGTAAATCTGAAAGGTGGTTTATATTTATAACTGCATCTTAACATTTTCCCCTCTTTGGCCCTCTCTTTAGACATGCTAACCATGGGGTTTAGAAAACTGGGGCTGTTTAGACAATGTTAAGAGAATATTGGATTAAGGCCAGGATGTGTTAAACTTCTAAATGTAAATATCTACTAACATCCCACGGTGAATGGGAGTGCAGCTAGCATTTACATTTACCGTTGGTTCTCATGAATGCACATTAGCTGGGCTGCAAAGTTAATCTGGATACAAAACTTGAATGGAGCTCCTTTACTATGTACAGTCTGTGAGTGGATGTGAACGGCGATGACAGCTGCTAGAATAACAAAATTGAGGAGAGGAAAAAGTATAGCACGGTTCTCATCCTGAGCTCAATTGTTGCTAATTGGAGGTCCAGTCTCAATATCCAGGCAGCTTGATCTGGTCTCAAATGGCAGACAGATGCTCTAAAGCCTTTGGGCTCAGGTATCTTATAATTGTGGCTCCAGCCAAGGACAAATTTGATTTGCAGCCCACATTTTGGCCTCTCTATAGTGCAAAGTGCCGGGAGTTCTTCCCACTTTGCCCCTTTCTTCAGATTATTTCCATCGCAGGACCCATTCCCAACTGCTCGTTGATTTCTAGAACTAACTCGATATTTTATGACCAGTCCTCTGAGGATGGAATTCCAGAAAGAATGGTACAGAAGACATGGGACTTGAGGAAAAAGGAGTACACACTCATTATATAGGTCATTGGGAAGGTGAAACAAAAACTGTTTGGAGCAGAAAATGAAGAACCTTCCCTTGGGAAGTATATGCTTCTGGGACAACTATATCTGCCTTTCCAATGCATATTTTAAGGTGGATAAAGTCAAGTTAAAATGAAGACTGAAGACAAGTTGGAAGGGAAATAAGGTAGAAAGAGCAAGACATGACATAGGCTCATCATATACATATTTAGGTGAGGGCTGGTAATGGTTGAGAAGATTTAAAAAGCTAATTGTGTACCATGAACCTCAAATTTTTTCAGTTACTGGATGTCACAGTTACCCCTCAGATAACCAGTAGGTTCCTGTAAATGCCATCACCAACGTGTGAGTTCTTAGGTGTCTATCATTGAAAATGATAGCTTCTATTTGATGGTTAGGACTGTGGAGTGGCATGGTGGCTCCTGAGAAACTGTTCATCCAAATTATCACACCATCTTGGCATTGCAGAGCCGCCGACCGCGCACTCTAATGTACAGTGTACATAATCAGTAAACGTCCCCAAGATATGATTTGTTATCTTGCTGCCACTTCAGAATTCTTTCATATTCTTTAAATATTTAAGTTTAAAACCAAAGTTTTAAAAGGATAGTTTTTTTTTTTAAGAAATATTTCTGGGACTGTAAGAGATAACATGCATCTCTCCTTATGCATCTCACTGATGTCATACTCTCCGGATCTGCACTGTCCAGTGCAGTAGCCATTAGTCACTATTGAGCACTCAGAATGTGGCTAGCCCAAATTGGAAGGTGCTGTAAATATAAAATTCACACCGGAAAGCAAAAATTTAGTGTTAAAAAGAATGTAAAATGTCTCAATGATATTTCTATTGATTTCCTGCTGAAATGATAATATTTTGGATACATTAGCTTAAATAAAATATATTATCAAAATGAATTTCATCTGTTTCTTTATACTTATTATAACATGCCTACTAGAATTTTAAAATTTTATACATGTCTCACATTTTATTTCTATGGAGAGCACCACTCTAGATTTTTAATAAAAGGAACACGTGAAAGCAAAGCTGATCAAGAAGCAAGGTTGGTTTATAGATACTCAATGATTCAAGATATTTTCCTTATTTAAACAATTAAATGTATCCTTAAAACTAATTATGTGCTGGTCTGAAAAGGTTTATGTACCCTAGAAAAGTCACATTTTAATTTTTTTCTATGGGCAGGCACCAGGAATCAAACCCGGGTCTCCAGTATGGCAGGCGAGAACTCTGCCTGCTGAGCCACTGTGGCCCACCCAAAAAGTTATGTTTTAATCCTAATCAACCTTGAGGGAGCAACGGTTACTTCTAATCCCTATTCAGCAGTGTATGCTGACACTTTAATTAGATTATGTCCATGGAGGTGTGTGCTGATTTGAAAGAAAGTATGAAAAGTATGAAAGTAGAAAAGACATGTTTTAATCAAAATCCCATTTCATAAAGGTAGAATAATCCTTATTCAATACTGTATGTTTGAAACTGTAATCAGATCATCTCCCTGGATGATGTGATTTAGTCAAGAGTGGTTGTTAAACTGGATTAGGTGATGACATGTCTCCACCCATTTGGGTGGGTCTTGATTAGTTACTGGAGTCCTATAAAAGAGGAAACATTTTGGAGAAAGAGATTCAGAGAGAGCAGAGCAGAATGACATAGCCATGAGAAGCAGAGTCCACCAGCCAGTAACCTTTGGAGATGAAGAAGGAAAATGCCTCCTGGGGAGCTTCATGAAACAGGAAGCCAGGAGAAGAAGCTAGCAGATGACACCATGTTCGCCATGTGCCCTTACAGATGAGAGAGGAACCCTGACCATGTTCACCATGTGCCCTTCCAGATGAGAGAGAAACTCTGACTGTATTTGCCATGTGATCTTCCAGACAAGAAAGAAACTGTGATTATGTTTACCATGTGTCTTCTCACTTGAGAGAGAAACACTGAACTTCCTTGGCCTTGAATCAAGATATCTTTCTCTGGATGCCTTAGATTGGACATTTCTACAGATTTGCTTTAATGGAGACATTTTATCGGCCTTAGAACTGTAAACTAGCAACTCATTAAATTCCCCTTTTTAAAAACCATTCCATTTCTGGTATGTTGCATTCCGGAAGCTAGCAAACTAGAACAAGGTGTGACTTAATCAAGTGTGGGTATTAAACTTGATTAGATGGAGACGTGTCTCTATCCATTCAAAGTGAGTCTTGATTCATTTACTGGGATTCTATAAAAGAGGAAACACTTTTGGAGAGAATGCCTTTTGAGAATGATGAGAAAGCCACAGCAGAGCTGAGCAGAACCACGAGGCCGACAGAACCACAGAGTTCACCAGCCAGCGACCTTTGAAGGTTCTGAGAGGAGAGAAGGATGACAGAACCGCAGAACCATGAAACCAAGAATCTACCAGCCAGCAACTTTTGAAAATGAAAAAGGAAAATGCCTCCTAGGGAGCAGGAGAGGAAGCTAGCAGATGACGCCACATTTGCCATGTGCCTTTCCACTTGAGAGAGAAACTCTGAACTTCATCGGCCTTCTTGAATCAAGGTATCCTTCCCTGGATGGCTTAGCTTGGATATTTTTATAGACTTGCTTTAATTAGGACATTTTCTCAGTCTTAGAACTGTCAACTAGCAACTTATTAAATCTCCCTTTTTAAAAGCCATTCTGTTTCTGGTATATTTCATTCCCGCAGCTAGCAAACTAGAACATGTGCCCAACACTTTGCTAAGTGTAAAGGCGCTTAACATCACAGTGGGGAGAAAGACGTGCTAATGAGTTGCACTAGTGGCTTAGTCGTTTTTAAATCTTCGTCTGGAAATGAAGGGTCAGAATTACAACGGTTTTATTTTCATGTGAATGATCATCTATCACGAATCAGATGAGCAAGGGAAGAGTTAAGAAATGAAACAAGACCATGGCATTTGGATCAAGAGGAATCCTGGTGATCAGAGATTCCAAAATTCTCATTTTACAAAGGAAAAAACCTTGATATCTGGGCAGAGTAAATGACTTGCCTAAAGTTACACAGAATCAGAACAATTTCCAATTCAGGTCTCCATCCGAGTCACAAAATTGCGTCACCTTCTATTATTCCACCTGACAACTGAGTGGGCATGGGGACTTGCCAGACCCATTTCAACAGAAATGTCAAGTTAGAGGATATAGAAGTCTTCTCTTCAAACCTGTGCCAGAAAATTAACTTCCTGCTTCTGATGTGGTTCTCTCCATCCAACCTGACTCTTGATCTCCTGTTAGTCTGGCATTTTTTGTTGCACGTTCCTCTTTTAATCTCCACCTGATCATGTTTTCTGACTTCTTCTTATGCATAGTTTCCACAACTGTAGTCCTAAATTAGCAGAGGTGAACCTCAAGGGTTCAGCACAAGTAGGAAATTATTTGTATTCTGCTCCATAATACCTCTGTTTGCTTCAATAACAAATCAATGTCCTAAATATCTTCAGGAAGAGAACTTTTCTGTTTCCTGGTTAACAGTTAAAATCCTCTTGTTTGGAATATCATACTTTTCAACAATTTCTGCCATAGTTTGGGCTGAATAAAAGGGAAGCAAACACTCAATACCTGATTCAATATACAGGTAGTTTTTCTTCTTTTTCTTGGTGTCACAGTATTTTAAGAACTCATACTTAAATGAGTAAGCGGATATGAACTTAGATGTTTTTCACTGCTTTATGAAGTATAAGCATGAGCAATTTCCAGAATACTGCCAAGGAATACTGATGAGACAGAATTTTCTTTTGCTACTTTTGTACGGAATTTTGATAAATTCATTTTCTTGTTGGATGGTTGGCTGATTGCAAGATTCTAGTCTCTCTCCTTTGTGGTTCCAAGGAAATACTTCTAAAGAATTGCTGCTCATGAACAAAGATGATTGCTGATCTGTTTATTTTATTACTAGCATTAACTTTCATGATTTTTTGCTCCTCAACCAACTCTCTTAATCCACACTTCATTTTTGACATCTCAGCGAGGAATGTATGAAATAAAACATTCAGTTTTGCCTCACTGCTGTTGATTGTGAGCATAAATCCCTGCTAAATAAATCAACTGTGTAAGTACCCAGTCATCAAAATAAACAGGGCATTTGTTCATTTAGTTTAGGTTTTTATCCTTTGTCAGGATACCTTTCCCAATTCCCCTTCATGAGGGAAAAATGACAATTCAACCTGCTTTAGCTTTCCAATGAACACCTTCTGGTTTAACCAACTTGAGTGTAGTACAATAAATGTTTAGAATCACATCCAATTTTAGAATACATTTCTGTAATAACATTGAAGCAGTGGGCACTGTGTTTTTTTTTCTTTCTTTTTTTGCATTTAGTTGCTTGGCATCTGGACCTACTTTGTGCATTACAGTGGTCTGCTGCTGTTGAGTTTTGAGCCTCACCTCTCACAATGGAAATTGAATCTAGGCAGCTAGGATGTGGGTACATCACCTAAGCTTGGACGACAGAATTTCCCAACCAGAGATTTAATTCTGAATAAAGTAACACAAATTCAACAGGGATGGTCTAGTATCTATTCAACTGGCACAAGCAGCACCTGTATCTAGTGGCAGCTAGGTCAGATGCTGCGTCCAATATCTATAGTGACAGCTGGGCTACCCCTGCAGAGTGTTCCTGTGGTATGGCCTTGGAGATTAATTGCCTAGGGGTGTTTGTTTCCGGCCCATTTTCTAAGTCTGATTCTTCAGCCTTCCTGGTAGCTCTGTGAAATCCCTCAAGTGAATTTATTTTCTGGGTAAGTAAGTCAGAGTTGGTTTCATTTGCACGCATCAAAGCTTGGCTCACTGTGCATTCAAAATACGTTTTTATTGACAAAATTTACCATTTTTACTATCTCATTAAAGAGAATGAGAGAATTAAGTGACAGACTGTTTGGGGTGAGGTGTTAGTGAATGATGCAGAGGCTGCAAATACATTCTGCAAGGTTTCCTTGTTACTTTTTCATTTTGTTGCATTCCTTTGAATAGCGTTGGCGTGTGCTCTGTGCATGGTTAAGTTACTTGGAATTACTTGGGTCCTTTGAGATTTGCTTTTAAGCTTTGTTCGTGTGGGTCCAGAGCAGCCTTTAGCCTATTTGGGGCTAATTTATCCTAATGCAATCTCCTCTGAGGAGTCTACTTGATAATATCTGTGTATTACAAGGTGGTTCTACTCTGAATGGGGAGAACATAAACTATACTCAGTCTGTGTCAACCCCAGAAACTTCTTCCCTCCTCTTTCCCTTTCCTTGAGCTTCAAGTTGTTTCCTTTCCTGCATAAGGAAGTCAGCACTCAGCAAAGATTCCAGGGGACCCTCTGTTGATCTTCAGAATTCTCTTTCTTGTATTCTGCCTCTCAAATTCTAGCTGCCTTCATCTCCTGGTAATTCTAGTCTTTGTTTCCTGAATTCAATGAGTCAACTGGGTTCTGTTTGGGTTTCCACAAGCTGCGCTATAGCCTGGAACCTCTCTAGGTGGTAAGGTGGTGCAATTGTCAGGCTCACTTTGCTTATTGAATGAATGAAGGAGACAGAGGTGTGTTTATGGTGGAGTTCATAAGAAGGGCTACCTCTCTCATTGTTTTATTGTTTGGGATTTAATCACAAATGAGTAGGCATCTCTGTATTTTTTTCCTAGTCTCTTTCATGCTTATTAAAAACTTCCTGAGCTTAAAAAAAAAAAAATTCCTGAACTTTTAAAATAGTCTTCAACAGGTATTTATTATCACACAAGCTGCAAGTTAATATGACCAGTGATAAAAATATCAGAATATAATAATTTGTAACAATAATAGTGTGTGAAAGCTGCAAGTTAATATGACCAGTGATAAAAATATCAGAATATAATAATTTGTAACAATAATAGTGTGTGATATTGCCAGATACTGTACAGTGATCAAATCATTAATGACTTCTTTCATCTAATTGTATATTCAAGAATTAGGTTAATCTCATTTTCTTAATCCTAAACATGCTTTTGAAGTAGATTAAAATGTGTAGTTTGATAAAATCTTTCAAAACAGTATATATATTTAAAGCTGGGGCTCTTTTTTTAAAAAAGGAAACTTTATTATGTAAATAAAAAAAGAAACAGTAATACAACAAACCTCCATATATTCAAAACACAGCTTCAACAATTCTCAACATTTTGCCAGTCTCATTTCATGTATTATTTCCACCTCCCCTCCCTTTTTTTTCTAAAATGTTTTAAAGCCAAGTCCAGACCTCTTTTCAGTTTACCCATAAGTTTTCTTTTTGATCCAAAATCAGATTTGGCCATATCTATATGTCATAGCCTCACCAAATTTTCATCTGCTCAATGAGCTTTGCCTTTCAAAGTGATGCTGAAATTGAAATGGACGTTAAAGGAACATTTAAGCAATTGTTAAAGTGTTTGTTTGATGTACACATTGCTTTGTATTGCTTCTAAACAAGACATCTCTTTTTATTTGAAAAAGTTTTGGTAATTTTCTTCCAAATTGGTTTTAGACATTGCCACAAAAATGATGGTTTATATAGTTACTGCTTAGATTTTTTTTCTTTACAGAAGAATCCAAGATTGAAGGGTCATTGCATTCTAAGCATAATCTATTCTGATTTTAATACCTATCTGAGTAGGAAATTGCATATTTTTTAGATTGTCCAGGGTCACTGTCAGCAAATGTGGAGTGAGTGCAAATTAGGAAAAAAAAAAAAGCGAGAAACGTAGACTTATCATGAAGTTAATTAGGCTTAAGGTTTAGGAACACTCACTTGCATGGTTCCTTTCCAAAGGAACTGTGTGTGTGTGGCACACCCAGTAAAATATGCAAAATAAGATATTTTAACTGCAAATACAGAAGAAGGCACCCTCATGGTCCCTCTGACTTCATTGTCTTTTCTTTTTTGGCAGATAGCATTGGAGAGGTGGGAGGCATTTTTGGGATAGAGCTGAGGGGAAATTGAGTTAGACACATTTAATTAGGGCACCATGGGATACATAAATGCAAGTACAAGTACATAAATAAATATATACATAAGCACATATACAGATTGCAGTGACTTTTATATGTGAACTAAACTGTTGCTAGCTGGCCCCATTTAGGAATGGCTTCCAGGAAGCACCCATTGTGCTGACACACATCACATAAAGGTGTGGGCCAAACTGTACATGTTGGCAAAAGCACGTCCTATGACCCTGGCATAGGTCATATGTGGAGAGGAAAAACTTGGTTTGAAACATGGGAAACCAGAAGCCAGTCTGTGAACAGCGTTTTTCCAATTATACAGCTCATATGTAAAGGAAACTTGATAGAAACTTTCCCACATTTGACAACAATCCTAACCATTCACCCAGTATCACCAATAATGAGCTGTGACCCTGAAAGAAACTCTTCTAGGCTATCAAAATACCAAACAAAATTATTGCCCATAATAGAGGAAGGGTTAAATTTCATTTCTGTCCCCTCTATACAAAATATTATTACAAATTATCTGTCAAAGAGGCAAAGAGTATATAAAGCAAAAAATGTAGGAAGAAAGTATTATAAAGACATGTCAGGCAGTTAATTAAAAATGTTACACAATTTCCAGATTTTGTGAGATTTGCAGTATGTGTCAGAATTTTAAAACTTGTTATGATTTCTTTGCTTATTTGAGGTGACACCTTTCTTTGGGCAATTTTATTGCGATATACTCATACCACCATATGATCCATCCAAAGTATTTAGTTAACAGCTCACAGTGTTATCACATAGTTGTGTATTCATCACCATAATCAATTTTAGGATGTTTTCATTACTCCAAAAGATTGTTTTTTTTTATACCTACTTTTGTATTCATAATTGGTTCTTTTTCTTAAAGAGGACCCCCCTCCCCACCAAACTGCTTAAGCTTCAGTCCTGGTAAAATCTAGATGCGCTTTTCTGTGTGGGCCAATCAGGAAAAGGTACCTCTACCTCAGTGAATACCTGCTTTGCTGGGGGGGAGGGGGCGGGTCACAAGCTGATTCTCATCTTCCGTCTTAAGCTTTACCCCTTGGCACTATGGTGGAATAGGTTCCCAAGAAAGGCCCCGTTTCTCTGATTCTCTCACTGCAGTTGGAATAGTCAAATATATATATATGACTTTAAAATCATATGAAACTGTTGGAAACAGTTAAATAAAAGGTGACTTTGGGGTGCTTTTGTGTAATCAGGAAACCCTACCACATTTGTATTTATAAACCAAATATTTGGTGGTTCGCAAATTAAGCAGAAAGTGAACCAATGTGTGGGAGCCACTCGTTCTTTGGTGTAATTAAAGTCTTTTAAAAAAATGTTTGTAAGGTGGTGAACTCATTTGTTAAATAAAAATAGAAGACACGATCTTCTTGAAGGTCATGTTTTGGAGGCCTGCCATGATCTTTGTTGCAATGTGAGTGTTTGTAAATTTTGATATTAAGAAATTTCCCCCTCAAAACCTAACATTATCTTTTCTTCTAAGTCCAAGCAAATAGAATTATGTGTGTAAAATTTTATCCTTATTGTTGTGTGGTCTCTTTTGAGATCAGTTCCTCCTACTTGTTCATAATTTTTTTTATCCTTCTTTTTGTTTTTGTTTTTTCTGGGGGATGGGCAGGCTCCAGGAATCGAACCCAGGTCTCCAGCATGGCGGGCGAGAACTCTGCCTGATGAGCCACTGTTTGCACCTTATCCTTCTCTTTGAAAATGTATATTAACATTGCTGAAGGTGTGTATTCAGTAATCTTTTTTTTGTATGTTGATTGATTTTATTAATAAAAATTAAAAAATTGGCCATAAATGTGAGGACTGATTGCTGATCTCTCAACTCAGTTCCATTGGTCTATATATTGTCCTTGTGTCACTTCCATGCTGTTCTGATTACTGTAGATTTGTCATGTTTTACGATTGGGAGGTGAGTCCTCCAACTTTGTATTAGTTAGGGTTCTCTAGAGAAGTAAAATCAACAGGGAACACTCTGATGGAAGGTCTGGACGAACTCCACAGGAGATGCTCGCCAGCCGAAGTGGGAAGAGAGCCTGTCTCTTCTGAACCCTCCTTAAAAGGCTCCCAGTGATTAGATTAAGCATCACTCATTGCAGAAGACACTCCCCTTGGTTGATTGCAAATGGAATCAGCTGTGGATACAGCAACATGATCATGATTTAAATCTATGAAATGTTCTCATTGCAACAGACAGGCCAGCACTTGCCCAACCAGACAAACAGGTACCACCACTTGGCCAACTTGACACATGAACCTGACCATGACAAACTTCATTCTTCTTTTTTTGAGGAAGGGTTTACATATTCTGAGCCCCTTATTCTTCCATATAAATGTGATGATTGGCTTTTCCTTTTTTGCAAAGAAGAGTGGTAGAATTGGGATTGCACTGAATCTGTAAATTGGGTAGTATTGACATCATAATAATATTTAGTCTTCAAATCCATGAACACAGAATGTCCTTCTGTTTATTTAGGCCTTCTTTGATTTCTTTTAGCAATGCTTTATAGTTTTCAGAGTACAAGTCCAATGCATCCTTGCTTAGATTTATTGCTAGATATTTTATTCTTTTAGTTATTATTGTGAATGGAGTTTTTTTTCTTGATTTCTTCTTCCAGTTGTTCATTGTTGTATGCAGAAACACTACTGATGTTTGGGTGTTGATTTTGTATCCTGCAGCTTCACTGAATTCACTGATTAGTTTCAGTAGCTTTGTTGTGGAGTTTTCAGGATTTTCTGTATATAAATTCATGTCATCTCCAAAAAAGGGTAAGCTCAACTTCTTCCTTTCCAACTTGGAGACCTTTTATTTCTTTTTCTTGCCTAACTCCTCTGTTGAGAACTTCCAGTACAATGTTGAATAACAGTGGTGACAGTTGGCATTCTTGTCTTATTCCTGCTCTAGGAGGGAAAGCTTTCAGTCTTTAACCATCAAGTAAGATGTGAACTATTATTTTTTTTTCACATATGCCATTTATGATGTTGAGGAAGTTTCCTTTTAGTCCCAGTTTTCTAAGTGTTTGTATCACAAATGGATGCTGGATTTTGTCAAATGCCTTTTCTGCATCATTTGAGATGATTGTGTGTTTTCTTTCCTTCCTTCCGTTAATGTGGTTTATTACCTTAATTGATTTCCTTATGTTGAAGCACCCTTGAATACCAGGGATAAATCCCATTTCATCATGGTATATAATTATTTTAATGTGCTGTGGATTCTGTTTGCTAATATTTTGCCAAGGATGTTTGCACTCATATTCATAAGAAATATTAGTCTATCATTATCTTGTGGTATCTTTATCGGGATTTGGTATGAGAGTGATCTTGGTCTTATAATGCATTAATGAGTGTTTCCTCGTCTTCGATTTTTTTGGAAGAGTTTAAGAAGAATTGAAGTAATGTCTCTTGGGATATTTGGTAGAATTCCCCTGTGTATTCAGTAATCTTTAGATACTTTTTTTCTTTCTTAGGGATTTTGCAGATAATTCAGGATTGAAGATTCTTCTCTATATATGGATTTCTAATTCTGAGTAGTATTGCTTGTTTCTATAATTAGAGTCTTAGAGATCATTTTTTCCCCCATTTTCTTGATGCAATTTAGCTCCAAAAGTTGGTCACTGATTTTGTTCCTGTTTTTGAAAATCATATTCTTTTGTTTAAGATGACGGTGATTACTTTTTCATTCAGAATATAGTCTGTTTTATGCCTTTTGTTCACTTATGGGTCCACAGATATATTAGTTTTTTATTTTTCAATTGCATCTAAATAGAGTAAGCTCTCAATTTCTAGAGTCCAAGCAAGTAGAAGGACAAATCATTTTTTAAAAATAGGGTATTAATTTAGTGATGTTAAATATTTATGCCGTGCTCCTGAAGTATTGTAATATTTTGAAATGCTTTGAGAAATATATTATAAGACAGTAAATGATACTCAAGATACTTTACTTTTTCTAATATGGCAAATAAACTATGGATAAAATATTCTGAACCTGGATTCCATATTTCTTTTCTGGAATCAATCTCATTGACTTTGTTTACACATAAAGTGTGTAACTTGGTTGTTCTCAGTTTGCCGGAATATTAGATTAACTGGACTATCCCATTTCTAACCACAAGAACAACCAAACAGCAGCAACAAAACCCTCCTTAGGTTTAGTAATACACTTCTTTCCATTCAGGATGTACCAGCTTCACACATCCTGAATGTGTGAAGCTTCCATCACTTAACAGAATAATTTTCTTTTCTGAAAGCAGTATTCTGCCCACCCCCCACTGATTTAGATTCTGACTGGTTGACATCAAAATTAATTCTCAGCGTTTGCATTAACAGTCTAATGTGACTGGCTGCCTAATGTCACCTTTACAGATGACTACTGGAAGTGTCTACTTCTTTGTGAAGCAAGCAAAACTCGATTTAATCTCTACTAAAGCTGCCACAAATCATATGTGGGCAGTGTCTGTTTCCCCATCCAGATTGTGAGCCTGGGGCGTGTCCTGAGGTTGTTCCATTCCACTTTGTTTTCCTTGATCTATCCAGCCCAGGGCTTTGCATGTGGTGAGCATTCAAAAATGTTTATGCATTAGAAATAAATAAACACAATTAAAATATGCTCTGGAAAACACTTCCTTTGCAGATGCTGCATCCGTCTCAGTTGGCTCCAGCAAGACCTTCCTGACTCCCTGCTCAGCACAACTCAGAAGAAAGGGACATGAAAGGGGGGGCCCTGAGTTTATTTAGGGCCTAAGATTGAAATGCATGGACTTTCCAAAGAATGAGATGCAGGGAGTGGGGCGGAGAAGGCTTGGACCCCTAGTCAGCATCTGGTGCTTCCAGGTAGAGTTCTCACCCTCTCTAGGACCTCATTTCCACACCTGCGAAACACAGGTAAATTGTGGGCTGGTGAATAAGGCAAGAGACCAGAGTTCCTCAAACATCAAGCTGCATGCATAGCTCCTGGGCATCTTGTTAAAATGCAGATTCTGAATCAGTAGGTCTGGGGTAGGGTCTGAAATCCTCAATTTCTAACAAGCTTCCTGGTAATGTCCATGCTGCTGGTTGATAGATCCTCTTTTGAGGAGAAAGAGAGGGACCCTTTTAATGAAGTTTTGCATGTTTAATCACATAAATGGAGTTCAGTGGGCCTTCAATAAATGTCTGCTGAAAAAAAAAATCAATGGTTCTATTTTTCATAGGCAAGCTGTACTTATAAAGCTGCTATAGCTTTCAATGCACACCTTAGAGGAGAAAAGAGGGATTTTGAGTTCTAATCACTTCACTTTTAATAACAAACCCAACAGCCGAGTGGACTAAAAACACAGAGCTTTTACCATTAACCAGAGGGTGGGGAATGATGGTGGGTTTCTAGCACAAAACAAAGTTCAACCACCAAGCAGGAAGGAAGGATCAGAGGAAACACAATGAGGTTTTAGTGGGTGCCTGAAAATGTCCCTGCAAACTGCATGCTCCCGGGGTCACATTCCAAAGAGAGCCCTGGAACAGAGCAGACACTTTTCCCATCTCCCAGGCTTTAGTACAGGTAACTGGAAGACCCACTGAGAAGTGAGTGTGTAGAAGATAGTAAAGGTGAGAATAGTCCCACAGACTCTTGAGCCCCCTTAGAGAGTTGGAATTTGCAAGCTTGAGTTGGTAAGTTTAAGAGCTCCGAGAATTGGGCTTGGGAGCTATGTAAGTTAGCGAGAAATACAGTATGGTTATTTTGTATATCTGAGTTGTGACAATAAATTTTAAACTTGTTCCAGATGTCTGATGTTAGGCTCCTCTTGAAGTGGGAAAGAAAGTAGAGAGGCAGAGGGATGAAGCAAACAGAGGAGCCGTGAAAAAATACTAGAATATTACATTTCAGTCTTTTAGAAATGGCCATTATAGACAAGTTACCTCCATTTTCCAAGCACTTAGTAGCACTTTCCCAGGTGTCTTGTGTTTGGCTGATCTAATGACTTGGTTTGGGTTACAAACCTAAGCTGCTGAGATACTACAAAACTTTCCCAAGAACTCCAACAGATCTTTGATGAGAAGGAGAAATATCCAAATGCTAAATTCACATGCTCACACAGGTTGTGGTATTTTGCTCATTCCATGAGCACCACAGCTGACATCCGCAAATATGGATGGATCCTAGTCAAAACAGTGGAGAACTGGAGGAAGACATAGCAGAGAACCTGCCTTAAAGAAATCATGCCGAAGGGAAAACACTGACTTTTCGTTGTTTTGTTTCCCCTCTCCCTCCCTCTTTCTCTTTTTGTTTTCTTCTTTCTTAGCAAGGCAACCAAGGTTAGCTTTAGTCTGTTCTGCATTTCCTTCTTCCCCCCAACCAAATAGGACCCCAGGTTCCATCCTTCAGTGCCCCTGTAAGATGAATAGGGAACTTGTGAACCCAGTTCAAGCTGTGCTGGACTCTTGTGGGCACAAGGCCAGTTGCAACATCTGCTGGATTGGGAGGGGTGCTGGCCTGAAGCTTGGAAAACTGTTGTGACATCCTTGTCCTCACGCGAGTCTGCCTTGTACCACTGCTTCTTCCCAGAGCTCCTGCACCACCACCCAAGCCAGCAACGGTAGAAGTAGGTGAGATGAAGAATCAAGTAATGTCAAGACCCTGGGACCCTGGGCCTTCAAAAGCAGTGGACCTAAGAAATCAATACCCCAGATCATAGAGCCATTAGGGTCCTAATGCTTTGTATCCTGGTTAATTTCCTCAAGCTCTGACCTCAGCTTTGTGGGAGGACTCTAGAATTCCATTCTCTTACGTGCATTGGGTATCAAAATGAGCTGGTAAAAATGCAGATTCCCAGGGCTGACCTCAGTTCTGGTAATTAATGTCCAGAGGTGGGATCTGGAGAACCTTTCTTTCTCTTTCTCCTTCTCCTTCCCTCCCTGCCCTTCCTCCCTCCCTCCCCCACTTCCTCATTCCCTTTCTTCTATCCCTTCTTTGAAAAAGAAGCTTCTTCAGGTGTTTTATGCAGACTGCCTAGGAAGGGTTGGGGAGAACTGGTGTCTGTGAGCTCTAAGAGATTTTTACTGTGTTCCTTTGGCCAAGCACCTGACTTCTCATTGGCCTCTCGAATCAGCTCTGATGTCTTACACAAGCTTTTCTAGTAACTATCTCTTCCTCTGGCCTTTGCCTTCATTTTCTCTGTCTTAGGAAAGGCCTTGCAAATGTGCCAAATATATGAGGCTGAAGACGGTACTTAGAGGAAAACCTAGGTTGGGGTTATGGTCCACGAGATACCGTAGAGCATGATACAGAGTCAAAGCTCAAAAATCATTTTTTTTTTCTTCCTCCTCCTCCTTTTCTTCCTCTTCTCTTCTTTCCAAATCTTGTTTTAGATTCTGGTCTTTGCACATAAAGGTAAGCAGTTATAATTGTTACTACTTTAGTTTTAGTTAGACTATTTAGTTATTAACTCAAAGACATTGACTTTGAGTTAAAATTATAACTTCTTTTGAGAACAGACATCCTCCCTAAATTTTCTGTATATGAATGCCTTATTTTTTTCTCTTACATTTAATTCATTTGAATGTCAGTATCCATCTAGGTAAGTTACCAGGATCTGGGCTGTACACAGCCAACAAAGGGTACTGCCTTGGGCCAAGCCTTCTGTTTAAGAGACGTGTAAATTCAAGTTTCTTGTAAGGAAGAGTCTCTTTTGCTGCTTTGACACTTCTCTGCTTCTTTGTTCAGTCAGGATTTGTTTGAGGCTGGAAAGAAAAAGCACATTGCCTCACCGCTTAGAAATTAGTGTTTTTGTCATTATTATTGTTGTTTACAGATGCAGAGAGGGAGGCAGAAACAACAAATGTGCCCAGGTGGCCTTCCCATAAAGTCAGGGACTGAGAATTGGTTGGGAGGTGATTGACCTCGCTACAGGTGGTGCGTTATTTTCCTAGGTTGGCTGCAGTACTATTTATTGGAAGCTCCAGGGTAGAGCTGATGGCTTCAACTTCTCTTTCACCCACATGTGAAGCCCGTAGATGTACTAGTTTTATGGGCCTCTTTGTTACGCTGAAAAATGGACACAGTAACAACCATGCTCTGATTGTAAGGGTTGAAGTTGTCACCACTGAAAAAGTCTTGCTATCACTCCGTTTTCCCGGGACCCTTTTCTGGTTCCCAGGGCACTGAGTTCTTAACGCACCTTTAAACCCTAATACATTTGCGCATTGCTTCCAGATACAGAGGCCATCCTGTCTTTCCTGAAAATGCAACTGCAGTGGTGGTAGAGGAATGCGCTATTGGTGGCCCATTGTTCTAGCCTGGGAGACCCTGGAAGACATTTGTAACGTGTTTTTTAAGTTTTAGGTCTTAAAGGGACTATTTACAGGGTCAACTGTTTAATGCTTTTTTTCACTAATTAGACCAGTCCCTTACAGCGTGTCTGTCCTTTGTGTTTAATGCTTATGGTGAGGCTATAGGACACATGAAAATGTATAGAGCCTTCACTATGGTTAAAAATGTAATAAGTAATTAAGTAACTTGTTAGGGAGTTCCTGGTCAGGATCAATTCAGCCACATTGGCCTCTCTTCTGGTCTTTGTTTTGTCTTGAAGGCTCCCCAGCCTGTGCCTTTGAGGCACCCCCAATTCATAAGCCTTTGTTCCTAGTGGGCCCTCTGTTCTCCTGACCCACCTCCCTGAGTGACACATTGGAACATCCAGTGGGTCCAGGCGTTTTATTCTCCCATCCCTGTAGGGGCTTTGCAGCCTCTGTTGAATTTCAGGCCTCCCATTTCCAGAGATCTTAGCTGGGGAACCACTGGGTGGCCCGGCCTGTCTTCTTTGCTCTAAGTGCTATACAACTGTGAGCAAAGAGCATTTCTGGAGGAGGGGAACAAAACTGCCCACCAGCTGGGCTCTGTGGTGGAGTTCCACCCTGGTTTTATAGGACTCTTGGAAAGAAGATGCCAGAACCAGTGCCATGCTCTTTGTAAGATAACTAGGTACTGATGTGTTACTGACATCTGTTTTTCCCTGGAGATGTTTACATGCAACTGTTCTATGAAATCAGTCCACCATGCAAACTCATCTTACGAAGAAAATGTGTGCAGATGATTTAACTTAATGACTTAGTTAAATTGAATGGCTTCCAGTAGCATAGTAATGTGTTTTGAGAAGTTTTGAAAGAGAAAGAGGAAAAGCTGGTTTCCCATCTCATTCAAATAATTTTCCATTCCTCAGGGGGAGAAAGGAAAGTCTGAGAATCCAGTAGAATTAATGCAGGTTACCCGTTACTTCATTTTATAATGCTTGGCAAGAAAAACATGTAAGTCAGTTAAATCTGTTTGTTTGGCTCTTTCAGGCATTCCATGTGGATGGGGCCTGGGTTGGAGGGGACAGTAAAATGTACTTCTGCTGAGATGGTCTTATTGGAGAGAAATAGGTCTGTTTTATAAGCAAGGCCGGCAGCACCTGGATTCTAACTGGTTTACCAGGGACCCAAGGGTTTACTCGAACATTTGTTATGCTGTGGCCTGTCCAGCAGCTGAACAACCCGAGAAGCCCATGTCTGACTCTTCAGGCTGTTCTGGAAAAGCTCTGCTTGGGATCACCTGGGTTCTCTACTCACCAGCCATGTGACTTTGGACAAGTCCTGAAAACTCTCTGGGCATCCTGAGGAGAATTCCTTATTTCAGAGACTTGTTGCAAGAATCACATGAAACGGCAGATGGAAAAGCGCTTTATAATCGCAAGGCAATGTAACAATGCATTCTAGAAAATGTATGGAAGTAATAAAGCACATTTTCAGCTAGAACCTGGCAGCAGGGAAGGCAGAAGATGTGTAGAGTATCAGATTCTCTGAAGGAACAGACGGACATCCCGGAGTTGTTCCAAAATGTCCAGCAGTGCCTTACAGGAGTCAGGTGAGATAAGTAGGTGGGAAGCATTGGGTGTGTTCCTAGGGGAACTGACCTCAGGGGGAGAGAGTGGAGACTCCTGGGCAGGAGGATGAAAATGCTGATGATCACGAACATAATTGATCTGGTCCCCACTAGGCACTTGAGTTGCATCAGCTCATTATATCTCCACACTAATTCGCACCAATGAGTATCTGCATTTTACAGAGAAGAAAACCTGCATGGAGAAGTTAAGAAATCTGTACAAGTTTATACTGCTGGAAAATAGCAGAACTGGGATCCAAATTTATGTCTGTTTCACTTTAGAACTCTCACCCTAAACCTCTGTTGAAGGGAAAAAAATATATAGCAAAGATTTTTTTTCCCCTCCCAGAAGTCCCAGTAGAGAAACTTTCTTTCCCCCCTATAAACTCTATAAAGAGTAGCTCCCGAGTCCCTCAAGATCAAATAGAAAAATAAAAATAGGAAGGGAAGAGGCAATGTTGTCCTGTGACTGCAGCTGAAATTATTGCTGCTTATGATTAGCTGGGAGCAGGGCATTCTTTGGAACAGGTAAACCTCATGAAGAATGCTGGACCATCCTTCTTGGAGATTTAAGGACAGATGTTAAAGTGCAGACAGCTTTGCCCTCTGTGAGGACAGACTCCTTCAGCTATCTAGCTTAGTGTGTTGTACATAGTGAAAAAGAATTTTTGGTGATCAGTAGAATCAATGGAAATGAAAATAACACCTGAAATCCTCTCTCCGGACCCTATCCTCTCACACTTCCATAAAGACCAGCTCTGATGTTTATGGCCCTGAGAATTTTTATGGATGAACTCTGCAGGCAACACTCCCCATAGGTCCTGCTGACAGGGTAGGCCCAGTGCCATCCTTGGTTCTTCTAGTTGGGAAGTTTCACGCTCTGTCTACCTTCTGATTTGAAATATCTTTTGAATTCACTGCACACGTGGAGGAAGGAGCAGAGGCCACTGGAAGGAAACGAGATAGTTGGCTTCTCATGCAAAGCTTTTAGTTCTCAGTGATTTAGTCTTCTTCTAGTTGTAGTTACAAATAAGACAAACATTAAAGCCTAAACGAAGCTGATGGAGAATGATGATCTAAGAGGGCAATCTGATAGTGCATGCCTAATACTGTAGGTTTGTTGTGCTTCAGACTCTCTCTTCTTCATCTGTTTCATCCTTTGATCTCCAGCCCTACCTTAACATGGCCTTTGGTAACCAATGCTTATCTTGTGCTCCTCAAATGTTTGGGTCATTGTGAAGACATGTCAGAAGAGTTTTATTGAAAGGGAAAGACATCATGATGCCAGGAGGCAGGGCCTTGTTTTATAGTGTTCAGGTAAAAACCATGTTGCATTCCTGGGAAGATGTATCTGGAATTGTAAGATTGAAAGATCTGTGGTGGAATGCTGGGAAAAGTCCTGGGGCCAAAGAAATGGTGCACAAAGCATGCGGGAAAGCACATAATCTGGAAAAACTGAAATAACCAACTTCAGTTTTCAGTGAAAGGACCTATATCCTAGTATCTTACAGCAGTCTTTGGAGAAGTCTTTACTTGGGTGAGACTGTCCCAGCCTCCATCTTTTACTCTTGTCATTGTTGAGTCCATTTTCTTCTGTATGATATCCTTCTCAGGGTAGTTTTGTAGTTAACTTGCAGAGTGGCAGTGGAAAGACCCTTGTCCCAAAGATCAAGTGGACCGTATCCTTCTTGGTTCAGCTACTTATCAGCTATTTGACCTTGCCACTTAACCTTTCTGAGCCTCAGTTCTCTGCCTTGGCTGTGTCACAGACTGTTTGTAAGCATCAAGTCTAGTAGTGTCTATGAAAAGACTCTGAAAACTCAAAAGCATTATGTAAATTTAAGGCACTTTAATTTTCCTTTATAATTTTAGAAAAGGCAGATCATTGTTGGTAGGTAAAAGTGGAATAGAGAAGATGTAGTTTTTGATTTTGTTCCAATAATGCTACATATAAATTGGATCTCTTTCTTGTGTTATAAGTTGATTTTACAGGATTCATTAGTAAGGCAAAATAGACGTATTGCATTGGATTGAGGGGTTAGTTCGTAATTAAACAAATTAGAAGCTGATACATTTTGAAACCACATTGTAGCAAGTACTGTGGGCATACTTTTAAATTCATGGTCAAGGTGATGTAAAAAGCCAAATTATGGTTGCTTTGCATTGCTCAGGTAACATTTATATAATCATTGTACTTATTCAGAACTACCAAATTATGATGATTAAATTATTAGACTGAATTATAACTCATAAGAATTAATTATGAATTCTAGTTCTTCAGATGACTTCATCAGTTATAGAGCACAGCTATTTTTGTGTATTCATGATGTTTAAAACTCCTTTCTTTGTTGAAGTATCTCATACTTACAAAGCACTTCATAATTCTCAAAGCCTTTCACAGATGCTACTTAATATGATGCCTGTATAATATAACCTTTCTGTATTCTTCTTTCAAAGTAATAAGGGACGTGAGATATAGACCCAAGAAATCAAGTACTGGGTTTTCTGTAAAGACATGGTTTTGTCAGATTTTTATGAGATGCTCCCAAAGTTCTACCTCCCTTTCCTTATGACACTTGCCACAATCGTATTTGTGCATTTATTGGAGGAATTACTTGGCAACTGTCTTTCTTTCCCACTGGATGTTAAGCTCCATGAGCCGACCAACCTGTGTTTGATTTCTTTCGCATCTCCAGTGTCTCATACAGTGCCTGTCACTTAATAGGGGCTCAGTAAATAGCTGCTCAATGAATGCGTGAGCTGAGAACATGGTTTGTTATACTGCTTTAGGGTCTGCTTTTTAAAAAAGCCTTCCAGAAGTTTCTTTGTGCTCTCAGTGTTATAAACAGTGCTTCTCCTAAGTAACGAACGGGCTTGTTCTTAGACTATAGATGCTGTCAGCTATATACTTGACCATATTTTCCTGTTCTTGTTGGCTGTTAGAAAGCTTTAAATCAAATCTGTGGTTGACCCTTAAACCACAGATGGGTAGGATTTCATGGCATATACTTGGTACACTGGACAAGGTCCTAGTTCCAAGCGAGTTCCCTTTCCTTATTTTCTCCTCCCCTCATTTTCTTTATAGTCATTTTGTTAGATTGCATACTTTATGACCTTTGTTATTATCTTAAGTGTATTTGGCAGCAAGGCAGGGTATGAAAAAATAATAGTCACGTTAATTACCCTTAATAAGGCAGTCGCAGTAGGTATAAGATAATAGAATTTGAAGAATGTGACATTTTCACTCGACAATAATTTCTCTCCGATTTTTGTTTCTTGATTTCATGGTGAAGCAATCACAGTGATAAAATCAATGTTCATTCTGAGATTCTTGGGTTCTAGCAGTGCAAAATCCTAGTTATGCTGTCTACTTAATGTCTGAAGGGGTATGTGAGAAATAAGGAAGTAATCGGAATAGTGTTTTACCAGAAAGATTGCTTGGTTTCTCTCTTGGTCTGCTTTCTCCCTGCTCCCCACCCCATACACCTTTTTTTTTTTTCTGGAGACGTGCATAAGATTAGGTTCTTCTCTGGCTCACAGCACTCTGTTTTGCTTTGTTTTCCCCCTAGGCTTCAGGCGTGCCAATGAATGGAGAACCTATTTCCCACGCTGAAAGCTTAGTCTAGCACGGGCCTTCTCAGGCATTCCTTTGGCTTGAGAATTACTGTCTGACCCACACAGCCCCTGAATTAAACCTGAAAAGAGTTCCAGCAGCCACTTCCACAGAGCTCGAGTAAGATTTGTAGCCCCAATAGATACAGAAGCAACCTCTTGTCTTTTCTTTCTGCTTTGGCCATTTTTGTGACCCCAACTGCAGGGGAGGGGGTGGGTGGGCAGAGAGCTTTTGTTTACACGTGAAGCACCACTTTCAGTTATACTCATGAGTATGTGACTTTCGGTATTTGCTATGTCCTCATTCTTGGCCAACACAAATATGTTATCACATTCGACCTTCCTTCGCATGAGAATGACTTTGGAAGGCCACAAGATTTTCTAATAAACAAATAATGAAGGAAATGAGAGCACCTGCAAAAGGAAGGAAACTCTCCAACTGCAGATCAGGAGATAAGACATAACAAAGCCATCCACGTTCCTGTTAACTGGTGGTCCCTTTCCAAGAATGCAGAATGCGGTGACTGCTCCTGTGGAATGCTTGCCCTGGAAAGTTTGTTCCAACACAAGCAGTCTTCGCCAGCCAGTCTGGGAGTGTTGTCTGTTCCACTGTCACTGAACGAACTCCCAGGCATTCACTTAAGTGAACCTCAGCCTGACCCCCCCCCCCCCCCCCCCCCCCCCCCCCCCCCCCCCCCCCCCCGCCCCGCAAGGTAGAGACTACCATTGAATTGGAAATGAACTGTTTGAGGGTAACAACTTCAATAGCTAAGCCCAGTCCTTTTCCTTCACCACCGTCATCTGCAAAAAAGAGAAAAACAAAACAAAACAAAACCCAAACCAAATTCAATCTAAGAAATTTCTTGACAAAATGACCTTGCTAAAGTTTGAGGGCTGGTTAGGAAGGCAGTAGGACTAGGAGGAGAGAGGGTCCCTCTCGTTCTTACTGAAGAAAAATCTCTTCTCCTTTATTAAGCCTCAATCCAGTCTGAGTAGAGGACCTCCAAAGACTTTGCAGCTTTGCTTTTTTTTTTAATTGCAATGTCTGTTTCCCTACTTCCAAAGATGCTCAAACTTCTCTGGAATGCCCGCCTCATCGTCTCTAGATTTCCTTTTCTTCTTTTCTGCCTTGAAGAAACATCAGGCTCTGGATTCAGACTATCCTGGCTCAAATCCTAGCTTCATGAATTGCTAGCAGTGTAAACTTAGGCAAATTTCTTTAACTTTCTAAGCCACAGTTTCCTCATCTGAGGGAAAAGGCAAAACATCAATAATTATTGGTTATGTCTAGCTCCCAGGTTTGTTGTGAGGATTAAATGAGAAAATTCATGTAATGCAGTGATGTCTTCCCTTTTTCTCTTTCCCTTCCCCTTTTCTTCCTCTCCTCTCTTTCCTCCACCTTCCTTGCCTTCTCTCCTACTCTGCTGACCACCTCCCTTTTTGTCTTCCTTCCTTTTCCTCTCATGTTCCACTGCCCAGCTTGGGTAAAGCAGAATTTAAAAGGCATTATCAGACAGATACTGGGCAGGACGATTTAAGTCCTGCTTCCCCCACTACCTCTTTCACCTTTTATCAAGTCCTGTGAGACAAGCACAGAGGCTCTGGGCCACATGAGTAAGCAATCTCTCTGCTTGTTTCCCTCCTGTGACACAAGAAGACCCCAAATGAATGGAGATAGCATGGAACAGGTGAGAAGCATTTTTCTAGGTGGGATGCTATTGTTTGCATTATCTTTCAGAATGTATACAAGGGTGATCAGCCTCTTGAAAAGCCATTCCTGGGTGAAGTAGTGACTTCATCTTCCTTCAAGAAGTTTCTTAAAATAACCACAACCTCATAGATACATGGTACTTAGAGTAGTCTCTCCTTGGTAATTCTGTTCACCACCATTACTAAGGACTGGCTGGGTAGGTGGAGAGGGAGAAAATGGAAGGGAAAAAAGGAGAGCGGAAAGAACGAACTATACGTTTTATAAGTAGGTAGCTGATGGATTTTGGAATTGGTTTGGTAAGGTGTTTATACAGAAGTTTTAGGAAAAGACTTTTTTTTTTTTTTTTTAACCCTGTTATATTATGAATCTCTACAGCTTAAGAAGCTGTGAAGGTATGGGGAGCACATGACCAGAATCCACATACAATGATAGTAATTAAGTTTCACCTCAAGTGCCCACTCCTACCAATTGGTGGTGGTTGCCTAGGACGCTGTGTTGAAAAGGATTCAGAGGCAGCACCGATGTTCAGGAGAAAAGGGCTGCAATTTATTATCAATGTCTACCACAGAAAAGACTGGGATGATGCTGGTTCCATGTGTGCTATGTATTTGTGAGTTCCAGATTGAGATATGTAATGAGTGCATCAGCATCGCGAGCAGGAAACAAAATAACTTAAGACTGCTCCGAAATACAGAGTAGTATGCTGGAAGAATATGAAGAGATGAGGATTCTCTTCTTGATATGAAATTTGGACCTGGAACAGGGATATAGAGTGGCAAAGACAGGACTGATGAAATGAATAGGGAGGAAAATGAAATCGTTGCATAGTAGGGGATATAGAATATGCATTACTGTTAACTCTTTGTGAGATGAAATTACATGCAACAGTATTTTAACAAAAGTCACTCCTTGCACCTGTTAATGTTTAACCTTTGCTGAGGTGGACTCCAGTAATTCAGCTGGACATGTCTGCTGAGTGTAAATGGCTTCCTAGGTTTCCCATATGCTGTTTCTGTCTTAAGCTATTGATATTTGCAAAGAAAAGAAAAAGAATTAACTCAAGCATATGGAAGAAGTCTTGCCTGTCTTCAATTCCCTTGATGAAAAGTTCTGTCTTTTAGAAAAATTGAACTATAACAAAGGCTCTAAATGATTTCTCTTGCTTTGAAGATTGTTACTCATGGAGATGACAGTTTAAAACCTAAGGGATAAAGCAAAATCTGGCTTTGGCTACTCAATACAAACTCAAATTTGAATCATCCCAATGTTTTTCTGGCTCTTGGATTTCTTAGCATAGATTAGAATATGTTCCAAAAGATTTTCATTAAAAGCTTTTTTTTTTTTAGCGACAGTCAGTATTTTATTAAACTCAGACTGCTAGGTGTAATCATAGCATTTTTGATGTAGGTTTGATGGTTTTTTTTATATGTCACAATTTCGCAGTTATAAATCCTTAGCTTTCTGAAGCAGTACAGTGAGGAAATTTGTAAGGTATTAAGTATTAATAAGGTTTGTTTTCTTCTTTCTATAATGACTCCTACTTCTCACCTCAAATTGAATATCATTTCCTGTTAATATCATCTTTTGTGCTTACTTCAGAACCTCAAATTGATCTCTCTTCTTTGTTCCTACCCTATGCGCCCTTCTTCTTTAATCTGTTTGCCAAAGTCCCACCATAATAATCTTGTTACCCCTTTACTTAAAAATGTTCAGCAGTTTTTCAGCACCTACAGGATAAAACTCATTCAAGGAACTCCAGAGAATGTCTAATGTTCCAGATCAATCTCTGCCCTCTTGGTACCCTACGATCTAGGCTGTAGCCACACCAGACCTCTTAGGGTTCTCTCTTCATTCTCTCGTGATTGTTACCTCCATTGTTTCTGTACGTACTGTTCCCTCTTCCCTTCAACTGCTTGTCTGCCAGATAAACCCACTCACCCAAAACTCAGACCGAGCATTACTCAGCTTTGATGTTCCCTCTTTAAGCTCTTGATTCTGCTATCTCTCTTTCTCTCTCTCTCTTTTTTTTGTCTTTATCTAAACCCCAGTGCAATCTTCAGGCTGCATGTTCTAGCACCATCAGTAGGGTTGGTAAACACTGAAATCCTTCTACCATATGGTTGGTACAAAGTTGCTGCCCAGTGCCCCTGGAGTGCCCAGAGTTTCCAGGACCTTCCAGTGATCTGGCAATTAGAAGGTTACTTTCTGCAATAGTGGAGACCTTGGTCCAGTGCCATGACTAGTGTCCATTTGAGTTCAGCTGTTACTATTTTCAATTTCACACTATCCCATTATTTTCCATCCTTTCTGATGTTATCTTTTGCATTTACTCTCTTCTATTTCTCCTAATGTACTGTAGCCTCTTTGAAGGAAATGATACTGTCTTCTCCAACTTAAAATTCCCAGCACCCATTCCAGAAACTAAAATAAAGTGGGGGCTTAGTAAATATTAAATAAGAATGAGACTCTCTCCTGAGGTGGTAGATTTGGTGTTTGCGTGCCGCAGAAATAATAGCTGCCCTTTTTAAAATGCAATTTTATTGAGATACACTCCCATACTGTATAATCATTCAAAGTGTACAATCAGTGGTTCACAGTATTGTCATATAGTTGTGCATTCATCACCACAATAAATTTTTGAACATTTTCATTACTCCAAAAATACATATAAGAATAAAAATAAAAACGAAAAAGAACACTAAAAATTCCCACCCTGTTATTTGTTTATTTTTTGTTATTTTTTCACTCATTTGTCCATACACTGGATAAAGGGAGTGTCAGCCACAAGATTTTCACAACTCACATAGTCATATTGTAAAGGCTTTATAGTTATATCATCATCTTCAAAAGAATCAAGGCTACTGGAATATAGTTTCAGGAATTTCATTCCAGCTGTTCTAATACTCTAAAAAGCAAAAAGGGATATCTATATAACACATAAGAAAAACCTCTCAACTCTATTTGAAGTTTCTTAGCCATTGAAACTTTATTTTGTTTCATTTATCTTCCCCCTTTTGGTCAAGAAGGCTTTCTCAATCCCATGATGCCAGGACCAGACTCATCTCTGGGAGTCATGTCCCACATTGCCAGGGAGATTTACACCTCTGGGAGTCATGTCCCACACTGGAGGGAGGGCAGAGAGTTCACCTGCAGAGTTGGCTTAGAGAGAGAGGCCACATCTGAGCAACAAAAGAGGTTTTCCTGGGGTGACTGTTAGGCATAATTATAAGTAGCCTTAGTTTCTCCTTTGCAGGAATAAATTTCATAAGAGCAAACCCAAGACTGAAGGCATGGCTTATTAAATTGGTAGTCACCAATGCTTGCAAGAATATCAGGAATTCCCCAGGTGGGGAGGTTAAATCTTTCCACATTTTCCCCTAGTCTGTCAAGGGAACTTTGAGGCTTTTTTATTCTCTGCCCAAAATACTCTGGGGTGTACTGGGGCATCACACTAACCTGTATAAACTAATAAGGTCTCGCTCCTTATTTAAGTTTCCATGTAATTATGGTGTTTGAATAAACTTACCAAACAAGTAAATTAGCCACAGAAAATATAAATTTTGCACCTAATAAACATCTCTTTCTTTCTTCTCACACAGAAGTTGAATTTTTAAAATTATCTTAAAAAATATATTTTTATTGAGGACTCTTCACACACATATACTTCATATGCAATATCATCACATAGTTGTGCATTTATCAGCACAATCATTTTTACAACATTTGCATCACTCCAGAAAAATAAAGAAGAAAAAAGAAAAAAACATATGTTTAATACCTTTACCCCTCTGCATCAACCACCAGTATTTTAATCTATCTAATTTTTTACCCTTTATCCCCCATTATTTATTTATTTATTTTTATCCTTATTTTTTTTTTTACTCATCTGTCCATACCCTGGATAAAAGGAGTATCAGACACAAGGTTTTCAAACCACACAGTCACGTAGTAAAAGCTATACCATTATAAACTCGTCTTTAAGAATCAAGGCTACTGGAACACAGCTCTACAGTTTCAGGTACTTCCTTCCAGCCACTCCAACACACCATAAACTAAAAAGGGATGTCTATATAAGGCATAAAAGTAACCTCCAGGATAACCTCTCAACTCTGTTTGAAATCTCTCAGCCACTGAAACTTTATTTTGTCTCATTTCTCTCTTCCCCCTTTTGGTCAAGAAGGCTTTCTCAATCCCATGATGCCGGGTCCTGGCTCATTTTAGGAGTTCCCTCCCACGTTGCCGGGGAGATTTACACCCTTGGGAGTCATGTCCCATGTAGGGGGGAGGGCAGTGAGTTCACCTGGCAAGCTGGCTGAGAGAGGACACGTCTGAGCAACAAAGGAAGCTCTCTGGGGGTGACTCTTAGGCATAATTATAAGGAGGCTTAGTTTTTCCTTTGCACAAATAAGTTTCATAGGGGCAAACCCCAAGATCAAGAGCTCAGCCTATTAATTTGGTTGTCCCCATTGCTTGCCAGAATATGATGAATCCCCAGATGGCAAAGTTGAATATTTTCTCCTTTCCACGTAGTCCCCCGCAAGGGGACTTTGCAAATACTTATTTATCCACTGCCCAAATTACTCTGGGATATATTGGGGCATCACACTAACCTGTATAAACCACCAAGATCTCATGCCCTATTCAAGATTCCATGTACGTATGGTGTTCCATGTACCTATGGTATAACTAAACTGACCATACAAGCTAAAATGGGTAATGAGCTAGCCCAAATATAGACTTTGTGCCAAATAAACATCTCTCCCTTTGGTCTCACACAGAAGTTGAAGTTTTAAAATATAGACCATATCATCCTTTACCCTGCATTCTGATTTACCTTAGTCCCATCCAGATCAACTTCATTCATGTCTCTAATCGAAGTCTGATCACTTTTCAGAAGTTGAATTTTAAAATACAATCAATGTTGAGTGGGTGATGGTGGCTCAGGGGCAGAATTCTCGGCTGCCATGTTGGACCCCAGGTCTGATTCCTGATGCCTGCCCATGCCAAAACAAACAAACAAAAACAAAACAAAAAAACAATGGCATCCTTTACCTTTAGTCTGATTTACCTTAGTCCTAACTAGATCGGCTTCATTTTTATCTCTAATTGAAATCTGATCTCTTTTTCAGCTTCTTAAAAATAATTGCTGAATGGGGTCATGCTGACTTTGACAGGTGCAGAACTCTACTCTGAGTCTCAGGTGTCTCACAGAGTTACAGGGACTGACCAGGTTTTACACAAAAAGCTCAGCATCTCAGGATTTGGAAATAACCATTATAACCCAGGAATAGATGTGGCTGCCATAAGAGCTTACAGTCGAGGAATCTTTACAATAAGTCTTCCCCTTATAACCTATGCTCTTAGATTCAATTCTTAGAATTTGCACAGTGTAATTAGTCCGTAGTAGTGTGGCATTAAATGTTTGTCTTTTCATTTCTGGCTTATTTTACTCAACATTCTGTCTTCAAGGTCCATTCACCTAGTTGCATGTCTCATGACTCATGAGAGCTATGTTTTGATTGGCTCTGTCCTCTGTACCCCATCCACTCCCTGGGGACATCTGGCAATGTCTGAGGCATTTTTGGTTGTCAGCACTGCAGGGGTGGAGCTTGGCCATGCTACTGGCATCTATTGGCATCTTTGCCGCACAATATTCCAGCTCAAAATGTCATAGTGCCCAGGTCAAGACCCTGCCTCACACCCTTGGTAAAAATTTCCTTTCCTCTATACTCTTTGGTATTAAGGTCTCATCCCCTCCCTGGTCACAAAGCCTTGTCGCTCCATACTTTCTCCCATTCCATAGTCTACACAGGAAAAAAAGAAGAGCAATTTCTTTTTTTATTGCTTCATCTTCCATTCCTTTTGCAGCCTAAGGAAGTCCCTCTACGACTTAGCTCTGCCCAGGTCCCTCAAAGATTGATGCCATCCCTCTCTTATTTATGTGCTTAAAAGTGAAGGGTTTTGGCAGGTCTTAGTCTGGAATCAGGGAGAAAACTAGAGAAAGAAAGAGATGACACAAGAATCTATGGATATTTGACTGGCTGTGTCCAAAAGACACTAAAACAACTACTGAGACATGGAAAAAAAGAGCAGTCAGTCAGTTTAGTTTATGTGGAACAAGCCAATTGTTTCCTCCCATATAAGTGGTTGATGTTGTTTTATCTTTATGTAGCCATTATCCTCTTTTTTCCCTACAGACCAACTAGTACTCATTCTTTGTTTTGGCTTTTTTCTTCCAATGAACTCGTACATTTTAAGTTAGACCAGTGAAAAATGCTGCTGCATAATATCAAAATATTTTCTTCAAAGACAATTTCCTTTAAAAATAAACTGTTATCAGGAGAGAAGCTATGCTAACAGCTGGTTAAGGCATGATTAAATAATCACTGGTTGGGGAATTGAAAAGCAGTTTAATAATATAGCTTTAGAATCCAAAGAGAAAATCAGAAGGAAACATTCCAGTTAGTTAAGAAAACTTTTAATCAAGTGAAATGTTTGAACTCTATTTGTTTTTTGTATTTTTTTTTTACTGGCAACTTTTTGTATGTACATGTTTTACTTGGTGAGAGCGTGT
The DNA here is from genome assembly GCF_023851605.1 of Tamandua tetradactyla. Lineage (NCBI taxonomy): Eukaryota > Metazoa > Chordata > Mammalia > Pilosa > Myrmecophagidae > Tamandua > Tamandua tetradactyla. Next base: position 12,427,025 of record NC_135338.1, read on the forward strand.
AAGAGGTTATCTTAATACAGTTATGGGCTTCCTGAGAGTTTGGCTAACCTTCTAATTACATATAAAATAATCTTGCAAAATAGTTACCCTAAATGTTTTGGACATAAATTTTACATGTGAGTTTATTTTTACAGCTAGCCTCTGCCATAGCTGCTCTTGATTTTTAAAAATATTATTAGTCTAAGAGGAAACAAGACTATATTAAACAGAAACTCCTATATACTTTATGCCATACAGTGACACAGACTCTTTTTTCTGTGACTAGAGAAGCTACGGAAAAGGAAAACTTATTTTTGAAATTGGAGAGAGTGGGACTCTGCCAATGATCAGTCCTGCACCTCCCCAAAGCTCACCTGATCTCTGGGGACTCAGGTGCCCTTGTCTACAGAAAAGGGACAATGTTGCCAGGTTTTCCCCTTCAGAGTTCTTCCAGGGACAAGTCTAGGCCAGTGGGAAACCATTGGCATGGGAAAGGCACATCCTACCCTGGATGCTGATGTGATTATGTCCAAGGTTGTGTGATGATTTAGAGGACACCAGCTTTGTACTTTGCAACTAATAAGATGTCTGAGCTACAGAAGCGAAAATGCTTATGAGAATTTCTAAGGCCACACATATATACATTTCAAGCTGAACCATAATTTTATGCTTATCATTTTGGGCCAAAGATACATTGCTTTTAGATGAGAATGCTTTGTTTTTGTTTTTGTTTTTTTTTAGCATCCCTGGGCGTAGAAATCCTACACTAATACCAGACATTAAAATAATTTGCATACTTGTAATTGCAAGGCAATGTAAAATTCCACTAGAAAATTGAGTTAGAACGATTATAAATGTTATGGTCATTGTCAGTTCAAGAGTTTTAAATAATAATTTTAGCTACATATCTTAACATTGTTGGGATAAATTTAAAATAATCTAAATGCATGCTTTGAATGCTTTCTACTTTGTGCATTGATTTAATTGTAAAAGGTAATATTAGCGGGTGGGTCAGTGGTAGAATGCCCCCTTTTCATGCGGGAGACCCACATTTGAGTCCCGGACCATGTACCTCGCCCCCCAAAAAGGTAATATTAGTCTTTAAATTTCATAAAGCAATATTAAATCTTGAAAAAAATAAAATAACTTAGAAATTTTTTTCCAAATCTTGTGAAATGGCTTTTTTATTCTTCATGCATAACTCGCAATATTTCAATATATGTATATACACTGCAGTAATCAAAATCATACATTGTAAATCAATACCTTAAGCTTCTATAACAGTGCTGTGCTGCTATATATACTTTGAAATTTTGTTTGAATAACAAAGTCAGTAAGCCATTTAATCAACTTACATAATACAGTATTTGAAATTGTTTTCCAAAGAATATTTACCTGTGCTTTATTTCCTATAAAAATTCAAATTTGAAGTGATGATATATGATTTTTATATTTATTTTAAAGAATTGTATGTAACAAATAGAGCAAAATAATCAGAGAATGCAATTCTTCCTTTTCACTCTATAATTTATAGGAGTACTAAATCATACCTGTTTATGATGTATAGATTTGAGGCATTTCAATGAAATGACAACCTTGCCTATTCATGCACGACCTTATATGCACATAGAATTTGAAAAGATGAGACAAGTTCAATGATCCAGGAAAGGACATTCTCTGATTCTAAAAAAAAAAAAGGAAATAAAATCAGTGACATGTAGATAAAGGAAATCCACCAAGTCTTAAAGCTTATAGCTTTATATTTTTGTCTTATGAACTCTGAATGGAACTTCTGCACAGGCTGTGATCTGGATGAAATGTCATATCTGAGACTGATCCTTATCTCCTAAACGTTTCCTTTGTTTCTTTGATTCTTTGGGCTTTACCCTCTTATTTTATTGTGAGTGGCCCAGAGCTTTGATCTTGCAATAAGCTCTGGCTTGCAACACAAACCTTTGCTTTGGTATGACACACAGAAGGACATGGGTATACTCAGAAAATCTAAATAGACAAGAGGTTACTTCTTCTGTGGTCAGGGCTGAAGGCAAATGGGGTAACTTCAGAATTTATTGTCTCCCATTACATTATGGGAAACTGAAAATTCACACGGGTATTTTAACCTTAAGAGAACGCACCTGTGAGAACAAGTTTGATGTACAGTATATATCTGTTTCTCATTTCATTTACAATACTTTCTTGGGTTTTAAGAAGTAAACATTTCTCCTTTTGTATTGCTGCAAATATAAAACATTTAGAGCCGTCTTTCAGATCCCAAATTCCTTCTTGGTTAAAAAATAACATTAAAGTAGTTTTGGAGCTATACGATAAATGCAGATATAATTAATGTATCAAGCACAAAATATATCACAACTGTTTTTAGCCTAAATAATAAGTAGTAATGCTACATGCATAATAAAAATAGAAGTTATAAGCATTTTGTCTGTAAATGATATTTCTGAACTATTGTAAACTTTTCTCACGTTCAGGAAAAAAAAGGAGCATACAATTTTCTGAACCATAGCTGTGTCCATACTATTAGAGAATGTGCTCAGCAATCATCTATTCAAGGAATGTATTAAGACTAACAGACACCCTGTATGTTAGATTATGTGCAATGTACCTCTAAAATTAGGGCTATCATAAACAGAGCAATTTGACACTCAGATACCTCTAAAGATGCTTGAGGAAACTTCAAAGGGTTTCCTTCTTCCAGAGGGTCTACTAATAAGTTAATTATAAACATATAAGTAGTAGTTTTTAATGTAATTTTCTTTTTGTTTTGTGCTTTTTTCAAAAAGTAGAAAATGTTAAGTAGCAAGCCAGATTCAACCACATGACTAAGTGAATCACACGTTTAATGTTTTAAAATGGATATTGACACTTTTAAATCTCTTGAAATAAAAACAACTGAGAAATTGAATTCACATGCTTAATAAATGAGGCGTTAGAAGGGGAACATTTTCCTCACCAACATCAGACATTTTCCTCCTTTGACAAAGAACAGTTTTCGTTAAATGTGAGAAATTTTAGTGAAAACAGCCATATATTGGTGAATGCTTCAAAACTGCAGATGGTGGAAAGGAAGCTGTCCCAATACTTTGACTCTTATGCCAACAACTTATTCTGAGTATCAGAGACTTCTGTTATGTTGCTGTTTATTGATAGTTTATATGCATACCTACATATTTTTTAAAACTGGAACTCACCAGTTAGCTCCTAAACAAAGTGTCCAGTGGGTTCATAACCTGAATGCAAGCTGTAGGTAATGTTTGCAATTCTAAAAATGCCGACATTTGTCATTGTGAATTATGTTTCCTTTAGGAAATTCCTTTACTAAAGAGAGGCAGTCATTTTTGACACTAATCAGATGCCTCTGTGCTGACCCTCTTGCTGAATGAGGCCAGGCTTTCTAGGTTATTAGTATTTAAAAAGAAATAACCATTCAGTGTAGCATTTCAGTAAATACTGACCTACAAGACCTATTAAGCATATTCCACAGTTTTTCCCACCTGCAGCCATTATTAACGTAGAAAATGTTACAGAGCTTTTCTCGTGTCAGCTGAGCAGGGGCTTGTAGTTCTTCATTCACATTTTTTCATTTAATCCCATGGCTTTGAATTCCTTGCCTTGTAAGTTCCTATATATAAAGATCAGAAGCTGCTTCTGGCTATGCAGAATTACATGCTTTTAGATGAAATTCAATCCATTGTAAAAGGTTTTGTTCAGAGTAACACTGTTTTTTCCTTGTTGAATTTGGATGACACAGAGAAAAACATTAGTTAACTGGGAACAGAAATTGTGTTACCCAATTTTAAAAAGCTGTAGCAATAATTTTGGGAAAGGCTAGAAAAATTAAACACCAGTGAGTTTATTTAAGCCTTTTAAGGAGAAAAGGAAATACCGGAAGATAATTAAATGTGCAGGGCCAACTTTTTCTCTGGAATTCTTGCCTGCCTTTTATATAGGTTATGTCATGATGAAGGTTGGGGATTGAAAAAGACTTTTCCGAATTTCAGAAGGGTTTTTTGTGGTACTTAATACACAACTTCAAGTAAAATGATAAAAAAAACTTAATAGTGAAGAAAGAAAAATGTTCTGATCTCATGAGTTATTGGATTTTTTTTTTCTTTTTGTCTATTTACCAAGAATAAAAAGGTTAAAAATTTGGAGGAACCCTGAAAATGCTTTCTCCCAAATGACTGGCCAAATGCTTACAGGCCAGAGTAGAGGCTCCCCTCAGAGGTTTGAGAAGAGACTCTTGTGACTTATCTGTGGAATTCCAAAGAAACAGAAACATTGAGGGAAGGTGGTGGCATTGAGAGGGAGGGAGGTAGGAGATTTTCTATAAGTCATCCACGGAGGAAAATAGTGAAAAAGATATTTCACTTATTCATATAGCAGGATTACAATTTTTGATCACGGTGAAGCACAGGCTTAAATCTCTCTCCAAAAGTTGATGAAGGGTCACCTGAACTTTAAGGCAACAAATTTGTGAGGTCGTTTAGTTATCCAAAACCTGTATGCTTCCTTTTGTCCTTCTCCACAAACAAAAAGGCAAAACACCCACAAAGACCTCCTTTATTGTTCTCTTGTGCCCTCTCTGCCTTTCACATCTTGGTTTCTTCCCAGATGCATTTAGCAGATTTTTGTTTTGTTTTCGCGTAAATGAACTTCATCTCGAAGCAATCGTGTCCCTCCCACTTCTGAATCCACTCTTAATGGAGAACCCTTACTTCCTTCGTCCCCCAAAGTACTCCCTTGAAGCATTTGCTGTTCTCCTGTGTTTAACATTAGTGTTGGATGGTTCTCAGGATTCATTCAAAGATGGGAAACGGGGTGGGATTTTTGTTGTTGTTGTTGTTTAATTGACTTGGCTGGAAGGTGCTCAAACAGAAAGGATGCCGGGAAAAGAAAAGGAGCAGACATCCTAGGGAAGTGAGGTAATCCTACTGGGCAGAGGGTGGGTCTGGAAGGTTCCTCTCAGAGCGGGCTTCAGTTTTACACAGCATGACTCTCCCAGCTCCTGGCTCAGTGCCTTGTGATAGAAAGGACTTGGTAAATACTTAGCCCATCTCCCTGCTGGTCCCCTATTTTCAATAAGTCTTATTGATTAATTGACAATTTGCTCCTGGAAGACTCTCCTTTTTCCCCCCCTACCCCTGCCCAGAAACTAATTAAAAACAACAAGACACGCTCCTCATTGAGCTGAGACCTAGCATTCTCTGGCAAATGGTGTTGAAGAAGAAACTGGAAATGCTGGACAGAAGCATGTGGGTGGCTAAGTTTCATGGGTCCCCATGCTCACAGTATTTGACTGGGAAAACAACAGCATAAAGCTTGAGAAGGCAGGAATGGCGAGTGTCCTGTCTCCCACCACATCCCCAGGCTGGGGGCTGGGTGTTGCTTACTGTATGTTGGCCAAATAGATGAATGAATTATCCTGCCAGTTGCAGTTGCCAAGTCTTTGGCTGGTTCTTTCTTAATGCCGTTTGTATTACGCCTGAAATGTGCTCTGCCACGACAGGAAGAAAGACTCTATCTAAACGAATGGCCATTGTTTTTGCTAATATTATTATGTCACATCCAACCCCCAATCCCTTCCAGACAACAATTGAACCCAAGCAATATCTGTCACGTGATGGTGAGGTCAAGTTAGGTCATCTCCCTGCTTCTAGGCTGTCCTCATGTAAACCACCAAAATAAAAGCAAAAAAGTCTAACATTTCTTTTGAGGCACACACTTAGTAAAAACACAATTTGAGGTGAGAAGGCAGAGAAAGGACACTGTTCAATCTCTCCCAAGGAATAAGTTATGCTTATGTACAGACCCTGTCTCCTGTAAATTTCCCCTTTACTTGGACAAGTTAACAGAGAAAAGGATTTGCAGGGCGGGTCACGGTGGCTCAGCAGGCAGAGTTCTCGCCTGCCATGCCAGAGACCTGGGTTCGGTTCCCGGTGTCTGCCCATGCAAAAAGAACAAACAAAAAAAAGGATTTGCACGTGCAGGTTGCTGTAGGGAGGCGGGGCCTGTCCTGCTGTAGGGAGGCACATGGGCATTTCTTCTGTCCTCCTAGAAGATGCAAAGCTCAGAAATAGCAAATGATTCTAGGTGAGTTTACACTAACATTTTGGTAATGTTGAGGGGTAAATTAGAGATCATAAATTTCAAACCTCATGAAAGTATCCATGAGATCTCTAACTGCTTGTATTTCAGACTTGACAGTGAAGAAAAAGAGATACTTTCCCACTTCCCAGATATTGAGGAGAAATGTGCCTCTCCCACTATAAAATGTTACTAGGCCTTCATGTGTTTCATTCATTCATTCATTCAGGAAGTACGTGTTTAGCACCCATTATGGATGAGTCTGGGACCAGACAGTTGGAGTTTCTATCTTCAGCATCAAAACAGTTATCAAGGAACAAATAAGTGTTCTTACCCTCTGAAATGCTTTATTTGTTTAGTGGTCTGAAAACCACTTAATAATTATAATGAGGTGGGGGTGGGGGAAAGAAGGAAGAGAAGGAGAACGAGAAGAAAAGAAAATCCCAGAAAAGGAAGCATAAGGTACCATCCATGAAAGAATAAAGAGAAACGAAATCCAAAGATTGCAATGATCCATAGAAGGAAGATCAGTCCATATCCAGGAATTCTCTGTGCCTCCTTTAGACACCCTTTCACATGCTATTTGTTTCATGGACAGTTTAAAGTGGGAAACAGCGGGGGAGCCAAAGTTTGGGTCAGGTTGCAGATGTGTGCTATACTTCAGGGAGTTTCCTCCCGACACAAACATCTGCTGGGGTGCCTAGGAGTTGGGGCAGCCCTAGAGAGAGCATGGAGAGAACCCCATTCACCTTGCAGGGACAAGTTGAGGCCACAAGTTCAGTGGCTCTACCCTCTACTGGTGGCTGAACAGCTTTGGAACCTACCACATTAGAAACTCAGCGCTAGTGGCCAGCGACCTCCTGCTCTCCTCCCCTTTCCTGCCTCTGTGCCCAGCAGAAGAGAAGGAAGAGGCTGCCCACAATAAAAGAGCGTCCTTTCCTGAGCAAGCTTCTGTTCCTCAGATGCTGGTCTCTTCTTGAGAAGGGTCTGCTCCTATTTACAAGCTATGCTCAGCACATCACAAGCCATGGGAAAAAGTGTATATTTGCTCAATGAATAAAAATGGCTTCCCCAGGGGGAAACCCTATAAGGGTAGGCAGGTAACACAAATGAGTGGACTGGCCAGCATGGTGGGCCAGTGCTCAGGCTGGGGCCAAGGGGACAGCCAGATGGGGTGGCAGCAGCTTAGTTCCTGTGGAGTATTTCCATGGGCAGAACTTGGGTCCAGAAATCTAGGTTCTTGCTAGAACTCTCATTTTTAAAAAAATGTCATCTTCAATATGCTATTGCTATTTTTAAAACAGCATGAGGGGCCACTGTGGTTCAGCAGGCAGAGTTCTGGCCTGCCATGCTGGAGACGCAGGTTTGTTTCCCAGTGTCCGCCCATGCAAAAAAAAAAAAAAAAAAAAAGGTATACATATATATATAGCAGCATAAGGACCAAAACAAACATACTTGTGGGCCGGATGTGGTCCAAGTCTGCTAGTTTACAGCTCTAAAGTTGCTGCAAAAAACGGAGGCCGTGTTATTGGGGGAATCAACTAGATGAAGAAAATTTTGACAAAGTTATTTTTGGTTCATATTCAGCTAACTCTTTGGGTTTATCGCACTTAGAAAATATGCTAGAGACTGAGATTCTAGGCACAGTCGATGGTACACTCGGTCTCTCTTTGGGCTACCTAGTGCTTCTCAGAACAGGTAACTAGAGTCCTTCCATTCACTCCAGGATGCTGAAAATCATGGGGTCCCTCCTCCTGCCTAATTCATCAGAATTAGAGGAATGAGTTTAAAATACTCAGTGTGGGTCCTTCTCTTGGTCACTAATGCGGCCACCCACCAGGCCATGCTGTAAGGATGATCACAACAGGCAACAATACCTGACCTCTAGGTTTGGCTTGCCCATGTTAGGAATAAATAGGTTTGCGTATAGGTTGAAGTGGGAAGGCAGGGAACTGAGACCTGAGTTCACTCTGGGAATAAGAGAAAATGGACTTTGTACTCCAGCCAGTGTGGAGTGAATTTCCAGGGTGTGACCTGCAGAGAACATCTGCGGCCTTCTTTATTTCAGAAGTTCCAGGAGGAGGCCGTGGCTCAGGCTACTACCAGCGATTGAGCTGGTCAGCAGGAAGCTTGGCCTGCCAGAAAAACAAGGGAGTGAACAAGAAAGATTTTTTTCTTTTTTTGCCAACTTATGCAGATGCTTCAGGACCTCGAGCAGATCGGCTGAAGAGAATGCATTTTAATTAGTATCTTTGCATGTCTGTATTAGAGAAAGTAGGCTAATTGCTGCTGAAACAAATAGACCTCCTGAATCTGAGTAGTTGAACCCAATACAAGTTTCATCCTTGTTTTAGCAAAGTCAACTAGATGTTCAGAGGGTGGCTTCTGTGGGACTTTCCTCCAAACGCTAATTTTGGGATGGAGCTCCTTTAGTTTTGTGACTCTTCTGTCCCTTAGTGTTTCCTTGGGGGTTCTCTGCTGGGATAAGCAGAGAGAGAGTTGTCCGGGAGGCTTTAGAGCCAGGCCTGGGAAAGGCTGCCTTTGCTGCTGTTATATGTTGTTGTCCAAAAACTTAGCCACATATAAGTGGCTTAGTAAATCTAAACTCATAAGAACACATAGACTCGTGTAAGATGTATGTAGGCCAGTCCAAACAAATATATGCATAGACTCCCTTATCTAATCTCTTGCATTTTCACCTCAAATTGTTTAATTCACTCTTCTTTGCACTTTCAAAGTGGTTTCCATCAGAGGACTTAACTGTACTTCACAGTGATTTAAGATGCCACATTCATCCTCGTGGGTGTAAAGTTGTGAAGTCAAACATCTAACTTTCTTAGTTTACATGGGGAGAAAATGAGTCACAGCACAGTTAAAGGTTTTGTCCACGATCCCTCTCATGAGTAATCATTATTTCCAGAAGGACCTAGTGCTGGTAATCAGCTAATTACCCAGTCTCACCAGACATAAGCAAATAATTGATGGAATCAGACCAGAATTCACATTCAGACCCCTTACATTACTCCTGCAAAAATTAACATATATTTACATTTCATGTATTTTAAGTAATGTGCTCTGAGCCACTGCCACTGAAATGAAAGGAAATTGAAGTTCCTTTTTCTTCATTTATTTGTTTATTTTTTTGCATGGGCAGGTATCAAGAACTGAACCCAGGTCTTTAGCATGGCAGGTGAGAACTCTACCTGCTGAGCCACTGTGGCCCACCCTTTTTCTTCATTTAAAAGTGGCTGAGGAGGGTTGCATGGGCAGTTCAGTGGTAGAATGCTCACCTTGCATGTGGGAGACCCAGGTTCAATCCCCAGACCATGCATACACACCCCCCCCACCAAAAAAAAGAAGTGGTTGAGACATATATTTAAAGTGTTCACTCAATCAAAGACAAATTTTTGAAAGCCACAAGGCTATGTTAGATTTTCAAGTAAGCAGTTCCTCCCAGTTTGTGAAAGCGACTCCATGGTGAGCTTGTGTTCCTATGAAGCAAGCCTAAAACAACATGCCTGACTTTTGAATGCAATTTACAGATTATTGGTAAAAAGTGGTGTCCTTAATACTAGCAGCTTCTGTGGGGAGGCGATGATATACTTACCAAGTTAGGTGAAAAATGATGATTTAATGCACTGTATAGAGAATTGTTAGGTAACATAGACTGCTGAGTGGGCTTAAAGTAACATTTTTTTGGGGGGTGGGAGGAGTTATTGACCAGACGCAGTGAATCTGAGATCAATTAATTTTGCTTTGAAGTTTGCTCTTGATCCAGATCTTCAATAAGGAGGTAGTTTCCAAATCACTGGTCTGTGAATGCTGCTTGTGATTAATTACCCTTTTATAATCTTAGGAATTCTGTTCTTTGCTATATTTTGAATAACTCAGACTCCACGGGGAGTTGTATTTGGCTGGTATATTTGGAACTGCTAATAAACACCTACTTCCTGTTTTTCTTACTACTGTGTATAGCAAATTGTAAAATTGCTTGTATTGCCATCTCTTGTTTCTTGTGTGTTTAACCAGCTCTGATTTATGTTGTAGAATAATCTGCATCAAAGAGTCCTTGCCAACAAATTTCTCATAGCTTTAAAATGTAAGATACTCTATCTTCCTGAGGCAGCACGAACTTGAAGGATGATAGGAAAAAGCATTCCATTTCATCAGCACAGAAAAATTGGGATTTTTAGTATCCTGAGCACCAAATAACTCTTTGAAAGAAGTTCAGTGCATTTTTTAAACATATATTTCTAAGGTCAGTAGATTTATTCTTTTAGGAAGGCATGTGATTGGATAGGCAGGTTTCCTAATTTTTTTTCCTTTCAGTTGCAAATTTTCTTGCTACATCTAAACAGTGTATTAAACCAATAGCAAGTGCCATTGTTATTATTCATTTCAGGTTTTTAATTTGCGAATGCTCTGGCTGCTTTTGTTAGCCTGGCTGGCACTGAAATCACTAGCATCTGTTGATAGGTTACAGGTGGTATAGTATAGGGAGTTGCTGACTCAGAGAAGAGCAGGGATTCCCGTGGAGGAATAGGCACCTAGGAAAACTGGCTCTGAGTCTAGCATTGGCTTAAAGAGAAGGTACCTATCCTTTGTCTTTCAAGTTCAGACCTTTTCATGAGTGCAAGATCAACAGACACTCATTCTCTTTCCCTGACAAAGAAGAATAGAGAGTTAATGAATGACTGGAGTCCTTGACTATCTCTCCTTTTCCTACTCTCCCACCAGAGCTCCACCCTCATATTCCTGGTGACCCAAGTGGAAATGGAAAGGTTGAGACAGACCTGAGATGTTGCCCAGGGACAGTCTATGAATGCAGCTCTCTACTGGCCATAGAGCAGTCAACCAAACCCCTGTCCTTTACTCCCTGCCCTGGAGGGATCTGCTCTGCTTGTGTCCCAAACCCCAGGGGCAAGATGTTCTTGGCACTAAGGAGAAGTGCCCACCCAGAGCTTGTGTTCCACTCCTCCGTAAATCTGTGTACTCAGGATCACACACTTTCTGCCCAAATGACTCCATTCCTGCTTCCAGGGGTTGTGAAGCCCTCTTTCCTGGTCCATCCTTCTGAGGGATGACTTTGGGACAGCTGGTGGGTGTATGTGTGTGTGTGGATGGGGGACGGCACTTGGTCATGGGGGTGGGGTGTCCACACACATGTACCCCAGGTCCTCACGATACAGATGGAGCCAGGGGTGGGCACAAGAGGGGCAGGCCACCAGTTGAGACTTCCATTTATTTTCTTACTGGAACTAGTAGATGTTATGGGCAGGCCTGCTCCGCAGGGCCAAAGGAAGGTGGAGCTTAAAGACCTACATGTTGTTCTCTCCTCTCTTCCTGCTCCATCTCTTCCACCATCTTTGATGCTTTTAACTTAGCATTCTCACGTCTCCATCTATCATCTCTCTGCAGTTGATTCCCCAAATCATTCTTCTTACCTTTCTTTGTCAGATTCCACATTGCCACTTTCAACTTCAGCCACCCACTTGCTTTCTCTCCCTGGAGGTCCCAATGGTTCCTCAACTGCAGGATGCTTAAAATCAGAATCTTTCATAAGCAGCTCCTATTTTTGAGGTCTCTGCTTCAGCTAATCATACCAGCTTCCATAATTATTCAGGCATCTGATTCAGAATCTGTTTTGACTTTGGCTCACATTAAAATTAATTAAAACAATAAATTCTACATGTGAGGTTGAATATAATTGTGCAAAGCCTCTTGTGTTCTTCCATTCTCATTGCTTCTGCTTCCTGGAGGTTCCCTGGCTGCCTACCAGGAGGACCTTTTCAACTGGTCTCTCCTCTTCCTCTTGTTCCTTGTTCCAACCCCTTTGTACAGTTTGGGTAGACTCAACTTCTAAAGGACAAAAGCTCTCATATTGCTTCTCTGCTCAAGAGCCTTAAGGGAGGCTTACCTGCTGATCAAATTTAGGAAAAACTCCTTAACCAGTTGCTGAATGATCTTTATGTCTCTGGGGACCTTCCACGACATATGTATTCTGTCTCTCCTATCAAACTGCTGTGCATTCATCAAGATTTATTAGAATAATACCAAGAAACGTGTCTTTAAGCCTCAAATATAGTGAATAAGTTTTAATTTTAATGCATTTTTATTGTCATATTCTAGAAAGGCTAGAATTGAAAGTGATGTAATGAACTCTCCATTCAGCGCTATCAAATCCCAACATTATCTTGTAGGTGTTTCAGATCTTCCTGTTGTTTTTTGCTTTTTTTTTTTTAAGAAATAAAACTTCATTGATGTGGTAGAGACTCTTGAGTAGCCCAATCCATCCTTCTCCCAGACAGGCAAGATCATGAATTCAATGTTTAACATCACAATGCATGTGTTTATAGTACATATTTATGTATCACAAAATTTTAAATTAATTTTTTGGTTTATATACCTAATATAAAAGTTAGTATTTTGCATTTTTTTTCTACATATTGTTTTGAAAACTTATACATGTGTATTCTATTTGAGAACCATTTGATATTCCATTGTATAAATAACCCAAAATTTATTTATCCATCTCCTTTTGAAGGATATTTATGTTGTTTCCAAATCCTTTGAACAATGTGGCTAGGAATGTATGTGCCTCCTCACACCTGAATGTCAGAGTTTCTCTAGGATTTATAGCTACAAGTGGAATTTGGGTCATGGATAAGACTATATTCAGCTTCACTGAATTTTGCTTACGTGCCTTGCAAATTATACCTATTAGTGGCAGAGCAGGAGGGCTCCCCTTTCCCAACTTTCACTTGCCCTTGTTATCAACAGACTTAAAATATTTGCCAATCTAATTAGCGTGAACTTGAATCTCATTGTTATTTTAATTCGCACTTCGATTTTCAGGTAGGGAAGGCTAAGTTAGAAAAGAGCTTAACAAGTAAGCCCAAGAAAGATCTATAAAGATTCATATTCTCGGCAATCACAAAATAAAGATGTCTGCATAAAATAATACCATAAAGTTCAAAGGCAGGACCCAGTCTTGGAGACTAGATATGAATCACATATGACCAACAAGATGAATATCCAAAATATGTAAAAGAACTATAAATTTAAAAACCAAACAAGCCAATATAATGTCCAAATGTTATGAATTGGAAATTCTCAACAGAAGAAACCAAGTACATACCTGGAGCTCAATAAACACTCACTGGTGTTGAAATGACTAGAATATATGGTGGAAGCAGATCTCTGCAGATGATATCTTAGTTGGTGTGGTGAGTTGAATTATGAACCCTGCAAAAAAAAATATTCTTGGTCTTATTCTGCATTCCTGTGGGCATGGGCCCACTGTACATGGGATCTCTTGACGATTTTGCTTTAGTTAGGGTGTGGCCCAAATGCATGAGGGTGTGTCTTAATTTGATGACTGGATACTTTTAAAAGCAGAAGAAATTCAGACAGAGAAAGAGAAAGCCATGGGTTGCAGCTCAAAACCAAAAGCCAGCAGGAACTTGGAAGAGAGAGGACATTATCATGTGATAAGAAAGCTAGGGAACCCAAAGGTTGCTGGTCAGCCAGAATATTACCAACCACTGGAGGAAGCAAGCCCTCTAGCCAATGGCTTGATTGGTACTTCTGACCTTTGAAATCGTGAGCCAATGCATTCCCGTTGTTTACGCCAACGCCTTGTGGAGTATTTGTCATAGCAACCTGGAAAACACACATTTCGTTTCACCAGGACACAGACCTTGAGATGGAGATTTGTGTGCAGGAGATTTATTGGAGAGTGCTGCATGGAAGGGATGAGGAAGTCAGAACTGGACAGAGGCGGAATCTCAGCAGATCCTCTGGGGAACTTCGGATATTGAGTTGAGGCAAGGGGTTGGGCCTTTGTACTCCGGCACCTATCAGTTATTGGTACGGGCTTTCCTGAAGAGAGAAAGTAACTTTGGAGGACTAGATACTTCCCTTCCACAGAGGGAACTTTGCAAGGAGAGAATCAGCAGCTTACAGGCCTGGCAACTGGAGGATGAAGTGGATCTGGACGGGGCACAGCACAGCATTCACTGCATACAGTACTGAGATCCAGTGAATTAGTAGCAGTGAGTAAGAACACTGGCATTGGAGTCAGAGAGTCCCAGTATTGAATCCCAGTTCCACTAATGTGGCTAGCTCACCTTGGGCAAGCTACTTAACTGTTCTTGGTCTCAGCCATGATATTCCTTTAAAAAGTATTCACCAAATGCCTAATCACACCGACAGTGAGAGGGTTAAGTGAAATGAACACACACAAGGAGCTTTGCCCAGCCCCTGGCTCATTTTAAATGCTTGATAAATAGTGATTATTACCTATTATCATTATTATTAACAACTCTGGATAAAAGCACATAGTACTTTTGCTTTGTCAGTGTAGTATAGCAAGAAACTTTTTTGGAATGTGATTCTGTGGCTTTCTTAGATAAGTGGAATACTCATGAGGTTAGTGGGATTTAAGGCAGGATTATTCTCTAGTCTGAGCCAGTAACTGCTTTAGCTGTTTAACAAAACATTTCCTGAATTCATATTTAAAACCTTAACTGACTCCCCGCACCTCAAGGCCAATTTTCTGTACTGATTTTCACAAGAATTAATTTCTACAATAAATGGGTAATCTCAGATAAAAGGAACAATTCAAACACTGTGGTAAGCTGATTTAGACGTTAGAAAATTGGTTTCTTTGTTAGAATTGAGTAGAATCAAATATATTTTAGAGCTGGAAGGGACCACAGGTCTTAGAGATTATCCAATGTGATGATTTTCTTTCTTTCTTTTTAAGTAACAGGGACACCTCTCTCCCCCCCGCCATCTTATAAATGAAATCTTACACAGAAGCCGTTTATTTGGAGCAAGAAAACATGAAACTGGCTCTGGTTGAAGGAGGATCAGTAGATTAGAATTAATCTCTGTTCCTTGTGGCCCACCTTCAGCCTATCCCCTACATTTTAATATGACTATCTCTGAATATCTGCTGGCCCACAGGTTTTAAAAAATATCACTGGTGTAGCGCAACTAGTTCATTTTAAAGATGAAGTAACTCATACTTTTCCTCCTAGTTTACTAGCTGCTTCTTCTCAATCTTCTTTGCTGGATCGCACTCTTTGTCACTCGGGGTGCCTCAGGGCTCTGTCCAGTTCCTCTTGTTTCTCTATCATCACACTTCTGATGATTCTTTCCAATCCCATGGCTCTAAATTCCATCTATATGCTAATGGCTCCCAAATTTATATTTTCTGCTTGGACCTCTCTCCTGAACTCCAGGCTCATATTTACAATTGCATAATTGACACCTTTCTTGGTTATCTAATAGAGAGCTCAAAATTCACATGCCGCAAATGGCATTCTTGGTCTTCTACAAAACCTGATCGGTCTTATTTGATGGCGACTGTCTTTTTGTTGTTCAGGTCAAAAAAATCTTACTATCGCCTTGCCTCCTCTCCTTCTCTCCAGTCCCACATCCAATGCATCAGGAAATCTCGTGGTTTTATCTTCAAAATATCTATGGATTCAAACTGCTTCTCCTCGATTGCTATTAACCTGTCTCAAATCATCATCATCGGCAGTGAGCCAAGAAGGTGGCTTGGAGAGGTGTGGGATTTAGTTCATCCTCCTGAGGAGCTAGTAGATAGCCAGGAACAGTACAGAATGACTGCTGGGGCCCCAGCAGTGACTGGACACACAGCACACCCCAGTCTGGACAGGCTGTGAGCCCACCCAGAACTGTGAGTTCCCCAAGCTGCAGCAGCTAGCACTCCTCCCTCCCAGACTGCTTCCCATTGGGGGAAGCAAAGAGACTTTCCTAGCAGCAGGGGTTGAGCACACTCAAGCTCCGATTGTGTAATTAATTAACAAATTCTGATTACCAAAAATAGGCCCCCCACTCAGTTGAACCTCGAGTTAATGCTGAGGTTGCTGGTTTTTGCCCTGGTGCAGAGGGGGGGCAGGATTGATGGAAAAAGGAAAAAAAAAAAAAAAAAAAACCAGAGGTTTTTGGGATTGGACAGCACAAAATATTTGGAAGGGTCTGGGCCCTGAAGGAAAGGAAGGAAGGACCTGGGCATACACAGAGCAATGTACCAACTTAAGATCTTGATCGGCAATCCTGAGGACGTGGGTCCTACTCTGAAAAGGATTTTTTTTCTTTTCTTTTTTATGGCTGTGTTTCTATGGCTTGACTGCTCTTTGGATAAAGCTGCAGGGCTTCTCAGGCTCCAACTGCCCCAGGCATGGGCAGAATTAAGTTTGTTTGAGAGTTTGTCTGGAGGTTGTACCTTCCCTCAGAGAGGGGTGGGGCCCAGCTCAGGTAGAATCCCAACCTCAAGGAATTCAGACACCAGGGTCTGGAAAACTGAAGCAATTAAAGCCAGTGTACAACTATTCTCTGTCTCAAACATGCCCACAGCAGGGAGAGTCTGCTGAAGTTAAAGGTACCACATCACCTTATACTGGTGCGACCCACAGACAGACAAATGCCACATACTGGGCAGGATAGGAAAAACACAGAGTCCAGAGATATCACAGGAAAGTCTTTCAACCTGCTGGGTCTTACCCTCAGGGAAAACTGATGTGGTGACTCTTTCCTCCTGAGAGGAGGTCAGTTTGGTCTGGGAAAATCTGACTGGGCTCTATAATACCTAACTAAGTAAACCCTCCTATGGGGGAAAAAACAGGTACTGTACAGGCAGGGCAAGAAACAAGAAACAAGAACTGAAAAACTCTGATCTGTTAAACAAAACCTAAGCTAGAGGTCTAGAATAAGTTGAACTGAATGTCAAAGAACAGATAGACAAAAATGTCTTCCAACAAGAAAATCCTAAGTAAAAAAAAGTGAAAACAATCTCCAGAACAAACTAATTAAGGAAATTAAATGCTTGAATGCCAGCAAGAAATAATGAATCATACCAGGAAAATTGAAGATATGGCCTAATCAAAGGAACAAACCAACATTTCAAATGAGGTACAGGAGTTGAAATAATTCAGAATGTTCAAATAAACATGGAAAACCTCATCAAAAATCAAATCAATGAATTGAGGGAGGATATAAAGAAGGCAAGGAATGAACAAAAAGAAAAAATCGAAAGTCTGAAAAAACAAATCACAGAACTAATGGGAATGAAAGTCACAGTAAAAGAGATAAAAAAAAATGGAAACCTACAATGCTAGATTTCAAGAGGCAGAAGATAGGATTAGTGAACTGGAGGATGGGACATCTAAAATTCAACAAGCAAAAGAAAATATAGGGAAAAGAATGGAAAATATGAGCAGGGACTCAGGGAATTGAATGACAATATGAAACGCACAAATATACGTGTTGTGGGTGTCCCACAAGGAGAAGAGAAGGGAAAAGGAGGAGAAAAACTAATGGAGGAAATTATCACTGAAAATTTCCCAACTCTTATGAAAGACTTAAATTTACAGACCCAATAAGTGCAGCATACCTCAAACAGAATAGATCCAAATAGACATACTGCAAGACACTTACTAATCAGAATGTTATATGTCAAAGAGAAGGAGAGAATCTTTAAAGCAGCAAGAGAAAAGCAATCCATCCCATACAAAGGAAGCCCAATAAGGCTATGTGCAGATTTCTCAGCAGAAACCATGGAGGCGAGAAGACAGTGGTATGATATATTTAAAATACTAAAAGAGAAAAACTGCCAACCAAGAATTCTATATCCAGCAAAATTGTCCTTCAAAAATGAGGGGGAAATGAGAACATTTTTATCCAAAAAAATCACTGAGAAAATTTGTGACAAAGAGACTGGCTCTTCAAGAAATGCTAAAGGGAGCAGTAGAGATAGATAGGAAAAGACAGGAGAGAGAGGTGTGGAGAAGAGTGTAGAAATGAAAACTATCACTAAAGTAAAAAGAAGAAAAATTAGATATGACATATAAAATCCAAAAGGGAAAAGGGTAGAAGAAAGTAATGCCCATACAGTATTAACACGAAATGTTAATGGATTAAACTCCCCAGTCAAAAGACATAGACTGGCAGAATGGATTAAAAAAAAGTACCCATCTATATGCTGTCTACAGGAGATGCATCTTAGATCCAAGGATAAACATAGGTTGAAAGTGAAAGGTTGGGAAAAGACATTTCATGTAAGCAACAATCAGAAATGAGCAGGAGTAGCTATACTAATACCCAACAAATGTAGGCTTCAAATGTAGGCTTCAAATGTAAAGCAATTAAAAGAGACAAAGAAGGAACTATATATTAATAAAAGGAACAATTCAACAAGAAGACATAACAATCATAAATATTTATGCACCAAGCCAGAGTGCTACAAAATACATGAGGCGAACACTAAAAAGAGAAATACACACAACTACCATAATAATTGAAGACTTCAATTCCCTACCCTCATCAATGGACAGAACATCTAGACAGAGGGTCAATAAAGAAACAGAGAATTTGAATAATGCAATAAATGAACTAGACTTAGCAGACTTTTATTGAACATTACACCCCACATCAGCAGGATACATCTTTTTCTCAAGTGCTCATGGATCATTCTCAAGGATAGACCATATGCTAGGTCACAAATAAAGTCTTGGTGAATTTAAAAAGATTGAAATAATATAAAACACTTTCTCAGATCATAAAGGAGTTAAGTTGGAAATCAATAATAGGCAGAAGGCCAGAAAATTCACAAATATATGGAATCTCAACAACACACTCTTAAACAACCAGTGGGTCAAGGAAGAAATAAGTGAAATCAGTAAATATCCTGAGGCAAATGAAAATGAAAACACAACATATCAAATTTTATGGGATGCAGCAAAGGCAGTGCTAAGAGGGAAATTTATTGCCCTAAATGCCTATATCAAAAAAGAAGAAAGAGCAAAAATCAAGGAATTAACTGTCCACTTGGAAGAACAAGAGAAAGAACAGCAAACTAACCCCAAAGCAAACAAAAGGAAAGTAATAACAAAGATTAAAGCAGAAGTAAATGAAATTGAGAACATGAAAACAACTGAGAAAATCAGCAAAACCAAAGTTAATTCTATGAGAAAATCAGTAAGATTGATGGACCCTTAGCGAAGTTGACAAAAAGAAGAAGAGAGAGGATGCAAATAAATAAAATCAGAAATGGAAGAGGAGACATAACCACTGACCCCTCAGAAATAAAGGAGGTAATGAGAGGATACCATGATAGCTTTATTCTAATAAACTAGACAATGTAAATGAAATGGACAACTTCCTAGAAAGGCATGAACAATCAACATTGACTCAAGAAGAAATAGATGACCTCAATAAACCAATTACAAGTAAATAAATTAAGAAGCTCCCCAAAAAGAAAAGTCCAAGACCAGATGGCTTCACATGTTGAATTCTACCAAACATTCAAGAAAGAATTAGTATGAATCCTGCTCAAACTCTTCAAAAAAATTGAAGAGGAGGGAAAGCTACCTAACTCATTCTATGAAGCCAACATCACCCTCATACCAAAGCCAGTCAGAGATATTAGAAGAAAAGAAAACTACAGACCAATCTCTCTAATGAATATAGATGCAAAAATCCTCAATGAAATTCTTGCAAATCAAATCTAGTACCACAATAAAAGATTTATACACCATGACCAAGTAGGATTCATCCCAGGTATGCACAGATAGTTCAACATAAGAAAATCAATTAATGTAATACACCATATCAACAAATCAAAGCAGAAAAAACACATGATCATCTTGATTGACACAGAGAAGGCATTTGACAAAATTCAACATCCTTTTTTGTTGAAAACACCTGAAATGTTAGGAATAGAAGGGAACTACATCAACACGATAAAGGGAATATATCAAAAACCCACAGCTAACATCATCCCCAAAGAGAAAAACTGAAAACTATCCCCCTAAGATCAGGAACAAGACAAGGATGTCCAAATATCACCATTGTCATTTAACATTGTGTTGGAAGTTCTAGCCAGGGCAATTAAACAAGAAAAAGAAATACAAGGTATCAAAATTCGAAATGAAGAAGTAAATCTCTCAGTTTATTGATGACATGATATTATATGTCAAAAACTCTGAAAAATCCACAGCAAAACTACTAGAGCTAATAAATGAGTACAGCAAAGTGGCAGGTTACAAGATCAGCACTCAAAAATCTGTAGTGTTTCTATATACTAGTAATGAACAATCTGAGGGGGAAATCAAGAAAAAAACTCCATTTTCAATTGCAACCAAAAGAATAAAATATTTAGGAATAAATTTAACTAAGAATACAAAAGACTTAGATAAAGAAAACTGCAAGAAATTGCTAAACAAAATCACAGAAGACCTAAATAAATGGAAGAGCATACTATATTGATGGATTGGAAGACTAAATATAGTTAAGATATCAGTTCACCTAAATTGATTTATAGATTCAATGCAATGCCAATTAAAATCCCCAGAACTTACTTTTCAGAAATAGGAAAGCCAATAATAAAATTTATCTGGAAGGGCAGGATGCCCTGAATAGCTAAAAATTTCTTGAGAAAGAAAAATGAAGTCGGAGGTCTTACACTACCTGACTTTAAGGTATATTATGAAGCTACAGTGGTCAAAACAGCATAGTACTGGCATAAAGATAGGTATACTGACCAATGGAGTTGAATAGAGTGTTCAGATATAGATCCTTTCATCTATGGACAATTGATCTTTGATAAGGCAGTCAAGCCAATTCATCTGGGGCAGAACAGTCTCTTCAATAAATGGTGCCTAGAAAACTGAATATCCTCATGCAAAAGAATGAAAGAGGATCCATATCTCACATCCTGTACAAAAATCATCTCAAAATGGATCAAAGACCTGAACATTAGATCTAAGATCAGAAAACTTTTAGAAGAAAATGTAGGGAAATATTTTATAAATCTTATAATAGGAGGTGGTCTCCTAGATCTTACACCCTAAGCGTGAGCATTGAAAAAATAAATAAATACATGGGAACTCCTCAAAATAAACACTTTCGTGCATCAAAGAACTTTGTCTAGACAGTAAAAAAACAGCCTACACAATGGGGGACAATATTTGGAAACGATACATCAGATAAAGATCTAGTATCCAGAATATATAAAGAGATTGCTCAACTCAACAACAAAAAGGCAAACAACCCAATTACAAAATGGGCAAAAGACATGAATAGATACTTTTCAGAAGAGGAAATACAAAAGGCTAAAAGGCACATGAAAAGATGTTCAACTTCCCTGGCTATTAAGGAAATGCAAATCAAAACCACAATGGGATATCATCTCACACCTACCAGAATGGACATTATCAAGAAAGCTACAAGTGCTGGAAAGGATGTGGAGAAAGAGGCACACCTATTAACTGTTGGTGGGAATGTAAAATGGTACAACTGTTGTGGAAGGCAGTTCGGTGGTTCCCCAGGAAGCCAAGTATAGATTTGCCATATGACCCGGCAACACCATCGTTAGATATCTGCTCAAGGGACATGAGGGCAAGGACACAAATGGACATTTGCTCACCATTGTTTATAGCAGCATTATTTACAATTGCCAAGAGATGGCACAGCCAAAATGTCCATCAAAGAGGAGTGGCTAAACAAGCTGTGGTATATACATACAATGGAATATTATGCAGCTGTAAGACAGAATAAAGTCATGAAGTATGTAACAACATGGATGGACCTTGAGGACATTATGCTGAGTGAGATTAGCCAGAAACAAAAGGACAAATACTGTATAGTCTCACTGATATGAACTAACATTAGTGAATGAACTTGGAGAATTTCAGTTAAGAACAGAGACCATCAGGAGATAGAAATAGGGTAAGATATTGGGTAATTGGAGCTGAAGGGATACAGATTGTGTAACAGGACTCATTGTAAAAATTCAGAAATGGATAGCACAATACTACCTAACTGTAATACAATAATGTTAATACACTGAATGAAGCTGAACATGAGAATGATAGAGGGAGGAGGGCTGGGGGCACAAATGTAATCAGAAGGAAAGATAGATGAAAAGACTAAGACAGTATAATCTAGGAATGCCTAGAGTGTACAAGGATAGTAACTAACTATACAAAATAAAATTTTTTTCCAATGAGGAAGCATAAATGAATGCTAATATTTCAGGTTGTTGAAAATAGATGGTAATTCGTATTTTCAAATTTTAACTTATGTGTATGACTAAAGCAAAAAATGTTTACTTGATACAAAAGTTATATTTGACTAGTGCATTTCCTAATATAACTTATGTGGACAGTTTAATTTGAACACCATAAGTACATGGAACCTTGAGTAGGGCATGAGATTTTGTAGGTTTGTGCAGAGTGATGCCCTGATAAATCCCAGAGTGATTTGAACAGTGAATAAAAAAGTATTTGCAAAGTCCCCGTAGGGGAATGATGAGAAAGGGGGAAAATTTAACTTCCCCATGTGGAGAATTTCTTATATTCTCACAAGCAGAGGGGACAGCCAAAGCAGTAGGCTGAGCTCTCAATCTTGGGATTTGTTCATATGAAACTTATTTCCCCAAAGGATGAAACCTACTTAAAATTAGGCCTAAGAGTCACCCTCAGAGAACCTCTTTTGTGGCTCAGATGTGGCCTCTCTCTCTCAGCCAACATGACAAGCAAACTCACTGCCCTCCCTCTCTATGTGGGACATGACTCCCATGGGTGTAAACCTTCTTGGCAATATGGGACAGAAATCCTAGAATGAGTTTGGACTCAGCATCAAGGGTTTGAGAAAACCTTCTCCACCAAAAGGGGGAGGAGAAAAATGAGACAAAATAAAGTGTCAATGGCTGGGAGATTTCAAACAGAGCTAAGAGGTTATCCTGGAGGTTATTCTTATGCATTATATAGATATCACCTTTTCAGTTAAGGTGTAATGGAGAGGCTGGAGGGAAGTGCTTGAAAATGTAGAGCTGTGTTCCAGTAGCCATGTTTCTTTCTTTCTTTTTTTCTTTTAGTAGCCGTGTGTCTTGAAGATGATTATGTAATGATATAGCTTTCACAATGTGACTGTGTGATTGTGTAAACCTTGTGTCTGATGCTCCTTTTATCTATGGTATGGACAGATGAGCAAAACATATGGACTAAAAAGAAACAAATAATGGGGGGGGGGAACAAATGTTAAAAATATATTTAGTAGATTGAAATGCTAGTGATCAATGAAAGGGAATGGTAAGGGCATAGAAAAAAAATAGGAGAAACAAAGGCTAAAATATATTTGGTAGATGGAAATACCAGCAGTCAATGAGAGGGAGGGGTAAAGGGTATGGTATATACGAGGTTTTTTCTTTTTATTTCTTTCTCTGAATTGATGCTAATGTTCTAAGATATGATCATGGTGATAAATATACAACTCTGTGATGACATTGTGAGCTATTGATTATATACCAAGAATGGAATGATCATATGGTAAGAATGTTCATGTTTGTATGTTGTTATGTTTAAAAAAAATTAAAAAAATAAATAAAAAATCATCATCTCTTATCTGAATTATGGAAATGGTACAGCCTCTTAATTAATGTGATATTATACTTTATCATTCAAACTAGGATACTTTGAAGACCCAAAGGGGAGGGAGGCTAGTTAATAATTGCATTGAGACACTGGTGTAACCAGTATGGGCAAACATGTGGTACAGTCACTCTATTCTTAACTTATTTTCCTGTCTGTCTCTACTCTTGCCACCTTAAAGTCTAATTCTAATATACCTTTGAGCCCCTGTTCACCCTTAGCTCTAGATTATATGACATTGTGCTAATCCCTTCAATGATTCTTCATTTCATTTGGAGTAAAGCCAAAGTTATCCCAGTGAACAACAAGCAAGGCCTGCACCATCGGCTCCCCTGTTGTCTGTCCTCCAGTTACATTTCTTATTGTTTAGCCCTCTCCTCTGTCTCTCTGCTTAAGCTCCAGAAGCCTCTTTGCTATTCTTCAGTCACAGTCATAATTATATAAAAACAAATAATTATGTTTATTTTCTATTTCCTGCCAGCAGATGGTAAGGTTCATGGAGGGCAGAGAATTTGTCTGCTTGGTCACTGCTGCACCCCCTGGACCGGACAGGACCTGGCACACAGTTGGAGCTTAAGAGGTGTGTACTGAATACCTGAATGAAGAAGCAGAAAGCTTCAGGTTAAGGAGCTTCATACAAATCACTCAGTAATCTTGTGCAAAGTCTGAATCTGTAGCTGGGGTCCCTGACGTCAGGGTGCTTTGGCTGGTTCTACATGCTTTCAAGGTGCAGTGAGATAAGAGACAAACTACTGATTTCTCAGGTGAGTTCTACCCTAACTGGATACTTTTTCTTGTTCAGACATGGATGTTATTTTTAAAATCTGGGTACTGAAAACGACACTGGAAATGGATCAGAAAAATTCACGAGGATATAGCCAGTTGAAGTCTTCATTTTAAGAGCACTGATGTGAAAGCAAATGGAACCCTGTTTAGAAGAGGATCCGTGAATGATTGACATCTATTGAACTCCATATAAAAATAGCACTTTGGTGACTGCCTCAGAAAACAGACAATTCTAAGAAACTGGATATCTTTGAAGAGGAAAATGGTAGGTTAGGGCCTAGGCTCTGCGCTTGTTTAGAAATGTGAGTCTAGGACTTTCTGTAGTTCTACTTTTATCCTTGTTTTTTTCTTTGACAATATAAATCTTGCCTTCCTGCGAACTTTAGGGTAATGACTGAGTCAAATTTGCAGTATTAGCACATGACTTGCTGCTACTGATGTGTGACTCCTTCCACTTCTTATATCTGAAATGTCCTCCTCACACTCTTTCCTAAGTTCCTTCTAAACAAGAATCTGAGTTACCTCCTCTGGTTAACATTATTTGCCTTCACTCTATTTCCAGCTTCGAATAGTTTGTAGTATTTATCTCTTGCTTTGAAAATGATCATATAGTATTTTCATGAGAGTCTGTCTTGTATCTATTAAATGAAAAACTTTCTGAAGGTAGGACATGTGGCCTGCATACTTTTTTGTTTGTTTCTCTTCCATTATACTCCTCTAAGTCTAAAGTAGGGCTGTTCATCTTATAAGTGTTAAGGAAAGAATGGAATAAGAACTTGATCCTACTATCAGTTTTAACTTTATTACCTGTGCTGGTTTGAAAGGATGTATGCCCCCTAGAAAAGCCATGTTTTAATCAAAATCCCATTTCATAAAGGTAGAATAATCCCTATTCAGTACTGTATGTTTGAAACTGTAATCAGGTCATCTCCATGGATGATGTGATTTAGTCAAGAGTGGTTGCTAAATTGGATTAGGTGATGACATGTCTCCACCCATTTAGGTGGGTCTTGATTGGTTTACTGGAGTCCTATAAAAGAGGAAACATTTTGGAGAATAGAGATTCAGAAAGAGCAGCACCACAAAGCAGAGAGTCCATGAGCCAGTGACCTTTGGAGATGAAGAAGGAAAATGCCTCCTGGGGAGCTTCATGAAACCAAAAGCCAGGAGAGAAAGCTAACAGATGACTCTGTGCTTACCATGTGCCCATCCAGCCAAGAGAGAAACTGTAACTATGTTCACCATTTGCCTTCTCAAATGAGAGAGGAAACCTGAACTTCATCAGCCTTCTTGAACCAAGGTATCTTTCCCCGGATGCCTTTGATTGGACATTTCTATAGACTTGTTGTAATTGGGACATTTTCTTGGCCTTAGAACTGTAAACTAGCAACTTATTGAATTCCCCTTTTTAAAAGCCATTCCGTTTTTGGTGTATTGCATTCCGGCAGCTAGCAAACTAGAACACTACCCATGTGTCTGTGAAATTCAGGTTCTTCATCTGTAAAATGAGAATAATAACAAAAACTTTAGTGAGTGGAGCAAGAAATCAAGTAACCAATATATTCAATAGTACCCATTGGGTTGCTGGCTTTGCGCCTTCTCTTTTGGGGTAATTCCCCACCTCCCAGGTCCACCACCTGTACCTGGTTACAGTGGCTGCCTCCCACAAGCTTATTTGGACAATATGAGTCAGTCTTCTCACTCAGGTGACTGAACCAGGGTTGAGCATCTGAGCAACAAGTTCCCTGAGATATCTGGAATTAGGACGGAGAAACTCCAGTTCCATCTGGCTGATCTTTCAGATAGCATAGAGGCATCTTCAGAAGGTTTATGTGTTGACGTTTCTCCATCCACCAGCTGAGAAAGCAGCTCTGCAGTTAAAGGGAAGAATAAAATAAAGACAAAAGAAAAAGAACTTTTTTGTATTTCCTAGAGTAGAGTGTTCCAATTCTTCATTCTTTAGGCTCAGCTGCATCCCTGCCCGGAGATTGGTGAGATACCCTGATATCCTCATAATCAGTTACTTCTTTTTTTTTTTTTTTTCCAGTTAACTTCAGTTAGTTTCTCCTCTAACTAAGAGCACTCTGGCTAATACGTTATGTGGGAAAGAGATAATGAGTTATTACACAATAATCTCCTTTTCATTGTTTCCCACATTCATTTTTTGGGGGGTGGGGGGTGCATGGTCTGGGAATCCAACCCAGGTCCCCCACATGGCTGGTGGGCATTCTACCACTGACCACCGTGCACCCCCACATCCTCTTTTTGTGACTGGGTCCTGAATGAGAGCAGGAGTGGATTAAAGTGTCGAAGTGAATCAACTCCTCCCCAACATCCAACCCCAGCACACCCTGAGGCATCCTTTGTTGCCAGCAGTTAGCAAATACCATTTCCTTTGCACTGTATCAATCTGATCAATCTGATGTAGTTATTCTGTGGCAAGAAAGAATTGGGGCTTTCTATGGTAGCAAGCTAAGATTGTCTTAGGGAAGTAAGAATGCACAGAACCCTGAGAGGACTGCTGCAACACAATATCTCCTACAGTAACAATTATGGGTGGGGAGGGACTCACACAGGTGGGCGAGCCCAGTGGAGCTGGGTGACATGATTTCATAGCATCCTTTCAGAATCACCCCAGGCCAACACTTGCAGGGTCCAGGACCGTGCTTTGTATTTAACAAAGCACGTTTTGATTTTGCTTGTGCGACTTCACAATGTGACCTCTAAAAACTAAAATATAATGAGACAGACATGCTGCAGGTTCGAAGGCAAAGATCTGTAAGTCGAACTACTTTCCTTTAACTTCATAATGAGGTTTTAGAGACATTAAAAGAGATGCTAACATAAAGGACCCATTCAAGTTTCCACTGTGTAGGAAAGTTAAGAACACATGTACGCAAGTATCTTTGCAGTTTGCTAGCTATAGAAGATCAGTTAAGAGCACCATGAAGGCTTTTCCTGTACCTCTGATGTGTAAAGTCAATAAATGAGGTTAATTGCAGGCATCCATATCGGAAATAATTTTGGAGTCAGAACAATGGTGAGCAATCTTGCCCTCCAAGAGGAATGCGCAGCTCTGCATGGCAAATGTCACAGATGGCATGGTACATGAGGAAAACCACATCCTGAGCCCCGTTCTTTTATGTTAAAACACAAGTGGCTGGTCTATGAGCTGAGGTGGGTCTGTCTCCCATCACTGAAAAGCTTGAGAAGGGTCTTAAACGCTGGGACTGCAGTTTGTTTTTAGAATGTGGCAGGAGTGGATTCGACAGGAAAATGGGTGGGTGGACCGTGAACTAAGCCATCTCCTATTGATAGGTGGCCAGTTAGCAAAAGGTCAGGAAGGTCACTCTGACCTTCCGGCCAGAGCTGAATTGAAAGATCCAGATGAGATCACCCAGGGCCCCCTTAGGTGCAATTCTACTGTGAGAGAGTTTTAGCATCCCTAATGGGGTATTGGGAAGAAACTTTCTTTCCCCCAAATTTATGTTCACCCCTTCCCTAAACTCATTATTGGTTTTAAGAGATTTAAAATATCCTGAGGAATAGATGACCAAATACGTTTTTTTTTTCTCCCCCATGTTCTCTCTCATGGCATGTTCTCTTTAAAACTTTTTATTAAATATCATTATATAGGCATCTGGTGGCTTGCCAATTTGGAAACACCAGATAAAAAGATGTATGCCTTTGCAAATTGTACGCGATTAATATACTGCAGTTCAATGACTTAAGGATGTTCTAAAGCTAAAAATAATTATGGTCTGTGGCCTGTATGTATATAAAACAAATGACAGAAAAGGTATACTGTTAGCCATCCACATTCAACATCAATTCCAAAGACAAAAGGAAATGCTCTTGTATTAATTTATTTGCAATAATGAAGTATTATGTAGTAAAAGGAGCATACACTTTGGAACTAGATCTGGGTGGAGATCCAAGCTTCAATGTAGCATGTGCCATTTTGGGCAATTTAAGCAATCTCCTAAAACCTCAGTTTTCTTATTGGTAAATTAGAAGTAAAACCTACGTCATAGGGTTGTGGTAAGAATGAACTCAAATAATAAACATAAAGCACCTGGTGTTTCTGGGCACCAAATTAATATTACTTCTTGTCTTCTTTCTATTGCCATTTTGCCTGAAGGTTACATTTGCAACCAGTGCATACATTATCGTTCCTTTTTTATGCCCCCAAATTAAATTTAGCTTTTAATTGATTTTGTCTTCAGAGGAGGCATTGAAAATAGAAACCTCTCCATCAGTGGAAACCAATCCCTTATGAATAAAATGATTCCTGCTGTTTATTCCCAGCATCAAGTGCAGTGCCTGGCATATAGCAAATATTCAAAGTTTTTGACTAATTGGTTGTTCATCAAAAGTGTAAATTTAAAATGTCAGGGTTTACTTTGAAAGGAATAGCCGTGGTTGCCCAGCAGGGAATTGAGCCTTTCTTAGATAAAATACCTCCCTGTATGAAAAAGAATAGACTGGGAGCCGAGGCTGGAAGGGCTAGGGAAGGCAATTTTGGGTCAGTGTTAAGGATGATTTAACATTATACCTGTCCATCTCTACAGTGGGGATTCTTGGGAGGTAGTATGATGAAACCAAGTTATCTTAAAAACATCTACTTTTCCTGAAGTGTCTCCCTGCTTATATTGTGTTCTATACTGTTGTTACTTTTTATTGCTTGAACTCCTAAGAGGTTTAATCTATATACATGAGCTGGGTAATGTTAGTGAACTTTAACCAGTCACTATGTTCTAAGGTAGTGGATTGTCATTGTCAGGCCAATATTCCATTCTGGACACGTATCATAGAGGCCTGACCTTGTCTTGGGTAACTATAATGTTTGGGGGATGCACTTATAAGCTAGACATGATCAAGGATTGTCTTCTATGTTTGCTTGTGATATAGACTTGGAAGAGTTAAGAAATGAGAATTCAAATTTTGATTCCATGCCAAATCAGGTAGTCAGGATCCTGGAAATTTTTTTAGTGGTTCTAGACACTCATGCTTAGACCTTAAACTTCAAACTGATGTTTCAAACTTAAACTGCATTTCTTTCTAAAATAATTTACTCAAAGCTATGCTGGGTGACCAACTGGGCATCCAAAATTTGTCACAAATGAGGGCCAGTTACAATGCATCTCCTGTATTAGGTAGACTTTATAAATCCAGTGGAGTCCCATCCAGGAGATGTCCCTGCCTCTAATACAGTGGGATGTAGGCAAGGGAAGAAGCAGTGGGTTGCTCTAAGCAGTGGGATGTAGGGGAGCGAAGAAGGAAAGTGTATACTCAATTGGCTTTTCTATTCATCCTTACTGTCTTGGGTCTGCTTTTAAAAGACTAGTTGCTGACAGAAACTACTGTAATCAGTCTTATTCAGATTGGGAATGGAATTTGAAGTCCAAGGAAATTCTAAGAGCTGTATATCTAGTAATTGGACCTTCCTAAAACTACTCCAGAAGACAGAGTAGAAGTTTCATCCCTTGAAGAACCTTCCGTCAGGGGATGCTCCAGTAAGCGTGAGATGGGGCGGATCAATTCTAAGTCCTTTTATGATTTGGTGAATCTGTGGGAATTTATTAGATAAGGTAGAATCAATCTGGCTTTGGAGGTGAGGAGTTCTGAACTAGAAGATTTGACCATGTGATTCTGCTGGTAGAGCCTCTCTCAGCTTGTTGTGGCTATTAGAATCTCAGTCTGGGGGTTGTTGGGTGGAATTTGCACACTTTCTCTAGTGCTGCGTCAACAAAGGGGTCAATCAGAACTCTTACCTCTCTAATTTTTAGCTGCTCAGAAAGAAGCTATGGAAACACCTTGGATTTAATCATGGCAAATGATGTGTTTACCTCAGACCATTTTAAGTTAATGAAAAATCTGGAAAATATCAATTTGGTCATAATGCAAAGTCCAGAAAGCAGTAAATAATTCTAGCACCTTTCTTTGACTGTGAAACACAAAACTAGCTTTGTTTTATTTTTTTCTATTTTAAATCTAAGTGGGACATATTTTCAACTTTGAAAGGCTCATTAAATCACAGATCCTTAAAGTAGGTTATTTTCAATGGGTTTGAAAAACATACAAACACCCATGAGTTCTATGAATTCATACCATCTTGAGCTGTTTGGATGGACACACTCATATTTCCAAGACAGGGACTCAGTTAATTGACTGAATGCATGGCAAAAACAAAAGTTTATCAATGCGTACTTGGAGAAACTTATGCACGTGAACACTGGTTCCATAACCCATGGTTATCTGTAGTGAAAAGTTGGCACGTTAAACAATTCCGTTCCACTCTTTAAGAGGTCGGTAAATACCAATTCATACTAAAAATATTCCTGCTTAGGGCACATGGCTTGGCTGGAAGGAAGAGGTGTGTAGGGCTTCAGCATGGGGTAAGGGATTCTTCCTGAAGTTAGGCATTGGAGTGGTGGGGCAGGACATGCAGACATTTATTCAACTAAAATTTTCCAAATGTGTTGGACACTATGATTATACCACCTCATGGGTTAGAACAGTCTTGGATGCTGCAAGCAATGGTTAAGAATAACTTATAGGAGCTATATAAAGGGAAATATGAAGTTAACTCATGGTATCGACTGTACTGAGACTGATCCTCTTACCAGACAAAGTGGTGGATTTTTTGCCCGGTGTGCTCAACGATCAATTCCTCAGACACCGGGGTTTCAAATAGAGAAAAAGTTTATCACCAGGCATGAAGCAAGAGATCAGATAGCTGATTGGCCCAAAAGTCTGTCGCCCCAAACTGCAGTGCTTCTGATAGTTCTATAGCATCAAAAGGTGGGCATGTTTTAGGATAATGAGCACAGTGGCTCCAGATGAAGTAATTAGAGGTGATCTAATTATTGAGCATGTGCAGATTGATTACATGCTTAGTCACAGAAGGTATGTAAGAAAATTGAGGCTTTCATATGTTGATGGGCGTGAATTTTAGTATTGTAATGAGGTATAGGTGACTTGTAGGTTAAAGTCTAAGCTACTGTGCATTTCACGTGGGCTCATTTTGGTTAGATCTAGCTTTAGTTATCAAGATAACTTTGGACTTGGGATGGCTTAGTTCTGAGCTGACCCAAGGCTCCTTCAATTATAAACATTAGGGTCTGTCTTTCGTGATCACAGGACTCCAAAGTTGAAAATATGGATAAAATGGGGACAAGTGAACATTAGTGGCAAGGGCTTTTATAATCATGAGGGCACAAGATAAAGGATATGCAATCATTGTCAGAAATCAAGGCAGTTCAGAGATTTCAGGTGTTTCACCCTGTCTACTTCAGTATACCAGAAGGCAAGAAGGAATATCTAGATAATAAGTCAGCAACCATAGTCAACCCTTAAATCCTAACTTCTTGGTTACAATCCAAGGGGTATTGTATCCCCTACTGCGTGTGGGTGCCAGTGGTCAGGTTCCTAGGAGGAAATGCAGACTTCTTGGTCAAGAAGCCAATGGCAGGCCCTCAGCTTGGAGCCCAATTCAAGAGCAATTTTTATGGGTTATATATAAATGGTTAGTGAAATCAAAGTAGCAGTTAAATTTTATGTGACCCAAGATAATAAGTATCCTTACTTTGTCAAGAGAAAAAAAGGAGCAGTGTATTCATTGATTACAGAATATCTAGTACTATCTAATGCTGACTACGTTTCAGGCACTGTACTACGTACCGTATGTATACTCTCATTTAATTATCAACGTCAGCCCTATGAACTGCATACTATTGCTGTAATCACCACTACCATTAGGAATGAGATTTTCACCTTTTGGAAATTAAGGCATGGAAGTTTTTACTAACTTGCTGAATGTTGTGCAGTTATTGAATGGGAGGTAAGGGCGGTGGACTTGAATCTTCATAGCTCACTCCAAAGCTCATACTCCATACCACTCACTCACTATTTAGCTCCTGGGGTTGGACTAGGCAGAGAAGCAAACCAGAGCCCACTGCTCCTCCTGTATTTTCTAGCCCACTAAAGGCCTTGTATCTTCCCAAGCCAGGAACCTGGTAGACACCTTAACTTCTCTACTTTCTCTCTTACCCTTTCCCTCTACCCATCAGTTTTTGAGTGTGATGAGTTTATTTCCTAATATTTAAAAAATCTGCATGCATTCAACATTATTTACCTGGGCAAGGGCAATCACTTCCTAGCCCAGTGCCCCTGTCTCTCCTTTTTATGTTCTAACGACAGAGATATTCATTACATCTCTCTGCCTAAAAACCTTCAGTGACTTTCAGGCCCAGTGTGATGTGGACGTCGCACCCGGCCATCTATCTCACTCTGTACTCCAGAGACCTCTCGCTGGTTGCAGTTGACTGATGGTGCTGTTGCTTCCATGCCTTGGCCCGTCTTTCCTCTTTACAACCAGAATGATCTCCTCCTGGTTTTCTGCTCTGCAAACCTCTAGCAATAATATCTTCTCTGAGAAGCCCTCCTTGGCCCTTTGAGACAGAGTTAGACCCTTCCACCTCTCATACCTGTCCGTGGTGGCACTCACTGCTTGGCGCTGCATTATTGCCTATTTCTCTCCACTGCGTAGTGTTTCAAGGCAGGGAAATGTAACCTAACAGGTAGACATGACAGGAGGCACTGTCCATAGCAAAAAGGAGCTTCAATAAAAAGCATCTTGCAGGATCCTAAGTCCCATGAGGAGAAGTTTCACTCAAGACCATCAGAAGAGAAGCCCTCCATGTAGGGATCCATTAAGACTTGGACAGCTAGTTTGCTGGTGTGATCCATTCACATAGCAAATGCCTGCTCTGCGAGCCTGGTCCTTCCCTATTTCTAAGCTGGAACAGGGTCATTTAGGCTTCCCATTCACCTCATCACCATGCTGTCCTCTTAAGTTTGCAGCATGTTCAGCCAAATCTGGTATCCCTCCTTGCTAACTGGACATAGGCCCTTTGCTAACACACATAGAGACTTCACAGGTCCCTTTTACCTCTGAAGAATATGACCTCTGTCCATTTCTTTGCAACTGAGTTGTTGTGGATTTTTAAATAGCTAGAAGTGTCTCATTCATAGGTTTTCTTCAGGATAATTTCTGGAATGGAAATCTGGTCACTGTAAAAGTAGTATTTCTTTTATCAGGAGCGTAGTCTTTCTTTCTGTTATTATTTGGGCCATTGCTATCTCTCTTTCTGCCAGGGATGGCAAATTCTGGCATGTGCAAAGCCTTCCACAACTCCCCACTGACCACAAAAGATATCAGAAATGGATTACAGCTTTCTTTGTCACTAAGCCTGATCATGGCCTCAGACTCTGGCTTAATTCAACATTGCAGGCTGCTTCTACTGATCCTTTGGAGTGGACACGTGAGAAAAAAAAATTTACTATCTTCAGTCCACAAGGCTTATCTATTCATTGCTGAATGCTCTACCTTAGCTGTACAATCTTCCTAGCACTTCCTAGAGAAAATGACCTTTTTTTTTGGGCCATAAAACAATGCTTATGTCAGAATTCTTATCTGACTCTCATATAGCCATTAGTTCTTTGTGGATGAGAAATTAAGAATCTGCAGTAATTTTTATGGGTATAATGTAAAAAGCATAAAACCCAATATCGGGGACACTGTGCAATGCCTCCTGAAATGTTCAGTGCACAGGCTATTCACCTTGAACTCACTGGATAAAACTACTAATAAATCTAATGCAGATAATGTTTAAACTGGGTGAGAAATAGGAAAAAGAATTTAAAAGCCACAGAACTAATATGATTAATCAGATTTTTTAAAGCAAAGAAACACATGTGAATGCAGCTCATATATCAAAACAAACAATAATAAAAATCACATAAAGAAAATGAAAACTAAGATTTCAGTTAAAATCTAAGATTATTCACTCAGATCAGACAACTAACTATATTCTTGCTTTTATTTTATTTTTTATCTCAAAATATGTTCAAATAACAACAAAATCCATGTATCAGTGCATATTTGTTCTCTGAGGTAGGATTGCAAATATTCAGTCTATTTTCAATGAAATTTAGCTTTAAAATAAAAGCAGACTAGAAGCCTTAAGAGAGAAGGTAATATTGGATACTACTGAGTGGTTGTCAGGCAATTAGATTTTTGGTCTGGTTTTGCCATTTGCTAGCTGTGTGACCTCAGGCAGATTATTTAACATCTCTGAGCCTCGGTCTCAGCATGGATAAAATGAAATCATTACAGTGCTTGACTACTCTGACAAGTTTTTCCCAAAAGACCCGTAAATCAACCAACAGCAAAATTGAATAGGAATGATGATTGGCTACAAACACACTAATCCTATAGTCTGATGAGAATTTAGAGGCAGAATTGACCACCTAGGTTTGCCCTGCACCAAGCCCAAAAGGGACAAGAGTCCTTCAGAAGAATCACCCCGTGGTAAAGAATGACATGAGTAACCAGCTACTAGCTGGGGGTGTCCTTTACGGTTCAGAAGATTCAGTCCTTGGCAAATGCTCCAGGATCAGTTGTAAACAGACCCAGAGAACTAGTTGGTCATTCCCTCTCCACATCTGAACCAACACACATCGAGAGAGAATGAGACTGAAATGATCAATTAATTATTCTTCAGATGGAAAGGGGCATCTCTTATAGGCAGAGTTCTGATACCAGTGGTCCCGCTAAACAGGGGTGTTTCTATGGGTTCTTAGAGGTGATGCAGTGTCTACAGTACAATGGCTCATGTCCCCAGTGAGTTTTGCCATCCTCACTGCATCTCCAAGAAAATCAACATTGCCATTCTGATTTTATAGGCAGAAAACCTAAGACACCAAGGGATTAAATCCTTTGTATTGGAATGAGATTTTTACAAACTTTGTAGAAGATTGACCTAAAATTCAAACTGGGATAAACCACGTTTGTTACTGAATTAATATTTTACAGTCTATGATGAAAGAACACTTAGAGAAGGAATTTCCAGCTTGGGTGTTCATGAATTCATGAGGAAATTATGCAACTACCCATTCATTCAGCAAACATTGACTCAGTAATAGCAGGCGCTAGGCACCGGGATAGGTGCTGCGGATACAATCTCATATGAGATTATTTCCTGCCCTCAGGGAAGTCAGAAGGAGACACATATGTAAAGAAATAAAATAAAATAAGATAGACTCCAGGAGAGTGACAAAATCTGTCCATGTTAGAGTGGAGGCTCAAAGAAGAGGCGAATCCTGAAAGATCTCTCTGTGTTTGTTTGGCTCTGGGTAGGCCTGGCAACAGAAAGAATGCTACCAAACACTGAAAGACTTGGAGTACTTGCCAACTTGAAACCCACAAAGAGGCGAACATAATATATTGTCTGAGTGCTGGAAGTGTCCTATGCACATGGAACATTATCTTTTATGTTTAGTATCTGAAAGGAGTTTAGGATTATTTTCAAAATTCTCAAACACTAGGCTTTAGAGTCTCCTACCATTTGACCTTTAAATAATAGTTCCCTGCTAATAGCTATCTTGCCAAAGTAGAGCCTTACCAAGGGGAGAGCCTGAAATCAACCCAGGGGCTTGACTGTTGGGAGGAGGGTGGAGTTGCAAGTTCTGCCAAGATGAAACATAGCTTTCAACCCACTTATGCGCTCTCTTCTTGAACATTCCCTCACATTGACTTTGGCAACGCCTCATTTTCCTGGTTTCCTCCTAACTTACTAGTTTTCCTTTGTAATCTCTTTTGCTGACTCATCATCCTCCACCTTAACATGGAAGGGTTTTCAGGGCCCCCTTATTTTCTCACTAAGCACTCTCCCTAGGTAACTACACATCTGCTATGACTTTTATTATAAAATAGCATCAATCACTCTCACCTGTCTCCATTTTAGACCTTTCTTCTATCCTCCAGACATGTATGTTCAACTCCAAATCTGAGCTCTCATTTGGAGGAGTCACAAGTTCTTTTGACAAAATCTGCATGGAATTCCCCTACACACTCCTTTCTTGTTAAATGTTTTCTATCTTGGGAACTACTGTTCCTCTCCCTCAGGAATTCTCAAACCT
The DNA here is from genome assembly GCF_023851605.1 of Tamandua tetradactyla. Lineage (NCBI taxonomy): Eukaryota > Metazoa > Chordata > Mammalia > Pilosa > Myrmecophagidae > Tamandua > Tamandua tetradactyla. The sequence continues at coordinate 12,463,339 of NC_135338.1, forward strand.
GACCGCACATTCAAAACATTAAAGGGGCTTGGAAAGCAGACCCCTGCCTGGGCCCCATGTTTAACCCGTTAAATCAGAATCTCTAGGCTGAGGGTTGCAAGTTGAGTTTAATGGGCAGTCAGGTTAAGAATAATTGATCTAGTTGCTCAAGTTGGAAATCTTTGAGTGATCTTGACTTCTCCTTTTCCTTATCCTTTCATTGGCAGTCAACTGCTGATAAATAACTTTTCAATTTGCCTACTGTTTTCCATCCCCAAAGCCACCACTCCAAACCAAGATACATCATCTTTGGCCTGAAATAAACTTCTAACTCTTCTTCTTGACTCTATCCTTGTTCCCCTCCAATCCCTTATCCAGAGTGCAGTCTAGGATGATTTAAGAAAATCAAATCACATCACTGCTTTGCTTAAAATATCACTTTGGCTTTTTTTTTTTTTCCTTTACAAGGGCAGGCTCTGGGAATCGAACCCAGGTCTCAGGCACAGCAGGTGAGAACTCTGCCACTGAGCCACCAGTGCACTGCCCCACTTTGGCTTTTGCCTGCTCTTAGAATAAGCTTCAGATCCTCATGGCCCTATAAATATGTAGATATACCTATATAGCTATTGCCTTTTTTGGTCTGTTCAGCAAACTTTCACTCTCTACTTTTCTAATAACACGTTTTTCCTACTCCCAACACACAGGGTAGATGTAGGATCAGGTTTTCCAGGGTTGGGCATGACCAAATGGGCTACCCTGGGCTCTCTTCCTTACAAGTTTTGGGGCTAGAATAGTTTGGGGGCTCTTGGCAACCAACTACCCTCTAAGCTTAGCAAATGGGGTCAAATTCAGTACTTCTCACAACAGGGAGTAATCCTCTGTATGATTAATTAATTATCTGTGTAGTATTTTATCAACTATCTATCTTTCCTTTTCAACTATTAGCTCCGTGAGGGCAGCAGACACTGATTTGTTCACTGTAGTATCTTCATTTCCAAGCACACAGAACACTGTCATTCTTTAATTGTGGATGAATGGAGGGTTGGAGAGATGGATAAATGAATGAATGAATGAATGAATGAATGAATGCCTAGTCTTGGAAATATCCACCACACTGAAGGTCAGATTTAGGAAAGACATGTCAATAGAAGGTCTGTGGATCAGTTTTTACCAAATTTTATTGTGCTGACTCAGCAAAGGGGTCCTGAAATAGAGGTTCGTGTGATGTGTGGGTGCCCAGCACCCCTTCTGCCTCCACCAATGGGGTGTATTTAGGGCTTTCTTTAGCTTCCCCCCCCATGAGTTTCTTTAACCTGCTTTCCTGGCATTTTTGAGGCCCCTCTTTCCTAGTAAGTTAAAAATTCTGTTCCAAAGCACCCCAAATGGGATGTTAATGGAGCTGCTTTATTTTGTAAGCTGACATCAGAATGGAGGGGCAGAGCAGGCTTTTTAAGCTTCTTAAAATTCAGTTCCAATGAAAATAGCTGTTGAGACACATCTATAGAATAAGCTGCTAAGGAATGATAAGATAGATGGTGGAGTTATAGAAATGCATTTTCTTGTTACACCCAGAAAACATTGTGCAATATGGGGAGAAATTAATTCATTAAGAATTTAACCCCAATTCATATAATAATCTTTTATAATTTTGCCTCATAATGAACTAATTCACTAAGGTCCTCAACTTGTGGATATGGCCGTTTTAATTCTGTGATTTTGAGGTAGGGATATTTTGATATAGTCTAAAAAAAGAAAAGCAAACTATAAAAGTTTGTCTATTTTACATATGAATAATGTGTGAATCAGACTTACCCCATCTTTAAACTTCACCCCATCTTCAACCTATAGTCTCCGAGGTAGGGATTAGGAATGAGATGTGATCAGAGATGGGTAAATGTCAAGACTGGGGAGGGATGGTATTGAAACAAGCTTCGAAATGGCTGGCAAACTACCTGGAATAAAAGAGTCATAAGGAGCCTCCCATCATTCTAAGTGAGGAGGCTGCTTATTTTCTGAAAATATGCTTGCTTCATCAGCATCTTGAATCTCAGATTTATCTCTGAAAATGATAACTGCCATTGGCATTTGCTTTCAATCAATAAATAGCTGTGCTTGTTTAATAAAGACACTAATTCTTTGTTTTGTTTGAAAATCCATTGAATGACTATCTCTGTTTAGTCTGACTTCTTGATTCTATAAGCTTATTTGAGTGGGCATATATTATCCACCCGGTAGGGGCAGAGCTGGGAATAACAAGAAGATATTTGTAGCATAGTAAGATGCCATATCCTGCAGATTTCATGGAAAATACTCACTCAAATTTCTTATAGCTCCCTCAGTAACATATATATATGCATTTCACTTATTGCTAAGCTTCCTCAAAATGGAGGTTGGTAGAATATGTGTTGAGATTTAGCATGACACCTGATCAGTTCTAATGGACTTTCAAAGTACATTTTGTAAAAAAAAAATACACCTTGTTTCTCTGATTTTAAAATTAAAGTTCAGGGCAGACAATGGTGGCTCGGTGGTAGAGTTCTCGCCTACCGTGCAGAGACCCGGGTTCGATTCCTGGTGCCTGCCCATGTAAAAATAAATAAATAAATAAAATAATAATAATAAAATAAAGTTAAAATTCACTCACACAGAATAACATATTTTTGCATTCACATGATACAGAAATAAAGTTTTACAAAAGGAAAATTTTCGAAGATCAAGTTGGAGGTTATGTTTGGAATAAAAGCCAGGAACTGCAGCTTTATAACTGCAAAGCACTGAAGCATACCCGTCACGACCTCTCACACACAGGGGCCTCCTTTCAAAAGCCTTGGGAGGACCTCAGTATTGTGCTCACATGGTCATATCTCTTTTGTGAAATGTATACAAGTAACGTAATTAACTTCGACTCATTGAGGCTGCTTTCCCTTTCCACTCTGAACTCTACTTGCCTCATTTCCCCTGTGGTGGAGAGGTACTGGGGATCCCACATGCATTTTGGAGAATGGGCGATGGGAAAGTCAAGTCGGGGATAGATTTAGGCTTAGGTCAAAGTTTTCTGCATTTCCACGCAGTGCTGTTTAGTTGGCTGTTTTAGTGCAGAAATTACTTCCAGGGCCACTTCACTCATTCATTGTCTCAACTGTCGACTCACTGACACCATGACTCAAAGGCACAGGGTCAGAGCTTGTGTGGTGGAGTGTGTGCAAGCTATGGCTCCAAGCACTGAAAGTGTGGGTAGTGGAGGAGAAACACGGGCTGAAACGCATGGAACCAGAAGCTGTGGAAAACTTTTCCACTCTTCAGGTGTATAAAACTGTAAGAGTAGGCGTGGTTTTTTTTTGTGTGTGTCGTTTTTAATATTTTTATTGTAAACAATAAGCAAACATACAAAGATTCTTGACATTCTTGACATACAAACATTCTTGACAGGGTTACAATCAATGGCTCACAATGTCACCACATAGTTGTGCATTCATTGCCATGATCAGTTTTTTTGAACATTTGCGTCTCTCCAGCAAAAGAAAGAAAAAAAGAAAAAAGAAAAGCTCATACATGCCATACACTTTACCCCTCCCTCTCATTGACCACCAGGCTTTCAAACTACCCAATTTTTTTTATCCTTTCTCCCCTTCTATTGTTTATTTTTTGCCCATATATTTTTTTACTCATCTGTCCATACCCTGGATGAAAAGAACATCAGACACAAGGTTTCCATAATCACACAGTCACACTGTAAAAGCTATATCATTATACAATAGTCTTCAAGAATTAGTGTTACTGGAACAAAACCTCAACAGTTTCAGGTACTTCCCTCTAGCCACTCCAATACACCATAAATTAAAAAGGGATATCTATATAATATGTAAGAATAACCTCCAGGATAACCTCTCGACTCTGTTTGAAATCTCTCAGCCACTGACACTTTATTTTGTCTCATTTCTCTTAGGCTTGGGTTTTCAGAATGTCTACTCAGAACAGAAGTTCTCTGCTGTCAGGAATACATTTGATAATGCATTTGATAATTTAGGAGTATTTGGGAAACACTTCAAAATAAATTTATCATAGTTACTGAGTGACAATATGACACATCTGTGGTAGTACTTCAAACAGTATATATTTTTGAAGTTGCATGTTTTGTGCACATGTCACTGAATTATACTGATACATTGGAAAAAGATGGACACTTCCAACTGATTGACAGTGAAACACTGGCATCAAAAATGATAGCATAAAATTCATGATATGTCTTTATAATGAATTTATTGGCTAGTTAAATTTTGTCCATTTGAAGAGTATTATAAGATTGGTCACAAGAACATTCAAAATGCCTTGAAATTTTGCATTTTATATGTGAAGGAACCTGATAGAAGTTTTCCCCAATTTGACAACAGTCTTAAAAATGTATGTAACATTACTGGTAACAAGTTGTAATGCCAAAAGCAATTTTCCTAATGTATCAGGAATTGAAAATAAATTTTAAACATCCATACTAGAAGAAAGATAGAATTAACTTTTTGTAAGGAATATTACAAAATCGCTGGCATATTAAGGGATGGATCAAGAAGTTCACAGTCAAAAAAGACTGGAAAAAAAGTTTAGAGGTTTACTAGGCAGTCAATTAATTTTAAAAATTATATTATTTTTCTGGATTTTGTGATCTTTGCACTTTTGCTGCTTTTTCAAATTTGTAATTATTGTGTTATTTTCTCATTGTAAATGAATAACTATGTTCAAACCTCATTTATTCTTTTTCTTAAAGAGGTCCCTTTGAATATAAAACTGGCCCCAGAAGACCTGAATCCAGCACTGGTAGGGGATATCTCTTTTTGCTTTTGAAAATACAGTGACTTTACATGTTGACAAGGTGGATTGACATCAAATGGTTGCATCAAAGTGTTAGGTCAAAGTGCCCTCCTTCGCACAGGGCCGTGCTAAGGAAAGAGATAAGTGCATCCTGGCTCAAGCTTCATACGCACAAATTAAACCTTTGACATTATCTCCAAGTGAGGTTGTATCTACGGTCACAGAGACACATCGACAGAACTGAAAGAAATAATTCATCACAGTCCTGTGTATATGTATGTGACTATCAGGTCACAAGCCCTGGAGGGCACTTGGAATTCACATTAAAAAACAAAACAAAACAAAAACAGTTATGGTATGCTGGTTTGGATCTGTTGTGTACTCCAGAAAAGTCATGTCTTTTAATACTCATTCAATATTGCTGGGTGGGAGCTTTTTGATTGTTTCCATGGTATGTGACCCACCCAATTGTGGGTGGAAAGTCTTGATTCCATGGTTTCCATGGAGATATGTCTCCATCCATTCAAGTTGGGGTTGCTTACTGGAGCCCTTTAAGAGGGAACCATTTTGAAAAGAACAACAGAGCCAAGAGAATGGACAGAGTCTCAGGGAAGCCATTGAAGAGAAAACTACCAGACAGACATCACCATGTGCCTTTCCAGCTGAGAAAGAAACCCAGAACATCATCGGCCTTCTTGAACCAAGGTATCTTTTCCTGGATGCCTTAGATTGGACATTTTTATGGCCTTGCTTTAATTTGGACACTTGCACAGCCTTAGGATCATAAACTTACAACGTAATAAATTCCTTTTTTAAAAAACCATTCCGTTTTTGGTATATTGCATTCTGGCAGCCTACTAAATAGAACATATGGCTAGCACAAGTATAGTGCATTGATTTTTTTTTTCTTTTTGTTAAAATCATTGATTTGTTAGTAAGCATTTAAAACAGGGCACAGTTTCTGTCACTTTGCCTTGACATTGGAAGTTTCTGTCAAGCCTTTGGCCCTAGGACTTGGGTCATGAAAGCTGAACTAGTTTCTTCTTTTTTCACTACTTGGCACATAGTAGGCTGTCAAATATTAGTTTTTTGCTTCCTTCTGTGCCTTTCTTTTTTTCTTGGGGCACATATTTTTTTCTGACTGTCAAGTATAAGGAAATTTTTAGAAAAAGAAAACATACCCAACACATTCCAATTGTATTACCAGATGACTACCTTTATTCACTGTCTAGCTTGACAGAGTTCAGCTTATGAATTCTAAAATAGCAGAGCACCTAGCAGCCCTCTGTACACTTGGCAAGAGTTTTCATTGTTTCACACAGAACTGCAAAAAATATTAAACAGCAACAAACTAGAGGGAAGCATATTTATCAAGTCAGAGACTTATCCATAACTGAGAGATGAACTACTTGAAACTAGAGTCATTACCCAATTGACTGAATGAAAGCAACTAATAATAATAAAAACAACAATAACGCTAATTTAGACCATTGGACCCTTCCCCATTCATCATCTAGTGAAATCTCTTTAACAACTTTTAAAGGTGGGTATGACCTTTATCCGAAGTCTAGAGAGAACAGTGTCATTCCAAGGATTAAGTATCTGACCCAAGCTCCCTCTGCCAGTGAATGCAGAGGCCAGAACTTGGGCCCAGGGCTGCAGGACTTATGACCCTTGAATTTTTGTGGCACCAACATTTTGACACCTCTCTGTCCCTCTCCTTAAACTGAGGAAGATGGAAGCCATTGTAGAAAAAACTTGGATGTTTATAGAAAATGTTATCACTTTAGGAAAGCTCTGCTGGCATCTAAGGATAAAAATAGAAGGAAATTACAGATGAGTCAAAAAGGAAGTGAAAGTTCTGAAGCAAGTAAAAGCTTGGCGTCTGGAAGAAGAAAAAAAGAAGACTGGAGGGTAACAAACCACTGGGAGATATGTAGGAACCAGTTACCCATGGCTTTGCTAAAAGGTTTACCTGTTTACCAAACACTTACACGGCATTTAATATGTGCCAGTCAGTTTTAATCCTCATGTCAGCTCTGTGTGGAAGACATTTTTGTTGAGCTCATTTTTTCATGGTAAAACTGAAACATGGAGAGGTTATGTGGCTTGCTGACTCAGATTCAGGTGATGCGACTACATGTTTACTACTCTACAGATGGGTGATGGAGATAGTTATTATGCAACATCCAAGTAGCGTGACCTGGAGCAGTGAGATATATATAAGAACCTGAAATGTAGGGCTGAAGTCAGGAATGAAGGTATAGGGTTATCAGACATCTAGGCTACAATTCATGAGCCCGTCAATTTTTAATCTTTTAAAAAAACAATTTTTTTTTTTTGTTTGGCATGGGCAGGCTCTGGGAATTGAAGCCAGATCTCTGGCATGGCAGGGGAGAATTCTGCCACTGAGCCACTGTTGCACCCCCACCCCAACTAATTCATTTTCATTGTGGTAAAACATGCATGGCATAAAAGTCATTTTAACCATTTTAAGTGAACAGTTCTTTGACAACGAGTATAATGACAGTATTATGTCGCTTTCACTGCTATCAATTTCCAGACTATTTTCATTATCCTAAACCAAAAGTTGCACTCATCTAGCAATAACTCTCCATGTCCCTCTCTCCCCACCTCTGGTAACCACTATTTTGTTTTCTGTCTCTATGAATGTGCTTATTTTAAGTATTGATATAAGAGAAATCATAAAACATTTGCCCTTTTGTGTCTGGCTTATTTCATTCCAGGTTGATCCATGTCGTAGCATATACTAGCGCCATGTTGTAGCATATACTAGCACTTCACTTCCTTTTAGAGCTAAATAATAGTACAGTGTATGGATATATGTCATTTTGTTTATCCATTCATCTGTTGATAGACGCTTGCTTCCACCTTTTGAAATTTATGAAATAATGCTGCTAGGAACATTTTTGTACAAATGTTTGTCCAAGTACCTGCTTGCAATTTTACAGGCATTTACCTAGGAGAGGAATTGCCAGGTCATATGGTAATTCTAAGAATTCAGATCAACTTCTTGACATGGAGCAGGGCTTGGCTTTATGACCTTATAGTCTTCAGTGTTTTCCCTTGGGATTAGATACTATATATGGAAACCACAACATATTTCCATTCATTTGTTTTATTTTTTAAAAATGGAATTTCTTTTAAATAATTATATGCCTTAACTACTATTACTAATCACCACTTTTTAAAGGATATATAAAATAGAACAAAATGTATACACATTATTTTTGAAAATGGTACAACTCAGTACCTAACAAATCCATACATAACATCAAAACTTCTTTAACTTTGGTTCTATTCATGTTTTAAGAAACTGTGTCCATCATCTTTTTTAAAATTTTTGTTTGCATGGGCAGGCACTGGGACTCGAACCTGGGTCTCCAGCATGGCAGGCGAGAACTCTGCCTGCTGAACCACCGTGGCCTGCCCTCTGTCCTTTACCTTATCCTGGATTTAAAAAATATTGTATCTAAAAACACATCAGAGGTGTATTCCCAACTTTAATGTACCAAAATTTCACGATAATTTGGTTTTATCCTCACTGACATTAAATACTAAACTTTATTATTAATTAAAGGGAGGCTTTGGTTTACTCTTGCAATGGCTCCAGAAGTGGTCAGAGCTATCTGCATTTATAAAAAGACCTCCAAGTGATTCTCCCATATGTGGTCCACAAACCACAGCTTCATGTGTGAACTTCAGATAACTGAACACCGCCCCTCTGTTTTCTCCCCTCGTCCACTTTCTCTGGTGGAATGAGGGAATTGCACTGCCTACCTGAGGCTCTTGGCACAGCTCTGCTTCTAGGCACAGTTCGCTCTCACTGTTGGCTTCCTGCTTTTTCAAACAGTTCCTAAACTCTTTGAGTATCCAAGCTAATTTGATCCCTCTTTGAACCATGCCCACGTGACAAGAGTGCATATATTAGCCTTGTTCATATTAGTATTCGCTGTGCACTCCACATGTAGCAAGCACTTAACAAATGATCATTAATTATTTTTGTGTGGTTGTGTAAATATTTAATTGTTTTTAATTGTTGTGTTCTGTTTCCCTCAGCTCCACTGTAAGGTGCTTGGGAAGAGGGACTCGTCCTCCATTTCCTCTGTATTATCTGAGAGTTCTCTGCATTTCGTACATGCTCAGCAATGCTTGTTCACTCATTCAGTTATAATGGCAGATTCATAATACATGTCTGTTGAATGAATGAACCATTCGAAGGCATTGGTTATCATTATTCTTTCATAGATGATGGGGTTTTCATGACTGGGAAATCTTTAGAACGATTACACTCAATTTTCCACTTTAAACATTCAGAAGGGAGGAGATTTAAAAAAAAAAACCTCAATGTTAGCCTCAGAGGTAAAACATTTAACTACTCAGCATTCTTTGCTTTGCATAAAGAAATGTTTAACCAAGGTTCTTCAGGTTACAGTCAGACAGCCAAACTTTTAAAAACAAATGTGTGTATACAAGTAAGCAGGCATGATTTACCTCAGAAGGTAACTGCTTGTGGACCATGTCTCTACCTCTGCTTCTTACTAGGATCTCAAATATCGTCTTAAGCTTGGATCTGCTCAAATAATTAGCTTGAGCTTAGGCGTGGAAATCATCATCAAAGATAACTGACAATCCCCAATGTTCAGGCGCAGCTCAAGAAGATGGAATTATGAGAAAATGCCTGCTTTCAAGGAGTTTATAGTCTAATTAGAGTGAAAGTAAATGTGCCTAAAAGGTAAGTGAAAATGCAAGATTGTTGCTTATGTTAGGAATTTACAGAATCTCAAAGACGATCTTGTTCAAATCTCTTGCTTTTTCAGCTAAAGGAATTGGACAAAAGATGTTGAGCTATAAAGTGGCCTGGCCAAGGTCAGAGAAAAAGTTAATGCCATAGTCTAATTTAGAACTTTGATCCTTTTTTCTCCTATTTGTGGACCCTTTCCAGACCACAATAAAAGTATAACAAGACAGAAGAAAAAAGTGCATCTTCACCGGAGGGTCAGTGACTTGATGGAGATGAGTAGGACCAGAAGCCTTGTCAGACTGGAGGGTTATTAGACATATCAAGTTGCGAACACCATGGGCTTGTGGCCAAGAAGTGAAGTCTCACGGAAATGTGAGTGCAAATCATACAGTTTCAGGAGGGGAGGCATGGCCGGTAAAATATAATGTGAACCACAAATGCAAGTCAGATGCGTAATTTAAAAATTTCTAGTACCCACATTAAAAAAAAGCAAAAAGAAACAAGTGACACTGATTTTAATTATATATTTCATTTAACCCAAGTATCCCACATATTATCATTTCAACAGGCAATTAACGTGAAAAACAAGTTTTTTTTTTAAACATTTGTTTTTTTGTACTGTCTTTGAAATCCACTGGGTAGTTTACACTCAGCACATTTCAAATGTTTAGTAACCATGTGTGGCTAGTGGCTTCCATGATGGACAGCACATTCTAGAAGATTCTGACTGCTTGGGAGAGTAGGCATAATGACCTGATCTGAGGATCTCCTAGAGAAGGCCTCTCAAACTTTAATATGCAAAAGACTCACCTAGGGATGGCGTTAAAATCCAAATACTCATTCAATAGGTCTGGGGAGGGTTTAAGATTCTGCATTCCTATCAAGCTTTCAGGTGGTGTTGAGGTCTGCAGCCCACACTTTGAGTTCATCAAGAAGATCAACCAAAGCAGGAAGAAATAAATTAATAAGGATGTCCTAAATGAGCCAATCAGATTTTTCTCAGCAGGCAAAACATTTTTCCTTGTTGTGTTCCTGGTCCATGAAATAGGAATTTCTACCAACACTTCTTTTCTCTCCAAGAAGTAAAGGATGCTTCTTCCTTGCTTTCTTCTCACCGTTCCCTGTTGATAGGACAAATTCATGACTTACCTAATTGGAGAGAGACTGGGCAATGGTCTCCATCCATACACGGCCCCACTTAGTGCCTTTACATCCCCAGAGCCACCTGTCTTCACACCTGAGCATTCTCCTTCTGTTTCCTTTACCATGGAAGTGTGTCTCAATCCAGGGCATTTCAGAAGGCTCTTACTCCTATTTGTAGGGTTTGAGACAACTGCATTCTCCATAATGCTTCCTGTCTGCTCTGTGGACTCAACACTTGCAACTTTGCTGGGGAAGCTCAGTTTGAACTTGGGACCAAGCCAAGTTCTTGAATTCAGTTTTATTGGCAATAAAGCCCCATAGTCCATTTTACTCTCCACTTGTCTTGTGTATCTATAACTTAGTTGTTTCAGAATCCACATTGGAGGAGGGCATGTGATTAAGCAGCCTCCAACCTAACACTTGGCATCAGCACAGTACAAGATTCGGGGGGAAGGGACCCAGCAGAGACAGGCTGAGTAGTAGAAATTAGATGCAGACACAAAGAGCCAGTGTGGATATCAGGCTGGAACACATTCGTTCCAGTTTGCTAAGTGGTCAGGCAGATGCAAAAATAAATAAATAAATAAATAAATAGATATCCCATTCACCCTCCTCAGGAAGCCCCTATTGTGTAGGGGAATGTGTGAACAAAGAACTACAGATTTCTATGCGATAGTGCCGAATTCTGCAGAAAAGGGAATAAAGGCTCTGAGCCTAATTCAGAGGTATGATGGAGGCAATACGCTCTGCACACACCACACAGTTCCTCTTTCTGGGCACATAAGAAGACGACATTTCTCAACATCAATAAACCTGCCTTCTGGGCCCTTCCTAGCATTGAAGAGGTCCCCCACTATGGCAGGTCAGGCTATGGGACATCTTGGGGAAAGGGGAGGCTGGGGCCTGGACTTGGCCAGTGGGCAGTGGCGGCTAGAACTCTGTGTGTCCGCGGGGCCTCTGGGCCGGAGAGCGCAAGTCTTGCTTGGCTGTCACTTTCTGCTGGAACTCCCCTTCCTATACTTTTCTTCGCATGGGCAGGCACTGGGAGTCGAATCCGGGTCTCCAGCATCGCAGGCCAGAACTGTGCCACTGTGCTGCCACTGCACTACCATTGCCTGCCCCCACTGCCTACACTTTTAATGTCTGTTGGATCTCCAGTAATACTCTTTTTTTCCTAATATTGGTATTTTCTTTCTTTTTTTCTTCTCAACCTTATTAGGGTTTTATCAGTTGTGTTCTTTTTTTCCCACAGAGACACATTTTTGGCTATGTTGATTTTCTCAATTTCTGTTTTCCTATTTCAATGATAACGGATTTTATTTTTATTATTTCATTTCCTTTGAGTTTAATTTGCTCTTGTTTCCATCTTTTTAAGGTGAAAGCTTAGATGATTGATTTTAGGCCTTTTCTTTTCTAATGTAAGCGTTTAAAGCTTTCATTTTACCTCTAAGCACTTTCGCTGCATCCCACGAATTTTGAAATGTTTTCATGTTCAATAATTTCAAAATATTTTATAACTTCCCTCGTAACTTTTTCCCTTAACCTATGGGTTATTTAGAAATGTGTTTTTAATTTCCAAGTATTTGGGAATTTACCAATTTTTTATTATTGATTTCTAATTTAATGGCTTTGCTGTCAGAGGACATTCTATATGGTTTTGTTCATTTTTAAATTTATTGAGACCTATTTTATCACTCAGCTTCTTGATTTATCTTTTGAGGGTTTCATGTGCACTTGAAAAGAATGTGTACCTGCTATTTTTTTAATGGAATATTCTACATACTTTAGTTAGGTTCTGGTTGTGCAAGTTTTCGTTACTGATTTTATTTCATTTTCTTTATTTTATTTTATCAGTTATTGAGATTCCTAACTATAACTGTAGACTTGTCTTTTCTCTTTGCAAATCTGTTAGTTTTTGCTTAATGTATTTTTTAAAATGTGATTTTACTGAAAAATTCATATACCATATAATCATCCAATGTATACATTTAGTGGGTCTCAGTTTCATCATACACTTATGCATTTATCATCACAATTGATTTTTGAACATTTTCATTATTCCATAAATAATAAAAATAGGAGTAAAAGTAAAACAATACCCAAAACATCCCATACTTCCTACCCTCCTATTATTTATTCATTGTTGTCTTTATTTTCTTTCTCATTTACCCATACGCAGGATAAAAAAGGTCGTCAGTCACAAAGTTTCACAATCATATGGTAACAACATAAAAACTAGGTAGTGATACAATCATCTTCAAGAATCAAGGCTACTGATTACAATTCACCAATTTCAGGCATTTCCCTCTAGCTACCCCAATACACCAAAAACTAAAAGGAATTTCTATATAACACATAAGTATAACCTCCAGAATGACCTCTCTGACTTTATTTGAAATCTCTCAGCCGCTGAAACTTTATTTGGTTTCATTGCTCTTCCTCCTTTTGGTCAAGAAATCTTTCTCAACCCCGTGATGCCAGGGCCAGGCTTATCCCCTGGAGTCCTGTCCCATGTTGCCAGGGAGATTTACGTCCCTGGGAGTCATGTCCTACATAGGGCAGAGGGCAGTGAGTTCACCTGCTGAGTTGTCTTAGAGAGAGAGGCCACACATGAGCAACAAAAGAGGGTCTCTGGGATGGGGTGGGGGTGGGGGGCTTTTAGGCATAAGTAAGAGTAGGCTGAGCTTCTCCTTTGCAGGAGGAAGTTTCATAAGAGAAGCCCCAAGGTTGAGGGCTTGGCCTATTAAATTGGTCCTCCCCAGTGCTTGCGAGAATATCAGATCTTCTCCAGGTGGCGAAATTTAATATTTCCACATTTTTCGCGCACCTCAAGGCGCTTTGCAAATACTTTTTTATTCTCTGCCCAGATTACTCTAGCATGTATCAGGACATCACACTTACCTGTGCAAACCAACAAAGTCTCATTCCCTATCTAAGGAAAAGATAGTCTTTTCCTATCTACCTATACTTACTCCTTTTAGTATTTCTTGTAGAGCAGGTTTCCTTGTTCATAAACTCTCTTAGTATGAAAATATTTAAAACTCTCCCTCATTTTTGAAGGACAGTTTTGATGGATATAGAGTTATTGGTTGGGCAGTTCTTCTCTTTCATTATCATAAATATATCATACCACTGCCTTCTTATCTCCATGTTTTCTGCTGAGAAATCCACGTATAGTCTAATGAAGTTTCCCTTGTATGTGATGGCTTGCTTTTCTCTCACTGCATTTAGAATTCTTTTTGTCTTTGACATATGACCATCTGATTAGTAAGTGTCTTGGAATTGGTCTATTTGGATCTCTTCTGTTTGGGGATGCTGTACTCTTTGGGTTTGTAATTTTATGTCTTTCATAAGAGATGGTAAATTTTCAGTGATTATATCCTCCATTATCCTTTCTTTCTGCCCCTTTTCCATTCTCTTCTCCTCCTGGGACACCTATAACACGTATAATTGTGTGTGTTATGTTGTCATTCAATTCCCTGTAACTCTGCTCATATTTTCTAATTCTTTTCCTACCTGTTCTTTTGTATGTAGGATTTCAGATGTCCTGTCCTCTAGTTCACTAATTCTCTCTTCTGCCTCTTCAGATCTGTTGTTGTATGTCTCCATTGTGTTTTTCATCTCTTCTATTGTACCTTTCATTCCTCTATGCTCTGCCGTTTGTGTTTTTAAGTTTTCAAGTTCTTCTTTATAGTCACCCAATATCTTTTTTATATCCTGCATCTCTTTTGCCATATCTTCCCTCAACTTGTTGATTTGATTTTTGAACTGATTTAGCATTCTTCTTGAACACCTTTAATTTGTTGTTTCAACTCCCGTATCTTGCTTAAAGTCTTAGTTTGTTCCTTTGACTGGGCCATATTTTTGTTTTTCCAAGTATTACTTGTAATTTTCTGCTGGTGTCTGGACATCTGATTTCCTTGATTAGCTTATTATGGAGGTTGTTTTCATTCTTTTATGTAGGGTCTTCTTGTTGGTGGGTTTTGTTCTTTATCTATTCTTTGGCATTCAGTTCAATCGATTCTTGCCTAGCTTCTGTTTAACTAATCAGAATTTTTCAGCTCTTGTTTTTCTCATTCCTGCCCTGCCTATATGAAACCTTTTTTTGAGGAGGATGTCCCAGATACAGCCAAGCCTAATTAGAGTTTTCCAGACAAGGAAGGTCCAGGTCTCAGGAGGAGGATGTAATCAGTATCAAGTTTCCCTGAGGATAAACCCAGCAGGTTGTTTGCCTTTCCTGTGTAGTGTCCAGACTCTGTGCATTTTCTATCCTGCCCAGCAGGTGTCACTTTTCAGCCCACAGCTCTTCACTGGAATAACATGATCCAGTGCCTTTAATTCTCAGTAGAGCTTTCCTGCCAGGGGCATGGTTGAGACAGATACTGAGATAGAGGACAGGCTTAGGTTGCTTCTGCTTTTCAGCCCTTGGGGCTTGAATTCCCTGAAGGAGGGCCATTGCTTGAGCTAAGCCCTGCACCCCTTTCCTTGGGGAAGAAATGTCTTTTAGGGAATTATCTCCTTCACTTGACTTGTTATTTTGTCTCTCAGACCTATCTTAACTCAGCCCTTGCCTGGGTCAGCACAGACAATTGAAAATACCTGGTGTGTTCTCTAATGAGCCATTTTGAATACATTAAAAAGAGAAAAAATAGAGAAAAAATAAAATAAAGTCCTTTACAGAGCCAGTCTCCCTTGCCTCCGGTCTGGAGGCAGGTAGGTGAAGCTGGTGGGTGGCTCTATATGCCCCTTTTCTCTTGACACAGACCTTCTCCAGAATTCTGAGCATCAACCTCCACAGTTTGAGGCTTTACTTAAAGTTCTGTGCTATGATCTTGGCTTTTCCACTCATTCCAGATTGGTGTACAATGTGGGTTCAGTCACGGATGACTTCCAAACAGTTGTTCAAGACATTTCCTGTTATTTACTAGCTGCTATAGAGGATGAACTAAATTCCACATCTCTGTGTGCTGCCATCTTGCTCTGCCTCTGTTCAATGAATTTTGAATTTAAAGTTCTGTCATTAGGTGCCTACACATTTAGGAATGTTAGGTCGTGTTAATATTTTGACTCTTTTCTCACACTGAAGTGTTCCTCCTTATTCCTAGTAATAGTCCTTCTTCTGAAGAATATTTTATGTGATATTAATCTAGTCATCCTAACTTTCTTATGTGTTTTGTAGTATCTTTCCCAAACATTCACTTTTATCCTCTCTATAGCTTTATATTTAAAGTAAGTTTATTATAGACAACAAATTTTTGGAATTCCTTTAAAAAATCAGGTTAGCTATTGTTCTTTTATCTCTGCCTTTTTATTATATTGCTTAGAACATACATTTCAAAAGCAGCTTTGTATAGATATAATTGACATGCCATATAATTCACATATTTAAAGTATCAATGCAGTGTTTTTTAGTATATACATGGAGTTACCCAAACATTACCACAATCTAACTTTAGAAGTGCCGTTTACATTTAGTAAGTATCAGTGTGGTTGGGTTTAAATAAATCATCCTGATATTAATTTTCTATTTGTCTCATCTCTTTTTTGTCCCTTTTTTCCTCTTTTGGACGACTTGAATATTTTTAGAGTCTATTTCATCTTCACTACTGGCTTATTATTCCACTAAAGAATTGTTAGCCATTCTTCTTTGTGTTGTCATTTTAATGGTTCTCTAAGGTTTACAATATGCATTTTTAACTTATTACATCATATTATGCATAGATAAGACCCTGATAAGATTATGCTTTCATATCTCTTCTCTTTCTTTTTGTTATTGCTGTCATATATTTTTCATATGTCTACATTTTCCATATATGTCTGTATTACACAGCACACAAATTGTTATGAACTTTGTTTTCTTTAGCCAATTATCTTTTCCCCTGAAACCCATGCTAACAATTTATTATGCCTTTCCATATTTTTCTCCATGCTCATGTTACCTATCTATTGATTGATCAATAGCTAGGTATGGAGGTTTTTGATCTTTGTCCAGACCTATGGAAAAAGTACGTATGACTTAAAAAATGTAACTGTCACTATAGCATATGCACCAGTAAGATATTTTCTCTTAGACATAAACTCATATGGGTAAGCAGAGAAGGATTTTCATTGCAACACTGTAATAGCAAACATTTAGAAGAGGCAATTTGAATAAATTATGGATTATTCATGAAATGAAGTGGGAGTTATATATTACTAAAACAATATATTTGATCGATTATAATTATACACATATGATATCTATCTACCGCTTGCCTACTTGTAACAAAAATACAGTAATAGGGTGCGTTGGTGTCAACTAACAGACCAAGTTTGAAGCAAAAAAAGGAGAAATGTTAGGAATGGCTAAAACTGATTGCGATGCCACCATAGCTCACTCCTTTCCTTCTGCACACATCTTTCTGCATGTCCACCTCAAAGTTTCAAATCAGTTTAAACATATACATCTCTTGCAAAAGTTCCGCTTCTATTCGTTGACAGACCAAGAAGAAACTGGGCTTTACTTTCTCGAAAATGCATATTTCAAGTACCTTCACTGACTTCTGCATCTTCATCAAAGTGATTTTTCAGTCTGTTTTGATTATGGAAGGCATGACATTCTGTATCAGGACAGGTTAAAAAATGTCAATAGGTTCAATAGATAAGTAGGGCAGCAGTACTTAGGAAGTTGAATGTATAATTAATGATCACCCTGCATAGGCTGTAAATTTTGGCCCAGGTGCAGTAACCACCCTCTCAGCTCACTATAATCCTCCTCATTTTCTTGAACATCCACTGAGAACTTGGTGTCCCAGAAGCCAGGTTTGTACGATGTGAGACTGACTGCTCCTTGGTTACAGCCAATTGGCCCAAGGGTGGACACCCAACCCAAACTGGGTGTTTGGGTTGGGTGTCCCATCTGATTTTGGCCCAACCCATCTGATTTTCTTTTCAGGAATTTTGAATTTTGGAATGGAAGCCATGAGGTTGGAACTGTTCCAAATAAACCAAAACTGTCAGGGGGATTGATTTTGTTGTGTGGATAAAGAAGCAGGGAAAGCCAGTCTACAAAGAGAAATAAGATGAGTTGTGGAGAGAGGCAGAGACAGAAACTTGTCTTGACTTCCTTCCAGCCCTACTCCAGACTTGACTACATTTTTATCCTGGAGGCATGCAATGTAGTCCTTAAAAGCCATTTCTCCTTTTGTTTAAGCTGGCTTGAAAGGACTTCTGTTACTTGCAAATCTAGAAGAATTTAAATATTTGTGAATTCAAGTAGTAACTTAAGTGTGGATAAAAGGTACAAAATTATTTAATTAGATTATCTGATGAGAAATTTTTTATGTTTCCAGACAGTGGACAATCTATTTGGAAAAATAATTTTTAAAAATAGAATTTCAAGTAAAATATTAAATACCTAATAAATAATATTTATATTGTACTTGAAGGGTATAAACTGTCATATAATATAAACACTCATTAACATACCACTCAGCTCAAAACATAGAACATTAATAATCTCCTGGAAAATTTCATCCTTTCCCTGTCCCAGAGATAACCACTGGAATGAATTTTATCTATTATTCATTTCCTTTTCTTTAGAATTTTGCCACATCTGTGTTTAGCTCTAAACAACATAATATTTAATTTCAAATGTTTTTAACTTGATATAAATGGAATAATGCTGCATGTGTTTTTATATGATTATATATTTTTTGCTCAATATTGCATTTGGGAGATTAATTTTTGTGTGGGCAAATATAATTTATATAGTTACTATACCAATACAATACTGTACAGAAGTATAGTATTCCCTTTCTTTTTTTCCTTGTAGAAATTTAGTTTATTCGCTGTGAGAAAGAAAATAAAAGAACTATGGTTGCAGGATACAAATCAACCTAACATGGTATGCATTTTTGGAAAACCAAATGGTTCCTTTCCAGACCTTAAATTTCTGGACACATTTACTCCTTTTTTGAGAGTTTCACTGCCCAAGGAAAATGGGAGGTGACTAAGAGTTTGGTAGGGCTTATTATGTTATCTTATATATGGTATCTTATTACTTTCCTTTCCTTTCTAACAAAATGGATACAAAGGTGGTGGGGAGGAGAAGGATAAGTATTGAATGAGAGCATTTACTAAAATAATACTCAGTACTGAGTTTTCATTTGTTCTTTGAAAGACCTGAGCTAAGAAGGCAAGGCCAAGTATGAGTACAACTGCAGTCGTCTTGAGAAGAGGAGAGGCCCTCATAGGCAAGGTTTAGGTATTTTGATTAGCTGTCGTAGAAGAGAAAAAAACGCTAGGTTTTAGGACAGGAAAAGCCAAATATCAAAAATCTGAAGGGTAGTTGTGGAGAGGCAGAGAGGTAGGAGGAGGATATAGAGAATAATTCTCTGGAAGGAAAATATGGTGATTGCCCCTACACTCAACAAGGAGCCTTAGCGAAACTGCAGAGGACTGATCCTTAGACCAATCACATCTTTGCCAATTTCTGTCACTGTTGTGACCCTGCAGATTTGACTCTGGCACTCAGGGGAATAGCAGATCTATTGAGTGGACACTTCTCCACTGGCTTTCCTTAGTAGATAGGCCAATAAGATGCAGCACAGATATCAAAGAGATTGTGCATGTCATAACTGAGCTGGTATGCGTCTATAGGGTTCTTCTCACAGGCTGACAGGAGTTATCAGGTCTGTTGAGCCACCTCAGGCTTGGGGCTGAGCTCCAGTAGGTACCAAGCAAAGGTGGCAGCTGTCTTGAAGTTCTTGAGCTTGAAGAAGAGGCTGAGGGCTGTGCACAGCACCAAGATTGTGTGCACAGGCCGCAGGTTTGAGTGGGTGAAATAGGCCTCCATCTCACAGATGCATTTCTGTTGTTCTAGAATCTCTTGGCAACTTTTTCCTTTCTATCTCCATGGACAAACCAACAATGTACTCATGGCTAATGGTGATGAGCTGCTGGGCCTCTGCAATCTCCTGTTTGTTGTCCACAACAAGAAGTAACACACAGAGTAGGATGGAACAGAACTTTTCTACAGCCTCCTCAAATTTACCAATGTGGTGAACTGGTAGCAGAGCTGGAACCATGGGATGAGGTCACTAAGCTTCAGGCGCACAGCTGGTACACCATTCTTCAACCCTGCATCCTTCCCATTGTGATTAGGGTAGTCATACATGAAGGACAGGCAGGGCAGAGCTTGATAGGCGTACATCTAGAATAGTTGCTTCTAGGGGTCAAACTGGTTTATCCCCACCTGAGGAGCTGCATGGCTATTTCAAAAGAGCCTGCCAGGATGTGATTAACTGGAAGCTGAGAGTTATTGCACCAAATCTGAATTGGGCTAGTTTCCCTGTGGTGGCGGGGACAAAGAACCTACCTTCAGCCACATTAGCTGCCCCAGGGGGGACATCCAGCTCGGGAAGGAGCTCCAGATCTTCTTCTACATCCCAGCCTCCTCCTTCTTCCCATCCTTTGCCAAGACTATCATTCCACAAATCTTCTGTAGCCTCCAAAAACCCATCTGCATCCAGCTGCAGCTCTGCATCCTCTCCCCAACCCTCAGGACCAACAGTGTCAATGTCAATGTCAGCAGCCAGTGCTCCTCCCTTTCCCTTGCTGAATCCTTTGGACACAGTCAATAAGGGCCAGTTGGTATCCAATGGCATGATAGGGGCAGGTGGCTGGAGCAGCTTGGCATTAGGGTCAATATCTGGGATTGTCTCCTTCTCTGGATCAAAAGTCTCCTTCAGGCTCTCAGCTTCTTCATCTAAGCTATGGGTATGGGTAGCAGCTGTGAGATAAGCCAGTGACTTCTGCCCACTATTCTTCAGGATCCACACTCACTCCGACACATCACCCAGATATAAGGCATTCAGATAATGGTCATTCATGTCCTTTTGAATCTCAGCAATCTTCATCTACTTGAGAAGTTTCTCTTGGTTGGCAGTTATAAGTACAGGAAGGAAGGTTTGTCAAAGGTTTTGATATGCTGATAGCACATTTCCATAATCTGGTGGTTTCTCCACAGCAGGACCACTTCTCCCAACTTTTCCCAGCAGTTCTAGTCATCCTTTGGCTGCTTCCAGAGCAATCTCAATGTTTCCACACTCCAGTGCTAGACTAAACTGAGTTTTCTCATCCTTCACAAAGTGCAGTGCCACTTCAGGACAGCCGTTCTTCTGGAGATCAGCAATGATGGACTGGCCTACGGGTTTGGCATTCCTCACCACGGGCAGTATCTCATTGTATTTCCTGTTGATTAAGGCCAGCTTGAACTTGAACTCGGTGGGATGAATGCTAAGTACTCGAGGATGACACTTCCTGTCTCGGCAATGTACATTGTTGCTCTTTACTTGTGTGATATAGATGGGTAAATCCAGAGTTTGGATGCCCTCAGAGTCCCCAGTGGTGACAGCATATTTGTTGTGGTTGCTTGTGACATAGATAAATACCCCACTTTCATCCAAGGCCCCACTCTTGACACAGATGTTCTCATGAATATTACATAGCACCTCCAGTTTGCGGTTACAGATCACAATGGCATGTTTAGCCAGTAGTGCTACATGGGCCATATTGGCTGACCAGATAACAGATGCCAGAGTCTGCTTCTGCTATATGTCAAAGACTGTGATGGAGTCCACATCTCGATGCAGGAGGTTGCCTGTGCCGACAGAGAAGATCTCATCACAGTTGGGCAACTGGGCCTTCTTGGTAATCTCATTCTTCATATTCTTGATCAGAAGTGAATGCATCAGATCTAGGATGGCAAACTGATTTTGAGCTTGACTGTCAGACCTGAGGATCATTTCCCTTTAAGGGCATCAGGATCCTGGGAATCAGCATCTTTGGATGTTATACAGGTCATAGCTTCTATTTTCTAAATTGCTGGCTCTTGTACACAGTAGAACTGCATTTTATAGGTTGTGTGACATTGAACACTGGAAACTTGGAACCATTCTGCAACTGCATAGCAGCCACATCTTTGGAGCTGTTGAAATCCAGCTGATGCAAGAACCAATCCTTGACATAATGCAGCATATTTCCATGAACAGCATAGGCTGGCCATTCCCATACCAGTTTAAACACAATTGTGCCACTATCGTGGCCTGTGGCAAAGAGGTTGAGACCCAGA
This sequence comes from Tamandua tetradactyla, assembly GCF_023851605.1. Classification (NCBI taxonomy): domain Eukaryota; kingdom Metazoa; phylum Chordata; class Mammalia; order Pilosa; family Myrmecophagidae; genus Tamandua; species Tamandua tetradactyla. Next base: position 12,485,142 of record NC_135338.1, read on the forward strand.
AACAATCATGATCCCTGTGAAAGGTCTGAATCCCAGTCTGTTTAGACATGTCCCAAACTCTTTTGTCCTCAGAATTGCTGAGGATCAACTCTTGGTGAGAGCGGAAGACAGCACAAGATATATTGTTGTAATGGCCTTGGCTGGTATTAACCTCTCATGCCTTTGATCTGTTTGTGCTCCAGATCTTCACTTGATTGTCAACTGCCCCAGATACAATAAGGGGCATTGTGGGATGGAAGGCAGCCCAGTTTACTCCATGATCATGATCCTCCAGCATGTGTTTTACAACTGCATCTGTAGTTCCAGACAAATCAACCTCAGTTTTTCCTCTCACATCTGACTCCACTGCACCAGGGAACAAGCTTTTTTTTTTCCTTAGGACAGCAATATCCCAAAAGTGCACAGTCTGGTCCAGTCTGGCAGATACAACCAGGTCTTCTGAGAGATGGAACTGAGCACACATTGCATGGTGGTATGTCCTCAACTGCCAGTTCCACAATCATATGGTCTGATCATCTGAAGCACTCAGAATCCAAGGATATGCATGATGAAAGAATGTGGTGTGGATATAATCTAGGTGCCCAAGCAATGGGAAGAGACAGTGCCTTAGCTTGTAACTCCAAACCTTAATTTTATAGTCATCTCCTCCTGAGACACACAGTGGCTGTTGCTTATGGAAGTCAGTGCCTCTTACCGGACCATCATGCTCAAACTTGTCAGTGAGGGTGCACATCTGATAGTTCCATAACTGGATGACCCCATTGTGTAGTGCATTTGATAAGTTTAGTGTATTATAACTACCAATAAATGCTAAGGAGAAGATTAAATTAGAGAGAAGGAGGGGATACTCCTGGTGCCAGGATGGGATTACATTTAATAGTGGCAGGAAAGGTTGCTCAGAGAAGGTGGGCATTTGAACAAAAACTTGAAGGAGGAAGAGATTAAGGTGTGCTGATATTATTGTTTTTGTTTTGTTTGATATGTCACTCAGGGTTCAGTCAGGGAAGCAGAGCCATGATAAGTCTTATGAGATAAAAGACTTATTTAGACCTCACACATATGTGGGAGGAACTGGGTATGCGAATGTCTGGAAGGGAAATTGGGGGATCAGGGATAGAGCTATTATACAGTCTTCTGATGCACTGACATAGAGGGTGAGTTGGAACTTGCAGAGTAATCAGAGTAGCCAACCATATCCAGTTGCAAAAGTAGGAATACAAAGGAGGAACTTGTAGAGAAGTCTAAGGGAAACTGTTGCCCCTGTTAGCAACCGTCTTGGTGGGTTTGCAGCCAAGTATCTGGTGGTGGGCCTGGGGCCGCTATTTGTTGGCAGGGTCTTTTGTAAGCTGGATGCAGAGCAGAGAAGCGTGAGGACAAGGTGGAACCTGTTAAGCATCTTTGTATCTGTCTATCACTGTATCTACTTGCTAAGACTTTCATAATGTAATAACCACTGCTTGACAACCACCTTCCAAATCTTGTGCAAGTTCCTCTTTTGGCCAATTCTCTCCTATTACCATACAAGGAAAAAGATTCTGAGTCCAATGAAGGACACAGAGTGAAATGCTTTAGGGAAGTGCTCACTCTATAGGAGCTTTGAACAACTACCAAGAACTAGTGGAAACATCTTTCTCAAAGCTCCAGAAAATAGTTAAAGGATTGCAGGAAGAGGGTGTTTCAGTTTGATAAAGCTGACAAAATGCACCATAACAGAAATGGATTGCCTTTTAGGAATGGGGATTTAATAGCTTATAAATTACATTTCTAAGGCCTTGAAAATGTCCCAAATAAGCCACCAACAGGAGGCTACCTTCTCTGAAGAAAGGCTGCTGGCATCTGGGACACACTGTTACCTGGGAGAGCACATGACTGGTAATTGCTGGTCCTTCTCTCCTGGGTTTTGCTGCTTTCAGTTTCTGACTTCAATACCCCTCTCAGGTTCTGTAAGTCCTTGTTTGCTTCTCTTTTTTCTTTCAACTTCTCAAGGAGCTTTTTCTCTGTAAGCTTCTCTCAGCTTTTTCTGTTCTTTATCATTTCAGAAAGGACTCCAGTAAAGAGAGTAAGACCCACCTTGAATAGGGTGAGTCATATCTCATGAAGAAACTCTTTCGTGGGGAAGAGGGGGACATTCAAATCTGTATAAATGGAGGAATTCTTAGGGCCATATGCACATGCCCAAGACAAGACACATGTACAGAAAGGATTAGGGAACCCCTACACTTTGGCTTTGAGCCATTCTCTAAACTCATTGTAAGGATAAGCTCTGAAGGAGAGCACTCTATGGTCAATATGCAACCCTGACAAGGGTGTTTCTTTTTTCCTCTGTTTTGTTACCTCCTGACATAAAAAGAAATCACTGTCATAATGCTCGCTAGACACAAGCTTCAGGGATTCTGGAAAAGGGGGCTCCCAGCTTCACCAAGTTGACTCAACACAATCCAGAACATAAAGTTAGTAATGAGGTTTACCATTTTGGTAAAAATTTATTGGTGATTAATGTTTTTTCTCTTTTGCAAAGAGCTGAAGTTATTTGCCTATTTTTCTGCTGGGTCATTTGATTTTTAAAAATTGAGTTTTAGAAGTGTTTTAGTCAGGGTTCACCAGGGAAATAGAACTGAGAGTAGCTATTTAACTATTTTTTCTTTGCGAAGGCTGCCAGAAGACAACACACCAGAAATATATTGGATTTTATAATGGGGGTTTATGGAGTTACAAATTTACAGTTTTTCAGAGAAAAGGCAGCTAGCTTTCATCTGGGTTACTCTGTCACATGGGAAGTCATATGGTAACATCCACTGGCCCTCTTTCCTGGCTTCAGGGTTCAAACAGCTTTCTCTGGGGTATTTTCTCTCTGCATCTCCAAACATCTGGGTCTACACCAGCTCTGAGCACTGACCTGAGGTAGGCTAAGCTGTGTTGAGCACCTTCTCTCTCTTCTGACTCTTCCTTTTAAACCTCCAGCTAATCAAATTAAACATCACTCAATGTGGAAGGCACTCCCCTTAGCTGACCACAGAAGTGATCAGCCATAGATGAAATTCAAATGCTAATGATTTAAGTCCACAGCATCAGAAAAATTGGGCACCATTGCCTGGCCAAGTTGGCACCTAAACCTAAACTACTACAGCGTCCACTCCTTGTCAACTTGGCAACTACACACATCACCTTACATCATACTTAATCTCTAAATAGAAAACAATAACAGACATATTTCCCACCTAACAATGCTCATCTGTCCTACATACAATGCACTAAATCTTTCGATATACAAAATACATCCATTTCATCGCAATATCACAAAAGCCTTAAATCATTTCAGTAACAATACAAATGCAATACCAGCAACAAAAAAATAGTACAAATCTCATCAAAGTCGGTTACAGGCATGGTCTGTCCTAAAGCAAAATTCTCATCTGGCTGTGGACCTGTGAACTTAGAGGAAGTTATTTGCTTCCAATATACAAAGAAGGAACAGTCATAGGATAAATGAACCCATTGTTGTTCTAGTTTGCTAGCTGCCAGAATGCAATATACCAGAAATGGCTTTTGAAAAGGGGAATTTAATAAGTTACTAGTTTACAGTTCTAAGGCCAAGAAAATGTGCTAATTAAAAAAGTCTGTAGAAATGTCCAATCAAAGGCATCCAGGGAAAGATACCTTGGTTCAAGAGGGCTGATGATGTTCAGGGTTTCTCTCTCAGGTGAGAAGGCACATGGTGAACACAGTCACAGTTTCTCTCTCACCTGGAAGGGCACATGGTGAACACGGCATCATCTGCTAGCTTCTCCTGCTTCATGTTTCTTGAAGCTCCCTGGTAGGAATTTTCCTTCTTCATCTCCAAAGGTCGCTGGCTGATGGACTCTCTGCCTCATGGTGCTGCAGCATTCTCTGATCTCTCCGAATCTCCAGAATGTTTTCTCTTTTATAGGACTTCAGAAAAATCAAGACCCACCCGAATGGGTGGAGACATGTCATCACCTAATCCATCTTAACCACTCTTGACTAAATCACATCATCGAGGGAGATGGTCTGATTACAGTTTCAAATATACAGTATTGAATAGGGATTATACTACCTTTATGAAATGAGATTTTGATTAAAACATGACTTTTTTAGGGGGCATACATCCTTTCAAACCAGCACACTTGTCATAGGGAGAAATTAGAAAGAAAACAGGGGTCACTGGACCTAAGCAATACTGAAAACCTGCAGAGAGACTCCATTAGATTTCAAAGCCTGAGAGCCACTTATCCTTGGGGCTTTAGAATGTAGCAGTCTCACCTTTTCAAAGGCCTATGTAGCAGCCCTGTGCTCTCCAAATACTGGAATGAGGGTTGCAACATTGGGGTATATTGGGCCCACCACCTTTATTTGGCCCTATTCTCTGGCATCTAGGGGTCACCTGGATTGTCTGCCATCTATGGGGCACATGCTCAACCACTTCAGAACAATGGGGTGGCAGCTAGGCTCCCCCCGATCCCTGGGGAATGTGCTTCACCCTCTTTGGAGCCTGGAGCAACAGGACACTTCCTGAATTTTGAGGTGGAAGGTCTGCCCTCTGCCTCCTCCATATGCACAGATGGATCTGCTCTCCTGGCCCAGGGTTTCTTGGCTTCAGACCTTAGCTTCCATGGTTCTTCCTCTGAGGTTATTTTTCCTTCTATCTGTCCATTTCCTGTCATTTCCAGTCCAGACCAGCAATGGTTCCATTTATTCAGGTTTCACAAAAAATTTGTTGACTTGGCATGTAGCATACAGGGATCAAAGCCATCAGACAATAAGACTTTCCACAAATCCTTTCTGGATAACTCCATCTCTAATCCTGGCTTGTCCTCTAGAGTTGACTGGTTCTATATTTGATTAAATCCTCACATGGGACACTTTTCTCTGGTGTCTCACTTTCTGGAAGCCCAGAATTTTCAAGACCATCAATACCATATTTCTATGTAGCCAAGAGTTCAGTTCTCAGTCTACCACTGTCTTGTCACATTTTACTATAAGCTACAAGGAGAAACCAGGCTGCATCCTGTATACTCAGTTTGGAAACCTCCCCAGCCAAATATCCCAGGTTGTTGCACTCAAATTCTTCCTTCCACTTAGCACCAGGACTCAATTTTTTTCAAAGTTTCTGACTCTTCAAAACAAGTCTTGCTCTTGTTCCAATCTGCAATGGAAGTATCTTTAGAGTCCATATTTCTACCAACATCTCTTCAAAGCAATCTAGGCTTTCTCTAACAAGCTTCTCACAGTTCTTACAGAATCCTTCCCTTATCTATTTAAAAAGCTCTTCCAACATGTTTGGTATTTGTAAATGTGGCAGCACCCCACTCCTCTGGTACCAAAATCTGTTTTAGCTTCCTAAGGCTGCTGAAATGCAATACACTAGAGATGGATTGACTCTTAAAAGGGGGATGTGTTTAGTTACAAACTTACAGTTACTCAGAGGAAAGGCAGCTGATTTTCATCTGGGTTTCTCTGTCACATGGGAAGGTACACAGTGACATCTACTGGCCTTCTCTCCTGGCTTCTGGGTTCAAACAGCTTTCCCTGGGACGTTTCCACCTTGTGTCTCCAAGTATCTGGGTCTGTGTTGGCCCAGGGCACTGAACAGGTGCGCTGAGCTCCTTATCTCGCCTCTGACTCTTCCTTTTAAACCTCCAGCTAATCAAATTAAAACATTGTGGAAGGTACTTCTCTTAGCCTACTGCAGAAGTAATCAGCCATAGACGAGATTTACATGCTGATGACTTAAGTCCACAACAACAGGGCACCATCACCTGGCCAAGTTGACACCTGACCCTAACTACTACAATAACATACTAATACATATATAATGTAAATATTATGAGACTTATGACAGGAATTGGTCCATGTGACAGTGGTGATGGGCAAGTCCAAATTCCTAGAGCAGGCTGCAAGCTGGGAACTCCAAGGAAGGTTTTTGATAAATTCCCCAGGATAAGTTGGCTGTTTGTAGTACAGATGGGAATTCTTCCTTCTGACTGCTGAAATCATCAGTAACCCCTTTAAGGCCTTCAACTGATTGGATGAGACCTCTTTCATTGTTGAAGGCAATATCCTTAATTGATTGTAGATGTAATCAATTGACTGATAATTTAAACCCACAAAATATCCTCATTGTAACAATCAGGCCAGTACTTGCTTGACAAAACAGCTGGACACAATAACCTTGTCAAACTGACACATGAACTTAACCATCATGAGGGTAAAAAAGAATAGTTTTCAAAGCACTCTTCAACAAGTAGTTACAGGACAAATCCCAGAGTTTGTCATGGCTACCATACGATCCTCTCATGTTTTTCCTTCTAGCTGCTCCAGAATATAGGAGGCTAGAGGACTTAAACACTTTTTATCATCACAATACACTTTTTTCCTTCTTTTTTGTGAAAAATAACATATATATAAAAAAAGCTATACATTTGAAACATTCTGATTACAGTACTATATGGCAATTAATTTCTCCCAGTTTGAGGCTGGTAATTTAACTTTCATCATGGTCTACTTTGAAGAACAAAAGTATGTTTTCGTGTGGTTTAATTTATCGTGTTTTCCTTATGGCTTTCACTTTATGTATATTGTTTAAGAAATCCCTCCATAACCAAGGACCTAAATTTATTCTACAATGTCTTCTAAAAGTCTTATAAGTACTTAAATAAGTAATTAATTTTCCTGCAATTAACTTTTGTGAATAGTGTGAGAGGAAGATCCAATTTTCTTAGTTTCTTTCTATGTAGATAGCTAATTGTTCCAGTACCATTTCTTTAAGAGTTTACCCTCTCCCCACTGACTTGCTGACACAGGTTTCTATAAAACATGTTTCTATGTATGCATGGATCTACATCTTGATTCTCTAGGGTTCCATTTGTCTATTTGTCTATCCTTTAACCAATACTATATTATCTGTCTTACACCGATATAATAAGTCTTGCTCTCTGTTAAAGTCTCAATATGTACTTCTTCATGAGTATTTTGACTAGTCTTTGTTCTCTGCATTCTCTCTATATGTTTAAATTATCTTGTTTAATTTCATAAAAATACTATTGTGGCTTTGACTGGAATTACATGAATTCTCTAGGTCAATTGAAGAGAATTGACATTTTAATTATTGAGTCTTATTAAACATGAATTGATTTTTAAATATTAATATAGCTATCATTAATGAATTTCAGTAAAATTTTATAATTTTCTCATAATGGCTTTATTTATATTTTGCTAGGTTTATTCCTATGTACTTTTAACATTTTTATTGCTGTAATAAACAACACTTTAGAAAACTATGTATATATATATATTTTTTTTCCCACTATTTGTTGCTTGTGTATAGAAATTCAATTGATATTTTAGGAGTTAATAGGTGTTTATTGTTTAGTGCAGAGGTGAGGGTCGTAATTCAGTTCGTAGTCTCTAATTCTCAAGTTCAGATGAAAGCAACAATTTAAGTTTTGCTGAAAATTCATGGTGTGTACCCAATCAAACTAAGACTATAGTAAGTGCCTCTGGTTTCTACTTCCTTTTCTCAAGGTAGCAATACTTATGGTAAAATAGTAAAATATTGGAAACACCCTAAATGCCCCAATGTAGGGAACTGGTTGAATAAACTATGGTACATAAAACACAATATGAAGCTGTAGAAAGGAATAAAGAAAGTCATTACGAGCTGATAAGAAGTGATTTCTAGAAATCAAAGGATATCATTTAACAAAGAAAATTATAAAGGTTACTAAGGCAGGAGGCACCATAAAAAGTATAACTTTAAAACTAACCACCATCACTTCAAGATATGAAATGCCAAGAAAGTTAGGGGTGGAGTCAGAAGAGTAAGTCTCTGATGTTTATCATCAATAAGGTCTCATAAGACACAGCACAGGGCCCCACTTCAGTATCATGCTACCAGTCTGGTCGAACATATGGCAGTTGCATTACAATTTCTTCTGAAGATAAACTTGAGGAAACTAGACCGGATTCACTGAAACAGTGTCGTATCACTCACCAGCAGATTCAGCAAAGCAGAGGCATAGAAAGTGAACTTTGGAGAAAGAATTCGATATTTAACATTTAAACATGACCTGTAGCATAATCTTGGGAAAATCAGAATTGTATTGGACTACTTATTTTCTTTATATTTTTAACTTTTTTTCATTGTATAGTAGAACAAAAATACAAAGCAAAGAAATAAAAAAAGCAGTAGTTTTCAAAGCTCTCTTCAACAAGTAGTTTCAGAACAAATCCCAGAGTTTGTCATAGCTACCATACCATCCTCTCATGTTTTTCCTTCTAGCTGCTCCAGAGTATAGAAGGCTAGAGGGCTTAAATAATTTTTATTATCACAATTGACTTTTTTCCTTCTTTTTTTTTTTATGAAAAATAACATATATACAAAAAAAAGCTATAAATTTCAAAGCACAGCACCATAATTAGTTGCAGAACATATTTCAGAGTTTGACATGGGTTACAATTCCACAATTTTAGGTTTTTACTTCTCACTGCTATAAAACAGTGGAGACTAAAAGAAATGTCAATTTAATGATTTAGCATTTGTTAAATCCTATGTTCTCTGTATAACTCCACCAGCACCTTTGATTGTTCCATCCCTCTCTTTAAAGGTGTTTGGGCTATGGCAATTCTAAATTTTTCATATTGGAAGGGTCTATCACTAATATTCGGTAGGGAGATGGAGCTATCTGATGTTCTGGAGAGGCTGGGTGAGGTTTCAGGACTTATCGGGACCAGGGACCCGTCTGGAAGTTATAGGTTTCTGGAAAGTTACTGTAGTGGAGTCTTATAAATTGCTCTAGGTGTTCTTTAGGATTGGCTGGAGTGATCCTGGTTGGGGGTTAGCAGATTATGACAGGTAGCAAGGTCTACCTGAAGCTTGCATAAGAACAACCTCCAGAGTAGCCTCTTGACTCTATTCGAACTCTCTCTGCTACTGATACTTTATTAATTACACTTCTTTTCCCCCTTTGGTCAGGATAGAATTGTTGATCCCATGGTACCAGGTCTGGATTCATCCCTGGGAATCATCTCCCACATCACCAGGGAGACTTTCATCCCTAGATGTCACATCCTACATAGGTGGGATGGCAATGATTTCACTTGCAGAGTTAGGCTTACAGAGATTGAGGTAACAACAGAGGTCCTACAGAAGTAACTCTTAGGCATGCCTATAGGTAGGCTAAGCTTCTCCACTACCAACATAAGCTACACAGGAGTAAGCCTCCTGATTGAGGGCATGGCTTATTGATTTGGCACAGTATCAGAGGATTCCCTGATGGTAAGGTTTAATAGTTCCATATTTTTTTTCCCCTCCCTCAGGGGACTTTGCCAATACTTTTTGATTATCTGCTTAATATACTCTAGGATGTATCCAGGCATTATAATAATCTCTACAGGATTGAAGGACCTCTTTCTTATTCTGTGCTGCCTGTATTTCAATTGTTCAAATGAGCTATGCAGATAGGTTGAATTAGATTATGCACTACAGAAAATTTCAGTTCCAGGTCAAATAAACCTCTCTTTCATTGGTCTCAATGAGTATGTGTGGTTCTAAAATATAGACACTATCTTCCTTACCCTTATATTCTGAATTACTTTAACCCAAACTTGTTCAGCTTCATTTTTATCTCTAAATATCAGGTTGTATATATAAAATAGCCTCTTAAAATCCAGAAATAATAATCATCACTCCAGGCTAAAGGTGTCTGCTCTAAAAGCTTACAATCTAGGCCCCTGTTTTTTTATAAGCATTTTCTAAAAGTAACCATACCATTCTTGTTCTTTTGCTTCTGACTTATTTTGTCTCACCAAATGTCCCACACGTTCATTCACATTGTTGCACGCCTCATGACTTTGTTCCTTTTTGTAGCAGTACAACCTTTATTCATAAGTAATCCGTCTGCATCCTGCAGTCACCTGCATTCATTGGACATCATGTAGAGGACCCAAAATCCACAGTCCATCAATATTCTCAATTTTAGATAGTTTCGTTGTTCCCAAGAGACAGAAAACCAATAAACACACCTTCACCAAATAGGAAATCTAAACCCCCTCTTAACTCATGTCCCTCCCCCGTTATTTACCTCTACTGTTTGTGTGGTAGTGCTGATGGTTTCCTTTTGAACATAGCTCATAACATGCAATAGCAATTTCCCCCCTTTACCCTGGACTTAAATACTCTTTGTACAAGATTCATATATTTGAAGTAATTCTTATGAGAATTAATTCATATTTCTAGTGTTAATCAGTAGGACATGTAGGTTTATACAACCCCTTTCAATCTTGTTCATCTTCAATACGGTAATATTACTTCTAGACCCACTAGAGAATCCCCTTCACTCCTATCTATTCCCTTATATTGGAGTTAAACTTCATTAGCTAACAGTTCACCCATCTCTAGCTTCTATGTATCTCTAAGCCCCCTATATTCTGTATCATAAGCCTCTGATCCTACCTTTAACATGGTCATAAAAATGGAGTCATACAGTATCTGTCCCTTTGTGTCTGGCTAACTTCATTCAGCATTAGGTTCTCAAGGCTCATCCAGCTTGTCATGTGCTTCAGGACATCATTTTGTCTTACTACTGCATACTATTCTATCATATGTATATACCACGTTTTGTTGATCCACTTGTCTACAGATGGGTATTTGGTTTGTTTCCATCTTTTGGTGATTGTGAATAATGCTGCTATGGTCACCAATGTGCAAATGTCTGTTTGTATCATTGCTTTCAACTCTTCTCAGTATATACCAAGTAGTGCTATTGCTGGGTCATAGGGCAACTCAATATTCAGCTTCCTAAGGAACTGCCAAACAGTCTTCCATAGTGGCTGCACCATTATACATCCCTGCCACCAGTTCGTAGGTGTCCCAGTTTCTCCACATTCTCTCCAACATTCATAGTTTCCTGTTTGTTTAATAGCAGCCATTCTTATAGGTGTGAGGTGGTATCTCATTGTAGTCTTGATCTGAATTTTCCCATGTAGCCAGTGAAAATGAGCATCTTTTCATGTGTTTTTGAGCCATCTATATTTGCTCTTCAGAAAAATGCCTATTCGTATCTTTAGCCCATTTTATAATTGGGTTGTTTGTTCTTTTGTTGTTGACTTGTGTGGTTTCTTTGAATATACAGGAAATTAAACCTTTGTCTGATATTTGATTTCCAAATATTTTCTCCCATTGAGTTGGTTGCCTCTTCACCTTTTGACAAAGTCTTTTGAAGTGCAGAAGCATTTGATTTTGAGGAGTACCATTTATCTATTTTTTCTTTTGTTGCCTGTGCTTTAGGTGTAAAGTTTAGGAAGCTACCTCCTATTACTAGGTCTTGAAGATGTTTCTTCTAGAAGCTTTATGGTACTAGTTCTTATATTTAGGTGTTTGATCTACTTTGAGTTCATTTTTGTGTAGGGTGTAAGATAGGGGCCCTCTTTCTTTCTTTTGGCTCTTGATATCCAGTTCTCCCATGCCCAATTATTGAAAAGACTATTTTATTCCAGTTCAGAGGGTTTGGGGGCCTTGTCAAAAATCAATTGACTGTAGATTTAGTGGTCTATTTCTGCACTCTCGATTCAATTCCATTGGTCAGTGCTTCTATCTTTGTGCCAGTACCATACTGTTTTGACCACTGTGGTTTTATAATAGCTTTTAAAGTTAAGGAGAGTTAATCCTCCCACTTTGTTCTTCTTCATTAGGATGCTTTTAGCCATTCCAGGTCTCTTTCCCTTCCAGATGAATTTGGTAATTAGTTTTTCCAAATCTTCAAAGTAGGTTGTTGGAATTTTGATTGCTACTGTGTTGAATCTGTAGATCAATTTGGAGAGAATTGACATCTTAACTATATTTAGCCTTCCTATCCATGAGCAGGGAATGTCTCTCCTCCTATTTAGATCTCCTTTGATTTCTTTTAGCAGTGTTATGTAGTTTTCTGTGTAAAGTCCTTTACGTCCCTAGGTAAGTTCATTCCTAAGTACTTGATCTTTTAGCTGCTCTTTTGAATGGAGTTTTTCCCTTAACTGACTCCTCAGCTAGGTCATTGCTTTTGTATAGAAATGTTACTGATTTTTGCACATTAATGTTATATCCTGCCACTTTGCTGAATTTATTTATTAGCTCAAGTAACTTTCTTGTAGATTTCTCAGGATCTTCCAAGTATAGTGTCATATCATCTGCAAATAATGAGAGTTTTACTTCTTCCTTTCCAGGTAGGATGCTTTTTATTTCTTTGTCCTGCCTGATTACTCTAGCTAGAACTTCTAGCACAATGTTTAATAATAGTGGTAACAGTGGGCATCCTTGTCTTGTTCCTGATCTTAGGGGGGAACCTTTCAGCCTCTCTCCATTGAGTACAATGCTGGCTATTGAATTTTCATATATTCCCTTTATCATACTGAGGTGGTTACCTTTGATTCCTATCTTTTGGAATATTTTTATCAGAAAAGGGTGCTGAATTATGTCAACTGCTTTTTCAGCACCAATCAAGATGATCAAGTGATTTTTCCCTTTTGATTTGTTAATTTGCTGTATTACATTAATTGATTTTCTTGTGTTAAACCATCCTTGCATTCCTGTTATAAACCCCATTTGGTCATGGTATATAATTCTTTTAACGTCTTGTTGGATTCAATCTGTTAATATTTTATTGAGAATTTTTGCATCTATGTTCATTAGGGAGATTGGTCTGTAGTTCTCCTTTCTTATAGTATCTTTACCCAGTTTTGCTATTAAAATGATATTAGTTTCATAAAATGAGCTAGGGAGAGTTCCTTTTTCCTCAGTTTTAGGGAAAAGTTTGAGCAGGATTGGTGTTAATTCTTTCTGGAATGTTTGATAAAATTCCCCTGTGAAGCCATCTGACCCTGGGCTTTTCTTTGTAGGAAGAATTTTGATGACTGATTGAATCTCTTTACTCGTGATTGGTTTGTTGAGATCTTCTATCTTTTTCTTGAGTCAGTGTAGCTTATTTGTGTGTCTCCAGGAATTTATACATTTCATCTAAGTTGTCTAACTTGTTGGTATATGTATTCATAGTATCCTCTTATGATTTATTTTATTACTCACAATCTGTGATAACACATCCCTTTTCATTTCTGATTTTGTTTATTTGTATCTTCTTTTTTTCTTGGTCAGTTTTGCTAGTGGCCCATCAATTTTATTGATTTTCTCAAAGAATGAACATTTTGTTTTATTGATTCTTTCTATTGTTCTTTTGTTCTCCCATTTACCTCTGCTTTAATCTTTGTTATTTCTCTTCTCCTATTTGCTTTTGTGTTAGTTTGTTGTTCTTTCTGAAGTTCCTTCTGGTTTGCCATTAAGTCCTCTATTTTTTGTTCTTTCTTGTTTTTTAATATAGGCATTTAGGGCAATAAGTTTCCTCTCAGCACAGTCTTTGCTGCATCCCATAAATTCTGATAAATTGTATTCTGATTTTCATTAATCTCCAGATAGTTACTGATTTCTCTAGCAATTTGTTCTTTGGCCCACTGGTTGTTCAAGAGTGTTATTTAATCTCCATAAATTTTTGAATGTTCTCATTCTTTGGTGGTTTTTGAGATCCAGCTTCATCCCATTGTGATCAGAGAAAGTGCTTTGAATAATTTCAGTGTTTTAAAATTTATAAAGACCTGTTTTGTGCCCCAGTATAAGATCTATCCTGGAGAATGTTCCATGAGCACTAGAGAAGAATGTGTATCCTTGTGCTTTGGGGTGCAATGATCTATACATGTTTGTTAGGTCTAATTCATTTATCAAGTTATTTAACTTCTTTTTGATCTTCTGTTCTGTTTGTTCTATCTATAGAGCAGAGTGGTGTATTGAAGTCTCCTACTATTATTGTTGAAACATTTATCACTCTCTTCAGTTTTGCCTAAGTCTTTCCCATGTACTTTGGAGCTCTTTGATTGGGAGCATAAACATTTATGATTGTTATATATTCTTGGCGAATTAACCTTTCAATTAGTACATAGTGTCCTTCTTTGTCTCTTATGCTGTCTTTACACTTAATGTCTATTTTGTCTGGTATTAGTATAGCTACTCCTGCTTTCTTTTGGTTACAACTTGCGTGGAAAACTTTTTCCATCTTTTCACTTTCAATCTATTTATATTCTT